>NC_133583.1:22987615-23587615 GCF_964106895.1 Numenius arquata
AAATTTCTGCTGTGAATATACACATATCTGTAGCAGTTAGATTTTCATAAGGTGTTTTGTTTTGTCTTTCTGCAGAGCTTGCACTGAAAAATTTCATGATGTCTTTGATGCTGTGTATTAGAATAAATCTCCTGCTGAGCTGCTTTTTTAGGTACCTTTTATGTTTTGTAAATCAAGTGCAGACTTCTCAGAGGGGTAGGGCTGGAAGAGCAGCTGAAATGGGTTTAACACTGGCTGGCATGGTCAAAGGGAGATAGTCCCTTCCTGTGCCAGCTCGTTGGGGCCACATCTGCCTTGTACTATTCACTATAGTCATCGCAGAACATGACATGATGTTAATGTGGTATCTTTTCTGGTTCTTCATATAAAACTAGTTCCTACATATGTAAATTCTTAGAGGGGAATGGACAAAAAGAGATAATCCTCTTTCCTAGAATGAAGTGTAGAAGGGAAGTCCCCAGAAAGGACTGAGTTGGATAGTAACGGGGCATTCAGATAAGTACATTTTTGAGGAAGACTCTTTGAGCAGCTGGGAGAGGCTTCTTTATAGAATCATAGAATCATTGAGGTTGGAAAAGACTGCTAAGATCATAAAGTCCAACCATTGATGGACTATGAAACTCTACAGTCTTTTGTTGAAGCTTAGCACACACAAAAAATAGAATTGTTTTTAGAGATAATTTCTTAAAAGGAAAGCTAATAAATTCTACTGAAATGTCAGGCAATCTTAAAGGTAAAAAGCAGTCTGTAATGTATGTGATAGTTACGAAGGTAGTACTTGGCCATGCTTTTGCATACAATTAAAAAAAAAAAATCCATGTAATTGAAGAAAAAATACCAAGGTGTGCATACCTTCAGCATTGCTCAGCAGCCCAGCGTGCAGGGTGCTAGAAGCGTGAACTGGTGCTTACACAGGGAGTTGTGGAAAAAGGTGGGTCTTAAACTGTGTAGTTGCTTCCTTATATAGTTTATTCTGTGAAAGTGAGTTTCAAGCATTCACAACTTGAATGTACTTATTTCCTATGGTGACTGTTACCCTGCTGAACATGGTGGGACCACATGAATTTCTATGAACACAAGGTCCAACCTCTGATGTAGAGACCTTTCCAGTCTCATCTGGGCGAGGGAAGGAATTCATGTTTCTGTTAATCGTTGTTTTCAACACCAGGAATCCTTTATTAAAAGTGCCAGCCAAGAGGGGCAATAAGCTTAGGTTATCTGACCTTCTGAGCAATCGTCTTCTCGGTTTAGCATTTAATCTGATAAGGAATAGCCTGCTGTTGACATCGGATTGATAGGGGATGCGGTACTCAGACGTTATTTCCATGTGTTTGATGTCTGGATGGCATTCAACCCCAGTCCAAGGAAAAAGATGCCTTTAGCAGCTGAATGCTGCTGCTGATGGTGTTATCAGGGTCTTTTAGGATGCTGAGAAATATTTCACTGAAATAAGGAATAGGATCTGAATAAAGGAGGACTCTGGAAAAGGAAGTATGTCTGAGCTGGACAGGGCCTTTGGAGCGTGTGGAATGCACTTGTCAGCAGTTATTTTTGTGCCAATAGGTTAGATAAGTGTTACTGTTTACATACCAATTTGCTCTGTTATTGAATAATTTCTGTAGTAACCAGGGCAACAGTTCCATCGTGTGATAAATTCATTACTCCAAAGATACACATCTTCAATAAAGGAACTTCATATCATCAGGTTTCTGCAGATGCTTGGAAAACTTACGGCATTTCTTAGACTGGTCCAATAAATAAATAAAATCATCCCAGACTTAAGGCTTGGCCACAACCTGTGTCTGGTGTAAGAAGCCTTCCCCCTGACTAGACTGGGTTTTGGAACTAGTTTTAAGGTCTGCTTAATAACACCAAGCTCTTGAGTTCCTTTTCCACTGCTTCCATTCATATATGCCTGAACAGAAGCACCCAGGCAAGAGAGAACTTTGTATGGGATGGGCAGAATGAATGAGATGAGGGTTATTTTATTTTTTAATCCATTATAAAGTCCATGATGCAGGAGGAGAGGAAGACTTCTGAACTTTGGCTTTTCATGCTGATTTTCCATGGAATAAATGAACTCCGATGCCAGTAAATGTGAACTTCGGTTACTTGCCGTTGAAGCATCTGCTTGTACAGAGGAATGGTGGCTTCCAGACATACACGTTCAGGAGATTACAATCTCCTGACAGTGCTGGAGATTTTAACTCTGATTCGTTTCTACAGCAGAACCTGGAAGTTTGGCATAAAACTTATCCTTGCCATTTTGATTGTTTTAGAAGGGAAAGGAAAGCCAAAAACATGGCAGGAAAGCAGAAGATTTGACCTGAAGATTAATAAAGGTGGGTGTCTGTAGTTGGAATAAAATGGTCTGTGCCAGTCAGGGTGAGAAGAGCTGCAGCTGGAGAAGTTTGTATGTCAGGAGGTTGAATTTATCTTAACTCAATGTGGCAATAAATGGTGGCCGTAGAACTGTTGAGTTAGGTAGGAAAGAGCTATCAAAAGGGGATGCAGGTCTTCGGCGCCGCTGGATCTTTCAGTCATGGTACAATGTCTTTCTATAAGCTCTATTTGTCTGTAAGTCCTGCCTATTAAAGGGCCTTATTATATTACTGTATGCTCCTATTTAGATTTTCACTGAATTTTACTGAATTTTTTGGAGTTGGAAGGGACCATAGAGATCATCTAGTCCAACTCCCCTGCCGAAGCAGGATTGCCCAGAGCATGTCAGAGCATGTTACTCAGGACTGCATCCAGGCGGGTCTTGAAGATCTCCAGAGAAGGGGACTCCACACCCTCCCTGGGCAGCCTGTTCCAGGGCTCTGGCACCCTCACAGTGAAGAAGTTTTTTCTCATATTTGAGTGGAACCTCCTATGTTCCAGCTTGTGCCCGTTGCCCCTCGTCCTTTCACTGGCCGCCACTGAAGAGAGTCTGTAGTGATGTGTGACCGGTCTAAAAGTGTGTGCTGTGGCAGCTATGGCTGTGTTTGCGGGTTCGTGTTAAATAACCTGCTGATGTACCATAGATAGACGTCTCCAGACAGTTAAAGCTTTAGTTCAGAATAGCAAAGCTAATTAGCTAACTACTTATATTAAAGAGATGAGCCACTTAATTTTTATTTTTTTTCCTTTTAGCTATATGTGATAATCCTGGAAGCCAAATCTTTTATAAAATTAGTGGAAGAACTTCATAACAATTGAAAGCAAGGACTTTTTGTAGCATATACGATGCATGACATGATGGGATGTTGAAACTGTTTCAATAGATTTCTTCACATACAGTAATACAGAGAGTATTCTATCCAACTGAAGAAAAGATAGGAAAGAGGAACACAAAAGCCGAAATGAAGAGATCCAAGATGCTACATTCTGTGCAATCTGTGAAGAAATATGTCTTCAAAATCTTCAGAGCAAAAGAGAATGGGGAAGCAGCTTTATAATTACTCCAATCAGATAGTATGCCAACAAAAAAGGAACAATTAGTGATGTTTCCCAGTCAGTAGATATTTCTCCTTAACTGAGTGATCTATTGCAGAGATATGTAATTAGGGCCACGTAATAATAGGTTTGGTAACTCTATCCCTGTCAAAAAGGGAAGAAAATCCATCCTATTGATAATTGCAGGTTTCTCCGTGTCTCGCTGCTTTCCATCCTCCTTTTCCCTCCTCATCAGATTCTTTAAACATGCCTGGCTTTTGGCTCACTGTATTATAGTTTGAGCCAGTGAATGTGTTCATGGGTGGCATTCAATTAGTTAACAAAAAAAAAAAGAGATTTTTAGCCATATAACTGAGAGAGTGAAGTTCCTGCCCTGTAAGGTACAAATGAGTAGAAGCTCAAAAAAAAAACCAACCCCAACCCTGTGATAATTTTTAAAGTCCTGTTTGGTGTCCTTTTAATTTTCAGTTTTCTTTTTTTTTTAATATCAACATTACTTTTTGAGATCCCAAGGGGTACTATAGGGAACAACGTGACCTGATGGGAGAAATACTTCCCCCTAGTATTTTGTGTGCTGTATAGGGAGTGTCAGTAGGAAACAGTACAAGGTCTCAGACTGCAAGTTTTCTTGCGGATATAAACAAAGGATTTTCTTGGATCTCTCGGCATCTTACCAAATGCTTTGGTTAAAGATGCAGTGCTCCCAGTGAAATATTCCTCATGCAAAAATGTAATGAGATTTCAAGTAGAAGGATACTGGAGCCAGTTGATGCATAGCCAAAGCCTCCATAGTTTGCATGACGGCAGATATTTCATGGCTTAAGAAATCCTGAATGCCAGGTGACCTTGAACATACAAGAAGTGTCCTGACGCCTGCTGTGGCCAAATGCACACAGGAGGAACCCTGCACCTGATTTTCACAGGCTGGACGTGACAAGAACTGACAATTTTAGCGATTGCATTTGTCAGTTTGTAACAACCCATAAATGCTGGGGTAGAAGGGTCTTTCAGGTTGTAGACTTCGGTAAAGTTTGAGCATTATTATCATGGGGTCTCTCTGTCTGTAATGGGATTTCAAAATTAAATTTCCAGGTTAAAAACACAGAAAGATGATTCTAGCTCCTGGGCAAAGACCTTCACTGCTGTCCCCAGGAAGAATAACCATTTTGCTGTGCTAGGACTGGTGATGGGGATGAACTGCATCACAGCTTGAGACATTCTTGAGCTCAGCCAGGCACCCTTTGAAAAGCTTTACTTAAGAAAGAAAATTTCGCCTTCTTACTGCAATTATACCTCCCCACACAAAAATGTACCCAGCCTGGCGCTGACTCTTGTTCTTCTGGAGGAAATCGCTCCTGCTGCAAGCTGCTGAGTACTTGATGGACATCAGCTATAAGTAGGTAGGGTTACTGCTTGTTTATGTTGGAGTTCTTGGCACCAGCTTGGTGTTGGTTCTTGCTTCTTGTTGGAAGAGTTCTTCTAATGTTGCCCATGAGAGATGGGCCTGAAATGCGCCAGCTTCACACTTGAATTCATCCAGTATTGTCAGCGTGCAACAGGTGAAGTGTGATGAGTTGAGCATGCCTTTTAGTGACACCTCCACTTCCCCCCAAACTGCTCTCCTGGTGGCACTTTGTTTTAGTCATTTGCAATCTTTGTCACTTTATTTGTTTCAGGAATCCTGATCTTAGTAATCAGCAGAGACCCATGTAGGTAGATGGCACCATGGCCTGGATAGCAGGAGGTGCTCCCAGGTGTGACCCTGCTGTCCTGGATGGTGTTAATGGTGAGGGTGGGCTTCTGACCCAACTTTGTCCACTCTAATCCTGGTGAAACAAGTACTCTGGGCCCTCCCCTTGGGGTTCATGGGGAAAAGGTGCCAGAAGAGGCCATTTCTGGTGCACAGGTTGTACCAGTGCTACAAATCACCCGAGCTGTGCTGTGTATTCTTGAGCACCATCTACTGGTGCTGTTATTGGAATATTAATAGATATTTGTGAGTGTGTGTGTTGTTCCTCTGCATTTAAAACCTTAGCCATATAACATCTGCAGCTTTCCTAAGTAAAGCCAGGTTAGCGAAACTAAAATCTGCAGCTGTTGACGTTGTAAACTAGAAATCTGACTTTGTTACTTGAAAGGAAGAAGGACCCTCCCTTTGTATTACTCTTACACCCCGTTCCTTCCTTTCCCAGAAATATCACTCACTTTTTTATGAGGATGACGTGAAACTGTCTTTAAATAAATAAATAAATAAAACCCTCGAGCATTGTCACATTTAGAGCGAAAGTCAATTTTCACCTTTGTAGATCCTCAGACAACTGGTAATGCAGGGGACCTCAGGAGGCCACGGACTCCAGCCTCCTCGTGCAGGGTCGGATTGATCTTAATTTTCAGCCTGGCTGCGAGATGGTGGACAGAGCAAGGAGTTCCGTACGTGACCTGCTGGGACTGGGAGCTGTTATAGCACCTACAGGTGCAGCCGGGCTGGCAGCGGGTTTGCCTGTTGGGTGCTGTAACCACATCATGTGTTACTGCTCCTTCCATAAAAGTCCTTCTGTGGCACTGATTGCAACACGTGTCGGAGATTCTGCCTTCCCCCTTGTATTTAGTCACATCATCTCGTCTGTTTTACATCTGTTGTGTAATCTTTCTACTGAAGAGTAACAACTGATATCACATTGCTGCATATAGAAACAGGAATGAGAGATACAGACTGATTTATCTGAAGGATATTATTGGTCAGTTATGACTTGCTTCCCTTTTTTTAATGTGCTGGTAACAACAACGAAAAGGAATAGATATTTTCAGTCTTCTAATTTGCCATTGACTTGGGTTTATCCCAATATGTTCTTTTAACTGGAAGTGTCATCTGTCAACGTCTGAAGTATTTTTTCACTTTACAGAACAAGCAAATGAGCAAGTCTGTTTTCTAATGCTCATATAGGAGAGCTTGTTAAACAAGATGCAGATTTATACTAGCATTAAAACAAAGATCGGCTTTCCAAAAATGCAAAGAATGAGATAGACTTCCAACTGCATGACAGCTTTTTCCTGAAAAGATCTGTTACCAATCAAAAGATTTTTACAGTGGCTTCTGAAATAAATTATGCAAAGTTAGGAAGAAATTGTATGCAAGTTACACAAAGCGGCAGATAAAAATAGAGAGAAGGGGTTTTTATTTACAAATTAATTTGCAGTTTGAATCTCTTAGCTTACCTTCACACTGGCAAACAGACTGTTGGGAGTCCAAAGCCAGCAGCTGCCAGCCGTTTCCAGGAGGGGTATTAGCCCTCCTGTTATATGACCCAGCAGCAAGGACTTTCCTTCTAGGGGGGATATGGCTGTGTTGGGCATCTTAAAAAATATGATTTCACATAAGTGCAGTAACGGAGACTCAACTGTAATATCCAATAGCACGCTGATCTTAGCTGCCTGAGAGCAGTTTAGGACTCCCTAAATTTGTTCAAATAAGTAAGCATCATCTTTCAGAAAATTACCTACAGAATTCAATATAGATAATTAGAAGACAGATCGTATAAACAGTATAATAGTGTACCTTTCATCCCCATAATCTTTGTCCCTCCGGTGTTCTTAGATAACTGACTCAAAACGACCATAACCCCACTCAAATCTTTTCGGAGAGAACCAGGATCTTTGTTCCTGGGGCTATTTCTTCCATTTTTTTCTTTTGTCATTAAAAACAGTAAGCCAAGAATATTATTCTTCTGAATTCCCAAACTTTTTGCTATGAATGCAGTTCCTTGCACTACTACACCGATAACAATCTATACTTGCCCTCCTACTGTCAGCAGTAACGCTGAAGTACTGTAACCTGCAGAGATAACATTTTGCCATCCTGCTCCACAATTCATACTTTGTTTCCCCAAACAGGGAAAAGGCTCATTTGAAGATGAGGACACAGTTTCAAGGGTGTTCATTTTGCTATAGAGTTTTTTTTTTTTTCCTTCGGAATTATCTGTGACCTAACAAAACCAATCAGACCAGCGGTTCTGCCTGCAGCCTCGGTTCCACATGTTGATCTTTGCTTTTCTGTGTATCTCCACGCGTTTATCTGGTATAAAGATAGGCCCATTCTGCCCTCTGACTTGGGGATTACACTTAGTAGGTTGATGCCGGTTGTTCTTCTCAACTGGGGGGGTCTCGCGCTGAGTGTGTCTCCTGCGGCTGCTCGACAGTGAAATCCTGGGAGCAGCATTTGGCAACGCACACAGCATGAAAGGGAGTGGGAAGAGCCAGCAGAGTTCAAAGAAAGAATCAAGTGGTTACAGCTCATTCAAGTTCGGATTGAACTGTCTGTCAGCTTCTGGTTACTGTTTGTTTTGTACTGTCTCTTTTTTTTTGCCCCGTTTTCATATAAAAGCTGCACTACATGCAGAAAATAATGCAGAGGTATTTATAGAGAAGGCGCTTTGATAAGAATCTAGCCAACGCTTTATGTCATCGTTTTCTTCAGCTCTTACTTAAGCCTTACGAGTACGCTTCTCCAAATAAAACATGCTGGGGTAAAGTTCTCCTCTGACATACCATCATCGTGTTTGGTTAATTGTAACACAATAAGGAAATCTTTCAGGAATCTACGGGACAACATACAATCTCAGAGCACTGGGGAAACACCTTTAACTCCCAGTTGGAGGAAGGCGGTTTTAATCTGTTTTCACGTCTGACGTACAAGCAGGAATGGAGCTAATGTGAAGGTTGCTCTTTAAAATGAAGCACCTGCATCAAATCTTGCTGTGGCATACGGAAAAGCATCTTCCAGCTGAAACGGACACTGCATGCTTGTAGCCCAGCTGAGTTTAGTCGGGTGGTAAAGTGTTCGTGTTCATTGAAAGTTTCTAGGGAGAAATAGAGGAGAAAAATGCTAGCTTTACAGAGAGAGAAGGAATGCTAAGCAATGCTGAAAGCCTCAGGCAAACAGCAGCTCTCAAAAGCCTGTGACTTTGTGGGCTTTTGGGGGTTTTCTGCTCTTGCTTTTATGTAGGGCCTTCCACTTCCACTCATGCATTTTTCCTTTCGACATTGCAAGACAAACTCTGGAATGACCCTGATCCTTTTGTGGCTGGAACTGATTTTCTGCGTGTGCCAATACCCTGTATATGGAATGACTTGCAGCACAATAAGGAACCCGCTGGTGTGGCTGTGAGTTTAGAGGACACTACTGAGATAAAAGTAGGGTTTCTAGACTGCAGGTGCCACAGTTCAGGCACTTCTGTGCTGTTGCTTCTGGGTATCATGTACTGAAGTTCTCACCAGGAATTGCCTGCTCTGTGAAACACCCCCAGGTCCTCGTGTCCTTCAACTGCAGAGTGACTGTGCTTGAATTCATGATGGCAGAGATAATGCTGCCCCACGCACTGGGGCTCAAGAGTGAGGTGTACTCCCTGCTGCTCCTCTGCAGAAGAGGGCCTGGAGCTACTGATGCTCCTCCTCAGCTATTGACAGGCATTCAAAGGTGCTGTCTCCTTCCCTCATCTCTGCATTATTAGCTTTTAAGCTAACCTGGCGGCTCCGGGGGAGCAAGATGTGCTTCTTGGGATGCATGTACTGAGAATCTGGACCCTTGTTAAAACCTAGGTAGATTTTATGTTGCACCTTACCTTACAATAATAAGTGCTTGTGTGTCAGCTCACAGTAGGCGTAGCTTTATTAGTAGATGGCCTTTAGACATAAAAGAGTAGTTACTTATAAATATAGAAATGCAAAGAAGCTATAATAAGAAATAAGTCTCTTTGATCACATTAGAATCTCCTTATAACCTCAAATTGGGGTTCTGTTCTTATGATTGTCTACTGCTCCCCTACGGACAACCAAAAAAATTCTTGCTACCCCAAGTTCAGCCTAGTCTTGGTCACTGCAGTTCTATGAGATAGGGATTA
Source organism: Numenius arquata (assembly GCF_964106895.1). NCBI lineage: Eukaryota > Metazoa > Chordata > Aves > Charadriiformes > Scolopacidae > Numenius > Numenius arquata. The sequence continues at coordinate 22,996,951 of NC_133583.1, forward strand.
CTTTACTTCTACATCCTTACTTTTCTCTAGCCCTTTGATTAACATTTCCATTGTGTTTCTTAACTAACACATTCTTGGGTTCAGGCTGTGCATCTCTGCTGGTCTTTTGATGCTGTTCTTGCGAAGTCCTATGCAGCAAATTATGCACCCTCCCGTGTTACGTGTTCCTCACGTACATTTTTGCTGGGTGTTTTCCCTGTTGGTTTTCTGTAAAGACCAGTGTTGCTGTTTGCACATGGCAAATTTGAGAAAATTGAGAAATGTCTCGTGTAGCTTCGCTCTTGGCCTGATTCACATTCTGGTTGGACGCAGTTGAGCGGGAAGGTTCACATCCCGGTAAGCGGGGCTGGGATTCCAGCGGTGATTGTCAGAGTCCTCGGTGGGGGTTAGGTTTGCTGGCAGGCCCGGAGCTTTAACCAGCACCCCCTGCCAAAGCGAATTCCCTGGCCTGGGTTCAGGGCACCACTCTACCTGAGCTGGGAAATCCTCTCTGTGGGCAGCGCCAGATGAAAGTGATGCCAGCGTAGGACTTCATGGGACTAACGCTACCGTGAGACCTTCCTGAGAAACAGGGACGCGTGACCTGCCTGCGTCTGAGGAAGGGACATGCAGGACCACTGTCCACAAGGTTCTCCAGCCCACTGAAGTCTGGAGATCACAGCCCTCGTTATACAGTGAGCATTAACCATTTATAACCCAGAGGAAGTAAAGCCCAACCATGTGGTAGGAACCAGCTTTCTCATTTTAGTTAGAAGGTGGTGGTTGGGGTGAGTTACAGCTGCTTTCAGAAATAGAAATTTCCAACCCTCCCACAGAAGGGAAAACCAAGACGACTGCTCTTGCCCCTGCTGCCCCAACGTTTCTTCAAGGTGAGAGCATTTACTGCCAAGTGAACATAATTTTAGGTCCTCTGCCACCACCTATATGCAACTGTAAACAAAATAAGGACCAGTGAAATAATTAGCTGCTGGTGTACTGCAGGGTGTCAGGTGCCAGCTATGAAGGTCTGTCAATGCCAAACTCTTTGTTTACACAAAAAAAAGAAAATAAATAAAGACATATTTGTGTGAATTTTGAACCGAACCTCTGAAACAATTAAGTGGAGCTGAACAAGTTCATAAAACAAAGACTAATGACATGTCCCCCGCGCTGCTTGGCTGCGTGCCCCCATTGATTGACTTGGAGAATGTTATAGGCGTTAAGTTGGTATTTTTCATTAGTTGCGATGAAATATGAGAATCTCTTACCTTTCCCTCTGTTCAGCTCTGCCTTATTCTTGTAACTAAAGCTACCCATTCATTACAAGGAATCATTAGTTATTTGTGTGCAGGAAGGAGTCGAGGCTACTTCACAAATTCTAGTCCTCCCGTAATAGCTTGATTCCTTTTACCGTTCACCTTTTCAGTACATTTTACTGAAGTTTATCTTACTTCTATGGGAAAGGCTCGTCATACAAGACTACACACTTGTAGGTAACAGAAAAATACCAGCTTTGTTTGCAACAGAAGCGTTTCACGAGTTACTCCTCATTCCGCTTTCCCTCCCCATCTGAACCAAACGTAGATGGTGTGCAGGTACCAGTGACAGAGTTGGGTTTTTAGCAAAGCCTGTTCTAGTGTCCACCTTAAATTTTATTTAGAATAACATGAAACGATGCAGTGGATATAAGCCTGAAGGCAACTACATGTGAAGTCATTTATCACCAAAAAAATGTGAGGAATGTTGAAAATAAAGTTAATGTTCATAGTCATATTTTCATTTTTTTTGACCTGTGGCGCTAAAGGCATTTTTCTTTGTTCTCTAAGCATTTTCCTTTCTTTTTATTCTTTATTTGCTTGATACCAAAACTACTCCTGTATCAAAAAGCAACTTGAAATTATTCCTCAAAAAGTGAGAAATGTGTAAACTTATGAACATAAAGAACCAGTCGTCACGTTTTCCCCTCGCCTTCTCCCAACCAGAGCTTTTGTTGCTGCCTCATGACACATCAAAAATAAGCTCCTTTGCCAAGGTCTATAAATTCCTGGCGCCCACACTTGGTACTTGCTGTGGCACCAACGCTGTGTGTGTACGTGGTCACGGTGGCCCAAAGCAGGGATGTGGTGGGACAGAAACGCAGCTTCAGTCTAAATGCTGCTGTAGCAGTCGGGTACCCGACATGGAGTTGGCTCAATGGTCTGGGGGGTTTCTTGTGGTGGTGGTATTATTATTATTATTGTTGTTGTTATTGTTATTATTGTTATAATCACAAATAATGGGAGAATCCCTCCAGGGCAAGGGGGAGTTTGGTGTGGGATTTTTTTTTTCCATGTGGTTGTTCTTACAAGAATTGCTGCTGTGAGTTGCTAATTGTTAATATAAAAAAATATAAACTATATTCTCCAAGTGTGTGCGCGTGTCCAGTTGTGCGTCCGAGCGTCCTGATAAAACACTTCCTTTCCTTTAACCTCCCAGATCCTCCAGCTACATGGAGAAAAACTACATTTCACTCTACGTATATAGTTGCCAAGTATATTCTCAGCTGTGAGCGTAGACGTGTCATGGGTACAAGTAAAGCCCGTGGAGGGGGTGGTGTAATATCAAGCCGAGCGCAGCATGAAAGGGGAGGAGGGAGGAAAAAGGCTTGAAACCTTGTGAAAGCGCGGTGATTTGATTTGGAAATAAGCGTGAAGGGAAACCACGGGCACCGAGCTGCTCCCAAACCAGGCGCCTGGTTGGAAAGTGGTGTATGGCGTGGAAAGATACCGCAGCCCAGGGCTGAGCCCCAGTGCCCGAAGAACAGAAAATGGGCTGCGCAGCCGTGAAGTTGGAATTACAAACCAGAAAGCCTCAGGATTAAGATTCCGAAGGAGGAGAGTTTAATTACAACAAGCTCTCTCAAGCATTACTACCCAACTTGCAGCGATGTACACACGGTGCTAATGTGTGCTCACCGCCTGCCGTCCCGCTGGTTCCGCCGCTCGGCAACAGGGTTTTAGAAACACTCTTTGCCGACTGCGCTCCCTCTCAAAGAGCCGGCCGAGAACATGCTCTGCGTGGCTCGGAGGAGCTGCCGAGCAGCCTGTGGTGGCTCCTGTCTGTGATCAGGGCTTTTAATCATGATGGAAATAGAGCTCGCTACGGGGAGACACTGAGAAAGTGTTTAATTGTTCCTGCTGAGGATTATCGGCTGTTTCTGAAGGGCGCAGAAGCAGTAGCTGAAAAACTGGTGGCTTATAGAAAGCTTAACCTGAGTGTGTTCCAAGTCAAACACAATAAGTGGTAAACCCAATGGAATGTGAAAGAAATTCATACCTTAGTGAACCGTAAACAGAATCACTGATGATAAAATTTAATCAAAATGTAACATTGCCTTCGGGATTCAGATCCAGTGTCTTTTGATGATTAGCAGGATTATCAAATGTAGGTGCTCTGGTGAATACCATAAAGTTGTAATGTTGCACTCCATGCAACATCAATGCCAGAAATAATTTAACACCTGCACATAAATCATTTTGCAATTATCTTTTGGGAATTATTTTATCTTAATCTTTTTATTTTGTTCCAAATAAAATTAGAGAGGAACACTGAAAGATGACACTGGGTGAAACAGAGGAAGGATAGGAGCACTGTCAGGTTATATAAACTAAGCTAAATGTCTGTTTTCCATTATTTAATTTTTAGATTGACGTGCAGCCTTGGCTAAGGATTGTAAAACGGAATTGGTTTGTGTGTATGTGCATATAGTTAATTAAATAAAACTTTTAGCCACAGCAATATTGAAAATAGATGTTCTGTGCTCTTTAGCGTTAAGAAGAGGGATATTAAGGGTGGAAAACCTTGAGCCTGTTGATCCTCCTTTCCCTAAAGCAAAACAGCCATTTAAGTTTGGGACTTAGAAAATTATCAGTCAGAAGTTACAAAAAACTATTCTCTGATCAGGGAACAGAAAAGAGACAAACTTAATTCTTCCTAACATGAAGAGAAGCTGGGGGTACAAACCCCCTGTGCGACGGGAGCAGGAGAACCGCCCCGGGTAACCTTTCAAAGTGGTGCTGAGTGAGTCATTGATGTTAATGGAAACTTTGCAGCTAAATCCCCTGCACAGCCCTTTGAAAGCCTAACCCCCGCTTTTGGGAGGATATAATGATGGACTGTATTTACAGAACTATATAAGATAGAAATAAATTATTGCATTTCAGTGCACTTTGATTATCTTTTAGTATTTGATTGGCTTTGTCTCAGCCGTGTTTTGAAAGCAAATTCTTGTAACCTTCTTGCTAACAACTTTATTTTCTGCTCTGAATAATCACTTTGTAGTAAAATCTACAAGTGTTTAATAGTCACATTAATGATAAGAAAGCAAACTGTAAGAGCAATAACGTAGATGTCACTTTATATTAGGCCAAATGAATGACAAAATGCCTCACTCGGAAAGTGTCAATAAATATCAGACCAAACTCTGCCCTGGCATATTTTCATGCATGCTCGTACAAACACATTAAATACCAGCCACTAACTTTAATATTTATCTAAATTCCCTGTACCTGTTGTTCATAGCTAGGCTTTCCCCTTGGTACAGACAGGAGCGTGAGCAGGGTGTGCAAAGGGAAGGGAGCCGGCTCCCCTTCTGATTTGCAAATAGGAAGTAAAAACTGAGCCCTGGTGATGATCACCCTTTTGAAAGAAAAGGAAAAAATATCTCTGGCCTATTTGCTAATTTTCAAATAGCGGAATGGTGAAGTTCAATTACTTCTTTAAGAAATACTGTGAGTTTTTTGAATGAGATGTTCTCTCTGGAGGTGAAGAGGAGCAATCCTCAGCGGTTAGACTTGCCTTTAGTTTAAGACTATATTTTCAGTTGTCAAAATTTGACCAAACTTAGAAGTTCTCTAAGGTGGAAATAGCTATGTGATTCTTGTGACATTCAGTGATTTATTTTATTATAATTTCCTCCTAGAACCTTTCCATACAAATGCATCAGTCTTGTCTGGGAAGAATTCAGTATTTCTGCCCATCTTAAAAGCTCGAGACTTTGAGACATTGGGGCAAATTGAGACATTTCAGCACATCTGAGCTTTGATGGAGACATTTTTGAAAGTGAAGGGGAAGAGAAGTTTTGGTGTAAACATTTGCTGGGCTTGACAATGTTGTTTAGAAAACAGACACTTAACGTGTCTCTGATGGGTCTGTACAGATTTCTAGCAAAGCCACACACTGAGCAATCCAATTTTTAAAAGTTTGCTGAATAAATATAAACTATGCTATGAACGAAACAAATTATTCTGGTCTTTTGTTTTGGGTTGTTGGGTTTTTTAATGTTCCTCTGTTGTTAAAAATGTAATAATACATGTGCACAGGAAAGCTGTTACAAATCCTGGCGTATTTTGTCTTAATTTCTGATTAATTTTCTGATCAAGCAATCGTAAGTAATATTCCCTTTATCTTGGTTGCTCAGTAATTATTATGTAGTGCTTTTTATATGGACTGTTCTCAAAAGTCTGGAGGAATACTGAAGTCGTCTTTGCTTTGCTCTTCTGGGTAGCCTTATGGCAATTAGAGCCCTATAGACCATCACTTCTTCTCATCCCTCCTGGTGCCCCATGATGGACGTGTGCTGAAATAGCCTGTTCTTGCTCTCCAGCTCAGCACCAGGTGGGTTTCAGCTCCTTGCCTTTGCAGAAATTGCTTTCAGCTTGTATTTAGATACAAAGATTGATGCTTCTGTGTCTTCACACTTGGAGAAGGGTTTTGGTGCTTGAGACCAGCTGAAAAAGTAACTTTTAATGAAGAGCATTGCACCTTCTCGCAAACGTTGCTTTGCTTGCTCCCGTCGGTACCTAGTCAATGTATGATGTGCTTAAACATAAATATTCAACCAAAATAACCCGAAGCACAAAAAAATAATCTCTCTTATTAAAAAAAAAAAAACAAAAACAAAAAAACCAAACAAAACCAACAACCTGATGTTTTTGTTTGGTTTGTTGTTTTCTTTTTTTGATAGCTTGTTTTTAAGTGATGTGATAAGAATGTTGCAATTGCCAGAGCAGACCGAGCAATGATCAGCCCATCTGTTGTCCCACAGTGAGCCTTTCTGCGCCCTTCCCAGGAAGATTGAGGCATCTATTGAGCACTTTTCCTGAACTCTAAACAACTTAAGGGTTGGAGCCCTCATAGAAATATCGTACCGCTGAGAACTAAAGATAGGGGGACCTTCTTATGTAGAAAATTCAATGTACGCCCGGTTTACTTACAAGTTCTTTGCTTCGCCTTATAATACAAAGTATGTGGCAGTAAAATTCAATGTAAAAAGAGGGCAGAAAGTATTAATATAGCTCATAATAGTGATACTTTCTGATCAATTATGGATTTTAAAATGAAAATAACATCAACCTAGCTACTGGTAACGCAGCTTATGCAAATCTGTGATCAGGGATGGAGACATTGTGCCACACAATACAAAGCAAGAGCAGAGAAAAGCTGTTTTAATTTGGAATGGAGATAAAGCTGAAGAATACTGGTGAAGAGAAAGATGCTCTATACCTATGTAATTTCTTCACAGCATCAGTGCATGAGTTCAGAGGCTGCTTCAAATTTTTCTGTATCCCACTAGGATTTTGAGAATTTCTTAGTTTACTACAAAAATGCCTATACTGGACTTCTAGTGTGGTTTCACAGGGAAGATTTGGTTTCCCCACCATCATTTACATTTTCACTAAACTTCGGAAGCACCGTAGTATGGAAAAATGGTGATTTAAGTTTGAAGGATGTCTGACTGACCTCTGGAACATCTTTGAACAGTACTTGATTCCTTCAGAATAGAGCTTAAATTCCCTGGATTCGTATCATTTGCTACTTTCTCGGGTCAGTCACTTTCCACGTATGTTTTCTCCAAGTTTTTGCATGACTTCAGATTTAGGTACCCAATTTCGGACTGTGACAGAGGGGAATGCTTTGCCCACTGGAAAGAAATTAAAGGGGGAGGGGAGGCAGAGATAAAAAATTGAAAAGAAAACCTTCTTTATAACAAAGCGAAATTTTAAAATTTAAAACCAATTCTGAAAATCTTGATCTAATTGTTTGTCTAGAAATGGTCACAATACACAGCTGATGCATGAGAGATTCTATACATGGTCACTTAGTCTCCCAGGTAGCCATTTGGGTTTTTTTTTATTAGGTTGGGGTGGGTTTTTTGTCTGTTGTTAGAACACAGTAAATTATACAGAAAATTCATGTAAAATTGTGACTATCCTGTTTCTGCTTTTATACAATTCTTGACATAAGTTCTAGTCAAATAATATCTAAGTTAGTTGCCAGGACTCCAGACAAATAAGCTATTTTATCTGTTTTGGGCTAGTATGTGCCTGTTTTATTGCTTAATTATTTTTTTCCAGTTAAGTAGCAGACAGACTCGTACTGAAATAATATTGTGAAGCAATGCAGGAAGGTTTCAGCTAGTTAGGCTTGTGAGGTTGGACTTTGTTATCAGTTTAAGTGTCTGGAGCAGAGTGGTAGGTCAGTGGTGGCAGCGAGTTCTTAAAGTGCTCTGTGAAGTTTCAGGTGCCTTGAGGTTTGTTGGAAATGATAAAATGTCACTTTGACATTTTTATTTATCCTAGTGATGATACTCCTGTATCAATTAAATGATACAGGCAAGTAGAGAGAATCTGGGGCTGCTGTTTAGGGGGTTGTTGTTCGAGGCTGGATATGTCAGTGTGTTTGTTACTGCAGCAATACTTCTGACACGAATATCAGAGCTCAGAGTTGGGGAAGGCTTCTCAGCACTTGTTTAGATTTCATTGACTGTAATATACAAATTATTCCTATTTTATAGGTGGAAATGAGGGCATAGGAGTATCATTTAATATCATTCTTGGAGACTACTCTTGCTGAACAGCAAGAATGCTACAGAAGAGAAGTCGCCTACCAAATAAAGAACAGAACTCGCTGTGTCTGCATTTAGGTGTGTGCACTTGGATCCAGCCAGCTCTCTGTGGTTCCAGCTCCCAGCTTTATGGAACCCAACTGTTTGTCCTCACTCCGCTCCCTGCAACGCGGCAAAAGGCAGCGGGGCTCCTCTTGAAATACCAGCCCTTCAGAGTGAGGTACTTGGGCAGCACTGGAGTGTGTTTATACTGATTTAGCAGGTATGTGAGGCAGCAGCACAGCAGTGAAGAGATCTACAGAGAGCTCAAGTGTTGTATGGGGAGGAGATGGAGTGACCTTACTTCACAGTTCACCGTGCTGAACACAGAGTTGACATTTCAGACTTCCTAGAAAACCCGTTGAGGCCTCCCAGATAGGAAGGACTTGTTTTGTGGCTGGTACTCTGCCCCCTGAGACAACCCCACGTGGAGCACTGGGTCCAGCTCCAGAGTTCTCAGCGCAGGAAAGACATGGACCTGTTGGAGCAGGGCCAGAGGAGTCCACAGAGATGCTGTGAGGGCTGGAGCCCCTCTGCTGTGAGGACAGGCTGAGAGAGTTGGGGGGGTTCAGCCTGGAGAAGAGAAGGCTCTGGGGAGACCTTAGAGCGCCTTCCAGTCCCTAAAGGGGCTCCAGGAAAGCTGGGGAGGGACTTTTGATCCGGGAGGGGAGCCATAGGAGGAGGGGGAAGGGTTTTAAACTGAAAGAGGGGAGATTGAGATGAGATCTCAGGAATAAATTTTTCACTCTGAGGGTGTGAGAGCCTGGCCCAGGTTGCCCAGAGAAGCTGTGGCTGCCCCATCCCTGGAGGGGTTCAAGGCCAGGCTGGATGGGGCTTGGAGCAACCTGGTCTGGTGGGAGGTGTCCCTGCCCAGGGCAGGGGGTGGGACTGGATGATCTTGAAGGTCCCTTCCAACCCAAACCATTCTATGATTCAACTGTCCAAATTCTTCCCTACTTTATTATAGGACAGTGTCTATTGTCAACTCATCCCGGATCTTCCAGCCTAAGATTTTTGGTGGGAATGTAGAAGGGGAAAGGGAAAAAGATCATGTAAAACAGTCACTGAATGAAAGGAAAGCTTTAAAACTAATAAACTTTAAAACTAATAATGATCCTCTCCCTGTGATATCTGGTATCTAAAAGAAGTTATATCAGTGTGTGCACAGGCCAGGAAAAGTAAGTATAAAATATCGCTACCCGGGCTTTGGTTTTCTGTATGTATTCTGTTTGAGGCAAGTGGGTACAGTAAGGGAACCACAGAAAGTTATACGTAGGAAATAGGATACATCAGGTTCTCAAATCATTAACACTAAAGACATTTTAAAGTGTTAACTTCCAACTTAAGGAAAAGTTTAAGTAACTCACATGTAAAATATCCCGGTGTTTATTCTAGAGTGAAGTGTTGCCTCACTTGACTCTAAAAATGCACTTCTTGAAACGGAAAGCTAAACTGCACTGGTTTCATTTATCATATCTGTGAAAGTGTATCACATTTCTTTTTTTCTTTCTTTTTTTCTGAGGAGAAAACAGAAGGAAAGGCTTGATTGCAGGTTAAATAGCATGTATCCTCTAACTGTTGCACCAAATTGTTTCTTATGTGCTTAATGCACTTACTTTGAATCGAAAGCCTGGAGGTTTAACTTTGGATGCCTTGAAATGAAAGTACACTTTGGTGATGAAGAAGGCATTTGCCTTCAGGTTGGGAAAAACTTAAACTAACGTCATCTCGGCATGATTAGAGCTCACATGTACTACTGACCTAGGGGCATGCATCAACAGGCAGGACTCGGCACAGACAATAAATTCATTCTCCCGCTTTGGAGAATGCAGTTATAACAAGGTGAAAATCCCTCCAACAAGAATAAGAAAGGTCATAATTATTAAGAAACCAAAGGATAAAAATATTTGGGAGCGTCATTACAGCACTTAGAGTATTCAGCGTATGGGGTGCCTGCAATGACATAAAAAGAAATTCTTTTCAATCAATACAACATTAAAGGTCAGTCTTAGGAGTGAGTCTCAATCTAAGGAAGTCATACCATGCTTACAGGCTTGCAGAGTTTGCACTTCAATTAACCAGTGTAAGTCTGAGGAATCAGGCTTTTGAACTGCAGAATCTATATCCTTGTGTCAATTACTAAAGCCAGTCAGTTCAGATTTACCAGCTTTTCAAGCAGGGACCATCCTTTTGCCTTGTGGTTGTGTAGTGTTAACACCTTGGCCCTCTACCTGGCCAGGCCCATCAGTGAAGTAGTAACACTGTGCTATTTCCACAGAAGAATTGAATCCTTGTAGTAATTTCTAGGCCTGATTCCATTATCACACTGAAAACATACCAGTGTACTACTCTCATTCTTTTTCTGTTCCTTCCCCTTTCTTTCCTTCGCAGTAGTTTCCAGGAGGCACTGGAACAGCTGGAGGTGGATGACAATACATCTCTCTCCTATCGGTGGGTGAAGGTGACTCCTTGACTTTCAAATACCTACCGTACCAGCTGGCAGACTAGTGAGTTCCCATGGAAATACTGCACTTCGTATGTAAACTTACTCTGATTCTCCTGTGTCTGTACGTGTATGTTGGTGTATTCCCATTTTGTGTGTAGATCTCCATCATGAACGCTGTAGTGAAATGCATTTGTGTCTGCAGAGACGTTTCTAAAGGGTGCCCAGGACAGAAGTGGCCAGGGAGCTCTGAGGGCTGGGAGAGGTGGACCAAAGAGATGACTCTGGTGGAGTTTGGTCGCCTGCTCCAAATCTGTGGCATAACTGACAGCAGAGCTGCCTTCCCCCCGTGGCTGGCACTGGGGCTGGTGGGAGGTGTCAGCAGGTTCAGCATGACCTTTTCTGCTGTAACATGGGCTGCTCCTGCTCTCGTGAACTTGGCAATGAAGGGGCATCACGTCTGCAGGGCCCCAGGCTGCCGCTCTTGGCAGCCTCTTGCCCATCGCTTACGTGAAGCAGCTCCATGTTTCTCAGCGTGTCTCCTGCAAAAATCCCTCAGACCAGGAACTGCAAGACTTATCCCTACCCAAACAGTGCTTAAACTCGTTAGGCTGATGTGATAAAAGCTCCTCAAGTCATTATACCAACCACTTTGAGAATATGTTTTGGGATTGAGAAGTGCTATTCAGAAAGAATGCAATTCTCGCTGTTACAGTTAAGGAACGACTGCATGATTCCGTGGATAAAGACACTACCAGGTCTGCATAATGCCTAAAAACACATGTATGGGTTTATGCTCAGTGATTAGGAATTGGACTTTTAATTTTAGATAGCTCTGTAAATGAAAACATACAGTTTATAACTTCTAAAACTTCCTTAAACACAATTTAAGGATGTTTTATCAACAACTTTACAATTAAGAAAACACATTGCTCATTTGATCTGCTCTTTAAAAACTTGGGAGCTGGCTTTTCTTACCAGAAGAATAATGGGGATAAATTATTATTTATTATTTTTTTTAGAAATTGATGCAATGGTATACATCCCTACCTTTCAACAAATTGGAACAGGCCAGCCCTCAAGTGTGTTTGTGTAAAGCCAGTAAAGATGATAGTCCAATGCTTTTTATTGTAAAATAAATACTAAATACTTCTGCACTTTGTGTGTGGAGAACTGACAGTGAAACTCTAACAGTGGCAGCCTGAATAGGGAAGGAATGATGACTCAGCAGAAAACTTCACAAGATGCAACAAATGAGAACAATAATGCTGATCCTTTCTAATCCAGACTTAAAATTTCCAAAACAAGTGAACGTTTGAGGCTTGGAACCCTTCTTAAATTATTGTACTATTGTCCTAGCAGTATTGCTTTAGTGAATTCCCATTGAAAATATCTTCATATGCTTCATTATTGAGATCTAAAGGGGCTGCAGTAAAAGGTTTCACCGTGCTTAGTCCTGGAGGATCTATGGGGGAAAAACACATCCCCCTATTAATGTTGCTGAACACAAGTTGGGGTGAGGTTAATTGGCAGCTCCTCCCTCATCAGGATCCACTTCTGTTGGCTCCAGACGCAGAGTTGTGGGCACACGTGGGGCAGAGGCATCTCAGTGGAGAAGTCAGTCTTATGGACATGTGGATCTCCAGAGACTTTGCTGAGGTCAAAGGGGATAAAAGAAATGCCAATTAGATGCTCTACGAATATTTTGTCTGGGTTAAAGCTGGGGTAACCCATGCACATTTGCACTTGTGGATTGCCTAGTTAGTGTTTACAAAGGCGTAAGTGAGCTGAAGTTAATTAGCAGTAAATTAACATGAGCTCAAACTCAAGCCTAGCAATACATTTGAAGCGATGAAAAGGGAATACGTGTTGAATCTTCTGTAGGGAAAAATATCACCAGAGGAGGAGGATCCTGAAGTTTGAGAGCTTAAAAATTCCCTGTAGAAGAAATATCTTCGCTGTAGTGCTCTCTGCAGAGAAAAATACAGCAGCAGCTGGGCAGTCCCCCGAGTAATTGGTAATCTTGGGGTTAATTTCCATGGAAAATATGTTTATATATTACACTGTGGACAGTTTTGCCGTTGAAATCTGTCTCATCTGTCTTTGTCTCATTACGCAGTTGGCCTTAGCAGGCCCGTGTGGCGAGCTCCGCTCTCCATGTGCTGCAGCCGAGGGTGGTGGGTTGGACATCTTCACCGAGCGCTGTGAGAGCATCCGCCAAGCTACAGAGCTCTTCGCATGTCAGTTGGCTTCTGATCTGGCCAGCCTTCAGACACACTTGCTTGCAGGGTGTATTAATTCCTAAAGTCATATTTTTGCCCTCTCTTTTGAGGTTCTATCCTTTGGAATTCCTGAACCCTGTCCAAAAATGTCAACCCCGCCCCAGACAGATCTATTTTTTAGGCTCCTTTCTCCACAGGGGGTTGTGAAGGCCTGTTGTAAACCAGGAGTGGATTTTGTTTCCTCTGCTTTTTGAGATTATGCTGATGGTAGCCAGCTCCGTAAGTCAGGGCGTTTCTGGGCTTTCTTACCGATGCCGTTAGACTTGCTCTCACTGCAGGTATCTCATTCCGCAGGCAGAGAACACAGTCATTTTCTTGCAGGTGCAATAGATCGTCTAATTTTGTATTAAAGAGCTGTCTTTGAAAGATGCCTGACCTCTTCGCTCTAGGAGACCATTTCCGGTAAATTAGTATACCCTACCAAAGTCTTGGGTGTTTTGGTACCCTTTTCTGATGGGCTCTTACCAGCTAAAGGAAAACTTTGAGGAGACCTGTGTGCAATCCACTTTGGTTTGACGTGTAAAAATAAAAATATGCTTTTGCTTTGCATTCACTGTGGCTGTACAGTGAGTGACCTACATCAGAGGAGGCTTATAGTACCTTTATTGGAACAGATCAAATACGTGTTTTCTTCTCCTACCAAGAATGACCTGATGCAGAGCTTTCTCTTTCAGACATTTCTTACTTTTATAACTTATCCAAGAGTCTTTAAAGTGTCCCCTATTACTTTTTTCCTTCAGTTTAGCATCACTGAGAGCTCCCTCCCCCAGTAGTTGTTCTTGGTCCCTTGTGATGTGCAGCATCCCGTGGCACAGACCGTCCCTGCTGAGGGGCCACACTTCCTGGAGGTAACACCAGTGCAGGGCATGGAAATAATGACAGCTAGCTAAAATCTGGGTTGAAAATAAATCCCATAAATATAGAAGTTTTCTGTTACCTTTAGTAAAAGTGTGTCAGATAGAACCTGAGGTATAAATCCTATTGCTCTAACAATAGCGTCTCGGTATTTCTTCGGAGTTTTTATTTTTGTACTGGGAAAATTAATGGCATATCTCTGTGTCTCTGTCTCTGTGAGGGTTAGGAACCCTAAATGAGCTGAAGAAATAAATAGTGGAGAGAAGATGGGTTTTGATGGCCTCTTCCTAGTTCTCCTCAGACGGTCCAATGTGCTTGTAAATGGGACTTTCACTGATCCTTCTGCCAACTTTTGACATAATAAGTGTTTCTTGTCACGGAGAAAATTATGCTCTGCCCCTATCATAGCCAAATACAAAAAATTGCCAGCAGGTGGCATGCAAAGGGTGCTATTTCCCATGGCTTTTTGCTTTGGTGGGGTTTTCCCTTAAAAGTAAAATAAAATAGAAATAACTTAAAAGACGGTGAAGTGGGAAATGCCTTCATTGCTGAAAGACCGGTGATGACTGCTTCGCCGAGAGTAAGAAAACCAGGACTGCTGTACTTCTCCCTCCAAAACAGTGTTACAAACCATTTTGGGGTGTCAGGACAGAGCTCTGGAGCTGGTGTCCGTCCATCTGTCCGTCCGTCCCGCTTGTTGGGGCGCCGGTTGGGTATCGACAAGGGCGCTCCGTCTCTGCGGAATGGCCAGGGAGAATGACAGAAAATACAAGGCACTTTGTTTTGGCGGGGCCATTCCAAATTTTTCTGTGACAACAGGTCAACAGGCTGGCCCGCTGCCATTGGGAAACTAGGTTGGGATGAAAGAAATACTATTTTTTGTTTGTGGCCTTATTACAAACGTCTGGGTTTAAGAAACTTCTGCTTCTCCCACATTAGCGCTCTAGACAAATCTTGAACTACCTTTGTGGCAGGGCCTAACAAACGCTGTCACTTTGACCTAATCCACTTTTCTGCACAGCTGTGCTAAAGTCACCTTTAGTTTTATCACATTTTAATGCAAACAAGGCCGGAAGGGTGCTTGTTTGGATTGAAGAAGCTGTGACAATTCCTCTGAATGGGAACTTCAGTAACTGGGAAGAAAAATGTGACAGGGAGCTTTATCACTGCTTTGTAGACAACAATCTGAAAATTATTGCTTCTTTAGGGGCCTATTCTCCTCTTGAGGCCTAGCACGGCCTATGCTAAGCAGCTAGACAGGACTCTGAATGCTTTGCCAGGCCTAAAGACAGATTTTAATTCTATTGTTTGTGGGTATCCCTGACTTTCCTAAGAGGATTCAAAGACAGGCTGCAGAACAAGGCGGCTGACAGAAGACTTTGGCCGATCTTTAAAATTCAAATAGCAACGAAGGCTTTCCTCGGCTCTCAAAAATTGGTCAAACTCCAATGACGTTTGCTTTCAAAATTTGTCAAGTTGGTTCAAAAACTAAATGAACTTGCAAAACATGCTTTGTTAAGCCTTTTCAGAAAGAAGTTTGCTTAACCACGAATTTCCTGTGACAGCGTGAATAAAGCTGGGAGGAAAGCTCTTCTTTTCTTTTCTTTTTAAAACCTTGCAACTGCCATTACTAGCTTACTAGCTGCAACTGTCATTACATAGCTTTTCAGAAATTATATATATAACCATTTACCAAATATTGGCAAATATTTATATAGGCACAGGTCATGTTTGTACTAATTTTTTTTTAATACTTCGAGTAAATTCCAAGTATAACCGGACGAGTGTTTAAATGTTGAAAAGGTTTATCACAGACTTCGATAAAGCTATGGCAAACTGGATATTCAAAGTATTTGCGGAACAGCACTGAACGAATCCTTCTTGAGGCTACGGAGTAAAACGTAGGTGCTGGGAAATAAGGGATTCGGTCTCCCAGGAGACAGGGAACTGGGGCCGGGTGGGCTCCCAGGAGCTGGGAGCCGCTTGCCTGGCTGTCTCTGCCCTCCCAGAGCTGTGAGCTCAACTGGCAAAGTGGCACACAATGCGAGGAGCCCGCAAAAAGTGCCTCTCCAGGAACCCACCCCCCCTCCCCGTGACAGCTCAGCACTCGCTGGGGAAAAAATCACTGAAGGATAAGATTTGTGCAGTCTTTTCTCCCCTCCCTCCCGCCCCTGGTTGCTAAGATTGCAAACCGTGGTGGATGGTGGCAGTGCCAAACACCAGAAGGAATCGGGGAACTTCTGCTGTCAAAAAGAAAGGGTGACATCTGCCCAGGCTGGTTTTGGGGACCACATCTGCTTGACAACAAATAGCTGTCAGGTTCTGTCACTTTCCTCTAAAGAGAATCTGTGGATTATGCAGTGGCTGGAAAAATTGTCACTGTGAAAAGGTGATCTTTTTTTGTTAACGGAATATGTGTTTTGAACTTTCATAGTTCAAAAAACTGTAAAGCAGCGTGATTATCCTGGCATGTGCTTTCTGGGGTGCACCAGAGGCAGGGGTCTGGTACCAGGCTGTGGAGGGGAGCTCCTGTTCTCATTGGCAGCTGCAGAGTGAAACCAGCAGCTTCTTTTCTAGAAGTTTTCTGGGATCTTCTTTTCTGGGATTTATCATGTGGTTGGAGGAAGCAGCGGGGTGTTGCTGGAGAGAGGAACGAAGCCCTCTCAGCAGCACAAGGTGCGGGGGTGGCCTGGGGCCACTGCTGGCTGCTTGCCCCATGGACATCTCCTCACCAGCCTCCTGGCACGGCCAGATGGTTTCTGATCTCTGTGAAAACTTCTCCCTACGTAAAGACACAGTCTCTCCTGCAGCAGGTTGCCCAGAGAAGCTGTGGCTGCCCCATCCCTGGAGGGGTTCAAGACCAGGCTGGACGGGGCTCGGAGCAACCTGGTCTGGTGGGAGGTGTCCGAGTGTGGAACTTGATGGTCTTTAAGGTCCCATCCAACCCAAAGAATTCTGTGATTCTATGAAGTTGTGCCTATGGAGGGGTGAAGATCTCCAAGGTGCCACTCTCAGGCTGACTGGTACCCTGGCTGGAGCATATCTAATTAGTTCTATCAAGCAGCAGTATCGCGACACATCCTGGCATTAGAAATGGGCCCCTTCTGCCCCTTCTGGATCTTTTGAATTTTGCCCAGGTGATGGCTAAGCACATTTACTAAAGGAACCTGCCATCCTGCAGAGGTTGCCTCTTTTCTTCAGGGAATTGCATGCACTTCAGCCCTACCTAATATGTATGTTAAACTGCAAGGCTGTTTTCAATATATTTGAAATGCAATTAGAATTATTTCTAATTGCTATGACTTCTATGCCAAGACTTGTCTGCAGTGTTGCAATTGCTGCTTCATAAATACCTTCCAGTTCTTCCCATTGTATCCTTCATGTCTTCTTACCACTTTCCCTAATATTTGCTCATCACCTTTCTGAAACAACACATCCTTGACTTTTCACCTCTTCAAAAAAAAATAAAAATACCCTGCTTAAACTGTCCACTAATTACTTGCAGGTTAGCTCAGGTATTTACTAAGATGCAAGTGGAAGACTGGGAACCTACAGAACTCTATCTCCTTATACAGGAATTTCAGGTTGTTCCCACCTTAGCGCTGCCTTCCATTTATAATCAGACACTTTCCAAGGAAGGAATAAAAAAAAAATAATAAAAATCCTTCTCTTCCTCCTTCCATACCTGCCTGCCTCATGCTGACAGTAATTACACTGAGTGAGTTGGTAAATTCTTAAGCTGGGGTCTGCTCCCGTCCCCAGTGAGACTCTAATGGATCTGGTTGTACCTGCAATAGCTCTACACTCAAACCACTGTCATGGGCTCCGGTGCAAGATAATTAACCACAAAATGAGTTATATGTCCCAGGCTGAAAACATAATGAAAATCAAGGTCAGTTCCCCTGTTGTAGGAGACTGGGAGGAGTCTTCTGCATGGGAATTCATGTTACGCTTCCCACTCTCTTTAAGGCTGCAGGTTTTAATATTTAGTAGAATTATATCTTTAAGTATTAAATCTGTTGACTTATGAAGTAACAAGTAGTCTTCACGCTAATTTTTAATCCACTATTTTTAAAAACTTACTTAGAGCCCACTGGAGCTAGACTGCAGAAAAAGAAAGAAGAAAATTCTTCTAATTCATTACTAAACAGTGTTTCAGCAATTGGGACTTATACCCAGGATTCTAGGGATGTAGAGGGAATTTCTGGCAATCTTCCAATTTATGGGAATGAGCTTTGAAGGACTAGATCTTTGGGCAGAGCTGCTGTTCGAGAAGGTCTCTCTTTGATTTCTTGTAAGGTCTACAGGTTTTGGCCAAAAGCAGGAGGATAATAAAAGTCACGTCCAATGGTATTTGAGATTTGAGGTGGATCAGATAGGAGAGGCATCCATGCATGTTGTATCAACAATAAAATTCCATTTAATTAGAGATCATGATATTTTGATTTGTGTTTTGTTAGGGATTATGTTTTAGATTTCATTGCATTAATATCATCAAAGGGAAAAATATAGCCACTGTCTACATATTTGCAATCTAATATGTATAAAAACATTCTTTTTTTCAAATTGCTGGTTCTGTCTGTAGGTCAGGTCGTATTCATGAAGAAAAGCGATGGGATCTAAAACTCCCACTGGAATACCAGAAGGAGTTATCTTGCTTGGGGTTGGGTAAAATTAATTTTTTTTTTGTTTAGAGGCTGAAATATTCTCTTCGTCCTTTGCTCCGTGCAGTTACAAATTGGTGTCCCAGAAACTCATCTCCTGGGGGTGGAAGAAGAAAATCATTAGTTCCTGCCAGAAAAGTCTGTGTCGGCCACTGCTGTTTGAGCAAGGAAAAAATCAAAAGCAGAAAGATGGGTAAACTTTGAAGGTTTGTAGCAACATTGGTTCTTGAAACACCTCTGCGGTGCTGCCGTGGGACAGTTCTTTCATCACCCTGCTGTCTGAGGGGGGCTGAGACCTCGTTAGCTCTCGGCCTTCGTGCTGTCAGTTCTGTGCTGGCCGGTGGAGATGGAGCACAGGCGGGCAGTGGCAGAGCCCCCAGATTAATAGACAGGGCAGTAAGAGGAATGAACGTCTTCTGTGTCATTAATCAATTTAGGATTAATTAGATGACTGTAGTGAGCGGCACCCTACACCTAAGGGAATATGTACAGTTAAAACCTCTTGTGTCATAGGTCTTGTATGATTTTTCTAGTGTGTTAAAGATGCTATGAACAAAGTGAAGCAACCTGAACATAGTAAAGTGAGCTAAGTAATATAATAGAATTGTGAATTAGGACAGGACAAGAGGGAAAGAAGTTTAGCTGTGATTGCAGAGCTCTCTACTGTGCCCGTTACTGCATTTCCAACTTTCTTCCTTCCCAGCAGATGAAGAACAGAAGCAATTTCTTGGCTCGTGGTTGTGCCTCCCTTACTGTTACGGAATTGCTCCACTCTGAGTTTTATGCCTTTGTCTTTTCATCTCTCACAGCCCGTCTCACTGATTCTGCTTTATCTCCAGCATCTCCTTCCTTCGCTGCTACACTACCAGAAAGAGTGAGCAGATTTGCTTTGCCGGTTGCTTCCTTCCCTCTGCCTGAGGTAGGCAGGTAGTCTTCCTCCTTAAACCTTCCCAGTGGTCTGCCCAGACAGTCCCTCCCCCCCGGCAGCCACATCACGTCCCAATCTACGTGCTGGCTCTTGCTAATTCTCCCCAACCAGGATCCCGCATCGCAGCCCCACTGTGCTGGTTTGTCTGTTAAGCCCTCGCTTTTACTGTCTGAACTTCCTTACATATTTCATATTCTCCGTATCTCCAGATGCATCAGCTGATTCTGTCTCTTCCTGACCACTCTTGCACAGTTCATATTTTATGTTCCCCCTGTCTCCTTTTTGCTGCGGGAATATACACTTTTCTCTGTCATTGTCATTTGACTTCCTTTTGCTTTGACATGCTTCCATTACACCGTAGTTTTCTCCAGTGCTTCAGTTTCTAGTAATGTAACAACTGTCGGGATCCACAAAACTCATCTTTTTGACCCAGCACCACTGTTGCTTTCCATCCCCAACCTGCCTGTTTCTTCATAAGCCCCCCAGCACCAGTCTGCTCTTGACTGGGAAATGCATCACATGCACAGGCAGCACAGCTTGTCTTCTTCTAGCACCTTCTTCCTGGCCCCTTCTACGGGGAGATCAGTAACAAAGTGCTAATTTGAAGACAGTTAGGCAGGTAGCTGATTAAGAACATTTACACTGTTTATCATAAATGTGGCATAAACCCATCTCTAGCTATTAAATTAAATCCTTCCATGCACTTACACCTGACTTTGAGATTTTGAACTGTCCTGAGCGGAAACTATGACCACGTGTGTTTAGAAAAATGGGGCTTTTGGTTGCATTATAATATACCTAAAAGCTTGTTGGCTTATTCTATGGAGTTTTATTGTATGAGATATTTTACAGCATATAAGCAGATGGAAATAGATGCTTTAGTCCCCTTTCCCTTCAGCCTTAGTTCAGTTTGGGGCCACCCTGCTGGTCTGTCAACTGTACGATCTCATCCTAAATGAAACATTCTCTACACGTGCAATAGATTGCTCCCTGGAGAGAAGGGAAATAAACTCGGTAGCTGTTGGGCTGAAGGATGGTCTTTGCTCACCTCTCACATAACTGCAAAGTTCAGGGAATCAAGGGAGTATTTGGAATAGAAATGAAACGGTGACTGTGCATATTGCCTTTATTCCATATGGGACTTTTCCAGATGAAAGTATGAAGCTGCTGCAGTTGGAGTCATCCTGGATATTGATCCTGCAGCGGGACCAGCCCTGGCAGGTAGCTAAATGGAAATCAAAGAGGTTTTTGGAAATGTCTTTGCAGAAGTATTTGAGAAACCAAACATAACCTCTGTACTGAATTGGCCAGGGGTTCTTGCGAGAAACTTTCTTTTAATGAACTCTGCTCTGATGCTATTATATAGCTCTGATGCTTTTATATATGCATTTCCTTCAACTCCATATGCTTATGTTGAAAATAAGTAGCACGCTTTGCCTACAGTTTGGAAGTTTAGTTTCATCTAGGACTTCTTGCTCTTACCTCATTGATTTGTGGTCTAAAATCCATGGGCAAAAACTTTTCCATTCAATAAATGTGATTTTGTTATGACCAAAAAGATGACAGTCAAAAAAACATTGATAGTTAGATGCAAGTCCCAGAGGGATAAATACAAACATTCACACTGTTTTCTTTTGTTTAATTTGCTTAATACTTGTTAGTGTGGTTAAGCCTTCTTGCATTTCCTTTCTCGGACATAACTAAACTATAGGTGAAGTGACCTATTATATGATGTACTGACAGGATTAGCTTTTAGAACCCTGTGCTTAGTGGTTTAACAAGTGTTTTAATAGATATACAACATATTAAGTCTCAGAAGGTGCTCATCTGTTCTTCAGTTACCTATTAGTTCAGTTTTTTTAAGTACAGTTGTGGTATATATGCTTCATTTAAGTTTAAAGTTTAAAAAGAAAAGAATGGTGTGTCTGTGACTTTTTTAAAGAAAAATTGAAGTTTTTATAGATACCATAAAAATTAATTTGACATTTCAAATAATTTCAGATATTTTAATGTTTACACGATTTCATTAAATTATGTTTTCTCCATGTACTAGGAAATTGGAATGAAGCTGTTTTGCTCAAGATATTCTGTCTTAATAGGACGCATATTGTACCTGTCAAGTCCATTACAACAAGCAATTAGATTTGCATTTCAAATGAAAGATTGTATTTTAGAGTTATTTTTTCTATATAAAATATAGAAAATAGATGGAAAATTAGTCTGATAAAGTCTAGTAAATGGGGCATGAAGAACTGGATAACCTTTGTCTCTTTTGGCCTTGTTGGGCTGAATGGCTACAGCTACAATGTCTATGCCAAGGGGGCAAGTGAGACTTGTTGTATTAACCTCTTCTTTCTTTGGTTTGTTCTTTTTATTTTCAACTCTTGAAAGCTGAGAGTAAAGCAGTGTCTGGAGGGGAGATGGCCTTGTTGGAGGTTTTTTTTTTTTGCTGGGGATCTGTCTGTCTCTGTGCTGCGCACTTGTGTGGTAGTCGCATAGCGTAACCAGAGATTAATATTCTGGAAACCACAATTTATGATAGCTGCGATCGCACAAGTATCAGCTGACAATACTGTGTCACGTTTTATTTCAAAGAAGTAGTGGTAACAATGGCTTATAGTAATAACAGTAATGCTCCTTCCCCTGGGGGAGAGGCAGAGAATGCTATCTTGCCACATGATCTCATTTCTTTTAAGCTTTGCACTAACTGCTGACATATCGCATAAATGCCTCCTTTATTACCTGCCAGGGATTGTCTTCTGTGTTGGGAATAGCCTCCGGAACCCACGTCCACATGCCAGCAAAGTGCTTCGCTTACTCCATGTGAATTTGTCTCTGTCTGGCGCTCCGTGAGGCCCCTCCATACACCTGAGCATCCCTGCTACCTCGGGCCGCCTGAATTACACTCCCTCTGAAAGGCCTTTGTTCGGCTGCCTCGCCGGAGCTGGGACCCACAGCTGGCACAAGCCAGGGCTATGTTTCTGTATTTGCCAAGTAAGTAATTTGCCATTTTAGTTAGGGGTTGGGTTTTTTTTAAAGTTGTGTCCAGCTAGTAATGTAGCCTGGCCACACATCCCTGCACGGGTTCTGGTTCTTATCTCTTTGGTTGCTTTTAAACAAAAGCAGCATTCAGTCACATCACTTCCCTTATCAGCTTGCTAGCAGATAAAATAGCTATTTTTCAAATTGCCTCTCTCTTTCCAGTTTTAAATAGACCTATATAGATACTTTTCAGTCATTTTAGTCTGTAGATACCTGTTTCACATAAACAAGAATACGTGTTCTATTTTATACAACTGTTCATTCAAGTTCCAGTTCCATTTGGACAAAGCACGTTCTCTGTCTCTCATTAAATAAGCTTTAACCTGTTCTGTCCAGCCCTGCTTAAATCAAATGCAGGGGAGAAAGCACCACACAAGTCAGTGACCGTTTTGCCCAGTGGAGAACTGCAGTCTGCTGCACACACACCTACCCACACTGGTCTGCTGCTGATGGAAGTGGTAGATGCTGCCTTTTACCTTGCAGGTTTTTTTCCTTTATTTTTCTGCAGTGTACCATTTTGAAAAGGCTGGTAATTATTAGAATCACAGAATCATTCAGGTTGGAAAAGACCCTTGGGATCATCGAGTCCAACCATCAACCCTACTCTACAAAGTTCTCCCCTACACCATATCCCCCAACACCACATCTAAACGACTCTTAAACACATCCAGGGATGGTGACTCAACCACCTCCCTGGGCAGCCTGTTCCAGTGTCTGACCACTCTTTCTGTGAAGAATTGTTTCCTAATGTCCAGTCTAAGGTAGTAGGTAGGTACTCTGAGTACAGCAAAGAACTAAGCTCTTCAATAAATTTGCACTGTGCAGATAAATATTTTGATCCATGGTAATAAATCCAGCAGCAGTAACAGCAAACTGCTGTGTGTCGGCTGTTCCCCTTTGCTGCCCTCCGGGCCATGGAGCCCTGCAGCTTCCTCCAGGTCTCTAAACATCTACAGGTCCTTTTTGTCCCTCTGTTCATGCGCTTCCAGCCAAGCCAGATTTGCCAGTGCCTTAGCATTTATCTCAGTCCCAGAGATAAGTTGATAATTCACCAGAGGGTCTCCATTTAGATGCCCTTGGGGCTCCTACAGCTTTGCCCCTAGCTTGTGGTACCACCAACAAGGTTGGTCCCTGTTGGTGATTCCAGGCCCTGAGTCCCAGAGCTGTCTCGCAGGTACCTGATTCACCCACAGATTCTCACTGCTTTGCCAACAGAGGAGACCAAACATGTCCAAATGTCACCTTATTTCTCCTTGCCACACACACACACACATTGTAGCTGATAAACGGGCCCTTTCCAAGCTGTTTGCAAAATATTCTGTCAGCGGGGCCAGAGCTCCACAGTCTTTTCTCCAGGCTGTGGTTTTACGTGAGCTCTTTGGGCTCCAGATGGCAAACCATGCAACCTACACAGTGAGGTACCACTCAGAGAATATATTGTTCTAATGCTAATTTTCAACATTTGGGGACAAAGCTTTCAAGGACTTACTTTTCCCTTTACATTATATCCATTTTAACTCTCTCCGTATAATTTCTTCCTGCTGAAACGAGGACCAAAGATGCACTTGTATGCTATAGTTTCAACTGCATAAATATCTGCTTCACTGCTGTTGCCACTGCTCAAGCTGTCTAAACAACGGCTGTGAAGGATGGTAACAACTAACATGGAATAGCCCTGGGAAAGTATAATAATGCAAACTTAGAATGGGGGCGAGGGAAATTGTCTTATTTTCTTTTCTTCGGAAACATGAACTTACTTCCCACATTTGTTTGCTTTAGTTTGCTGATTTGCCAGGTGCACGGATCCAGTAGGCCGGGGCGCACCCAAGACATTTGCCTGGATGGTTTTCTTTCCTTTTGCATTGCTCTTCAGATCCTGTTGCATAAATTAACACGTCATTTTCCCACATTTGGTAATGCAGGGCTCGTGGTTTAGCGTGGTTTCATTCCCTTCTGTGCTGGTGTTGACTCAAGAGGGTGCAGAGCTGGGTAGGAAGCGGCTCTCGAGTACGATGAGTTTCACCAGAGTTTTCCTTTTCTGTTCTGCGTGAAACAATCTCTGTTTCTAACTGTTTGCTCACAACTATGGTGGGAGAGACTTCTTAACTCTGCAATTTGTACTCGTTTGGTATTTTCATAACCTTTTACACGAAGAGTTTGTATGCAAATCTCAGTTTTGCACTGCCCAACTGGTAAGCTTTTTATTTGATCACACGTCCTGTGAAGGGTAAACGCCACAAATTATCCCCACAGTTTGGGAATCGATCTATCCCTCAGCCTGTGCAGAAGCAGAGGTGAGCATAAATTGTTAAGAGCGGTACCTCCAAAACTAGCGTCAGTGGGGTCAGCCATAGCAGGGATGTTTTGGTTCAGTGATTAAAGAGAGGAGCCGAAAGTCAGGACTTCTGACTGGTCACTAAACTGTGGCTTTAATTTTTGGAGAAGAGACCGAAGCTGTGTTTGCTTTATCTAAAATTTTCTTCATTTGCACTGTGAGGTGCGCATAAAGGGCAGCTGATTTTTATGCAGCTGACTTTTATTGGTTCAGTCCTTAGTGGTGCTTTGCGTTTATAAATGCTGTTAGCTGCTGTACGTATTGTCAGCATCGCAGGTTTAAACGGTTGCAAAGCAGCCCTGGGGAAGGCGTTCCTTCCCCAAGCACCGCCAGTGCCTTTGGTTGGCTCGCAGGGGAGGATGAAGAGCTGGAAGATTAGAGTGTCTGTCCCTTTTGCTTTCAAAACCAATTTTCATTCAGCAGTGGCTAAAGCTGGTGGACAGATGGCTTCAAAAAGCCCTTTAACTAATATGTGTTGCCAGCCCTACATCCTCTCCTCTGTTAAACATTTCATTCATTATGCGGTTTCAAGAAACGGTGAGAGCCAACTCTTTCTGCCAGTGTCACCCCTGCACGTAACTCCCCCTTCATTCCAAAGAGCTGTCAAGAGGCATTTTTCTTCGAAAGGGGCAGCGATCTAAGTCCCGCTACAATCAGCTTCTCAAGAGGAAGGGCCTTACATTCAGCCGGAGCACCAGCCACTGCTGAGATGGAATTAGAAAAAAAAAAAGAAAGAAGAAATAAGAGGAGAGAAAGTCTCAAAGGGTGTCAGGGGGCTGTTTGCCTCAAACAGCTTCGTGAGATGGAGTGTGTTGTACAGACTTTGTTTTACAGATCCAGCTCAGTGTGCGCAGAGAGCGCCTCCGATGCCGCGTAGGGTACCAACAAGGGAAAAGAGAAGTGAAAATAACGCCGCAGCTTTTCCATTCTACAAGAGCTTCTTAATGGCTTTGAGTAATTAGAGGCTGCAGAGCAAAAGTGGCTATTTTTCATTCCAGGTCCCATTTTAATTCAGCTCAGAGTCACCTGTTGGTAGAAGAGAGGAGGAGAAACAACCAACTGTTGGTTCTGCTTCTCTTAAGTGTCAGAATTTCTTCCCTTAAAAATGCAAGGAATGAGAGCTCCTCTGGGGACTGCTGTCTCGGCTTCGGCAAACAGCTCAGCTGCCGGGCTGCGGGCACGGCCCTGCCTGGGGGGAGCAACCTGGTGTGGTGGGGGTGTCCCTGCCCAGGGCAGGGGGTGGAACAGGATGGTCTTTAAGGTCCCTTCCAACCCAAACCATTCTATGACTCTGTCCAACTCTGAATAACCTTACGCTTGGGGCAAAAGATGGGGCTGTGGAAGGACCAGGTTCCTGGCTGTGTTCTCTAAGCCCAGCATGAAGGTGGGCGCCTCACTTTCTTGGGGACAGTCACTGTGCTGTCACACCCAAATCAAACCCCCAAATCCTTGGGTCTGAGTGAGAACCATCTTCCCTCTCATATGTTCCTTCTACGTTCCCGTATGCACACACCTGCAAGTCTGGTGTGGTTTGGACTTTCTTCATAAGGTGATGGCCCTGCTGCCTTTCTTTTAACTGGCACAGAAGCAGTTGGGGAGGGAAGAAAAGAACAAGACTCCAAGTTCTGAAATTCTCTGTTTGGTCTGTTTGCTGTTAATTTTTCTGTTAAATATGAACCATTTTTAGAGTAATTCAGCCCTTCAGAGTAAATGGAAATTGAGACAGGAAGAGGAAATGCATTCTCATTTCATAGTACATCACAAACTCCTTTAAATTCAAGGAATTTAAAGCATCCTAGTTTTCTGGCTGCCTCGTATGAGGAGAAAGGATAGGAATTTTCCCCAATCTTAATAAGATTTCCTTAAGTTCCAAGAATCTCTTAAAGTGTTTACAAATCCGAGTCAGTTAACAGCTGCTCACATGAAGAGCTCTGAACAGTTTGATATCACTAGTGCACAGAATACATGTCAAAAGTAGTTCAGCAGATTAATTTTTGACTCCAGTAGTGACTTGCAATTAACTTCACTGAAATTTTCACCTATGGGACTCTGCAGACAGAATTAATCTGTTTTCTCTGGGACTTCTTTGCTTTCCTGGTGTGAGCACTTCCTTTTTTCTAGTAATCAGCACCGGGCCCTTGAGCACCAAATTCACTCTTCTGTAGGTTTCATGAAATGTAGAACTTAAATCTAAGGCTTCGTACATCGCTCATTTTAGAGATGTGTGTGTATATATATATATCCTTCATTGATAAAAACAAATTATCCATCTTACGTGGATGTTTTAATGGAAGTACACAAAGTATGACCAACCCCTTGTCCCAGACAGAATGAACCTTAATTAGTGTTTGCGTGCTCAAGGAAGTAAATATGCAAATTATCAAAATAACCTGTTCCTGGTGAAGAAGCTCAAGCCTGTCCAGAAGTCTTCTGATCAAGTGAACTGTGAACATCAACGACAACAGCCACAGGGTGGAATAGAGCAGTGTGATTGAACGGATCTGTCACCAAAGAGGCTGCTCTTGGTGGACCTGCTTTGGCAGGGGGGTTGGACTAGATGATCTCCAGAGGTCCCTTCCAACCCCATATCATTCTGTGATTCTGTGATTCTGTGATTCTCTGCTCAGTCCTCCAAGTAGGGAAACTACAGGATTTTTGGGGAGGCTCTGGGGGGGAAGAGACACCAGAAGAGACAGTTCAGAGGGAAGACAGAAAGAAGGGAGAACCCAAGATACTCCAAGGGGACCCCAACATCCTGCACCGCGATTTGGGGCGATCTTCCCAGCACCAAGAGGGAGAACTTGAGGTAACCCACAACCCTGCACCAGGACTGCTGGTACCACCACACTGACCTGCCAGAACCACATTACCTCTCTCACAGGAAAGGGAAGTAGTAAAATTCATAAAATTGTATATATTTGTGATTAGAGTGTTTTGGTTTCCCACTTAAATTTGGTCCCAAACAGTGACAAGACAGAAGTGACAAACCAACAGAGTAATTCCACGGAGACTGAGTAGCCTCTGGGACGTCTCTCAGATGCTCTTGTGATTTGACAGAGTTACTCATTACTGGTTAAAGACTTCAGTGAAACCAGTAAGGATGTGCTGTGGGGAAAACTTGAAGATAATTAAGGAATTTGAAAAAAGGGTAGCAACCCACACAACCCATGAAATTCAAGAAAGACCACTCTGTTTTGTCACAATGTAATGTTGTTTTGACTCTGATGGAAGTCAAAATTGTCGGTGTGATCCGTGAAGTCGGAATGTGTCCATTTCTCCTGTCCCTGAGAATCTTCTGAATTGCAAACCGGCTTAAGTGTGGGTGTAGGATGCAATATGGAGAACAAGCAGAAGGAGGTCCCTGTTATTGAAATGCATGTGGCCAGTGAGATCAAAAGGTGTTTTTAATGGTTTCACAAGTGACAGAGTGAATAGGGAGTGATGTGGCAAAGAAGCCATTGGAAGGGGCAGCTCCAAAGGACCTGGTCATTCCCTGTTCCTGGATTAAATCACAACAAATGAATGAAAGATAATGAAATCCAAGAAAAGACTGAAATGTTTAAATGTCAGACGATAATCTGTTCTGAGCCAAATCCTGCATTTCAAAACACCCTGACAGCATCTGAATTTACTTTAGTTCACAACAGCATTAGTCAAGGACTTTATCTGTGTTTCAAAGGACAGCCTCAGAATTTGTGCTGAAACGGCTCGGAAAGCTCAGATTCAGGACAGATGATAACTGTGACGTGGCTATCTGTGCCGATTTGGTCTGCAAAAATTGGGTTGGAAAATTCAAAGGGCTTCTTTTCCTGGTCAAATATTTTGGTTGCTCTACTCAAACTCGCAAGCAGGGAAGGAGAGTTAAACGAAAGTTTTTTAGGCTTTGATGTGAGACTGCATCAAATACGTGGGCCTACATCACACTGAGCACAGTCGTTAATGAGAAATTATGATTATGGCACATCCTTATGGCAGGCCATACCAAAATTAAGCAGTCTAGTACAAATCTATTGCCAGCAATTACTAAGTCACCTTTAGGTGAACACAAGGGTCTTGCAGAATGAGAGCCCTGCACTTGGTCTTGATGTCATCACGGTTCTTCAGCACTGGTCAGGCATGGCCTTAGCCGTTGGAGAGAATACTCATAATTTTCCCATGTGGTCTTATATTAGAGGTGCATTTCACTGAGGGGGGTGTGTGTGTTTGTTTTCAGGGAGTGTCTTTCTACTAAAGAATTCTGGAACCCAAATAAGTATTCTGATAGGAGTCTGCTGATCATGGGTGTGCTGTACTTGTCTCCATTCTTCCCCTATAGATGTACAGATCTTCATTTTCCTTCCTTTATAGAAGAGTTTTCCTTTAAAAACTGAAACACCCGCCCTGCAAATCCTATTTGTAATGCTCTGTTGCTTAGAGAGTGAGACAATGTGCTCTAAATCATGAAATAATGGGCCCCCCACAAAATGCAAACCTAAGTGGTATAATTGCCATGTAATGATATTTGACTATGTGAATTCAGCTATCCTGAATCATACACGCCCCAATGTCTCACATTGTAATGTAGTTTTTAATGTGTTTTGTAGGGAGCTGGGGTTTTGGGCTTTATTTTTCCATTATTGCATCATTAAATGTAGCGGAGTGTCACTTGATTGCGTTCTTAGTTGTTCAAACTTGTGTGTGATTTTAGTCCACTTGCTCGAGTGGAACTGCCCGTGCTTTAATAACCAATTGTAGGAATGGGCCACGGAGTTATTCCAAATAAGCCACACAAGAAAGGAATAAATGTGTTTTCTCTCCGATGTTGATATGAATGCTGCTCTTGAAGGAAGAAAATTATCTCATTACATTAGAATCTAATAGGAGGAAGTGCTCAACGTAATACATTAATATACATTATAATAGTTACTCTTGAAAGCTGAGGAATAATTCAAAGTACAATATACTTGTAAATATTCAGTCATTCAGTAAACCTACCGATCTTTGCCTTGTTAGTTAATGCTTTTTAATTGCCAAAGCAATAACTGGAGGAGGAGGGCATCAATCTAATGTAATTACCACAAAATACTATGCTACTAATATCAATCCAAGAAGGTACCTTTCATATTGAGACTGCAATGGAAAGGAAACGGAGCTATTCTAGAAGGAGTTCAAGGTGCTTCAGCGTTCCAGAAGGTGGAGGAGGGAAGCAAAGTGCACGGGAGAAGGAGCTGGTGGGGTCTGCAAGAATAGTGAATGCCAAAGCAAGGGGCCCGGAGCTCAAGGACTGCTTCAGGACAGTACATGGTTGTGATATTGTGTGCAGCTGCATAAAATACAAAGGTTGGTGATGTTACAGCACAGAACCGAGAGGGGTGCCACGAACAGGTCTTGCACTATCTGCAGTCCATGGAAGCCAGCAGATATCACGCTCTCGTTTGCTCTCTCTGTGCTGTGGTCCAGAAATGGAGTGACACTCTGCACTGAGCACTCAGGAAGCCCCTCTGATTTTCTATTAATTGACAGTTTTTAACACCTCTCTATCTTACTGGTTGCTGTATCCTGCTCGTCAACGTCAGCGACTGGGAGAAAAGGGAAAGCGAATTGGACAACTCATCCCCAGTGGATGGTTCCTGCATTCGTCAGCTGCCACAATTCTGCCCTTCTGTGTCCTGTAGCGTGGGACTAAAGGTGGACATCACCTCTTTGGGTCTTACTGCACCCACGTACCCTGTTAACTGGCAGCATAATCTAGCCTAGCGTGTTTAAAAGCAGAATGCTTTTTAACTATATTGACTTGATGATAAATATTTCCAAGAAGTACAAAAAGGAGAAAAATCTTTTCCAGGAGAATCACTTGTTTAAGAGAGCACATGCCGCAGCGTAGGTGCATTGCTGTGTGGATTTAAATGTAGTTCTAGATATGTGAGGCGCTGGCATCTCCATCATCTGCTAGTGCCTTATTTTAGTAACAAGGAGATGTATCATTTGCATGATCGTAAATCTCACTGAAAGGATTAAAAGATGTTTGGATGCTCAGACTTACTATGACATAGTGAAGTTGTAGTATTTCTTTACATGAGATGTATAGGAGCAATTACACATGTTCTAGAAATTATCTTAATTAATTGTTTCATTTAAGCAAGTGTGAAATGCTAATATATGAAATGACTCAATCCCCATTCATCATTTCATACTGTATAAATCCAGTTCATACCCTTCAACGAGACGCAAGTCAGACAACAGAATTTCAGCAGTCTTGGCCCTGGCCAACCCAAGAAAAATCTTGGTAACAAAAGCAAGCTGGTTAATGATAAGCTTCTAATAATTAACATTCTTGAACAAACTATTGAGGAATTAGATGAATGAGCAGATCTGTAGCCAAGTCAATAATGACTTTTTGTTTATGTAACTACAGCAGCTTTTAGAAGGTCCAAGACAGTTTTGGCACATAATTGACTCCGATGCGATATATTGGAAACAAGGAGCAGATTTGCATTACTGGATTGAATTTTCCTGGTTCTGTATAATCAGGCAGTGAATGGAGAGATGGTACTAGTGACAACAAAGAAATAAGAGTAAGGGGAGAGGAACCGGTGCATGAAAGACGGAGGTACTGGGACGGGGAATAGAAGGGAATGGATAAGAATCAGAGTTGTAAATGAAACCTATCTGCAGAGCTTGGTACCCATTCATGAGGGAGAAGCTTACTTTCAGTAGCTTTTTTTCTTATTAGAGTCTTCGCTGTGTCTCTAAACAAGGTAAATTATCTAGAAGTTGTTTATCTTGAGAAGGCATGAGAAGCTGTCTGCACCTTCTATCCCTTCGGTAGCAGCACAGAGTGAAGGGCAGCTCTAAATTATGTGCCATGTGGTCTGAACTGTAGAACAACAACCTTGGTTAAAAAAAATAATAAATTATTCAAGTTTGGAGCCCACTAGTTTTTCCACACTTTCCCATTTTTGGGCTTCTGTCATCACCTGTATAGTGTGTGCTTACAGGGATCGATGGTGTCCTGAAACACTGCCATAACCTGACGGCTCTCCATGCGTCCCGTGTAAACTTTATCACTGCACGCTGCAGGTCCTGCTGCGCTGCATCTCAGAAGGACTATGACTTCCTGAGGCCTAGGGCCATAGACTTGGCTCTGATGTGGAGTAAGATGATATCATTATTAATGCACAAACTAAAGGGTGTACAACATACAGGGGGAAATTTTCTACAGCTGCACACCACCATTAGTAGTATCATAAATTTTCACTGTCCAATGAAATCTTGTGTAGATTTTTAGATAGTCATAGGTAAAAGTAGCTATAGATTTAATGTAGCCTAGGAAGTAAAATTTAAGAGTTACTGAATATTTTGTTCTGGTATTGAATGGCCTTCTGAGAAGCAGAAAATTCTGTATAACTCTATTTTGACTTTTGCTTTTGGTTGAAACCAACCCTCTGTCAAAGGTGACTAAAAGCCCGTGCAAGCATAAAGCTCTGGACAGAAGTATGCTTTGTGGATGCTACCTGTTTTACTCTTGAGGGTACCATTTTTGAGCAAATATCCATAGAAAAAGTTGACTGAAATGTCAATGGCAGCAAGAACTCACATGGATTAACCCCTTCATACATTTTCACATCTGGGGCTGAAGCAGAAGCAGTTTAACAGCCTGTGGGGGCTGCCTTGCTCCAATAGCAAAAGGAAGTCACTCCTCTGTTGCTGGGAAGGAGAGGAGATGAAAAAATTATGATTTGTTTTTCTCATGATAACATTTTATAGATCTGCTTGGGATAACAGGATATAGGCTTTTAGGAGTAATACTGAAAAATGGCGTATCCTAGGCTTCTACAGTGGAAAGTATCACAAGTTTTGGTTGGGTCAACCACATGTCCAGTATCCAGAAGAAAGTGTGGTATATTTGGTTCCGCAGCTTATTAAAAGACATTGAGGGGCTGGAGTGTGTCCAGAGAAAGGCAACGGAGCTGGTGAGGGGTCCGGAGCACAAGTCTTGTGAGCCTATCTCTTCTCTCAAGTCACAGGCAATGGGACAAGAGGAAAGGGCCTCAAGTTGCACCAGGGGAGGTTCAGATTGGATATTAGGAAAAAAATTTACACTAAAAGGGTTATTAAGCCTTGGAAGAGGCTGCCCAGGGAAGTGGTGGAGTCGCCATCCCTGGGGGTACTTAAAAGCTGGGCAGACGTAGTGCTGAGGGACATGGGTTAGTGTTGGGTTTGTCAGTGTTGGGTTGATGGTTGGACTTGATGATCTGAAAGGTCCCTTCCAACAATAATGATTCTATGATTCTAAGACACTAAGGGGACATGGCTTTCTAGTGATCCAAAACTCTGCACCCTCATTGCTTTCTTATTATTTAACTAGATTAATATAAAAAGATTGATTTTTATTCAATAAGAGAGAAAATTACATTCCTCAATAGAGGGAAGTGTGTTGGCTTTAAGAGTGGAAGAGTTACCAAAGGACCTTGTCCATGTCTTTCCAGAAAGGGGAGGAGTTTTATCTCTTTGTTGGCACTATTGCTGCTTCCAGACCCTCTGGCACTTGGGTCTGCAGCTTTCCCCGGGAGCTGAAACGCTGCCACCACCTCGTGACAGGTCTCAGGGAGGCTTCGTCACCCCTGGGCATTCTTCTCCCCTCGCACCAACACAGAAAGAACACACGTATCATGAGCGTCCTGACACACGGTCGCTGGTTCCTGCTCCCTGATGGGGGCTCCTAGGGGTGCTCTGCTAACACGGCTGGGAGCAGATAGTGAGTTCATGCTAATGGTTGAGAGCAGTGAGTTTTCAAGGGTTGTGGCAAATGTTTCTTGGTGTCAGGCACTGAACGTTGATATGTGTGTGAGAAAATCAGATTCTGACTATCAAATGCAACACTACACAACTCCCCCAAAATACAAGAGGAGCTGAGTTTCACAGATTTTCTTAGTGAGGTAGCTGCCTCTCGTGTTCTTGAAGACAGAAATCATGCCCCTAATCCCATTCTCTTGTTAGTGGTCTTTATTTATCCAATAGTCCCACTGGATGTGGTGAGCCAGACCAGATTTTATGTGATGATTCTGTTCACAAATCCTTTTGGAGAACTTGAAATTGATAGCAGTGCTAATAGTTACTACAGCGTGCACCTAATTTTGAAAGCGTTTTGCAGGAATACCTGTCCTAATGCAGTGTTAATGTCTTCTGGTGTTTCAGAGTGTTTGTAATGCACGGCCTGGCTAAAACAGGAGCTCAGTGCAGAAAACCTCTCACAAGAGCGAGCTTGTTGGCTACGTTTCCCTGAGAGAAAATCCAAGGTGCCTTTGTAACATAACGCTTTATTAATGAGAGAAATTGAGTCAAAGGAAAGTATTGCAAGCCACCGAGGTTAACCAATGTGCCACTTAAATATAACTGTAGTTTGTGTTATCTGTAACTGAAGAAGGTCATGGGATCTATGGTTCGCAAGGGGAGTTTGCAGTGCCAACAAATTAGCATCAAAAGCTCTGGCTCGGCATACGGAATTAGGCGATAACTACAGCCTCTGAAAACTTCTCAAGAGAGCTGTGAGCGGAGAGGAACAAGCTCCCTCAAGCTTGTGATCTTACTGTCATTTGTTACAACAGCCCTGCTCTTGTTGCCAGCCTTAATGTGCTTGAGAAACTGTCAGCTGAGCCTTTGAGAGCCAAGGGCAGGGGTGGCGATGCCAAGGTGGCCAGTGGGAACCCCAACCGGCATGAAGCGGGTCTCTTCTCCCAAGGAACAGGCGATGGGACAAGAGGAAATGGCCTCAAGTTGCTCCAGGGGAGGTTTAGGATGGATATTAGGAAAAATTTTTACACTAAAAGGGTTGTCAAACATTGGAAGAGGCTGCCCAGGGCAGTGGTGGAGTTGCCATCCCTGGAGGTATTTAAAAGCCGGGCAGATGTGGTGCTGAGGGACATGGGTTAGTGATGGGTTTGTCAGCGTTAGGTTAATGGTTGAACTCGATGATCTGAAAGATCCCCTCCAACCCAGACAATTCCCTGATTCTATGCAGCACCCATCTCGGTGGAGCAGCACTACGGGCACTCATGGGGTGGATGTAGCTCTGGGGGCCAGCAGACATCGCCCCTTTTTTTGCTGTAAGGATGGGGAAGGCAACAACGGGACAAGCCGAGAAGAAAAAAGGCCTTCTGAGAATGTAGAAAAGAAAACCAATTTACTTTGAGCGCAATGAGTTTAAGTGCTTTTGCCCTTATCTTAACAAGACTGGCTAAGAAGGAGAAAAAAAAGGGAGAAAGCAAAGTCTCCTTCTACTTCCCCTCCCCCTGCAAAATCCTACATGCCCTTTTGGCAGAGATCCATCATTCACTTAATGTGTCCTGCTGAAATCGATTCATGTGTCAGGATTTGGAGAGCTAGAATAAAATTTGTTTGCTGATCCCATCCACAGATCATTCAAGAGGATTCATAAAGGTTAGTAAAAAAAACCAAAAACAACCCAACAAACAAACCCACATTCAATTTACCGTGTAATGTAATGCATCAGAAAACGACAGATTCCAACAGGGAGGAGAAAAAGTCTGATTGTACAAACCAGTTGGTCCAAGGAGCTGTGTGGTGCCGGGGGGGATGGACCACATGGTAGCCCAACAGGAGCTGGTCCCTTGGCCTCCTGTTGTCTAAGGGTTTGGGGGTGCTCCTGTCTCCTGATTTCTCCTGGGGATGTGTGGAGGAAACGTTCCACCATGTACCCCCTGACATGGCGGGTGGGGAATTTTCTCCTGCAGCTGCTTGGCTTAGAAAGACAAGGTGTAAGGTCTTCACAGACCTTGGGCAACCCACGAAATGACTCCTGGTTTAGGATTCCCTGGTGTCTGTCTGCACCGACACATTCAACTCATAGAATCATAGAATCATAGAATGGTTAGAGTTGGAAGGGACCTTAAAGATCATGGAGTTCCAACCCCCCTGCCCTGGGCAGGGACACCTCCACTAGAGCAGGTTGCTCAAAGCCCCATCCAGCCTGGCCTTAAACACTTCCAGGGATGGGGCAGCCACAACTTCCCTGGGCAACCTGGGCCAGTGCCTCACCACCCTCACAGTAAAGAATTTCTTCCTAATATCTAATCTAAATCTCCCCTCTTCCAATTTCAAACCATTACCCCTTGTCCTGTCACTACACTTCCTGACAAAGAGTCCCTCTCCAGCTCTCCTGTAGGCTCATGTGAAGCAGCATAAAACTAACCTTTTGTGTTGTAAAACTTGAAGGGGGATAATGTGGTAAAGAGAAAAACAAAGATTTGGTCCAAGTGTCCGTCAGTGCCTGGTAATGAGACGCTCTTGGGACAGAGGCATGAGCTGACTTGGCCACAGGGTCCTGTTTCATCTGCCGATGTCCCGAGAGGGTTTGCTTTATGCTGTTGCAACAGATACAAGTAGGACCTCGCTTTTTTAAATTATTCTTAATTAAAATGCAATTAAATGCATTAAATAGAAAGCGGCTTTCTCCCATCTGGCATTTGAATTGAAAGGATTGCTATAGATGTTAGTCAGCAGAGTGCTCAAGAATATGGGAGCTTGACTAATGCCACCCTTCTGGCTTCCTGAGGTTCACGCAGCTTCATACAGAATATTAGATGGGGAGAGCAGAATCACACTTATTCTGGCTGAAGATCACACCAAGTGCATTAACCTGCTCGGGGATCGACGAGCTGGTTTATAGCCTTCCCTGTGTGTAGTTCCTCTGGTAAATAGTGCGGGGCATGATGTCACACTTGCTTAAAGCAATTTGTTGAGTTGTAAATATCACTAATCAATTCCTGTGACTGAATCCCGTGACCTTGGGTGTAATCCATGACAGCGCTGACTTTAATGTATTTTCTAGCCTTAGCAGAAGTACTTTTAGCTGCCCTTTCCCATTAACTTCCCATCTCAATAATAAAATACTTAGAGAATTATATTCACCACTTCTGCCAATTTTAACCGGAAACAATTCTGACTCTGGAATATGAAATGCTGCACATTGACAGGTCCGATCTGCTTCCCCTCGCTAGGACGGGCACCCACCTCCTCAGCCTTGTCTTAAAGCCAGACATACTTCGCAGCCCAGGGTCAAACTTAAATTTAAGGGGCTTTTTATTTATGCCTAAAGCAGCCTGGGGTCTGCGATCTCTGTCTGTGTGAGGGGTTTTGTGGTGAGGCTCCTCCAACTCCAAAACTTCCTTCTTCAAGTCCAGAGTCTCCTTCCTGCCTCTCCCCCCTCCACCAGACTTTGGAAAATGGTTGGTATTTGTTGCCACTTGGTTGTCTCCTAAAGCAGAAAAAATACTTTATAGAGCAATTATGTTTTTAATAGGTTTTTTTCAATGGTGCTTTTGGGGAGGATGATTGAGGCCAGGACACAACAACCGTGTGAGAGGAAGGTTATTTGTGCTGAGAGGGGGTTTTTCCTAACATCTGAGATGATTCCAGTGACAGAGGCCTGCATCCTATTAACGGAATTGTCCCCACACTATAGATCACAGGTCAAAAATCAGTGCAGAGCAGCTGACCTGGCCGGGTTCCTCTGGCTCAGGGCTGCTGGGCTCCGGCCCCACTGCAACGCCAGGGACCCGCACCCCGGGTTTGAGGGAAGGGCAAGGGCTCTGGAGCAGAACGTGCTCTGCCAAAATCGCTCTTGCTGTCTTTCTGTAACCACATGAGAAATCTCTGCATATTTGGGTTTCTTCCTAGATTTGTGATAGGCGTAGTCAGTAGCAGATACAGCCTTGTGGGACTGCAGATGTCTGCAGTTCCCATGGAGATTTTACACTTGTAATTCTCAGTTCTGGGCTTTAACTCTCTTGCTGTCTACAGCTGAAATCCTCATTGCCTCGCAACATCTTGGTGAGAACTTGATGCTGCAACCTTGGCTTTCATCTTTCCCTGCGCTGCGGCACTACCTTCAGCATCTCCAGGCCTCCCAGCAATTTAATTTCCAGTGTCTCTGCACTGGAGGTTTCAGCAGACACATCGGGCTGGTTTTTGTGTTGTGAACCCGATGGGCAAATGTGCAGCTCCTGGGGTCACTGTGCTGAGGGACAGGGGTGGCAAGGAGCTGCCAGCAAAGGCTCACAGAGTTGTTGGAAAGTTTGTTCCCTAGAACCTGAACTTCAGATAAATAGTACATGCTGGCTGTAATTTAAATTCAATCAATATTCAGTTAAAAAATAAATAGAAAGCTTTTTAGATCGGTGATGTAAGGGAATGTTGGTTCAAGGAAGTAATTATATATTATGTAGAAAAAGTCAATTTAAGTTCTCAATAATTTACTTAAGTGATTTACTTGACTGATGTGTTGTCCTGACCCAGTAGGGCAGAGTAACAGACACTAAGTTATGGCAGAGTTCCAGCAAAACCAGCCGTTGTTACTGTCCAACATAAATCATTAGCTACTGTGTTGTTCCAGGTGTACACAGGTGCTAGTTAAAAAAAAAAAAAAAAAAAAAAGGTGATAAATTTTATGTTTGTAAACATAACTCTGTCAAAACCAATCCTGTTTCTGGCAGATGAAGATGTTATCCATACCTCTTGGTAAGGCTATATACGTTTTCAGGAAATAAAGTTCCTGGTATATAATTAGCTAAAATTGGCTGTCCATGGGGCAGCAGGGGGATGTGATGGCTTTTAACCGGATAACTGTGAAGGGAACTGCCCTCTTTGCCGACACCGCACACACACATGCCGAAAGAGTGGGAGTGGGCCGGCAGTGGGCTAGTGAGTGCTCGGCTGTGGCCGCCTCCGCTCCTCACTCCGGCTCCGGGCTGCGATCAGATGGTAGTGGCTTTTTAAGGATGAAGCTCTTTGGAATTTTCCCAGATTACATACCGTTCATGGGGAAGATAGCGATTTCAATTTGTAGTCATGACAACGATGCTGGCGAATGCTGCTTTCCTCTTTGCTTGCCCTACCTGGGATACACAGAGTCCTTTTAAAAATTACCTTTTGTGCTCTGCCCTTTCTTTAAAGTTGAGAGTGAACTTTAGCCTCTGAAGAGACGGAACCCCAAGTGAATCACCGGTGCGTGCTGGGCTGCCAAACTGAGTCTTGAATTGCATTAAGTCTGGAAGAACAGCATCGAGTCCCACAAGCTCGTTCCAGATACATGTGAGACTGAACTAAAATCCGAATTTAATCTACTGCTCCATTACACTGGAATGTCCACTGTATTCCTGGGTACAGTTGGGAAGGTGTGATCCAACATGTTAAAAAGCTTCACGCAACCCATTGGTTACCTGTTACACACCTTTGTCCCTGGTTTATACTTACTCTCGAGTGCTTATAGCAGCGGTGTGAGGGGTATGTCTCCTCTCGTGCCTTACCCAGGTGGTGGGGACAGGCAGAGCTCGGAGAAGCTGGCTCAGATGTGCTCATCAGGGCTGGCTTCCTGCAACCAGCAGTTTCGGAGCTCAGTTTGCCACTGGCACTTCTGAAACTCTGATTATACTATGAACTAAAAAAAAAAAAAAAGCCAAAAAAGCCCAACCGAAAAAAAAAACCCCAAACCACTTCCAAGTTGTAGTCCCTTGAAAATTAACATCGCTTTGGAATATAATTCAGCATTAGCATTAGTCTTCATAGAATCACAGAATGGTTTGGGTTTGGGTTCGAAGGGACCACCAGAAAGACCACCCAGTGCCACCCCCTGCCCTGGGCAGGGACACCTCCCACCAGACCAGGTTGCTCAAAGCCCCGTCCAACCTGGCCTTGAACCCCTCCAGGGATGGGGCAGCCACAGCTTCTCTGGGCAACCTGGGCCAGGGTCTCACCACCCTCACAGCAAAGAATTCCTTCCCCAGATCTCATCTCAATCTCCCTCTTTCAGTTTGAAGCCATTCCTCCTCATCCAGTCTCCCTTTAATTCCCAGAGACTGAAGGTCAGCAGCTCCAGAAGAAGATCCAGAAGATCAGAATCTCTGGAAGAAGCAGAAAGCTCAGGCCCGAGAAGGAAAACCAGGCATGTGGTAGCTGGGTGGTGAGCAGCAAAATATAGGCACAGTCTTCATTTAAAAATATATGTTTGCAATCAGAACGTGAAAATGCTTATTAAAAATAATCCAAGTGAGGGCACATACAACCCAGTAAACCACTGCGGGGAGGGGACTATAACAAGTGTTTAGAATGTAGCAAAAAACGGCTACGGAGGATTTACCACATCTATTCTTCCAGTAATCAGTAGCTTAAAATTTCTTGAGCTTGTTTATGTAACTAGATCATTAGATCAACATTTGGGATCTATTTACTGTGACAGAAAAACAATACACCTGTGATCTATTGTGGGCCGGTTTTAGATTTCAAACTCCGATGGTGAATGCGGTTGATAAACTTTGCAGTTAAATCAACATGATAGCCCTGAAATAGTAGTGGTATTTTGTGTTTTACAGATAAGAATAGGTGTTGAAATTAGTTCTCAAGAAATTAACCTGAACTTCAGTCCTTTCAGGTCTTCTGTCTCTTCATAAAGCCTATAAATACCATAGACAGGGCTTATGTCATTAGTCTCTTAATGTTATAAACATTTAATGAAGTTAAATTTGAAGTACAACACATTGTAAAATCGATCTGCTCTTGCTGGGGAGACAAAGGGAAGAAAATTGTTTGAGTCATGTGGAAAACAAATTAAGAATTATATTCACTTAACTTTGAGGTGGATGAAAAATTACGACCGAGACAGATAGACCTTTTCTATTTCAGAAGAAAGCAGGGATCGGGAGCGGGGGAAACCTCTCCCTGTTAGATGCCATCCGATGTGTATTAATACCCCCGTCAGTGGCAGGCAGCCCGACATGAATCACTGGGGAGATGACAAGCAGCACTTTCCTAGAAATTGGAGGAATCTCCCTCTAAACATTGCAGCTCGGACGCTTCTTCCCCGAAGCAGCTACTTTGGCAGCTGGAGATGGCGATGCTTCTGAGCACATCTCCTCACTCTGCCATCCACAGTTAAATTACTGGGGGGATGTTCACATGCTCCTGGTGTTGCTCCTCTTTCCTCGGGCATGGCACGTTCTGTTCGGCTCTCGGATGCGATGCGATTCCTTGGCTGGAGGACAAAGCTCTTCCTCCTCCAAGTGCCTGCAAAGGCTTTCCTGTCCTTGGCTTTCTAAGGAATGTGTTGGAGTGTGAGGTTCTCTCCTTCCACTTGAAGAGGGAGCAAGGGACTTTGCTGGCAGCCAAATCCATTTCTTAGCATGGTTTAACTGTACCTAGTGCCTCCTCCAAGTGCTAAGTGGGAAGAAAAGAAATAAATAAAAATAAATAAAACCCTATTAGCAAAGGATTACTGTGTAAAAATCTGAGACAATGAGCAGGAAAAGTGAAGGGGCAATGGACATGTTAAAATGCTGCAGACAACAAGCTGCTCAGGGGAAAGTGTATTTGTTCTTTCTTTTTAAAACCCG
This sequence comes from Numenius arquata, assembly GCF_964106895.1. Classification (NCBI taxonomy): domain Eukaryota; kingdom Metazoa; phylum Chordata; class Aves; order Charadriiformes; family Scolopacidae; genus Numenius; species Numenius arquata. The sequence goes on from NC_133583.1 coordinate 23,037,788, forward strand.
TTATTTATTTTATCTATTCTTCAGGCCTAATGTCTCACTAATGAATTCCAGGGGGATTTTTGAATCATGGTGATATCATGGGTTAAACCCCTTCTCTACTTTTTGAATGTAAATTCTTTTTGACATTCTTACTTATTGCGGAGCATTGACTTCTTTCCTGCAACAAAACCAAAGGCTATTTGGTTTTGCATAGTTAACATTTTGCTAATGGGTCGCCAAGATTCTCTCAGCAGCTCAACAACATTTTCTAAAGCCCAGTGGTGTTGTTGTAGCAACTGGTGGCTGATCTGTGAATAAAGCAGATGTCATTGTGGCAGCATAAAGAGAGAATAATCCATCACCCCTCTGCTACCACTCCTGCCCAAACAAGTCATCAAAGTGACACCTTTGGTGTGCAGTCATTAATTAAGGCCGTGTATCACCTTATCTCATCTTGTTGTTAGATCAACCAACATTATTACGTTATAAACGCAAAGAATTTCTCAGCCCCTCGCCGTGGTCTTTCTCCTGGGGGAAGCGCAGCTCGGATGTGCCGAGGCACTCACCATTTGCCAGCTTCCTTTTAGGCTTTGATTGGTTTTGCACTTTCATCCAAGTTGGTCTGCCCTAAATAAACACAATATATATTCTGGGAAGTTTTTTTTTTTCTTTACTGTTTAATCTGAATTCAGCTCATGTGGCTTGCAACTAAAGATGGGCAAGCATCAAAATATTCTGACTGGTACCCAAGCTGAGTACAAAAGGAGAGACACAAGCAGATAAATTGCCTTTCTAACTTCTCAGAAAGGCTTTAATCCATTTTTTTTTTATTTTTTTTTTTTTAGTTTCTATTCTAACTCTCACAATTTGTACTCAGTTGGTACGACTCATCGACCTGAGTGAGTCACCTCACATGCCCCTCTTTTGGTGCCGGAAAATACAGTGTGGTTTAGCACTGTCCTGTTAAACACTCCCCATCAAAATATTTGTTACCTTTTTAATATGTTTTCAGTGGTGAAGCATCGCGGCAACTTGTCCCTGCTTCATGGAGACCCTCAGGCTTTACTGGGGTTCAGGTTGCCAGAGGCCATTTGTCCCCCTGCCCAACTGCTATCCACATCTTCCCACTTAAAGAGCTTGCTCTCTGCTACCGCCTTCGCCTCACGTCTTTATTAATCACTTGACTTAAGGAGACAAAACATCAGACCAGGTTTCTGTGATTTCCCTGGTGCATGACTCATACTTAATGTGGAGGCTATATTAATTACTGTGTGCTTAGCATTTAATGAGGCTGAGAAGTAGTCTCCTCACTTCAGCTCTACACAACACGCGCTGAACCCGCTACATGCAGCGAATAGATTTCCAAAACACTGAACTCTGGAGATTTTATTTTATAAATGGAGGCAAATGAGATGTTGCTCGAGTTCCTTAACACAGGGTGGCCACAGCTGAGAAATCTGGGCTGTAGTCCTGATGCTTTCACAGGCTCCTTTGTGCCCACTGGCCAACCTTCTTGTGCTTTGTGTCTCCTGATTTCCTGTCTGTTTGTGGGGATAATCGTGGCTGGCTGAGGCCAGGCTTAGCACAGAACACTTTTGCAGCCTGACACCACAGCATTAATGAAGGCCAAAAGGAATTATCCTATATTTTTTAAAATATGGGAAAATGCCTCTTTTTTTGGGTGATAAGTTATATATTTTCCATTCCGGTGTGATGGCATTATGGGCCAATGCTATCCATACTGTATCTTCTCTGTCCTTCATTAACTTCTTTCTCAAGATACCAGGTATTTAATATCCTCTGTAGTTTAAAACAGTTCAGGTCCAATTTCAATCATTTCAAAATAACCTAGTTGTGGACAGATGTGATGCCCATAGTGCATCTTTCCCTGGCCCCATGTGCAAAGAGAAGTTGCTAGGAAAGAAATTAAGCCCGAGAAACAACTCACAAAACAGGTTTTTTTGCTGATTCAATGGAATAAATGTTTGGATTTGGCTGGAGCCAAATGAAATTGCGCTATGAGCTGTGTAACAGCGAGGCAGCCTCAGGTTGGGCTCAAATTCGTCTGTTTAGCCAAACCCATTCTCGCTCCCCGGTAGACTGAGCAGAGTGACTTCCATGAACGGAATTTTTCAGGGTTTCCTCCCTATGTGGTTTTTCTTCTGTTTTCCGAAGCATTTCTGGGCTGCACCCAATCTGTAATAGGCTGTTAATTTCTTTATCCGTGTCCTGGTTACACGGATAGTTGTTCTTGTCTGTTGAATTGCTTTTCTCTGCCCACACTAAAAAGCAGTCTTTGGAGTTTGGTAGAAATTGCTTTTCTGAGAGATACTGTTGCCATCACTTGAAGCATGTCCGTTCTCCATTGCTGGAATGAGCCATAGAATCATAGAATGGTTCAGGTTGGAAGGGACCTTTAAGATCATTGAGTTCCAACCCCCCAAAAATACGTGATAAGTCAAAAGTATGCCAAAAAATATCCCATCAAAATACATACTAGTAAAATGTAACCCTTGGGACAATACCAGAAACCTCTGTTATGGATTTTGATTTAATTTATTCTCTAAGTTCTGTGGGGCCAAAAATAAGTTTGGGTGTTTTGTTGTCATTGAGTGTTATGGCATCTATGGCCTGTTATTGTGCAAATAATAAAAGGATTTCAGGATAAAAGAAGAAATGTGAAGGTGTGAAGGATCCAGGAGTGAATCTGTCAAACTAATTTGTAAAGTCTTAATAGTTAAAGCAATGTTTGCTGACATCGTGTGAGTGAAGCAAGCTCAATTACATTGAGATAATAAGAAAAATTAGTGGCTGGAAAAGGGTTGTGAACAAGGAGTGAATGTAATTAACCACTACCATTAAGCACTGTCTATGGTGCATCCTTGTGAAGCCCCATTTAAATGGATGGGTCTCCCTGATGAAGAACAAAACTCAGCACTCTCTCTTTACAGTTTTTGCTGTAATTTCTCATGCAAGTTTAGCTGATTAGAGAACACCTCTTCTGGACCACTCTCTTTAACTTTGCTTTAAATAAACATCAGTGCAGCTTTCTCGATAATATTGAAAAGGTGAGTTAGGAGAACATGGTGTATTAGATGACTGGAGTAATCGCATATTTCTCGTATTTCAGGGACTGGGAATGGATCTGAGAGTTTATGAACACTCTATAGAGAGCTAAAACTCCAAATTCTTGGAGAGAATAAAATAAGAAGCACGTCCAAACTGCAGGAGGGGGTGCTGGTGGAGATGGGCAAGTGAAGCACTGCAGTAACAGAAGGTTGTGCATGATGTGTTGTTCCCAAGAAAAACTTGGAAAAAAACTTGTGTGCATTCTTATAAATAAGAGTTACAGCAGGTTTTCTGTGCTGGTAGAATTAGGCTTGTGATGTACTGCTGGGGAATTGTTTGTATCAGCAACCACAAAACCAGCTGTGGTTCTGGGATGCTATATACAACATGTATTTTTGGCGTATAGGGAAAGGATGTAAAGAGCATAGGAAACACAAAAACTAGGGTTACATTTCCTGTCCCAAAGAGTTAGGCTATGTGTTAATCAACATAGGTAAGTGGTGCATTTTGATACCATCCTCTTTACCTCATTTTGTTTTTTTTCTTTTTGTGTACACACGATCCTGGAAACTGTTCTCTAAGGTAAATATAATCTCGTCTTCTGCCAGAGATATCAAACCTCTTTACAAAGCAGGCATCTTTCCTAATGAGAGTGTGATGCAATGACTTTGCTACCAAAAATACAAGATCAGGGTAAGGAATTATATGAACCTGAGAGCACCAGTAGCAAATACAGTGTGTTACACTTAGAAGTTTGATTTCTCCAGGACTTCCTTCTGACCTTCCAATGGCAAATTACATGATCACAGAATCACAGAATCTTCTTGGTTGGAAGGGACCTTTGAGATCATTGAGTCCAACCAACAAAAAAAAACCCCAAAACAAACAAACAAACAAACCCCCCAAAAAAACCACAACACCAAAACCAAAATAAAACAAATACCAACAACCACACACCACACCCACCCACAAACAGACACAACCCAACAATCTCGGGCACTAGAGCATGCCCTGAAGTGCCATGTCTACACGTTTCTTAAATACCTCCAGGGATGGTGACTCCACCACCTCCCTGGGCAGGCTGTTCCAGTGTCTGACCACCCTCTCAGTAAAGTAGTGCTTCCTAATATCTAATCTAAACCTCCCCTGCCACAACTTCAGACCATTTCCTCTGGTCCTGTCTTTATTCCCTTGGGAGAAGAGGCCAACACCCACCTCTCTACAACCTCCTTTCAGGTAGTTGTAGAGGGCAATGAGGTCTCCCCTCAGCCTCCTCTTCTCCAAAGTAAACATGCCCACTATGATATGGGCTATTGGTGAATCTATAATTGTGTAATAACAGCAAAATGGAAAAATCGGTAATTTCATAAAACTCCAAAGCATCAAAAGAAGCCTTTCGTGGTTTACAGTGTTACCTCCAGTATCACAAAGTTCTGATGCCCTTCTTCAAACACCTGGAGTCCTTTGGATCCACCTACATCTCTTCATCACTTTCACTTAATCGTATGGTATTAAGTGTTTGTTTTCAGAGGAAGGATTCCCTAAATTTGTGTTCCAAATTAAAATCCCACCTTTGAGGAATTATTATACCAATAATTCCTCCATACCGAATTTTAACTAGAAGAATGTGAATCGGGTTAGGGAATTAGGTCACTTGCCACGATGACAGCTATCCGAGATAACCATGAATTGAGGGAGAATGTTTTGGAATCTAGACAAGCTTCATCATCTGAAGTTCTGCCGTGTGATAAAAGTCCTGTACTTGGTTCGATTTGGGCTAGTTTTGGAACATTCAGGCCTGGCTGGGACTGTACCCCTGTTGGGTGACAGAGACAGTATCAGCCAGATCTGGCCAGCCCTGTCCTAGGCGCATCAGTCCTCGCGTCCGCAGTGCAGTCCTTCTGCCAAGGGCAGAGCTGGAGACCGGCTTGTTCGGTTGACGTCTTGGGGTTACAAGTTGGGGAAAGGGGGCTCTATTAATTAATACTCTCATTTTGGACAGTCACAGTGCATATTTCCTCGTATCTACTATAATGATAAATGTAAAAGTGTTGTCAGAAATACTTGTGCTGAATCTTAATTCGAATGTGTGCTCTGACTGCAGTCTGATGTGTTCCTGTAGTCAACAAACTGATTTTTAAGTGTAGTCAGTTAAAAACAGTTTTGTAATCCACAAGATAGTTCATTAAGAGCCTTGTGCAATATGGTACGTTTCCATTATTTTCCTTTTCTAAGTACCCTTACAATAACTTTACCAAATGAGCCACTCAGTACATTTTAAGGATGTTTTCAGTTTAATTATCACTGTTGAAAGACATATCTCCGTTAGGTTTGTGCATACATGGCAAAGAAAACTTAATCATTGACTGATTCCTGTTTTATGTAGGTACTCCGAGTATTCAAGCTAATTGTGTTCAGGATAGTTGTCCTTTCGAAAAAGTCGAGACATAAAATCCTTACAACTTGCTTCGGAATCCCGAGGCAGAACTGCTTCGTTTCCATGGATCATGGCTCCACTATCAAATAAGGAAGTGAGATTCCATAAATAACAGGTTTCCAACTTGCAACACTCATTCTCTTACGCTTCCTGCTCCTCTTACTCTTCCTGCTTCTTGGATGTATGTTTTCTTTAAGCGCCTCAGCTGGCTTATTGGTGTGGACAGCAATCCGGCGCTTCCCTGGGTTAGCGGAGATGAAAAGATGTATTTTCTTTTGAGAGCTGCATTGTCCTGCCGTTGTGTGCGTTTCACTCCCATTGTGTGGTTCCTCACCAAGTGAAAACAGAGTTCTTCTATCCCCGAGGACAAAGAACAAACTGTTGTCGGGGGTGGGGGGAATATCCACAAAATCGTAGATCTTTCTCCTTCTCCTGTTTATTCTTCATGCCATTCAAGCCCGTTTAGGGAATGACCAATTAAGTCCAGACTCATGGCAGATTCGGATGGGCCAGATCTCCCCTATCTAAAATGACACAGCCAAATTTCCAAATCCTCCCTAGTCGAATGCAGCATTTGGTTTTCCTTGCTCTTTAATTCATACTTCCCAAACTGATACTCCAGTTATCAAACAAATCATCACTTTCTCTAATTAACGCACTGATCACCAGCACTATTGTAAAATACAGGGAAAATGTGTACCAAATTCATTTCGTTGCGCATCCAGTTCTTTATTATTGTGAGTAAAACTGTTTAAAGATATTTGTCCTTCAATATTTAATCTGCTAGCTGTACATTGCACATCACTGCATACTGAAATATACAGGAAGCAGGAGTTTTACAGATTACTTTTCTATGGTAAAAACATGCTGCAAAAGTAATAATTTGTAAAATAACCCTAATCAGTGAAGAAAACACACTTTTGACTATGATATGGTATCTGCTAAGTAAAAACCAATACAAACTAGGGAGAGGAGATACCAAAATTTAATGTTAGATCTGAATTATTTAATCATAATATAGTGTTGTAATTAACGCCCATTCTGTATGTACCTCATTGTATTTCATGTCTTATCAATTCATGATGTGTGGAATTTAGAGGAACTAAAAGCAGTGACTCAGTTACCCCCCCAAGATTGCTTTTATATTGACAAGTCATAAGTTTAAAAGTAAATTATGTTAACCAGTTTCCTTTTGATGTCTCGTGCTGGTGTCTGAATTGCATAAAGATTCTAGTCTGTGTTAAGTGGCAAAGAAACTGTATATTTAATCCTAATTATACATTGCTAGGATGAGGTCCTGCATGGGCTCGTGTTCTTCCAGGAATAATGTATGTACAAGATGTGAGTTTAAAAAAAATACCGTGCCACATTCAGAGAAGTTTTAAAAGGCTAGGTTGTTAGAGCAAAACTTCTGTGATACTTCTGGTTCCTTTCTCAGAAAACTTTCTCTGTTTTTGCAGTCTTATGGGGGAGTTTTGCCTCGGAAAGACCAATGGACACAAGATATATCTGTATCATCTACTGTGTTTGACGCTTGCTGTTCCCAACAGGAGTCGGTGAAAGGCACGGAATGCTGGATGGAGTGATTCTAAACTAGAGGAATATTTACCACTCAAATATCTGAAGAAATTAGCAGTGATAAAAAGGAAATACCGAAGAGGGAACGCCAAATGGCTTAGCTGGGCTCTGAAAAACAAGGGAGCAGTCTTTAAATTTGCCTAGATATTTTTCTGGATATTTGAGCGCTCTGGCCTTCTGGGGGGAAAGAATAACGTAAATGCCAAAAAGAGCTGGACAAAAAGTAAGCTTTGTATCCTATCTATGAGAATCAGACGATGTGTGTCATGGTAGTTTTTACAGTCATAGTCTACAGTCTTCCACTGATTAAAATCAAATTTGACAGTAACACAATATAGAGGTTTAACTGACAGCACACACAGCACATTTGGTAGTCATAACGCCACAGTTTAATGACTGATGCATGTGGGAAGCTAACTCGGATTTTCTTTTTTTTTTTTCCTTGAATGGGACAAATGAGCATCCAGTTAATACCAATCATGAATCCAAGCCATGTGACAAAATTGATGCTACATACCGTGTTCTTGTTTTGCACATTCTGCAAATTGAGCTGCAGGAAAAGAGCCGGTTTGTACACACATCCGGAGAGAAAGTTCATTCTGCTCCCTGACACATCCACCAACTGCAGCCGAATGTATCCAGCTTGCTGCTGTTGTGTCCACAAACTAATTACCCTTCCTCTGTTAAATAGCCTAAGAATTACAAATTGTATGCCTGTTTTGAGAAAAAGTACAGGTTGAACAAGCAGACGTAGTATAAATAAAATATTTATATAAAAATAGTCTCTTACAAAATATACTCTCTTATCCTATGGTTGATTTTTCCAAAAGATGGAAGTTTGTCTGGATTTTCTTATTTTTAGGCATATTCCAAACAGGATTTTATTAATGCTTCTTTCTTTAATTGAAGAAAAAAACCACCACAACCTGGTAAAGATTTGCAACCCCTACCACTTGACTTTTGTTCCAGACAACTAGCAGCAAACAGGAAAAAAAAAAACATAAAAAAACCCCAAAACAAAACCAAAAAACCCCCCAAACCAACAGTGTGTGTTTGTGTATGTACATATATATAAAGATGCCAGCTTTTGTATTTAAACATCTAGTACTGTAGAACATATCCTGCAAGTCCAACTAATAGAAATATCCTAGTTAAGAATAATATATACAGCTCCAGTTTTTCCTTGCTGTTTCTACAAAATTATTCCACAAAGAAAGCCAGCTATCTACTTTAATTGCAGAATAGTTCCAAAAATGTCGGTAGAGTTCTTTTTAATTAAATAAATTAATATTAGTTTTATCTGAATAAATTGTTAAATATTGCTATTATTATGCCCAAGTGTCCCAAATCCCTGTGCTAAAATCTGCAGCGCGCACACACACACAAAATAGGCAGATAAAGCAGTGTCTACAGAAAACTCCGACAGTTCTACTTGCCGCAGCAAACGGTATGAAGGGGAAAGGTGGGCCAGACCAAGCAGAAGCTTTTTGCGAGTGGAGAAGCCTGAATCCGTGTCATCGGCACCCTCTGTCCCATCCTGTGCAAAGCCCTTTTGGGAGGATTTCTCCCCTACCCCTCCCCGCTCCTTATACATTGAAGTTTTTGACCATCTTTTTTTCCCAACCAAGAGTTGGTGGCCACGTTCAGAGCTTTTCCTCTGGTGGTGTCTCTTCACATGGCAGTCAACCCTTCTTGCTCTGGAGGTGCAGAGTAACCGAGATGATCCTTTTCTCTCTGTTTTGTGTGTTGGGTGGTCCGGGGTGGGGGGGGTCGGTTTATTTTTGTTTCTCGGCTGACTTTCCTAAGAGTCTGCAATGGGTATCTGCATAAGCCATGAGATGGGAGAAGAAAAGAGAGGGCTCCATTCATCAGCGTTTCTTCTGGGAGAGCAGGTCTTGCTTACAGTCCTGCGTAGGGACGTTGAGTGCATGTGCAAATGTATTCCCGGTCGGGGCCGTATCGCTCTGCCCTTGCCGTCCCCTCACTTACAGGTATATACCTCTGTTCTTTCACTGCACGTGTTGCATTTCACGTAGCAGCACCAGTGGAATTTGCAGTTGCACTGCCACACTCTGGAGTACTGGTGCGTGTTGTAGCCTCGGCCGCAGCACATCAGGTCGCAGCCGTTGGACTGCTGGGCTGTCTTGTTGCACATCCTTCCCTGTGTCCCCACGCTGCCCGTGACAGGGTCTTCTTCACAATAATTGGGAGATTTCTCTATGTACACTAGGTCTGTATCCATGGGCTTGCGGTAGGAAAGGGGCTTCTTTATTTTGAGGAAGGTTGGGCGCTTGTTACGACTGGCTCTCACTGGCTCAACTTGAACGGCTTCATTGTATTTGTCCTTAAGGATGTAGCCCAGTTCCCGGAATTTAGGCAGGGTTGTCCAGCATGTTTTAGTGGTGCAGGATCCTGAGACCCCATGGCACTTGCACTCTAACTTCATGTTTTCCTCCAGAATCTGCATTTGGAAGAACAAAGGGTAATGCATTAATACAAGTTGGAGTCTCTTCAAAAAACCAGGGTTATTTGATGCATGGTTATGGTTGGGTTTGCTCTCCAGCATGAGGTGCCACCAGACATAAGCCACATTCCCACCAAAGCTGTGGGCTTTGCTTGCCTGGTGAGGCTACCTGCAAATGCTCACCAGCATCAACCGAGTTCTGCCTGCAAAGCTGATTCCCCGTTGGCATTTCCAGTTAAACGGGGAAGGTAACTTCACCCAATTTCACAGCCCACGGACCAAAGGGAAAGTGGGACCCTCCTCAACCACAGCATGATCATAAAATGCTTCAGATTTGTCTGTTGTGATTTTTGGCAGTGAAGCTAGGAACTAGCAGAAAATCACACCTTTACATGAAATGCCACGTGCAGAATGCTTTGAAGGTTCAACAGCAGGTACTAGAACTTGATTTCTGTAAACAGAGGTTCAAAAATACCTGCATTTCAGTTTTTGCGCCTGAAAATGACATAAGCTGGTGCAAGATGCAAGCAAGCACATAAACTCTATCAATGCTTATCTTCCTGTTGGTCTCAGATGTTCTAAATGTTTCAAGTTAATGCTCTGATTTGGAAATCTAAGTATTATTTTGATATACCATAGTCTTGAGTTCTTCGCACTTCTTGGAGGGTTTGAAGTGCTTTGCCTCCTCTCCTGTGGATAATGGAGCATACAAAATGCCCCAGCTACTGTCTTAGAGCATAAGGGGTCAGAGTAAAGATGAGGAATTGGTTTCATGTTTTGTCATCAATTCTTGTTAAAAATTTTCTACCTCATTAATACTGTAAAAGCATTTCAAACACCTCAACATCATGGATTGCTCCACCCTGTCTCATGTTCTCTTCTTTGTAGGGGCCTCTCAGGCTTATGCCTGCATTGTCACTACTTCCCTTTTGAAGATAACAGCTTCCCTTCAACCTTCACATCCCTTGAAATTTATCCTTGTGCCTTCTGTCTCCCGCTATTTGTTTACCAACCTGGGCTTTGCCAAATAAAGCTGGAGACCAGCTTAGTCCCTACTGTCTGTCCTGAGCCCTAGAACTGACCTCGCTTAGCAGCTACATTGGGTTAAGGCTAGAAAACATACATCATTCCAGCAACTCACTTCCCACTGGTCTTTGCTTGGAAGAGAACAGCATAATGTTGATGATTAAGCTCTGCCTAACCTGGCAGATACCAGCAGTGGAAAGCCCAGCCCAGAGGGATTATCTGGGTTCAGGGAGTGGCCACATAATTTTTCCCCTGAGGAACCCCAGCTGATCCGTGCAGCTCCAAACCTGGAAGGCTGGAGGGAGGTCAGTGATAGGGAAATGTGAATTAACCCTTTGCTATAAGCCCCCTCCCCTTCAGTTTTGGATGTTTGGAAAACTTTCCATGCAGACCCCCGTCACTGGCTGCCGATGGCAGCCTGCACTGAGGGGGCCACATCCAGCCCCAAGGCTAGACCTGGGTGTTGGGACTTCAAGTCTAAAATCTCAGCCTAAACTGGGGGTGGCAAGGAGAAAGAGCCCATCCTAAGCTGTGCAGCCAGCAGATAAGTAGTGCACCAACACTGTTGAATGCAGCTCTGTCCTGTTCTTGGCAACCTTAACATTATTTAAAAACTGCACGTAGTAGCTTATTATTCCTTTTGGTCTTGAGGCTGTTCCTGTGTCACCCAGGCACAGAAATTGCTATTGCCCAACCTCAGGATGGTTTGTAGCTGCTTCTTAACTCAGTGTTCTTCCTCTGCCCTTTTTCATTCAATGATTTCAAAAGCATTAAATTATCTTTATTTTTATTTTAGTCGAGGAGTGAAGTGTCAGCACGTGTGGTCTAAAAACAGGATCAAAACCCCTAGAAAGGAGAGGTCCAAGATTTTGACAGATGTGAACTCAGTGTATGTCAGGTCACACTTTGTGCTACTGTTTTTAAACTAGATTTTTGTGCAAACTATCTAATGACTGCCCTACAACTCAGATGTGAGAAACTTTTATATTCAGATCTACATCTTAACTTGCAGTTCTGCTTTGGCTTACGTTTTGCATTATCTTGTTATCTTGAGTTTCTCTCTCAGCCACTGCATACTTCTTTTATTGCTCACTCATTCATAAGGTAGTACCTTTAGAAGATAGATGAGGAGACGGAAAAGGAGTTATAGCACAGAACCGGAAAAATAGCATAAATTCTTTTAGCCTCATTTGTACCTTTTTAAAAGCTCTCTTTTTTAATTTGAAACTAGCCAGGGATAGATTTCTCAGCCCTAATTCAATCACTGTCCTTGTTCAAGCGGTTGGGCTTAGATCCTGGTACGATGTTCAAACTTGCAACAAAATATTTCTAACTCGCCTTTTCCCATCAGGATGCGCCAAATTGACTTGAAACATTTATACAAGATACATCATGGCTTAGTGTGGTCTATCCAGGTAGGTCTTTTTCCCTGGAGTGTAGCTAAAGAGCCCAAATTGCCTTTTTGGTTTATTTCATTACCATCCCATTTGCAGCCAGCGATCTCTGGGAGAAGGAGCAGCTCCACTGGGAAGAGCTGGGCAAGTGGCTGGAGCAGTTCAGCAGCAGGTGGCCTCGTGCCACGGGCTGGTCTCCTGCTCCGGGGGACACGGTGCCAGCCAGAATGAGCTTCTGGTTCTCTGGTCTCCACTGAGGCTGGGCATGAGGAGTTAGGGTAAAACAGTCTGGTTTTGCCTGAACATGAGAAGTTTCAGCAATACTAGTTGAGCCCAAGGTCTACATGTCCTTCTTAGATGACCAAAATTGCTTGGAGGGGGACAGGAGGAGGCAGAGGGATGAGAAGGAGCTTTGTCTTTTAATGCTGGTCTCATTAAAATGCTTTTAATTTAGTGGTCTCTTTTTTTTTTTGTAGATAGCACTTCCTAAGATTTACTGGCCAACACTCCATTTTCTCTTCGTGCTTGCTGGGGGTGCGTTTCCGATACACCCTGCTGAAATTGCTCCAACGCAAATGCCTAATTTGGGTCCACCACACTCTGCAGCTGCTCTTTCCCTTCCCGTCCTGCCTGTTCTCACCCAGCCTCTCCACCCTTCACTCACACACCCTTTTGTTGGTTCTCTCCTGGGGTCTATATGTCCTCCTCCCTGGGCCTGCCTTTCAGTGCAGTGTTTTGCAAATTCAGCCAGAGATGAACTGACTCTAGAGCTTTTGGAAAACAGGCTACGTGTAACTTGACCTGTCCATCCTCGGCAAAAGCAAAAGCCTGCAGTGGTGATTTGATAGTTCCATTGTACAGTGATATCGGGTGCTTGGCCTATTTGTTTTCCATTAACTTTTGTGGACAGTGGTATTTTAATACCGTTACATTATTCTAGTAGCCTCTAGTAAATCAGTGCCTTTATAAATTCAAGATGAGAATTGAAGAGAGAAGGAAGAAAATTAAACAGAGGATTCTGTGAGTAGGGACTGGAGTCCTTGGTCTTTCCCTTGGTTTTTGTGAGCTGAAAGAAGTGCTTTACCCTTTAAAAACTTGGTCTGTGTTAAAAACAGAAAGTGTTCTTCACCTTTCAAGATCAGGATTTGTTTCTTTGAAGGTATTAGCCAGCAGCTCACACTTTTTACATTAGATTAAAACTTCACGTATGTTATATACTGATTTTTCCTAAAAAGTAAGAGCCTGAAGGGCACAAAATCTAAATCCTACATCCTCTGTTTCTTACCAAATGACCATATCCAGCTCCGTCAGTCATGGAAAGTAAATCTGTATGCACCAGTGAATGCTCTGAACTGGATTAAATGCGAACAAAGAGCTGGAGTTCTTTTAGCTTTGTCCACTTTTTCTTTGAGCTCCTACAGTAAACTGTCAGTACTTGTTTTTCTCTCTCCCTCTCCCCCTTGCCATTAGCCTCTGGGAAATAGTTTGTGTGAAGAGAACTTGTGCTGGCTCTCTCTATTGATGTTATCTTCAGATATAGCACATTTAGGCACTGCCATAAGGAACTTAACATGTTTTTTCTTCACCTTTAGTTCTGCAGAGAATGTGTGGGGTGCGTCATGTGAGGGTGGCAAGCTCAGGAGAACCCTGCAGCCCAGGAGCCGCATGGGCTGGTACCAGCCCTGTGGTCCGGCAGCAGGCAGGGTGCCTGGTGGTGGTACCCTGGCTGGGCCAACAGTCCTGGTTTCCCGTGAAACCAGCAGAAAGGGCTGGCTGGTGCGACTTGTGAGTACTGTCGCTGTCGCCCTGTGTAGCCCAGGTGGTGGGATCTGGGCAAACAGAGAGGTTGTAACATGTCTGGTGTGCTCAGAAATGCTGGCCACCCTCACACAGTGGTTTTTCTCAGCTCAGTGTCTCTGTTACCCATGTTAGTGGTCTCTACCTCCCTGGGCTTCCAGCATCCAAAGCCAGCTGACTTTCCAAACGCAGTCTGGGACCCCACATGCCCACCCACGTGGGGTCAGGTACTGCACACCCCTGGCTTTGGTCACCAGGACACTAAAGCACTCAATGCTAAAGCTGTCCTGAAGGACTTACAGCATGAAACACAGTGACCATCACACCTCCCATGCATTCTCCTTCACCAGCGGGATTTCCCCTGGAAACCCAGTCCTGCCTCCCAGTCCATCCACCGCCAATACCATGGGCCCGAGGCCAGGACCCCTGAGTGCACCATCAGAAATAACTCTGTCTCCAGTCTACACGTGAAGCAGATGTAATTAGTGAGACAACAGACACTGATTCCTATCCCACCAAGGCCATAATCTTTCCTAATTTTGTCTGACATCAGATCATCTGGGTCAGGAAATACCTGTCTCCTACAAGTGCCTGGACTGGAGGTCAAAGAAAACACAACTATTGGCAAAACGAGTGATTTTTTTTCATTCCAGAGAAGAGCATGGCAGGGCCTGGAGAGCAGTCACGGCATTTCTGTGGGCTGGTGAGGCCAATGGACAGATGCAAACCTGCCCCTTTCAGCTTGTAGCAGATGAGGATTTATGATTTATGTTACTTTCAGAGGCAATTGCAGCTGTAAGACAAAGCTCCTCAAACTTCATGGATGATGTGAGAGAGACGTTTTTTGCTTTTGAAGAAGGAGAAGAAGGATTCATTGGGTAAAAATACTGTTTTAAACTAATATAATAAAGCTATGTCGTATTTAGACTTTCAACAAATTTCAACAAATCTGAGAACCAAATCATATCTAGTGCCACTGGGAGTGAGGTCTAGAGTGGGACCAGGCATTGAAAAGGGCAGGGGATGAGTATGTAAGATTGATTTGACAAGCAGTTAAAGGACTGTGTCTAATTAAAATGACTATGAAATGACTCTGCCACTTGTTTTATTCATGTGTGACAGTAATCTCAAAAAGATGCTACTGTTTAAGTAAGCAGTAGGACTGCCTTAACACCAGAGCTCTGAAACTTGAGGAAAGTAGAAATAATACTTGGTGCTTTTTCATTGGAAAACAAAAATGAGCATGAGAGGGCATAAAAGAAGAAACAGAATCACAGAATCACAGAATGATATGGGATTGGAAGGGACCTCTGGAGATCATCTAGTCCAACACCCCTGCCAAAGCGGGTCCACCCAGAGCAGGTTGCACAGGAACTTGTCCAGGCAGGTTTTGAATGTCTCCAGAGACGGAGACTCCACCACCTCTCTGGGCAGCCTCTTCCAGGGCTCTGCCACCCTCAAAGGAAAGAAGTTCCTCCTCATGTTTAGGTGGAACTTCCCATGTTCAAGTTTGTGCCCGTTCCCTCTTGTCCTGTCACTGGGCACCACTGAAAAAAGACTGGCCCCATCCTCCTGACGCCCACCCTTTTATAAGTGTTGATCAGATTCCCCCCTCAGCCTTCTCTTCTCCAGACTAAAAAGACCCAAGACCCTCAGCCTTTCCTCGTACGAGAGATGCTCCAGGCCCCTCATCATCTTTGTAGCCCTCTGCTGTCCCCTCTCCAGCAGTTCCCTGTCCTTCTTGAACTGGGGAGCCCAGAACTGGACCCAGTGCTCCAGATGGGGCCTCACCAGGGCAGAGTGGAGGGGGAGGATGACCTCCCTCGAGCTGCTGGTCACACTCTTCCTGACGCACCCCAGGATGCCATAACACTGCTGTTCGAGACAAACCCTATGAAAACTTTAAGGACTGTGAGAACAGCACAATAAAAAAGCACCCAAATGCAAGTTAGGCAAATGCTAAGGTTAGCAAAGGCATATTTAAACAGAAAGGGTTATTTCCCATCATTGGATTGTCACTAACTGTATTAACAGAGCTGTTGCAAAATGTGTTGTGTAGAAACATAATGTATTTTGCATTGATATCCTATGGCAAACTAACTGTGGATGAGTTTGGAACCGATTGTCTCCTACATTCAGAGTGACTCATTCCAGACACTCTTTCATATTTCAGTTGAACATATTTTGAGGACCTTATTAAGCGCAGCCAAAAGATTTTTTTTTTCTTATGTTTTTGATTAGTAAATCTGTGCAAAAGATTAATATCTGAAATCAGTATCAAACAAATTCATTACCCTGAACACTGAGCCATGACTATCCCAGAAATACCACTCCCCCTGGCAGGTTGAGCCATTTTTCTCGTTACAAGAAATTTTTTGTTTCAAATAAAAAATGGCTGGGAAATCACCACAGCATGTGACCTACATGAATCAAATCCCCGCTGCCCTTCCCTCGGAATAGATGTCTAAAGAAAATCAGGCGACATGCTGGTCTGAGGACTAATTGTGAAGACAGCCAAGAGAATGCTGATAAATGCCATAATGCTGGAAACATCCCAGATGGGTGGTATTTCCCAATACCACCATCTACCTTCAATAATTAATATCTTATTTTAAAGAGCAGAAACACTTTTTCCAGATTCTAACTCACGATACCCTTAAAAATGAAGACTTCAGAAATTTTGCACTCTGTAAGTTTAATCTTTTGTGTACTATTTCTGACTTTTCTCTACGCCGCCACAAAGCAGGAAGCTCCTTATATTTCTTGTATGCATGTTACAGAGTTTCACAATAATTTTTACACTTTCTGCCCTGGAATATTAGTTACCCTTTACTTCAGCTTTATGAAAAAACCCTGATCATATGCAGTGATTACTTTCTAAATGCAGCTTCTATTTCCACAAGATACCAAATGAGTAAAATAAAAAATATTAGTTAGTCTTTCAGTGTGGTCACAGTAATCAGGCACCGTTGTCAGCGCAGCAAACTGAATGACATGTTCTTCTCTTTCCCTGGGTAAGTTGTATTGTTTAAATTAGAGGCCAGAAGACCCAGTACCCTTCATTCAGTGACCAGCACTGTGCAGAACAGCAAATGAACACGCAAGTCTGAAAGCAAGACCAGTAAAAGCTGAGAGGAATGCAGCAAAAAATGTTTTCTCCTACATATTTTTCTTATACTTCTGATAACCCTCAGGACTTGCCATGTACTAAATCAATTTATCACCACTTCTGGGACCAAAAACCAAAAGGGCAGTAGAAAATAAACGTCTTGGGGCGATTTTTCATAATTGCTGTTTTTGACGAATAGTTGGACTCAGGATGAAAAGGACATCGCTGTTTTTTTAAAAAAAGAGATTTAACGAGACAGATTCTCACCCAACCTAATAATTTGCTTCTTGGATTAAACCATAAGGCACGGCCTTTGCCTTTTTTCAAACTGAGGGAGGTGCTCTGTGAAATAAAACAATCTGTCATAATACTTCAGCCCTTTGTCACTGAGGGGTCCTTCCAGGAGGACACCTTCTATCCCACCATGGCTGCTCCTTAGGATAAACTTCTACCAAAACCCCCTCAGCTTTGCAAAAGCAGCTGTGGAAGTGGATTCCCTGGATGTGGCTCACTCTGTTCCGAGCTTGCTCATTCCTCAGTATTTTCCTCTGACAGCTCTGCAAATCTAATCATGGGCCATGAAAGTCAAATAAGGTTCTTAACTTTTTATTTATCTTCATCAAGATACTGCTTGCAGAGATAGCGGGCATGATGTGGCAACACCCGATGTTAATAGCTCAGCAAAGTCCAATACGGATTTGAGAGGAATGATATGGGCAGGAATCCGTGCTGCCACGTCAGACGGTCCCTCCTGGCAGCGGGGCTCACGCCAGGTATTCTCCTCTCCCTCACCCCCTCCCTTTCCCACCACATCTGATAACAGCCCCGAGCTCCTCTGTGGGATTCCTTGCCTTCTTACGTCTCTCCTGAACACATTCCAGCTTTCCCCAGAGAGAAAGTACCTGCACCCTCCTCTCTCTCTCTCTCTCTGGTCATCAAAATGTAAATCAAAACCATTAATTGAGGAGCTGGAACTGTGAGCTTCAGGTTGGGTTTCACATAATCCCAAGGGACGTGGTTGGTGACAAAGTTTTCTGTGTAATATCAAATACTCAGCCTTTCTTACCTGCCCTTCCTTCTCTTGGCAGGAAATCCTGTTATAAAAGTTTTTCTCAACTACAAATTACCAAACTAATGCTTAGGTAGGTTTGGTATCAGGAAATAGACTGAAAGTAGGATGTTCCCACTGCCTATTGGCAAGCAGGCTGTGAGACAGCGGGGGGTCCTGGTGTGGGACTTCTTGTTTTCTGAGCTGCTAATGACAAAAGTATTTAAAAGTTGGCTTTTATAGCTTATTGAGGGGTTACTGCTGTGGTGGCTTCTTGGTCCGTCTGTCTGCAAGACTGTGGATTTTTCTATTTAAAAGTAAGGCAAATATTTTAACAGAAAAAAAATGAAAACAATTTGGAAACATAACTGTCAATGTTTGATGAACTACTTGTTTTTAAAAAATAACTCTTGGGAGACCCATTATCACCTAGATTAGACTGGATCCCTGCGGTGCCAAGTAAGTGTCATCATATAGGAAGTTTCAAGATTGGTCATGAAAAAGAGCTTGGAAAAAATAGTTCTGAAAAAAAATCTGGTTTCTTTTAATGTGCTTTCATCTGCTATTATTGGAATATAGCTGAATCGTGCTAAAGCCATTCAACATGTTACTTTATATTCTATATTTGTTTAAGTGAAAGTGTGATTTCCAAGCCCCTTACTGAAATGGGATTGTGAGATTAAGGGAAAATTTATCTCGGCTTGTTATTTGCTGCTGTCCAAGCAAAACTGACACGGTGGATATGATGGATTTTAGCTTGTGAAGTACTGAATAGTCTTGTTGTCTGGCCTACCTGGGCACTTTGTACAATGAAGCTAAAGCAGACAGAAAGGGGGATGGTGTTACAGAATCACGGACAGAGACATTGGTTATATTATCTGCTTTACCTGCCCATCAGTACAAAAGTTCTCTCCAGTACATCTCTTCCTCTCCAAAAAGATACAGGGTAGCACGTTCATGCCAGAAGCAAATAAAAGATGATGATCAGATGATCAAGGACTTTTGAAAATGAAGAAGCAACGTGGTGTTCACTGACACTGAGACAATTTACAAAGAAAATGAGACAGCAATTTTTCTGGATTTGGAGATGTTACCAACATAACATTGGCTCTTAGATCTCATCTCTCTTCCTTGCATTCTGCTCACAAATTAAAAATCACTCCAAAATACTGACACTTCTAAAACAGGCCTCTCTAAAATAGTGATCTGTGCAGTATTTTGCCACATATTAAAAAGATGAGGAATGTCCATTGTTAAAAGCGCCATTTTCCCCCATCCCTACTTCAGGCCAGGGCAGGGACTGCAGTCAGGGTATGGATCAGAGTGGTGAAGTCAATGAAATCTTAAGTGAGTGATGTCTGCTGACCTGGACCTCTTCAAAGTCAATATCATTCTTCTCACATCCTATGTCCAGTGTGTCTGGTTTTAGTTTTGGTTTCAGGACAGTGATCTTCCTCCATACTCTGGGCTTCTAAATGTCAATGCATCAAGCTGTCATTAAAATGTAGGATGGAGTGGCTTCTTTTTTAAAAAGAAAGAAAGAAATTATGCTTATAGTTTCTATTTGGGCATGCTATTTCTGGAGAAACTGGAAGTACTCCCAGATAAGATGAACTAAAGCCTATTTACACTCCTCAGCTTAGAAAGACAATGAGTTAAAGTCTTAGGGGTTATTCAGGCAGGGGTGTCATTGCTGCCCCTCACTTTGGGCTATGTCATGGAGCCTGAGTCATTCCTCACATAAAAAAAGTAGGGAAAACAGGAAATGACACAACTGGGATTCATCATTGTCACAGCTAACGTACACAGAGGAATGGGGCAGGGTTGACTCATTCCCACTCAACTTCATCTGCCGTGTAACTCTCCCCGCCGGCAGCGAAGCCCTCAGATGAGGTGGTGCTGGCATGGTACAGTAAAGAACTGGGAGCAACCAGGTGGAGGGGTTTGACAAATGCTTAAGCTGTCGAGAGAAAACTTTCCGAAGAGTGATAGAAACCAAAATAACGGTCTTACTTGTTCCAGACAACTCATCAGACAACACCTCTTGTGCTAAACTAATAAAGCCCGGTACTGGCAGGAGGACTAGTTGCAAAATAATATCACATCTTATTGCTTTCAAACATTTCTAACCAATAGCCACACACAGTTAATTATAGGTTCATTTAGTTGCATACCAAACTATGAGAGTTAACCCTTAGGTACTCGGCAGATAATACTATGCAAGGCATATTTCTCATGCTGAAAAACTTACATAAATTTTAGTTCTCCAAGGCAGCAGTTTTAGTAAACGAAGGATGTTTTTCCTTTCTATCAAGCTTTCCGGGTGATTTCAAAGTACTTCTACACTATTTTTTCAGTACTGCCATTATAAAACCATGGTATTTCTTAGCTTAACTTCTTCATTAACTCCTTTGGTCTAGAAAGGAGCATCAGGTATCTTCATTTGATTCACAGAGGAACATCTTTACGCTTCAATCCTAATACCTAACATGCTTTTCACACCATGGTAAATGGTACTGAAGATACCATTAACTAACGCTGCCTACCGAGTGTTAGTTCAGCGGGAAAGCACACCTGAGCTGGTTCAGACTCCCTTCTATTCCCCTCACTCACACTATTTTGCAGAGATAACATGACCCAGACTGTGGCAGAGGCTTCAAGGATTGCCAAGGGTGGCTGTACCCTGGGTGGGATGTCCCCACGCTGGCACATCAGGCGGCAGCTGCTCAGGACAGTGATAGCTATTCCTGGCATTTGAAGAGAAATTTCCTATTACTCCTCCAGCTAATCAGCAAGCAATTAGTATAGTTATCATAAGGCAGAAACTTGATCACAGTAGCACATTGTGTTTCGTGAACATATTTCCACACACTTAGTATTTACAATTCAAAATATTCACATTACTATAAAGTAACATAATTTTGCTGTTAATGGTAATATTCTTCTGAGAATAATTATTCCATAAAGACAACTTTCACATGAAGTTTTATACATGAGAATTTTCCCCCTCCAGTTGTGGTTGGGACAATAGATCCACACTTCCATGTTTTCAAACAGCTTCCACTTATCAGAGATAAGATCCTACCAGCAGAGCCTATCTCTGTAGCCTTCCAGCTGCCAAGACCAGCACACCCCTCTCCAGGCCAAGAATTTTAACAAGGATCTTCTGGCCTCTTGTCAATGAAAATTTCCTCCTGTACAGAAGAAAGTGGAATTTCCTAATTTGATGCATAATGCCTAGTGCAGACTAAGCAAACCTCTTTGGCTTTCTGTCATGCTTACCTGCCTTATTAGATTTTTCTCCTTTTCATTCTAACAGGTATTTTAAGCAATAATTGATGCTTTTGTCTTACAGCTGAGCAATCACTTATTAACAGAAATTCACTTTTAAGGTGCATATTGGTATGTGTAGTTCCCCTCAGTCATCTCACCCTCCAGACCAGACATAGCTGTAGCTCTTTGTTAACAGATCTATCTACTAATAGATGAGTTAAGTAGTGACATCCAACAGTACCATTAATAGTTCCTCTTTATAAGCCATGTATAAATAAGTCTTGATATCAAGACTGATGTTTTTAACAAAGGGTTAACCAATTGCTCTAGGTCTTTGGTTCAGAAGGTCATAGGATGCCCGTAGCAATAGCTTCTAAATACCAGTTTCACCAGTACATAAACCCATCAGTAAAAGAAACCATGCATGTCTGCAACACATTTAGTGTATTAATCAGATAATAATTTTATATATCTCTCTTTAAGAAGAGCCTTAACATAGAGTATAATTATGTTAAATAGAATTACAAAAAAAAAGTTAACGCTAAGGTATTGCTTCGCATAGTTACTCAAATCTGCAATGTTCTGGAAAATATTTTAAGACTTTGATTACACCTTTTAACCTAAATTTGCTCCAATTATAGCAAGGCAGACTTCTCAGGTTGATTTTCTGAGAAAACAAAGTCTAAGTGCTCCTTTGGTGTCTGTCTCCTCTTCTTTCCCACCTTCTCATGTCCCGTTGGTAACGGCTGTGCCTTTTTAGTAATTTCAACCAAATATGACAAAGGGGAGGCATCTTGAAGAAACTTCTCTGAAATAAAAGACCACAGGGGAGCTACAGGTCCTACAAACACTCCATGTGGCAGCATGAGCGTTAGTGGTGGTAGATCCCCAGGCAATTCACAAAAAGCTTGCCATTGCCTGTAAGACACGTCTGCAGGAGAGCATCTCCACTGGTTATGTTTCTTTTTTAACCAAGGTCTTAATCCAGGCCTTCTGGACACATGTTCTTGACTCCTTATTGAACTTCTTTATTTACACGCTAACTATTGTGCCATCTCAATAGTTAATTGCTTTATGACCGCAGGATTTATGTACCCAAAGATAACAGTATGTGCTATGACTCAGCTAAAGTCTCCTGTGGGAATAGCCCTGTAAGAGAATACGTGGTGGGACACACAATTGTGTGTGGTCTTACATTTAGTATAAGATCTAGGATGCTTAAGGCAAGGCTCATGTCCTTAGCGCAGGCCACCAGCAGACACCACCAAGAGAACCTATTGCCCGAGCACCAGCAACAGGGGTTGGCTGAGAGCTGGTTCAGAGTCTGTGAATACTGATGCTTTCCTTGTCTGTCCCAGAGAACCAAACCTAGTCCCTTAGGTGCAGCTCAATCTTAAGTACCAGAAGGCTCAGGGTCACTTCAATAACCAGTTCTAATGCAAATTAATACCAGTGCCTTTTGGCACTAATTGGGCACGCAGAGCCAACATCCTCTCTGCAATTACCTGAACCCCTTATCCTTTAATAGATCCGTTCTACATTCTTCCAGTACCAAAACAGGCCTTGTTTGTGTCCTTGGACTAAAAGGTTGTTCTTCACTTAATTGATTTTTTAATTGTTTACTTCAAAATACCTGGAAATTCTTTCCATTAAAGCCAAAGTCTGTTCCATTTGTACTGCAAATGCGAGCAATTACTGCTTTTGGGGAGCGTTCAGAGCTTCATGACTTCAGAGTTTTCTGCCACCAACTATCTAATACAGCATTTGAACCAAACCTTGGTTTAACTTTCATCTTTACCAAACCCTCCCGTGTGCATTGTTCCAAATGTCTCTACTTAGCCCAGGTAACTGAGTTCACTGAGTTACTGACTCATCACGGCAAGGCTTTTGGAAGTGTTCCTGGAGACACTGTCGGCTCGGACTCCAGAGGTTTGGGTTGTAACTGCAGGAGGTTCCAGTGTCTGTCCCTGCCGACACAGCGTGGTAGCAGAGATTCAACCACCCAAACCCTGAGCTACGCAATGAACGGGTGCCCTTTGTCAGAGGTGTAATCGATGAGGCTGCACAGTGCCTGGTTTCCAGCATAATTCCGTGTAAGCTTCACATGTAGCGTAAACACTGCCTCTGTGTGTATTAAAAATGTTGTCACTGAATACCCTGGCCAACACCAATTCCTTGGCCAACATCTCGCTTCTGTTGGTTTTGCTAAAATTGCTAAAACATGGACATGAAAGTGTCTAGTTTTATGCAAAGAAATCAGTCTTAGGTTTGGAAACCTAAATTTGAAGCATGACAAATGTCATCTGGGGAATACAGGAGAAGCAGAAGTGTGCTCATCAGCTACTTCTGAAAATTTTGCAACAACTTAAGCCTAAATTTAGGTATGAAGCTCAAAAATTTTGGATTCTGATTTAATTTCTCAATAAAACATCAAAAAGCAGAGGCTAATAGAAATAGGTAGCTGGACACCATAGGTGTCCCAGCCCAGGGCAGGGGGTGGAACTGGATGATCTTTACGGTCCCTTCCAACCCAAACCATTCCACGATTCTGTGATTCTGTAATACAAGGCAAACCAGCCGTGCTCATAGGTCAGACTTAAGGCTAATTGGCAGTATGTTTTCTCTTTCTCAAAATTTTAATTAAATGATCAGTGTAAATTTTACAATACCCAAACATAGCATGTATTTGCGTTGACGTGATTATGCTTCATGGTAGCTGCATTTGTTTCAAATCAGTAATATTATTTTTTTTTTAGAAATGAGGGCCTTCGTTCTGCAACATGAGAGACACCGAAGACTCTACCAAAGGTCCCACCCAAAAGTGCTGAAAACACTGGGAGAACTGAATAATCTGTACACCAACCGTTTTCCTCTAGATGATGTTCCCCTCCGAGTACTGAATGACAAGTGTGTGCCTTGGGGGAAATGTTGCTAACTGCCCAAAGACTGAATTAAATTAGAAAACGTCCAAACACGTGTGACCCAGCCAGTGGCTTTGCTGAGCAAATTAATCATTATAGCAGGCATCTGATTATTTCAGTTATAAAAGGTGGATGATATTAAATTTGGAATTTGAGATCTTTGTTATTTATTAACAGACCCTGGCCCTCAGTCCCAGCTATCTTTGTCAGCAGCATGACAGATTGTCAGCTTCAGTAACCGTATACATGAAATGCATGTTTTGCTCATAATGCCAGAATCCTCTAAAACTGCGACTGCAGGTAAGTGATAGCATTTATCATTCCCTAATCTTCAGCGTAAATCAGGAATTCAGTTTTCGACCACAGAAGATATAGGAGGGAGTTGAAAGCCAAAATACAAGTAGGACCATGTATCACAATTTCTGATTAGCTGAAAGTGGAGGACGAGAGGAATGAAAATTCATTCTTGCGGATTACAGTTCTTGTGCAGTCCAATTCCCTCTCATAATTTAGGCTAACATTAATGTTCCCTTTATCTTTCCTCTGGGCTGTTGAGAAGATGCAGAGCTTGGCTGTCAAGTTTGGGCTTGTTTTAAGACTATTATCTAAAAAAAAAAAGTAGGAAAGCCATAAAATAGGACTTTGATCCTTTCAAATGCAAACGAAATACTGTAAGAGTGTACAGGATGTATATAGTTTTTCACACCTGGGGACTTGCCCAGCAGAGCTGTGTTGTGCACCGCAAACCCTCAGCAGGGATGGGGTTTTTGGAAGCCCTCGGCTTTGTCCTGTGGTCCCACCAGCCTCAATGGGAGTTTCCCCACTCAGTGAATTGGACTGCCTCCAAATTCCGTGCTCGGCCTTTCTGGAAATCCTGCTGCCCCCAACAGACCTGTGGAGGTGAAGTCGCCAGGAAAGACTTTGTTGCATCTAATGCTCCTTTTCTAATTGCACTGAACTAGAGCTGCGGTGCCAGGCCCCGAGGCTGGGAGAGAAGGGAGGTTCTTCAAGCAGGAGGGCTGTGAAGCCGGGAACCGTAGGGTGGGACACGACCGGGTTTACCTCGGACAAGGTGCTATAACTGGACCCAGGTCCATGGGTGGACACCCCTTCTCTTTGCCTGGTCAGCCACGTCAGTTTGGGACTTGTCAGAAGCATTTTTTACATGTTCCATCTGGTCACAGTGGGGCACAAGCCACAAACATTCTCCTAAACCTTCTCCATCTTCCCAGTTCAATCTAGGCTAAATATTGTACAGCTTAATTAAGCAAGCCAGCTACCAGGACATTCTACATGGGCACATTCAGTGCAGCTAACACCAGATTTTCTAGATGTTACATGACATTTTAGCAGCGGAGCCACATTTTTGTTAAGACTACTCTTGCTTTGTGAGTGGAAGTGCTGTGTATTGCTTTGGCCGAAGGTTATTCTCGTGGTGATTTCAGAATGGTTATCTCAATTACTGTGCCCCTGCTCTGCCCCATTCCCACCACCAGGCTCCACATTAACATGTCTGGCAACCTCATCTGCCAAAAATGCTACTGCCACTGTCAACACAGGCCACCCACCTGCCAACAGACTGAGCTCCCTGTGTTCCTACAGGAATGGATGCATAGGAGACCTTTTCCTGGTCTCTTGTCAGCCAGGAAGAAACCTGGGAAAGGGCTCAGTCCGTTTTGTGTTGCAGGTACAGAGCTAAGCGTTGGTCTCTTATGCACTCAATACATCTCTTAACTATGGAGATCCAATTGAGGGAGTAATTAGGGGAGCTGGGTGTAAATGAGCAAGCTCTTGAGCAAGGAGGCGTCACAACTAGTCCTGGGTATGCCAAGCTATGTCCAGGTATGTCTCTTCAGAGTCCCTCACAGGAATTTGTAACTAGAAGTGGAATGTGACTCCAGAAAAATGGTTTCCAACTTCCAGCCACTCTAAATCAGGAATTGCCACAGCTGTGATCATTTCAGCAGTAGTTGGTTTCTACCAGTAAAGAGGAAAGTCATTCATCAGCTTTGTATTTAAAGAGCATCCCTAACATTAAGAACCAGAAGGTTCTGAATACAAAAATCAGGAATGTTTCTGTGCCCGTGTCAAAAGAAAAAAAAAAAAAAAAAGTGAAAAACGGTTAGAAAATGTTAAGTGGAATTGCAAGGGCGCTGTTAAGTCCTGAACTCCCAGAAACACATGGCTGCGCTGCTGGTACTATAATATCACTTGATTGCTGGTGCCAGGAGTATCAGGGCAGCCTCACCCAGTTCTGTTCTGCTCCAAGCTGGTCTCCTAGACTCTCTGGAGTCTATGGTAATTTTCAGCAGCTCCAGACACAGGCAAAGCTTTATTCTGGTGCGTGTGTGCCATTAGAGACGTTCCTTCTGATGGAGCTGAGAGGCAGCCGAATACAGAAGGACGTGGGTTTGGTTACTATCAGCCAGTTGTGCTGCGTGCAGAGATTGCTCGGGGCCAGATTACAGCTGGTGTGTACATGTGGAAAGGAATCTCTTGGCTCCGCTCCGGGTCCCGTGTCCTGCTGGCACATCAGCTGTGCCCTGCTGGCACTGTGCTTCCCAGGCAGCCTGAATCCCTGATGGTCTTCTGGAAGCAGAGCTCCTACCAGGAGACGCTGGGCTACAGGCACAAGCCCACAGGCTGCACTCCCTCTTCAAGACTCCTGCTTTAACACTTAGTTCAGGCAGAACTACTATATCTGCAGAATCCCATGCCCATATTCAGAAGAATTACAAATGTAAAATTGTTTGGCAATCTATTTTCTTAGTCTTTTCTCTTTCCTAACAACATGTTATCTCTTTTCTTAGTCTTGCCTCTTTCCTAACTAGATGCTTACAACCTTCCAAGGGGTTCATCTGCAAGAACTTGTGCTCTGTGCTGCTGCCTGCAGTCAGGCTAATAGGCTACTTAAAGTAAAAGGTATCTTGAGTGAAGCAGAAATAGCTGCCTCCTCTAGAGGATAGTTAAATCCTTGCAGCGGTGTGGGGATTGGCCACTGTGCAAGAACTGGAAGAACTTCAGGGAGGTTGTATGGCAGCAATCTCCTCCTGAGGTCAGAGGGGTGAGCGTCAGCAGCGTAGGCTTCGCAGAATAGCTTGGGAGAACTCACAAACTCTGCTTTTCCAAACGCCCATGTTTCACTTCAACCTTATTACAGTTTTCCCTAAAGGATAAAACACTAAACACTTCAGCCTATTGTGATCGTTGCACGATCTGCTTCAGAAACACCTCCTGGCTTCTCACGGCTTTGCTCGGTATTTGCAGCACCCCTGCTGTTGGGCACGTACTGCGCTCCTCCGGCCAGCCTCAGAGCTGGAAGGGAAACCGGAACGCTACTCATTTGGGGGATGAAGAGACACTGCAAAGCTAGTGCACCCAGGCATGCCTTCGGAGAGAAACGCCGAAGAGAAATCCACCTTGATGTGCTCTTGAATTGCAAAAGCCTTCTAATGCAGCCTGTGCCCATGATTTATAACAATGACTCATAATATTGCATTATACTTAATATGATGTAACGCTGATGCAAGATGCCATTCGTGGAATTTCAATGTCACAGGGAAAAAGAGGGAGAGAGCAATCTGGTCATGTACCTTGCTGTGCTGTCAGAATGAAGAGTTTACAGCCAAAATACATAGAACCTTTCAGTACCTACTTTGCTATTTTTTAGCAGGATAACTTGGAGAATAACGTTTTTATTTCCTGGAGCGTAAATATCTCTCAGACATACGTTATTGTGTTACTTACAGTAATTTAATTTGTACTTGAGAAGACAAATTTGCTAACAGACAATTCAGTCTTGCAATTATAACCCTTCTCATGGAAGTTTGCAGGGCAAATCGGGATTATGCCTTTAAATTAATTCAAGCTTTATCTCTCTTTTCTGACCCAGCTGTTATGAATTCTCCTCCTGTTCTCCCTGTCCTGCTGGCTTCTTCCTGCAGTGAATCAGCATTTCAGGAAATACTAATTCAAAGAGGAAAGACAACCTAAACTCTGGTTTCTGGAGGTCAGAAATAGCCACTCTCCAGCAGGTTCGACAGATGATGTGAGGCTTCTCGAGCTGCTTGGGGCCAGTTTTGTCGGGTGTTTGCGACCCCTGTTTTGAACTCTGCCCCGTCCCTCCCAAGTAGCCTGGGAAATTTGAAGTTGTGCCCAAGTGCTACCAAACTGAGCCCTGGTGGTTTGTCACCAAGACAGAGAGAGAGAAACAGAGAGTTAGACCCCTGTCCTTTAACAGTAAGGACAACTGTTACTCACTCCACCCCAGCAGCGGAGGCATCGTGGGTGCTCATGCTACTGGCACCAGTGGCATTCCAGTTTGCAGCTGGAAATGAAGCCATTTCACACACGCTGATCTCTGGTGGGAGTGCTCCTCACCCCATCCTGGGTGTGCACACGAGTATTTTTCAAGCATTGCACTAGCCAGGCTCTTGAGGAAAAGGACCATCGGTGTTCTTTTGACAGGCTGAGAGAGTTGGGGGAGTTCAGCTTGGAGAAGAGAAGGCTCCAGGGAGACCTTACAGCCCCTTCCAGTCCCTTAAGGAGCTCCAGGAAAGCTGGGGAGGGACTCTTGATCAGGGAGGGGAGCCATAGAAGGAGGGGGAACGGTTTTAAACTGAAAGAGGGGAGATTTAGATGAGATCTCAGGAAGAAATTCTTTGCTGTGAGGGTGGTGAGAGCCTGGCCCAGGTTGCCCAGAGAAGCTGTGGCTGCCCCATCCCTGGAGGGGTTCAAGGCCAGGTTGGACAGGGCAGGGGGTGGGACTGGATGATCCTTCCATTCATCCAAGCCCTTCCAACCCAGAGAATTCTATGATTTTATGACCTCTAAAGTCCTCCACATTTGACACAGTCAATTTTCATTTTCTTCTAGAAAGAGCTGACAGATAATTGTACTATTGCTCTGATGGAGTCAGGTATTCAGTAGGTTCAGGGAGACTGTTGTTGGCACCGCAGGAAGCAGACAGACCTCTGCCTAGGTAAAACAACACTATGAGAAGGTGGAAAGTCTTGAACTGAGATCCCCCAAAAGTCTGGATCAGGCTTTTCCTGGTGGTTCTCTGTTGGTTTATACCATGCAGTCCTACCTAGGCTCGGTTTCCCTGGTAAGCCCAGCAGGTGAAGTTACCAGTGATTCCTAAGAAGACAACTAGATAATAATACATGTATGATTTGCTAAAGTGCATCCTGAATCACCTGGAGCTGGTGTCATCCTAAAGAAGGACAGTTTCACAGGTCATTAATGAGCTCCTGGGGGAGTGGGCTCATCACACAGCGCAGTTTTGCATTGCAAGACCAAAGAAGTAGAGGGGACTGTCTTCTGACCAGCGTAGCGGTGCCTACAGGTGAAGATAACAAATCAATCAGAATTGAACACCTAGTTTATTTTTGGAAGCCCGGTAGGTGCCAGTCTGTCTCCTAGGTGTATAAATATCATCAAAAAGCTCGCCATGGGAGAGTAAAACTAGACAAGAATTTGTAGCCCAGAGGAAAGCCACCAAGAATAGATTGTGTGGAGGCTGATAAGATCCATATTGCTCCAAAAGGGAGAATACCACCTCAAAACAAGACGGTCTTTGTTGTGAAAGGGTTAGGTTGTGAGAGAGCTTGCTTGCCAAATACCCGTAATGGCCTCCCTCTGCCAATTGTCTTTAAATACTGTGATCTTTCACATAAGAGCAAAGCCTGAAAGGAATCTCTCTAGCAAAAACTTCATTTATTCACTCTACAGGACAGCAGAGTAACATGCCTCCTCTCAGTCGTGTTACTCTTTCTTTCTCCTGAAGATTTCAAACAGAGATTTGTTCGAACAAAGATCAGTAATTTTGCCCTGTGAGGGATGCAGGAAGAAGCGTAGAAATATCTCTGGATCAGAGCAGTTCCTGAGCCTGCTGGAGAAATGGCTGATCGCCAGAGATAGCACACACCACTGTTCTCTGAGATAACAATGCGCAGAGCTGCATCTTCCAGGCACAATCTTTTAGGACGGCAAATGGTGCACATGTAGGTGAGAAACACAAGGAGATCATGTCCTCAAGGGGAGGCTGCTGAACGCTTGGCCTTCCCAAAAGCCAGCTCCAGGGCTGGCATCCCTCCTCCCACTACCCTAGGTCTGTACCTGGGGGATAACAGATCCAACAAATGCAGCTTTTTTTTTTTTTTTTTGTCTGTATCTTTGAGCTTGGTAATTGAAACAATTTTCTAAGACAGTAGCTAGTTCCATCTATGTTTCAGTCCTCTGCGGGCTGGTGTGCCAGTTCCTGGGAATTTTACTGCCAGCACCTATCAAATAAAAGCAGATCTTTCAGGGAAGTAGCTTTCCCACAAAGGTGAAACTCCTCTGCTATTTTTTATTGCAGTGGGTTTGTGCTTGTCTGGCAGAGCAGGCTGTGGACCTTGGTGTTTTACCAGGCTTTTCGGTATGTCCCTTTGTGCTACCAGAAGCCAAGTCATAAAGATGCCGAATCAATTGATTAGCAAATATTAATGGTTAGTCCTTGAGTTACTCTCAGAATTCAGTGTTAATTTTGCTATTTTTTTAAACTACCCAGTTTGCACCAGAGAGCCAGACACAGGCTCTGGGGATACTGGACAGAGTAAAAACCATAATCTCACCTATAAAACTACCACAGTAGCATTAAATAAAAAGAAAGGTTAGGCTTTTGTTTGGGCTGGAAATGGCTTTTCTTCAACACAATCTGCTTGGCTCCAGCATAAGTGGAGATGTCTCAGAGCCTACAGGTAATTACCCCAACAAAAATAGCATCCACAAATTAACTGCTGTTCCTAACTTCCTTCTCCCATTTGCTTCTAAGTCACACAAAGGTAACGCTGAAATCAGTGCTAAGGCGGGGGAGTGCAGCCGGCGGAGATGGTAAAAGAGAGAGGGGAGAAAGCAAGAGGGTTGACACTCGTTCCGTAAGGTGGGATGGGCAGAAGGGTGACTCCCGCAGGGAAAGCCAGGTTGGACGGTGCCCGCACACCGCACCGCAGCAAATCCGGGGTGGCCAGTGCCCGGGATTCCCAGGACATGTGCGGGATGAATTCCTGCCCTCCCTGGTTCTGTGGTCATCGCTTTCGGCTACACGGACCTAAACAACGTGGAGGGGGGAACATTGCTGTGCAGAACGATAAAGCAAACCCCCGTGGTGGTGTGGCAGTGAGTCAGCCTGTGGTCTTGCTGCTGAGGCGTTTTTCTCCCCATGGAGGTAGTCCTCACACAAAGAGCAAGGTTTGAACAGTTGGGTTGAAAACGATCCCTTTTCAAATGAGTGAGAAGTTCATGTCTGAACCTGACGAGAGTCCCATTCACCCACACAGTAGCAGGCAAGCATTTTATCGTAAGTACCCTTTGACTTTCCAGATAAAATGTTTGTTTTCTTTTTTTCTTTATACCACTGTAAAGAGTAACATTTAGACAAATATTTGACAGACAGATGGTCCAACAAGCTTGGATAGCTTGCAAAGGTGCCTACTTATCTACTGTAAAATGACGTTAGAGCAAAAGTGTGGTGTGGTTCCCATGCCCTGTATGAGATCTAACCCTGTCTCCGGTCCTGGGCCAGAGGTGGCCACATCTGGGGGACACCAGAGGTGCTTACCTTCCTCCCGGCCTCGTTGTTGTGCAGGTTCATGAGCGTCCTTGCGTTTTGCTTAATCTCCCGGGCATCCACAAACACCTTGGCAAATCCTATTCCATATCTGATGTCAGCGGAGCAGCCTCCCCATTTCCACCCTTCCTCTTTGTGGTACTGTCCTTGTTTTTCTTTGTCACAACCACAGTCGCTCAGGTTGCCCTGCGTACAGGCAGCCGTGATGGCGTGTGCCACTCCAGCAGCAATGATGGCATACGTGAACGCTGCTTCTCTGCTACCTGCAATGAAAACAGCGCCGTAAATACACCATACAACACCGTCACATCAGTTAGAAAGAGATGGGAGTTAGGAAAAGATGGGCAAGTTCCTGCAGCACAAACATCAGAAGGCTATTATTAGAAGTGCTGCAAATCTGCAGGCATAAGCAGGTCTCTTCTCTTCTAACTATTGATTTCTGTGGATGTTCACTCTCTAAAATGATGGCTCTCCATGAGATACAGTAAGAGATACAGTATTATTTAGGCAACTTCATAGATACATATTTCCTGATAGTATTACAAGTGGTCAAACTAAACTTTTTTATGGCAAAAGGGTGGGGTGGCAAACGCTCAAAAAGAAAGACAAAAAAAAGAAATTAGGGGTGCAATTGGGGGTAAAATTCTAAAAATCCAAATTCAACATTTAATATATCAGCTTAGAAATGGGATCTTATTTAGAAACGTAATTCTACATGAAAAGGTATTTCTTACAGGAAAACAACCTCTGTTAGAAATCCTTTTCTAAAAAATATTTTAGCTGAACTGGAGCATTTTTTTTTCAGATTGTAGGTGTCACAAAGTTTTCAACATGGACATTCGTGCAAACTCAATGAAATAAGATTTGGGTTTAATTTCAAAATTTCTCACAGAATGGAAAAGAAAAATTCCTGGCCTGTTGTAGGTACCATGACAAAAGCAAGGCAACGAAGAACCCCACCAGAGGGCTGTGAGGAAGTAGCTAAGCCAATATTATTTTGTGCAATATGGCTATAATGACAGGCTTCTGTTTGGCGGGGACAGGGGGAGGCTGTCATTTTAAATCTATGATTTAATGTATCTCCTTGGAGCTTTCTTGCATTCTGGTGTGTGGACTTCCCACACGTGGATCCTATGGGATCTGCAAGGCTTTTGGAACCAGTTCTGTGGAGACAGGGCCCTTCAAAACACGAGGAGGTTTGCAGAGGTTGCCCATGGATCTCAAACAGCCCTTTAAAAATCCTTGGATCACCCAAACCAAGGACATCCCCCTACTCTTCTTTCTCCAACGACATAATGTGCCCTTGCATCAATGGGATCGGAATCAGGCTCTTAATTAGGAGAGGACAGATGGGAAGATCCGCTTCCCTTCTCCAAACACCCAACCATTATGTTCTGGCAGAACTCAACTGCTGGCAATAGTTTATTATACATGAAACAAGCACATTTCTGCTGTTTATTGGATTTCTCAAAAAAAAAAAATCACTTGGGGAAGAAATCTTACAAGCACTTCATTTTTGGCTACATCCCTTTCACGTATATGATCTAAATTTCTGTACCTGTCACTAAATGGTTCTTTTAAGGAAAAAATGTTCACTTCCTTATGGCAAGTGAAATAGAAAACAAGATGACAATCAAAATCTGTTTAAAAGCAACTTTGTGCCCTTCTATTAGCACAGATGATATTCCCATTGATACTGCTATGCGCGGTGCTTATTGAGGAACCTGTAGTCATAGAATCACAGAATTGTCTAGGTTGGAAGGGACCTTTCAGATCATCGAGTCTAACCACCAACCCAACACTGACAAACCCACCACTAATCCATGTCCCTCAGCACCACGTCTGCCTGGCTTTTCAATACCTCCAGGGATGGCATCTCCACCATGGCCCTGGGCAGCCTGTTCCAATGTTTGATAACCCCTTCTGTGAAGAAATTGTTCCTAATATCCAATCTGAACCTCCCCTGGTACAACTTGAGGCAGCTTCCTCTTGTCCCATTGACTGTTCCCTGGGAGAAGAGACTGACCCCCCCGGCTACACCCTCCTTTCAGGGAGCTGTAGATTTCAAAAAAAGAAAAATTATAAAACTTTGAGTTATTATGACTGTGGACTGTGTAGATGAGGCTTTCTACAACTAGTGGATTGTTATGAAAATCTGAACGTTGGATGGAAATCCCAGGCTGTAGGTGTATCTGGAGTTACGCTCCCAGAGCCTCTGTGCAGCCTCGTGGGGAGACCAGAGGAGGTGGGTGAAGTGGGGTCCTCTCCAGAGTGAATCCATGAGGACCAGCTGGGACACCTTTCTAGTTTCTCCTCCAGTTTATGCTCAACAATATCCTCGCTATTTAAATTACAGCACTATGAACAATGCCCTGATGAATGGGGGAAGGCACAATAAGAAGTCCCCATTTCTCCCCTCAGCAATGCCTTACACCAGTTTTGTGTTTCATGAAGCAGCAAATGGGACATCACCAAAACAATATTTGGAGTTGAAATTTGCATCTGGTTCTGTTTTTCCTTTGGTTGGATGGTTTCTGATCTAGCACAAGTTGTTTTCAAGATCTAGAATAAAAAAAAACCACTGGGAGATCATTTTAATCTGACATCCTCAACGTTGTAAAGACTGAGCAGCTCTTTTGCTTCTTAGAGGGGAAAAAAATGCAATGCAGAGAGTATAAAGCTAGCATAGGCAGAACCAGAACCCAACATCAAGGTTGATCATTAAATATATTACACAAACTAAGTTATTTTATAAGTTTTCCTTGTTTGGGAGAAAAGTTTACCAGGTTTTTAAAACTAGAAGGTAGGAGATAATGCAGAGAGTATAAAACTAGTACAGGCAGAACCAGAATCCAATGTCATGCTTGATCATAAAATATATTACACAAATTAAGTTATTTTATAAGTTTGTCTTCTTTGTGGGAAAAGTTTAGCAACTTTTTAAAAGTAAAAGTTAGGAGACTACAAGGTAAACAGAGCTGGTGTCTGGAGAAATCGATCTGGGTTGGAAGTACCTGGGCACTTGTGCAGTATTGATAAAGTGGCAGAGACTTGTCACGTCTGCATCAAACTACCCCTCTTTTCCATAAATGATTCACTTTTTTAAGCTTCATTGCCCTTGTCTGGTTGGTAGACACG
This sequence comes from Numenius arquata, assembly GCF_964106895.1. Classification (NCBI taxonomy): domain Eukaryota; kingdom Metazoa; phylum Chordata; class Aves; order Charadriiformes; family Scolopacidae; genus Numenius; species Numenius arquata. Next base: position 23,072,633 of record NC_133583.1, read on the forward strand.
TCAGCACACAGGGCAGGGGGAAGCTTAGTTCAGTTTGGGCCTCTTCTGGGACAGTGCTTTAGGTACCAAAACAGTGCAATAGCGGAGGTTGTAGCCAAATGGGATAATAGGAGTATATGTGTTTCCCTGCCACTTTTAAATAATGAAAACTACTCCTCTACTGGTTTCAGCAGGCAGTCGCAGTGCCTGGAGGATCTCAGAGGAAAAACTGCTTTAAGAAGGTTCACCCAGGCAGCTGCTCCTTGCAGGCAACCGTTGTTTCCTCTGAGCTTCTGCTGATGCTCTGGAGCATCTGATTGAGGAGGTACTGCTCCATATTCAGGCTAGCCTCAAAATACAGGTAGGTTGAAAGGTGCAACCTCATCATTTTGGGATTCCCAAAGATGAACAATTTGGGAAATGACCTGATATGATCCTCCTTTATTTTCTTTCATGTTTACTTTTCAGCCTACACTTTTTGTGTGCATCTGGCAGCCACCTTAGACCTGTGCCTTACTTTTCCTCTGAAAATTCAGCAGTAAAAAATTCAGTATCTTAGCATTAGAAAAATGTCAGGCTTCAATATCAACACAATACTGAGACTCTCGTATTTACTTTAAGCTGATGGTGACTGTAGCATCACAAAATACTTCATAGGTGGGAACAGCACTTGTGGTTCAGGAGGACAACGTCAGCAAAGCAGGAGATGTGGTACAAAATATAGGGTAAAGAAAGAGTAGAACCGGCAGCAATGCATCACACCACATGAGACACAGAGCCCACTTTGGCTTATGACCAGAATAAGCAAAACACTTCTTTCCTAGCAAAAATAGTCAGTAGACTGATGGTAACATCAAGGGTTTCACTCTTCTGTATAACTGAAAGAGTGCAGAAAACCCTAATCTGCAGTCATTGCCTTCTCTAGATGGCTAGAAAGATCAGGCAGTAGCTGGAAGAGTGAACTAGCATGTTTTCAGCAGTGGGATCAGAAAAGACCTTTTGGAGAGAGTTTAAATAAAATGTACTCCTTGGCATGAGCTTCTCAAACAATTTTCTGATCCATTTGCTAGACATGTTGGTTGGACACCCAGGAATTAAATCTTCTTGCAGTCAATTCCCACTGAATCCATCCTTAAACTGCAACTGGACTGAAATCTATGATTTTTTTTAAATGTTTGAAAAAAAACCCCTTAATTTAAAAATGAACTAAGCGATTGATCTTTATGGGAGAAGTGGTGCAAACCATGATCCCAGATGCTGGGTCAATTTAAGAGGTCTTTGTGGAGGCTTTTCCCACCAGTGACTTGCAAAAGTGCACATAAAACCACTTGTGATGAGCAAACTGGCAAAAGAGAGAATGATGGCTGCCTGAGACCTACAGGAGTCACGGAGAAAGGGGCAGAGTTACCTCTATGTGTACAAGAATCATAGGCCCTCCTTTCAGCTCCCAAATGACATGTTCTTCATATTGTCTTGAGTAAGCAAAGGACAAACATACACCAGAGCTGGTCTCCAAGCATTGGATGATCTCCAAGATTAGGTGACCTCCAAGACTAGGGGATCTCCAGGATTAGGTGGTCTCCAAGATTAGGTGATGTCCCAGATTAGGGGATCTCCAAGATTAGATAATCTCCAAGATTAGATGATCTCCAAGATTAGATGATTTCCAGGATTAGATGATGTCCAAGCATCAGAAACTTCAGAGGAGGATTTGGCAGTCTTTCAGGGGTTGCTCTGGTCATTTACATCTGACAGGGCTTTCTCACCATGGCAACATTTCCGAGGACAACTGCTGTCATACCAGAAGAGATGCTCAAGCTCAGTGCAGATGCTCTGGGGGTGGAGGGGAGGGGAGACACCCCTCCTGTGCCTCGCCCCAGCAGTGTCACCATCAGCACTTGGCCTGGAAGTGGGGTGTGGGCATCGATGTCTGCCTGGTTCTGCTCCCCCCATCCACACCTGGGGCTGTCCTCACTCTAAACATGTGCTGCAGGTGCTGCATTTACACAGAGGCTTTCCTCCCCTCATGTGTCAGATGTAAATACCTCCTTGTTCTTCCTATTTTTTTCTGGACTTAAATAAGGTATGCAGCATGTTGCAGCTCCATTTGTTTTGATGGCAGAGAGCTCGGCGTCCATGGCTTCCAATATCCAATATTCCCATATTGCAGCTCCACTCTTTTGATGCAAATCATCCTCCAAAGCACTGGAGTCTTGTCTTTAGACCTTTCCCTAGGCAGTGCGTGACAACACCAAGCTGTCTTTAACTTTGTCTCTGAGCTCTGCACAGTCAACCACCACCATGGGGTGTCCGATGATATAAGGGGAAGCACTAAGATTATCACAGGTAAGTGAAAACATGAATATTGCCAGCACAGGTGGCTCTCGTAACACTGAGCATACTTACATACAACTCATGTGTACCTTGGAGCATCAGTCCTGCAAACACTCCATGCTCTGGTGTATAAATGTTTGTGGGACTGGGCTTTGGGTGATCAGCAAGTGGCCTGTCTGTGCACCAGCTGCAACGAGCGGTTTGAATCCTGGTGTTAATTTAGCTAACAATGCCTTTTAAGTTTAATCTTAACATCTGAACAGTTTGTAAAAAGCTTCGCTCACGCGTATTGGACTTGACAACTTAGTTGTAAAAAGAAGCACAGGAACTCAATGTTGCACAGGAAGCAAGACCTAAGCCTGCGAGATACGGCGTGGATTTACGTGCAGGCAGTCGGTAGGTGCTCAGCAGTTCCCCTCTCTGGATCTGAGTATGTTTCTAAATAGCCTGTCCAGCCCTATCAGCCCCCCCTCATAAATTGACTAAGCTGTGAAATAAAAAAGACAAATTTCTATTTATCTCGCTGGAAAACATGGGTTGTATTTTCTGCTATTTAAAGCCAAAGGGTCAGAGAGGGAGTTATCTGCAGTGACATGAGCTGAAATATGATTGTGAAAATAGAAAGATGGAGAATGCAACGTACCTTGCCAATTATGTGCCACAGCGAACATTGCTTCCCACCTCTCTATAGAGGTCAGAACTCACAGCTGGGAAAAACGAAGAGCAGAACTCATCGTCTGCCTACTTTGGGGTGTGCCTCCTCCTTTCTTGGTAGACTATGGATGGTCTTGCAGGTTTTTTATCTTTCTTTAACCTAGTGTGTGTGATTAATAAAAATGGTAGCTTAAAAAATATCATTTAAGTATCCCCCTCCTATTTTTCTTCCCCCTTCTTTACAGAAGGTTCGAAGTTTTGAGGGGTTTGGGGCCTTAAAATATTGTACTGACTTGAAATGACAGTTCCCTATAAATCAGCACCATGTTCTTTGCAAAGATTAGTACCAATAAACAAAATACATAGAGTTGCTCTAGGAGGCATTTGAGGCTTTGAGAGGTTTAGCGACTGCCCATTTTCACAAGCTAAAGTTTGTTTCATCAGTTCTTGGAGAGGAAACACTCCAGGTACAGTGACTATTTTTGAAAATAACCTTCTTTAAACTTACAAAGTTACTGCTCCAGACATTAAAAAAACCACAGCCACTATTTTGGAGTCCAACCAAGAGTTTGCCCTTTTCAGAGGGCTCAGATCCCTCCACCCCAGTGCTTTCCTTGAGAAAACCCCCTGTGCTGACCCTGCGCTCAGAGATCGCTCTTCTGCCGTTCTAATGAAATGTAAATCTTTTTGTTTCTCTGAAACATGTACTCACAAGACACATCTGAAGGCAGGTATGAAAACCTTCTGATGGGAATTCCAACTGCAATGACCTTGGGGCAATGTTTTATCTTACAGTGACAGTCCCTGTTGAGAAGTTTGACTTTTTGGTGTAGAGCAGCTTGCTGGGGTTTGAATGTTCAGCCCATATTTCACCCAGGCCCCTCTTTTGCCTGCAAATAACTGTTCTTGTGCAAGATACTGACATTAAAAACTGGTTGTGAGGGCTGGAAACTTAGCACAGAAATGCAAATCCTGACCCTGCTTGAATAGATAGCGAGACTCCTGTTAATTATAACAATATTTCTTTTCTTTATATCTCAGGAGATTCGTAACACCACTGGTCCTGAAAACAGAGTATTTATCAATCATTCTTCTAAATATTGACCACACTGAAGAGCGCAGCAGCACTTAGAACCTGGTTTCCCACAGCCTTGTGCAGGTAACCTTCCGTGCAATATAAAATCTGCCTGTGCTTCTTTACTTGGTCTGTTATTTCTTAATTCAGAATCACACTTTAAAACCTGACACAAGATACTATGCCAGTATTTAAAATCAAAAAGCTCTAGTAAATGATTGCTCCTTCCTTGAACACGCCTGTACCAGCATGTTTTCAAAAGTGTTTAACACAGTGATGAAATGAAGTTTTACTCTATTATTTTTCTTTTAACTCTACCAGACCAGATAGGAGAACGAGGCAGAACTCATTCAAGGGAACTCTCTTTTGTATACTCCCTACTGAAAAAGATGGTTAGAGTTTGGCTTCTAAGATAGTTGTCATTTGTTTCAATAACTAAGAGTGGGAATGTCCCCTCCTCCTTTACCATAGAAGCCATAGAAGAAAAGTTTTTTTTAATATATGGAAAATAAATCACTGCTCATTTCAGTTCAGTGAGCAGTGCAGAGCTAACAGTGTATGGTATAAAGGAAATATAAAACAGCCTCTCCTGTTTTAATGTGCACATCTGGGTACATCTGTAATGATCCCGGAGCCCAAGGCATCGTGCACAATGTACGTAGATACAGCTGCGCTCACAAGTTTTAAGACCAGTTACTCCATATAGATTCTTGGTTTGATTGCAGCTTTCCTGAACGTCAGATGGATGAAGGTATCAAGGTGATTATACTGAAAGTACCAAGGAACCAAGGAACTGGTGGATTTTAGTAAGACCAGGATGAAAACTTGGTTGAAACCGGTTTTGTTGTAATGCTCTTTGGGGAGTACGCCATGTCTTCATAGCCCCCGGCTGATTCCCTCCATCCTCTCCCGTGCTGGGTCCTTGACAGCTTCCGCACGGCTGTAGCGCCTTTCTCTTCATAGATCTGCGCTGAGACGAGTTTCCACTTTGCTGTGCCACTTTGTGGAGATTCATTCAAACAGTTTGTATTATTTTTACTGGGGAAGTCTCATTTGATAGTGGCAGTGCTGCTCGGTTAAGACAAAAAGACATGATTTTGTATTTTTGTCCTATGATGCTGATACGGTGCTGTCCTCTAGATACCATTAAATGCATACATATCCTACAGCAATTATTTGAGATAGTTACTCCTTGGCTTGTGATTATCCCAAAGAGCCAACATTTCTGTTGGCTACCTGTTCACAAGGTAGCACGCTGCAAAACAGGCTACTCGGGCACCTGATGGAAAGCCTCCTCCGTAGCACCTGCTCCTGCCGTGGCCCATCAGAGCTCAAATCTGATTTTCAGATTCTATCAAAGGCATCTCTGGTTGCTCAGATGTTTAGGCTTTAACCGCATTTCACCTGAAGAGAGGTGGGCAGGATTTTTTTGGCCTATCCTGCTTTAAAACCTTGGTTTTCATTGTGGCCATCTTCAGGAACGGAACTGCTGACTACCGTAAGAAATATGTTTGTTTTTAAAAGTGTCCACAATTGCAGTGTTGCGTCATCTCCATGGTTATTTTAAAAATTCTCTTTGTGACTTTACATTATTAATAAGGTGTCTACAGAATTGTCTAGAAAAAAAATCCTTGTGTTGATCTTGATTGTGATTTTATCATTTCCTGCTGTAATTGGACCGAGTCCTCAGCTGGAGTAAACTGATGTCACTTTTACTCTCTTGTTTCTCTTCATGTAATTGGCACTATTGTCACTGGCTGTCACGATAAGATATCCACAGCGTGTCAGTAGGGAAGAACCTCTCTTTTGAAGGACAAACTAGATAAAATGACGCAAGAAGTGGAGAGTATTTGCAGTGCACTGGTTGGAAGCACCCTGTAACGAGCTGGGAACTCAAGGCTGAGATCACAAACATGAAGCGTGGATGAATTTAAATGGTTGCTAACTAAAGCTCTACAACTAAATTAGCACTGGAAGACAGATTATATGTGAATTTGTTAAAAAGCAGATACACACACATGGTACAGATTAGAACAGGAAAGTTTTGCTTGATGCTTTCCTCCTGCAGATGTCAAAGTGTGTCTCCAAGGCTGGTATCCTCGTTGCCATTTTAAAAATAGGACCAAAGAAGCACGGCAGAGGAGTGTACCAGGGTCCCTCAGCCACCCAACGCAGGGCCACCAGGAGAGTTTAGGCCTCCTGAATCACCCTGAAGCATCAACAGGAGAATTTAAGTAATGAATTAATGACTTCATGAATTTAAGTTATGAATAACACTCATAAAACAGATTACCCAGTAAAGGTGAAAGTAAGGAAAGCTGGTTTTGAAGAGGTTTTGCTTGGTGTGCCATCAAAATCATGGGTCGGGAAATACATCTCAAGAATCTGTGGTATCCAAGGGAACTTACTTGTACGGACTAACGCACACACATCCTATTAGCACCAGAGTTACTCAAGCACATTGTCCCAAATCACTATTAGAGGCTGCTCGCTGCAGGTGACCAGCAGAGCGGTGGCCAGGAGAGCCCCGTCACTGTCAGTCTGAGGTTATGTCCTAATCACAGCACCATGGAGCAGTGTCCCTCCTGAGGCAGAGCCAAGCTCCCTCATGGAGAGGGCAGAATGAGGTCCTGCGTGGGCCACTGACTTCATTGCCAGTGGCAAGACCAAGGTGCCCCATGTACTTCTGAGGTAGTAACTCTACAGATGCAGTTGGCCAAGAAATAGAATCAGTCTTTGAACGCTATAAAAGGTACCAATGTATTAGTTGTTGTTTGAATAGTGTTTTGTAGCACACAACCTGTCAAAGGGCCGAGAATCTTGAGCTGTTGCTGCTAGTTAAAAAGCTACAAGGGTACAGAATCTTTGCCCTAACACTAATCTGGGTTGTCCTTGTGCACAGTAACCTTAAATACATCCTATAGGCTATACGGTCCTTCATGTCACACGTCTCTTTTACCTTGCTGTCTAGGGTCAGGCACACAGGCCTGATCTCCTGTTTGTGGCTACCAAATTTGGCTTATGGCTTTATGGCACATAGGTTTTACCCTTTTTTAACCAGAGCAAAGTATTGTCACCTGGAACCCATCCTGACACAAATATCTTAGAGAAAGAGAGAGAAATGTAGGGAAGAGATGAGTTTTCCTTATAGCTGTAGAAAGATGAGCTGTGCCAGATATTCAAGGTTTCTAGACGTGCTGATAGGGAAGAAGCAGAAGAACGAGGAGACACCCTGTGCAGGAGGGGTTATGTTAGAATATTTCATGGTGTTTGAGGGCCTGAGTACTTTTATCCCTGAGACACCACACGTCTCGTGTGCCAGTAAAATTCACCACTGCAGATTTCAAACCTGTGTGATTTTTAGCAAAGTTTGTTTTCAAATGTAAAGGTATAACCTGTTTAAGTTTGAAGGGTTTGGTTATTCTCTAAATGAGTTTTATAATTTGGATGCCATTCAACACTTGACTGTATTCTGAAACCAATGATGAATCTGCCCTATCCATCTTAGCCTCGTAATGGATAGATAGAACATATTAAGAGTTATCACCTCAAAGACGGATCAAAGTCTACTTCCTTCAATATTGACTTTCTTTAAAAGGACCTAAATATAACCCGCTAGCTAAATAATTCAATTTTGGGGGGGGGGGGGGGGAGGAACTGAGTGTGTGTTTATCCAACAGACCACAATAACTCCGCAGTTTTATGATTTGCTGGAGAAGAAGAAATCCTTCTCACATTTTCTGTTTAAGGAAATGTTACTCTGAGGCTAAATGAGCCCAAACCTGTCAGCCATCCAAATGGACTCTTCACTGACATAAGTGGCAAACACTTGCACGGATCACCAACAGGAACAGCTCAGCTCAAGGAACAGAAACAATGAGCTAACCTGAATAAATGGTCCATTTTCAGATGTTTCACAATGTCGTGCAGGGTGGTTTTCACATTCCCTACTTGACTCACTGTGTTTGATTATCAAAGGTGTCGAAAGATCAGTAACTCACACAGGGCCTTCAAATTTAGTCATCTTGTTGTCTTCCTGATCTTTCCTTAACTATCTCAAAGTTTTGGAAAATACACATTTTGGTGTGCACACACGTGATGAAATATAGGTTCGGTGAACACCAGGCGTTCCCGGGAGTTGCGGAGCAGAGTGGCAATGCTGGAGCTCTGCATTCCGTGAGAATGCAAGGAATGAGGTAGTGGGGCCGTATCCTGCTCCTTGTCCATATGTAACCAAACGGCGCCTGGAGCCAGGCCAGGCCAGGGGGTTTCCCAACCAGCCAGAAGCCAGGGTCAGCCGCTGTAGGACTGCCCAGGGCTCTGCTGCCTTCTGTCCTCGCTCACTTCTTCCGTTCACCTCAAATATCCACATTTTCTATCGCACTAAGTGTACTTCGACTGGTTTTCTGCATCTACATTTCAGGTGGGGAGGAGGCAGAGAGACTCAAGTCTGGAAACCACAGATCCCAACTTCAACTCCTGGATGCAGAATGCCGTTCTGTGAGTGATTAGCTTTCAATTATGGCTCTAAAAATGGATATACCTGTATTTGGAAAAGACTTTTCCTCCCTCTTTGTATTTTAAGTGCTATGAACAAACAAACACTGAGTAAGCTCCACTGCTACGTGTTCTGCAGTACAGGGGTATGAGAATTTTGATCTCAGCTCTGTTTCCTGAGGTATTTGTGTTTGTCATTATTAATGCTTGTTTTAGTTAAGAATTTCGATATATTTTGTACAGTTTCAATAACTGAAAAAAATGGAAACTGGAAATGGGATCTTTTGCCTGTGGATTGGAACAGGTTTTGTGAATGCCCTGACATCTCAAACACCCATTCTTTCTGCTGGGAGAGAGGGCACTCGACAGAGTTGCTATAGAGTAACTATTTCAGGTGGTGGAAATCTCTTATAATGAGACCGATCCCTGGACCTTCATACCGACAGGTAGAAACATCAGGCAAACATCACTGGTGAGGTGCCTGCACCCCAGAAATGCGATTCTAACCCCACTCAGCATTTGATCTCTGACCACTACCTTTAGCCAGAACCAAACACCTCAAACACCTTCTTCACGTCCTTAAATACCTGAATAAGGCTGCTGTCCTGCGCGCACAAGCAGAAAAGCTTTCGGAGGGGGTTTGCGAGAGCAGGACAGTGAAATTCTGCAGTGGAATTGCTTTCTGAACCACAGCAAGGGCAGGTACCCTGCGAGGGGGAAGCACAGATGTCCCTCACACCGGGAAGGACAGTCACAGTGTCCAGGTGACCACACTCAAGGTGATGGTCCTGCCCTGGCTGGCACACAAGCTGTGTGAGCTGGATGGTCTATCCCCAAAGCCAACAGCTCCTCGTGTCACAGCGCCCCGTGACGCTCCCCGTGTGCCCCCCTTCTGGTGACATGCAGGTGGGAGCCGGTCAGTAGCGAGCAGAGAGGACACGTACCCACTTTCAGCTCCTTCCCGAAGACAGTCCTCTCTCCCAGGGCAGAGCAGTTCCAGCGCCCGTTGCGAAACTGGAACTGGCACTCATTGATGCCCATCTGGGACCCTTCCCCGATGACGATAATAGCGTCAGGCCTGCTCTGGCAAATCGCCCGCTGCCGGGGGGCGAGACCCGGGATCTTGTTACAGATGATGCTGGCTCCCAGGGCCACCACAGAGGAAAAACCCCTGCAACGACAAGACACCAGGGGTGGCTTGGGGGCAGGCTCGTCCTGCAGGCAGACGCAGCACCCCACCACCTTCCTGCGCTGCAGGACCCAGCTTTGGCAGGTGCCCCTGGAAAGCACCCGCCTTTTCCCCCTGTCGCTTCCCTCTCTCCACAGCCAAAGCAGAGATAAGGAGCACGTGGGCTCCTGCCAAAACGGGACCAAACTTCCTCATTCGTGAATTAAAGCTCATGCAGCAGCATTGCGTGCCCAGGCCACGCACCGGCAACGGGCTGGGAGGGTTTTCCCTCTCCTCTTGAACAGTTAGAGGGAAGGAGGGAAGGAGGGAGAGAAGGGGGTTAACCCACGCTCTCTGCCCCCGGGGCTGCACCGCCTCCCCCCGTAGCCGAGCGCACCTGGACGGGCCGGGGATGCTGCGGGGCCGGAGAGCCGCCGGCTGCCCCTTTCCCCTCTCGGTGCGGCGTCTCCTCGGGCTGCAGCCGCCCGGGGGTTTCCCTACGGGGAGGCGGAGGCCCGCTCCGAGCTGCGGGAGGCGGCAGGTAGCTGCGGGAGCCGGGCGGGGGGCGAGGGCGGCCGCGGCACCCCGCGCCGGGGACGGAGAAGGCACGGCTGCCCCGGGGATGGGGTCCCCGGGTCCCCGCCGCCCGGCCCCGTAGGAGGCTGCGCCCCCGGGGGTCGCTCCAAGGCGTGGGGGCTCTACCTGTCTTTTAAGAAATAATCGTGACCGCCACCATAATTTTTTTTTTTTTTTTTTTTTTTTTTTTTTGAGTCTTGCCGAGTTAAATAGTAACAGGTCTGGGCAGGTTATAGGCTGAGAGCGAGAGAGAGCGCGATTGTTATAAAAGAAGGGGAAAAAAGAAAAAAAAAAAAAAGTTACTTACCCGATCTTGATATACACAATCCCCAGGCTCAGGAAGATGTGGAAGATCCAGCGCCTTGTTTTCCTGTTCATATTCCTTGCTTGCCGTGTCTCAGCCCCACACGCGAATCGGTGCCGGCCGCGCTGCGGGGCCGCTCCCGGCGCTGCCGCCGCGCTCAGGGCAGCGGGGCCGAGCGGGGCACCCCCCGCCGCGCCCCGCACCGGGGCCAGCCCCCACCGCCACTCACCATGGCCCGCTCCCGGGGCTCGCCTGTCCCTCTCTGGCCCGGATTTGTATGCCTGTCACACGTCGCGCTTTATTGCTGGCAATGTACGGGGCTGCGGGATCCTCCTCACCCAGCGCCGGCGGCTCCGGGCGCTCCCCCCCCCCAGGTCCAATGTTAACTAATCTCTCCCCCCCCCCCCCCCCCTTTTTTTTCCTCTTTTTTTTTTTTCTCTCTCTTTTTTTTTTTCCCCCCCTCCCTTTCTCTCTTCTTCAGCTACTTGGGCGTGTTCTCCAAAGGAGGGAGTTGTCCAGCCGGGGGGGAAGAAAGGCGGGGGCGGTGGGAAGCAGGGTAACCAGGAACGGCAGGCGGATCACCTGCCCGCCGGGAGGCTCGCAGCGATCCTCCCGGGGCGGAGAACGCGGCTCCTCCTGCGGGCACGGCCCGGAGGAAAGCGGCAGGGACTCCAGGGGGTGTCACCGGGGGGTGCCCCCGGGGCTGGCCCCGGCCCGCCGGGCGGCATGGGGCCGCCGCGCTCGGCCCGCACCCCGCGCTGCTCCGCACCGGGGGGGGGGGCTGAAGTTTGTACTCCGCGCTAGCCGCCCGTTCGCCGGGGCTGCCGAGCACCTGGGGCCGGTTTTATGCATTTGCCCCGGCCCCGAGGCTCCTCCCCTCGCTCTGCCTCCCCGCCTGTAGCGCGCTGCTCCTCTCCCTCCCGGTTGCCCAGCCGAGATGAACCGGGGCGGCGGGGCCAGCCCCCGAGCAGCCCGCAGCATCCCCGGCAGCGCCGCTTTGTGCCGCGGTGGTACCGGCAGGTACGGAGGGGCGGCCGCCCCCCAGCCCCCCCGCGGGACACCAAAAACCCTTGTATCGCCCAAATCGCCTGTGTACCTGCGCTGCCCGCTCCGCTTGTTTTTTTGTTTTTTTTGTTTTTTTTTTTTTTGTTTTTTTTTTTTTTGTTTTTTGTTTTTTGTTTTTTTTAATTGATTCTAATGACAGAGACAGGGACGCTTGGCCGGTGGCAGCCGGGTGTCCCGCCGGGCCCTGCGTGGCAGGGGGCTGCCATCAAGGTGTCCGTGGGAGGTGGCCGCGCCGGGTGCGACCCCCTCGGGGGAAGCGGCGGCTGCCGGGGGCGCTCCGCGGAGCCCAGCCGCCTTCCTGCCGCGGGGGGGCTCGGGGTGGGGGAGGGCGGCCGAGAGGGCTATCCCGGCTCCTCGTTGCGGGAATTCATGCGGATACGGTGACTCCTTTATTATCCACTTAAAATATTTCAAACAGGGAGGTTACCTAAATGATAACAGGGGTGTGGTGCGGGAATTGTTCTGCTGACAGTGTTTTTCTGCAAACAACAACAACAAAAAAAAAAACCAGAAACAGCGAAAGGCCCTCCGGATCGCTCCCGGGACGCCGGTGTGAAGCCCCTCTCGCCGGGCAGGGAGCGGAGCGGCGGCCCGGGCCCGGCCCCGCCGGTGCCACCGCATGGCCCCACCGCCCCCCGACCGCCCCCGAAGGGGGGGCCCGAGCGCGAGTGGCAGCCGGCCCCGGCAGTCCGGGGCAGGGAGGGGGCTCCCCCCTACTCATCCTCTCCCTCGCCATCGCTCCGCGTTTCCCGATGCTTTCACATCCCCCGCGGGCCGGGCTGCCCTTCCCACGGGCATCCGGAGGCAGCGGTCGGCCGGCCCCGTCCCCTGTGGGGGGAAAGGGGTGCAGTGCGGGGTGTCGGGGTGCGGGGCAGCTCCCGAGCCCCCACCCCGGACAGAGACCGGCTCCGGGGCAGAGACCGGCCCCGCCGCCGCCGGGCACCCCCTGCTCTTTGTCAAGGCGACACCTGGCGGGCGCGGTGGGGACAGCGGCGGGGACAGCGGCGGGCAGGGGTGGGCAGAGTGGCCAGGGGAGGGCAGGAATGGTCAGGAGTGGGCAGAGTGGCCAGGGGAGGGCAGGGGTGGGCAGGAGTGGGCAGAGTGGGCAGGAGAGGGCAGGGCCGGCAGCCCACGATACCTGCGGGGCGTTTGGGGGCGGTGGGAGAAGCTGCCGCAAGGGTTTTGGAGCCTCCAGGGGAATAAAGCAGGCGCTGAGCCCCGGAGTGCACCCAGCGCCAGACATGAGCCAGCGGGGCCAGAGCACACAGGCTGTGGGTGTGAAAGTAAAGCAGAGTATGTTCATTGAGTCATGGAATGGTTAGAGTTGGAAGGGACCTTAAAGATCCCACCCCCCTGCCCTGGGCAGGGACACCTCCCACCAGATCAGGTTGCTCAAAGCCTCGTCCAACCTGGCCTTGAACCCCTCCAGGGATGGGGCAGCCACAGCTTCTCTGGGCAACCTGGGCCAGGGTCTCACCACCCTCACAGCAAAGAATTTCTTCCTGATGTTTGGTCTAAATCTCTTCTCTTCCACTTTGAAGCCATTACCCCTCATCCTACCAAACGTTCATGGGAAGTAAATTCAAGACTTTGGGTGGGAGGGAAACCCTCCCAGAAAAGGAAAGTGCCATTAAGAGATAGGCAAAAAGGCATTATTCCAATTTGCACGTGTCTGTCATCTCCTTAGACCAGCGAGGACCATACTGTGCTGATGCTGACAGTGATCCCAGCCCCAGGCACCATGCTGGGACAGGCACCTGCGCTGTGCCCAAGCACCACTGCCAGCTGCGTGTGGGGAGAAGTGATGGGACCAGGGGTGTGACAACCAGAGGGGTTTGGAGAACTGGAGTACCCTGCAGACAACACATACTCCTACAGCAAATACATACTGAGATGTAACAAGTGATGGGACAAGAGGAAATGGCCTCAAGCTGCGCCAGGGGAGGTTTAGGAAGGATACTAAGAAAAATTTCTTCACAGCAGGGGTTATCAACCATTGGAACAGGCTGCCCAGGAAAGTGGTGGAGTTACCATCCCTGGAGGTATTTAAAAGCCGGGCAGACGTGGTGCTGAGGGACATGGGTTAGTGGTTGTTTTGTCAGTGTTGGGTTGATGGTTGGACTCGATGATCTGAAAGGTCCTTTCCAGCTATAACGATTCTATGGCTCTATGATTCTATGTTCACCTAGCTTGTGAGGTATATTGGCCAGCAGTTTCAGCAGGGTGAGGTGGTCCTGCATGAAGCAGCAGTATAGCATTGAGTCTTCTCACTTCTGTAAGGAAACATGGACGTGCTCAGTAAAACATCCCCTTCGCACTTGATCAAGCAGAAGTTTCCAGGTGTCAGAACATGCCTTGTCATTGCAGCCAGTCACCAAAGCATGCATTTTGCCCTGGCAGGCTTGTGAATGAAGGGGTTTATTTTTTGCTCCACATACAGCTCAGTACAATGACTTGGGCTCCTCAGGGCGAGGGCAGTTCAAGAGAACCACCAAAATTCTGCAGGTGAGCAATGGAGCCACCGCTGGAGAGGACTTGGGGACACACGGTGGAGATGGGGTTTGTTGCTTTTTTGGTTGCTCTTAGTACAATTAGTTCCATTGGTTCAATAGTCCTTGAGCAGAAATGGGCACAGTCAGTCTCCAGAATCCCATCTTGAAACCAAACCTGCTTTCCAGAGAACAAATCTACCCCTGAAGGGAACCCCTGAACACTGAAACCACTGGCAGGTCATTTTAAATATGTTTTGGAGTTTCTGTCCATATTCCCTTCTACGGTGACCTGGCACATGAAACGCGGCCCAGGAGCTCTTTAGGCTTCTGCTTTGCCTTTTCTTGTTTTTGTATTTCTGATGCTGAAGCTAGAGATGTTTTGTCTAATGCAACCTCAGCAGGTCGGCTCTTTGACACAGCCTATGGGGTAGGTCAAGGCTATGGGATAGGTCAAAGCTGAGTAAATTGTTGTCTTCAGGTTCAGTAAGAGCGGAAAACGGCAAAGCCTCCTCAGAAAATGAAGATAAATAATTTACCGGACTAATCAATGACTTTCTCTTACTCTGTTTGTTCCTAAAAAAAAATGTGATCTAAATATATGTGAGCGTGTGTGTGTGCGCATGTGAGGCATACATAAAATAACATTCCTGTGCAGATTACAGAAGGGTAGTTTGTCTTGTTTGGCAAAGTTTCTCAAACATTTTTAATCACCGTTTAATATGTTCTAGACCTTAAATGGTCCTTCCAACCGTGTGGTCTTTCCAGTGGTCTGTAGTAACTAATCTTTGCCTATTGCCTGTTTTACAGTGAGTGTATATCCAGCTTCCTTTTTTTACACTATATCTTTATATTTATTACTTTCTAATCTCTGCATAATAAAATCGACATAAGGCATTATGATAAATTCTTCTATTTCTCTTAACAGAGTACAGCAATGTTATAGGCAAATTGGTAAACTAACACAAAACTTACAACAACCATTAGAAATTCACGTCAGAATAGCAGGAATCAGGAAATAGCCCGGGGCAATAGAAATGAACTAAAAACTGTGCTATTGAAAGGGTTAAAAAGAAATCCCCGAGCTCGTGGTTCAGAAGGAGATGTCTGCAGGTGGAAATCCATCTCTCCGGATCCATCACTGGGAAGAATGCTACGTCCTTCCACAGGAACTTAGGAGGCAGTTCCTGCTCCTCCTTGAAGCACGGTTGTTGGCGTCATTGGAAAGTGGCAGGTCTGACCCAAACACCCTCGTGTGACTCCACAAGAGAGAGAGTCGGAGCCAGGCTCACCCCGCTTTGGGGGACGCACCCCTGTGTGTGTTCCAGCCCTTGGAGCAGGCACCAGGCAGCCTGGCTGGAGCGGGATGCGGCTCCTGCTGGCCACGGGCTGGCAGACAGACCAACAGACAGTCCTAGGGACAACTCTTGAGTGTGTGTCCAAGCAGACATTGTATTTCACCCACAGCAGAAGAGGAGAAACCTTGAGAGAGTGTTTCGTCCCAGAGGGAGAGCTGGCCTGTGGCAGGTTCTGACTGGTGGCCCACCCCGAGCCGTGGGGCTCGTCCCTCTCTCCCGAGATGCTCGCTGCCACGAGGAAAAGTATCCACAAGCAGAGCGAATAGTTTTATCCCACATACAATCTGCTCGCTCTCACCTTTTACTACCCACGTCTTTATTTAGCAGCAGCAACTTTCTTCTGAACAAAGACCAGGCCCAAGCTACACCCTTGAGCCATCCATCACTTGTTGCCACAGTGGTGTTCCTATTGTTAATTGTTTGTCAGGGTTGCTTTTTGGGGTTAGGCAGTGCAATGATTTAGTACATGAGCTAATCAGCTCCAAAAATGTATTCTCAAAATAAATTAGATCCAAAAAAAAAGAGAAGCTTGAAAAGTCTGCTGGTCTCGATGCAGTCCTCCTGGACTCCCTCACGAGCCCCCAGCTGGATCCAGTAGTTGCCTCCAGTTAAAGGGATTCGCTGCTGCTCCTGCTCTCTGCGCTGCCAGGGGTTACTGAAGGGAAGTAAGGACGTTTGCACAGCGCCTGGCTGCTCAGTGTGTGGTTCTGATCAAGATTATTAATGTCTCATTTTTCATAAAGAAATACAAGAAACATACCCACATACAATGGAAAAGAAAGGTTGTCTGTCTTTTCTTTTTCTTTTTTATTTTTTAAGATGGCCTCTGATAACGTGAATTCACAAGGGAGAATGTGGTTAAAAGCCCATTTTGTAACTAGATCCTGGATGATGCACACACTGTCAATACTCCAGCTCTGGCTCCCTTTTATCAGGCTAATCATAGCTGCACCGTCTTGTTGTCAAAACATCTCCTGTAGAAGCCAGACTGGAGAGTCCTTTCAGTAGCAAAAACGCGAGGTTAATATACCAGCGCGCCCTGATTAAGAATCTCCTACCTCCTAAAAGGGTGGTTAAAAAAAACCACAATAAATAAATAAATAACATTTGCAAAGCCAGTTCACTTCCTGGGCTCCTCTCGGCTCACTCCCACCATGTGTCGTATCATCATCAGCCACAGCCGCTTCTCAGCGTACAGACCTCCTTGTGGGGCTGCAAAAGGAGCGATAAATACCCTGCTGCAGAGCTTCTCCCTGCGAGGGGTGACCTCTGCAGGGAGCTGCGACAGGTCAGAGCTCAGGAAGGGTGAGAGCCGCCATCCCTGCCCGGCCTGACCACACCACTCGGGGCCCCCAGAGAGTCTGGTTTTGAACACTTCTGGAGATATAAAGGTGACATGAGCCTCGTTGGGATTGGTCACCTTGGGATCGATCAACTTGGTGATGTGGACACCTGGTGCTGAACTCAGTGATGCTGATGTGAACAGCAGTGTGAGGAAACGGCCTCAAGCTGCACCAGGTGAGGTTTAGGATGGGTATCAGGAAAAAATTTCTTCACTGAAAGGGTTGTCAAGCCTTGGAAGAGGCTGCCCAGGGCAGTGGTGGAGTCACCATCCCTGGAGGTATTTAAAAGCCAGGCAGACATGGTGCTGAGGGACATAGTTCGAGGGGGAACGGTTTTAAACTGAAAGAGGGGAGATTGAGATGAAATCTCAGGAAGAAACTCTTTCCCGTGAGGATGGTGAGACCCTGGCCCAGGTTGCCCAGAGAAGCTGTGGCTGCCCCATCCCTGGAGGGGTTCAAGGCCAGGTTGGATGGGGCTTTGAGCAACCTGATCTGGTGGAAGGTGTCCCTGCCCAGGGCAGGGAGTGGCACTGGATGGTGTTTAAGGTCCCTTCCAACCCAAACCATTCTATGGTTTAGTGGTTGTTTTGTCAGTGTTGGGTTGATGGTTGGACTCGACGATCTGAAAGGTCCCTTCTAACCTAGACGATTCTGATCTGGCAAGGTCAGGATAGGGGTCTGAGAAACCCACAGAAGGTTTGCACCCTTTCAGAGGGAAGCTCAGATCCGCAGGTCCCCCTGAGGTGTGCTCCAGGTGGGGCCCATCCCAGCCAGGCAGATGGTGACCTCCAGCTGGCAGAAGTAGTTTAGACACACACATGTACCTGGGAGCTAATTACCTGCAGCTTCATCTAGTTAGCAACTGATGGGCTCAGGCTGTTACAGGAGCTGGATGAGGAAAAAGGTGGATGACTGGAAACCAGTAGAAGTTTTGAGGTAAGGGAAGGGTTGCTGTTTGGATGATTTAGGTGTCTCCTGGCTGTTCAGTGACTTAGAAGGTGCAGGTTTTTTATGCCAGTTTGGTGCAGGGCTGTGTGTGAGTGAGGCCTGAGGAGTTCCTGAAAACAAGGTCTGTGACTCTAGGGCTTCTCTGGGTTTGGGGTTGCTCAGGCTTTTTAATCTAAGTACAGATGAAAGAATACTTTACATTAAAGCCATACTAGTGGGTTGATAAAGCTGCTCTAAGCCTGAACTGGGGAACTCCATCCAGCCCTGTTTCTGAGGTCATCTTGTAGGCTATGGGTCTCAGAGTCAAGGAAGTCTCCCTGTGTGAGGAGATGATCATCAGTTCTACTGACCATTCAAAAAAGGATAACTTCGAGGTTGTTCATGTCTGTTTTGAAAATGTCTTGATCTTTTTTCCTGTGTTTCTGAAGGACGAGGTAACTCACCGTTGCTGTGCTCCGAGTGATGTCCTGTGCTCCTGTAGGCACGTGTGTGCTCACACCAGCCCTGGTTTTGAGGCTGGAGTCCAAAATGGGATCAGGCTTAACCCTGCCTTTGGCTGCAGTGTGCGGCCCTCTGGGTACCACCTCACCTGCTTGGAGTTTGGCCCCTGAAGTGGCTGCACATGCCAGAGAAGGAGCTAATTATTAATATACATGAAGTAAATTGTTCTCTCAAACGGTAATCCTTAACATCAATAGTGGAATCGGAGAAACAGACCTCTTTTTGTCATTTTGAGCCAAGTATGTGAATCCTGCTGGTCTGCATCTCCTGTTCCTTCAAGCAATGGGCAAGTGTCACTCGGTGCCCATTGCACATCACATACAGACCTCCAGTGGCTCTTTTTTTTTTTTAATCTTTTTACCTTTTGTCCCCTGACAGGTATAAACACAGCTGTTTGATCACAGAGATGTTGCTCATCCAGGCTTTTTTCTTTTTTTTTTTCCTGCAGGATTTCTTTAGGAGACTTTTCTGATCCCACCCTATAATGAGTTACTCACTGCAGACACGCTGGGGAATACGTTGCATTTGCAAAAAATAATATTCCTGTTATCACAACAAGCACTTAGGCAAATACTATTTTTGCCTTTTTTTGGGGAAAAAGGAAAAAAAAAGGACCTGACATTTCCTTTACGCATATTAATGGACGCAGAGGTGAAAAGATGAACTGTCAAAGCAGATTATTTGTTGCCAAAGAAAGGTCTTAAACACCATGGATCTGATCCAGCAAATATGACGCAGCCTTCCAGGCAGCATAAGAACCAGGGAGCTGCAGAAGCTGTTAAAAGAAGGAATTTCAAAAGCTATGGGATTCTCCCCTGAGTCCAGAGAGGTGGAGTAGCAATAGCATACATGGATGGGAGAGAGATGGGTTGCAAAACTGGGTGTCAAACGTGCATCTTTGTTAGCCATGGCCAGACAGCGTTGAGCGTCTGGGTCCCGCTGGTGTTCCTTTGGGTGAAAAAACCTGCTGGAACCCCCTAATTCACCAGTGGTGTCCCTCAGGGCTAAGTTTTGGGGCCAGTATTGTTTAATGTCTTTGTTGATGATCTGGATAAGGGGATTGAGTGCACCCTCAGTAAGTTCGCAGATGACACCAAACTAGGTGGGAGTGTTGATCTGCTTGAGGGTCAGAAGGCTCTACAGAAGGACCTGGACAGGTTGGATCAATGGGCCAAGGCCAATGGGATGAGGTTTAATAAGGCCAATGGGATGAGGTTTAATAAGGCCAAGTGCCAGGTCCTGCATTTTGGTCACAACAACCCCAGGCAACGCTACAGGCTTGGGGAAGAGTGGCTGGAAAGCTGCCCGGCAGAAAAGGACCTGGGAGTGTTAGCGGACAGCTGGCTGAACATGAGCCAGCAGTGTGCCCAGGTGGCCAAGAAGGCCAACAGCATCCTGGCCTGTATCAGGAATAGCATGGCCAGCAGGAGCAGGGCAGTGATGGTGCCTCTGTACTGGGCACTGGTGAGGCCTCACCTCGAGTGCTGTGTTCAGTTCTGGGCCCCTCACTACAGGAAGGACACTGAGCTGCTGGAGCGTGTCCAGAGGAGAGCCACCAAGCTGGTGAGGGGTCTGGAGAACAAGTCATATGAGGAGAGGATGAGGGAACTGGGCATGTGTAGTTTGGAGGAGGCTGGGGGAGACGTCATTGCCCTCTACAACTACCTGAAAGGAGGTTGCAGAGAGGTGGGTGTTGGCCTCTTCTCCCAAGGGAATAAAGACAGGACCAGAGGAAATGGTCTGAAGTTGTGGCAGGGGAGGTTTAGGTTAGATATTAGGAAGAATTACTTTACTGAGAGAGTGCTCAGGCACTGGAACAGCCTGCCCAGGGAGGTGGTGGAGTCGCCATCCCTGGAGGTATTTAAGAAACGTGTAGACATGGCACTTCAGGGCATGCTCTAGTGCCCGAGACTGTTGGGCTGGGTGTTTTGTTTTGTGTTTGTTTGTTGGTTTTTTGTTTGTTGGTTTGTTTTGGGGGTTTTTTTTGTGTGTGTATGGTTGATCTCGAAGGTCCCTTCCAACCATGAAGATTCTGTGAAAAATGGGTGTCAAACGCGCAGGTTTGTTAGCCATGGCCAGCTGGTGTTGAGCGTCGGAGTCCTGCTGGTGTTCCTTTGGGTGACAAAACCTGCTGGATCCCCCTGATTTGCCCCAGAAAACACTGAACCCTGGCAGTTGCTGGGGGCAGGGAGCAAGGAGGAGAATGGAGCAGAGCTGAGCTGGCGCCGGTCGCCACAAACGTACGGTGAGCTCTTTGTTGGACAAATTGGCTGTGATGTGCCGAGCAGATAGCGGCTGTGGCTGGGTGGAGGGCAGTAGCCTGGACAACAAGGGTGGTGTCTGCTCCCCAAACGTGGGCAGGGCAGAGTCACAGAACAGGGGTAACAAATAGCACGAGGAAATCATGCGGAGAGGAGGGGAAGCGAGCTTGTGTCCGCGGCAGGAAGGAGGGAGAGGGTGGAGAAAGTGGCATGATGGGGAGGAAGGCACAGAAAGACACAGGTCCACTTTTTGTTCTGATGAGGATTGACCTTGGACTGATGCTCATTTACAAAACTGACAATCAGCAGCAGGCGTTTTGACACCATCACTACTATCAATGAGATTAATATAACTGTAATTACAGCTATAGTTAAAACAATGGAACTCAAAACTTCTCTTTTTCCAAAATGAAGCTTCCCTTTTTTCCCCCTCTGTTCAAAGATTTCAGATGCGCTTTTACAAGGCTGATGTCAAGGTGTCACTAGAAATGCACAAGGCCATGGTGATATCATGGTGTGAGACAGAGTTATGAGCAAGGCACATAAACTTTATGAAATATTCTAAGTTTTTTTTCCCTTCCGTTACAGCCATTGCCTAAACTGTAACCATAAAACTGGTCTTAAAATAGCACTGCAGGTAAAAAAAAAAAAAAAAAAAAAAAAGAGGAAAAGTACTGAACTAGATTTTGTTTTCCAGCCAAGTTTGTTCAAACAGCCCTTGCTAGTAGCAGAGCTTTGGGGGAATTTTGTGAACCCTGGGAAAGGGTATTGTATTTCAGATATCAGGGCTCCTATCAATAATTTCCTATCTCCTTGCAGAGCCAGGAACTTCTCCCTATCTACCTACGCAGAGATATATTTTATGTCAAGATGTAAGGCAAAACAGGCTTCCATTCAATAGTTAGCTTAAAATTATGTAAACAATACTGATCTGTCAAAAATGCGTTTGTGGAAAATGCTTGATTAAGCTAATTCATGTTTTTGGAAAGGTTTCTTGTACAGACACTTGAGGCACATCTGTTTACCACAGGCCTGGTAACATCTTCACAGCCATCACACAGCCCTCCAGTTACACATTTCCAAACAGTAATTGTGGGGTAAATAAATTAAAGGTATCAAAACATATAATTATAAACTGTTGGGGGTCTAATGATATAGAAGACAATGTGATCGAGTCCTAGCATGTACTTTGTACAGTTGAGAAGATGTTCATGGAGTCAAATCAGTACCAGGCCACAAGGTCCAGGGGTTGTTTCGGGGGGGGTTGGGGCCAGGGTTTTGGTGGCCATGGGTTGTTGTGGCCTCAGTGGCTTCAGCAGATGAACAGACTCAGCTTCAGTGTGTTCAAGGCTAGGTTGGATGGGCCTTTGGGCAACCTGGTCTAGTGGGAGGTGTCCCTGCCCAGGGCAGTGGGTGGCACTGAATGGTCTCTAAGGTCCCTTCCAATTCAAACCATTCTATCAGGAAACTCAAGTTTCTTTATGCTGGGTTAGCACCACTGCCCTACCCTCATCTGCCACGGCCCACTGAGATCAGAGCTAGAGGTGGGGTCACCTCTCTGGTGGCCAGGTGAGGACACTTGGCAACTTAATTACTGGTTCTAGGATCCATCTGCTGGAACTGCTGATTTTTCTAATAAGCTTCATGTCATATCACGGAGGATAAACACCACAAGGATGGTGTTTTCTCTCTGAACTAGGCGTGACTTCCAGATAGGACCTTTAACTTGTGGTTCGGGTGAAAATGGCTTTTCAGCTGTGTTCCAGTCTGGCTTGAGTGAGCTCTCTTGTCAGTAAAGGGTGTTTGCTGAGCTTCTCATCAGAAGGGAAAGCCTGAAAAGACACCAAGGAATTCAGCCTTTACTGGAGTATTCCTGGGAAGCACCTGGGACATGTGTGTAAGTGCACACACAAACCCTTTAGACATCTCAGAAGTATATGCTCTTGTGAAGTTATTTTCTTCTGGACCAGAGAGTAAGGGCCATTTGAAAGGCGTCAGCGTTGTGCTCGAACCGAGCAGGGGTCACAGACTGAGGGGATCCCTGGGAGGGTTTATACATTTGGTAAAGGATGTGTGATAGGAGAAGACTAAGAATTCCATCTGCCACGGATTGCTGCACTTTGCAAGCCAAGGCTTCTTGATAGTGATATCCCAGAGGAGGCCACGGAGATGCTGGGAGGGCTGGAGCCCCTCTGCTGTGAGGACAGGATGAGAGAGTTGGGGTGTTCAGCCTGGAAAAGAGAAGGCTCCAGGGAGACCTTGGAGCCCCTTCCAGTCCCTAAAGGGGCTCCAGGAAAGCTGGGGAGGGGCCCTTGATCAGAGAGGGGAGCGATGGTATGAAGGAGATTTAGATGAGATCTCAGGAAGAAATTCTTTGCTGTGAGGGTGGTGAGAGCCTGGCCCAGGTTGCCCAGAGAAGCTGTGGCTGCCCCATCCCTGGAGGGGTTCAAGGCCAGGTTGGACAAGGTTTTGAGCAGCCTGGTCTGGTAGGAGGTGTCTCTGCCCAGGGCAGGGGGTGGCAGTGGGGGAGCTTTAAGGTCCCTTCCAACCTGAACCATTCTATGATTCCATATAGACCTATTTACTCAGCAGGTTGCCTTTCTGCAGTGCCATCTACAAATACAGAATAAAAAAGTCTCATCCTCAAAAAAAAAAAAAGGTATGTAAAATGAAGATGAGGGTGGAAGACAAAAGAGTAAAGAGGAAACCATGCTTGTCAGTGTGGTGAGCAGCTGTTGTGGTTTTGCAAGTATTCATAGGGAGCTCTAAGTGGGAACTCAGCACCCAGAAAGAAGATGGACACTTACTTGGAAATATGATAGTGAGGGATAAAGACCATTGTGTGGACCAGCCATAGAGCAGCTTTGTATTAGTGAATGGTAGTATTTCATAGAATTGTCAAGGTTGGAAGGGACCTTTAGGATCATCTAGTCCAAAATGAAGGGCCTTGAATACAAAGTGAAGTGACTTATGCTCGATGGTGAGAGTTCAACAGATGGCATCACTGGGGAAAGGCTGTCAGTCCTTAGGACCCTACGCAGAAAAGCTTCAAGAGAGTTAAACCTCATTTGGAGGAGAGGATTCATGAACTGGGCGTTAGGAGGGAGATTGGAGGCCAGGGTGGGTGGCAGGGGGGAATGACACACACAGTCGTAGTGTCAGTGATGAAGGAAAGGGGGATTATGTGGAGGCATGGGCAGGGGCTCTGCTTTAGCCAGGAACAGCCTGAGTTAAAAGCAGATCTAAATAAGAGATGACCTTACAGAAACATACTTCTTATTATACTTCTTATTTGGACAGAAGGGACAAGTCTGGATTTGAGCATTAAAACAGGAGGTATCTCTCAGAGCTGTTCATTGAGTTTGTACATGGAGAGGAATTGGGGTTTTGTTTTGTTTGGTGGGTGGTTTTATTTTCCTGGAAATTAGATGGTAGGGTAGAAGAGACCAAGATGTGTTCAAGGCTGGTGAAGAAGACTTGCTGAATGAGTGGTGGGAGGCAGAGGACAAGGGGTGCAGAGTCCAAAGAACAAGATCTCAAGAAGACCGTGGTGAACGTGCAAAAAGTAAATGAAGAGGGATAGTGCAAAGAGCATCTGACTGAAACCTTGGTAAGAAGAAGATATAAGGGACCTTGAGATATGAGAGTTTCAGTAAGGTGTGAGGGGCAGAAACTGTTGGAGGAACATCAGGATACTATAAACAGAAATGAGCTATGGGATGGAGTGGTGTCTGGAAGGGCAAGAGGGGAATCAAGGGCTTTTTGGTACGTTTTAAAGAAAGGAGATGCTAAAGGATGTTAGTGAAGGGGAAGTCGAAGAATTCAAGGTTAAATGAGAAGGGTTAAGGATAATTAGAATTAAAAAAGATGAAGGAAACTGAGATGGCACAGAGATGTCATTGGAAGGGAGAATAGACCAGTGCGCTACCACAAAGATGAGGAAAACCAGCCAGTTCATATTTCTTGGGAGAAAAGGAAAAGAAAGTGGTTGAGGAGTGAGGAGTTGCATCAGCCGGGGCTGCAGATACGCTTCTTCAGATTCAGCTGGATCTTACGGCTGCTTATGTGGGAAGGTGACAGTACAGAGAGGTAGAGAATGAATTTGCTGCTGTGTTAATATCTTCAGAGGAAAAAAAAAAAAAAAAAAGTGAAATGAAGTCAGTAGGCCAGTCTGTGGGACCATAGTCTAGACTGGGCTGAAATGAAGCTTGAAAGCAAATGAGCAATTTTCAAATTGAGAAAAGAACAGGGAGGAGAGGTCTGTAAACAGAGGGGGAAAGAAAAACTAATTGAATAATCTGGATGAGCAGTGACCAGAGGGGGAATTTGCACACTGGAGAGGTGAGGAAGAGCACCACTGGGTGAAGAACATAACAGGTTAACCATTTCAGAGACTGAGAGTCAAATGAGCTGCAGATCTATTGAAGGCTCAAGGAGATGCCAATGTGAGAAACTGGTTGGGTTGTCACGTCAGAACCCAACACCACTAAGAGTGGATGCGGGCATCTGGGAGGAGGAGAAAGAGCTTTGGATCATGGATGGGGAGAGGCTGGGCAAGAGAAAGGGCTTGGAAGCAGCAGGAACACGAGTGACCCCCACCCATTTGCACCACGTCTGCTCCTGCTCCGGGAAGCTCAGAGGAAGATGCCTGGAGGAGGAAGAGAGCACAGGTGAGGCCCTGAGGAGCTGTGGGTGCCTGTGGTGAGGGTGCAGAGCTGGGAAACAGCCGTGAGGGGACAGAAATGCAGTGGTGGGACTGAAAAGCAGGTGGAGGGGGGTGATGAGTGCAGCTGGGTGGAGAGGGTGGTACCGCAGGAGGACAGGAGCTGTCAAAGGAAGGGATGAGGAGCGTGGTGGGAAGAGGATAGGCTTGGCATGGAAAACGGGTGGGCACAAGGACGATAACGGGGCCAGATGCCGCTGTGAACAAAGGGTGAGGTCAGAGACGTGGCCGGGTGGCATGGATGAAAACACAAAACAAGAGGCAGCTCCTGCCCGAGGTTTCTAGGCACGGCGTTCGGCTGCCCGCGATCAGGAGTGATCGATTACGGAGTTAGACTTGTGCTATTTCGGCCCTGTGACTTCAGATGCTGTGATCTAAGCCCACAGCACGCTTCCCCTCGCAGCGACGAGAACCCCTCCAGCACAGGGATGATTTTGGGGGGGGAGAGATGTCAGGCAGCTTTTCCCCAAACCGCGGGTGTAATCCTGCCACTCCTCTCATCAATCATCAAGCTCATATAAAGCTGGCAGCGTGCTTCCTGTTGGAGTGTTGTGAATTTTCAAAGGCAAAGTGCACTATTGTTTAATAGCCAATTATTCACTGGCATTGATAAACAGGCTCTGCTCACGATTACTGTGGCAATTACTCACTCTCCTAATTTAGACATGAGGAAAAATTAATTCGAGCTTCCAGTTGATCATTTATATCTTTGGCTTTTGTAACACACATCACAACACACCGAAAACAGCTCCACCACAAAGGAAACTGATCTGTTCAAATTGATAACGTGGTTTATTCTTGTCCTGTCCCTGAGAGGGGCAGGACGGAGTCCAAGCTGAAGGGCTGTGGCTGAAGGTGGGGTTTTTTTACATTTTGGGGACATTTACGTGAAAATCATTTTGTCAAACCTTAAATTAAAAACAGAGGGGAGGGATGTTGCCGTGGCCAGAAGGGAACTCCATGTACAGCTAAACAAGCAAATAAAATAGTAGGATGCTTAAGTAATTTGACCTCACCTTACCCCCAGACCACCCTTCGAGTGCTGATGGACCCATCTCCGAACAGCAGACGTCCCAGGTGTTCAGGGAAGGCTTGTGGGGAGCAGCGGGGGGCTGCTGGCTGGCTGCTGAGGAGGAAGCTGTGGCAGAGGTACACAAACCTGTTAACAGTTTCAGTAACAGTAAGTTGCAACCATCATATTTACTCTTTCTCATAATTCAGGAGCAGTGAGATGGAAAGGCATCCGCCTAACATTGGAACAGGGAAATGCTTTTATTTATTATTAAAATTACTTCACAAATTGGCTTTCTGTTGCAAAGGGTGCAGGAATTTCATGGTGACTGTGAGCTCGTGTCCCCAACACCTGGGGGAAAGAGCAGCACCTGAAGAGCACCATTTCCTGCGTTTCTCTCCCCCCGGCTGCCGTGGTTTTGCTTCCCGTGGCTCTCCCGCATTGGCCACTGGCCACCATTCAGGGGGTCTCGAGCAGAGCAGGAGCAGCCTTTCCTCGGTAGGAGCCTGACGGCACACTCCCGGTAAGTGCAGGCTGGTGCGAGGTAGAACCTCATCCGTGTCTCGTGAGGAACAGTCAGGTGCAGCCTCATGCAGCTCCTTCTGCCTCCCAAGCAAGGTATGCATTGCCTGATGTTTTGTCTTCCAAATTCTGGTTTATTTACCCCAAATGGTGTCACCGCAGCAAGCTTTTCTGTTCAGGTGCAGCACAGAGCTTGAGTGAGCCCAGATGCATGTTTCACCCTGAGAAGCGCCCACCAGGCAGCGTTTGCAGAAGAAATGCCACCCCTGTCACCAGCCCAGGAGAGGGATGGAGGTAAGGCTGTGGCAGCTCTGGTATTCAAAGCGAACTGGAGGGAGAGAACTGGCTGAAAAACCCTCTCGGAGATCAGGTCTGCTCGATGACATGGTAGCCAGAAGCATTTAGTGAAGGTAGCCAAGGCCAAAAGCAAAAAAAAAAATGAATATTGTTTCAATTGGGAGGCAGGACTGGGCCCTTATTTTCCCCTCCTTCAGTGCAGTGAGTGTTTGATGAGCAGCAGATCATTATTACTAATGGTTTCCCTGCCCCTGCGCCCCATGCTGTGGCTCTGCAGCGGCTGGAGGTGCTGCCACCCCTTCCCATCTCCGGTGGGAGGACGTGTCCTGCCTCCCTCAATGCCACCAGGCCTCTACCTGTCCTTGGGATGCCTGAAGCTCCTCGGAGCGGCTGAAGTGCCAGGAAAGGAGAGGTGTCCTGACTCCCTGGGGAGGCACTATGCTCCTGTGCCTGAGCCGGGCGGCAGGGGCTGGGGATGGAAGGGGACACTGCTCTGGGGACGTGCCATGGCCAGGAGGGGCTGCCTCCAGGGACACTGCAGCCACTGTTAATGGGAGTTCTGGCTGCGAACCCCCTGTCTGCGCATCCCTCACGTTTGATAGAGCCATGGGAAATGCGTACCCTGTGATTCCTGGTGCTGGTGTTTGCCCCAGGTGTGGAGCAATCCCAGAGCACTGATCCTTAACTTGCCACTGGGCTGATTGGAGGAAAGAAAAGAAAACTATCATTTGGAGCTCACCTTATCTGAGATTATCACACACACTCAGGAACTGTGTAATTCAGTTGCCCTGCTTGGCCAAAAGCTAAATAGTTTCTAAAGTTTATTTCCTGTCTTTATAGCAACTGTCTGTCCCTTTATTTATTTTCACTGAAAGCTACTGGTGTGCTAAAAATAATTTGTGGAGCAATTCTTGTGGCAGACTGTATAACAATCGCAGGCTGCAGTCAGAGTGGTTGGGAAGTGAAGGATGCCTCCTTGGCCGATCTCTTCTTATGAACTTCATTAATTTTTGTTTTTATGCTTTGTGCTAGAGCGTTTTCTGCTCCTCGCGGCTGAGAAGAGCTGATGGCTCGCATTGTTGTTACCTTGAAAGGGCAGTTATCACAGTTAATCCACCCTCCAAGGTTTTTCCTCAGGATAATTATTGTTTCGGTGATTCATCTTGCAGACCCTGCCCTTCCTTATTCGCGCAAAATATCCTACTCCCTGCATATATTTCTGGGTCAGGCTCGTGCCACACATGTGATTTCCTCTTGGGCACGCTGACAAGGCGAGATGGATTAAAAGGTCAGCCACGGCCGGGCTGGACAACCTCAGTGTGCTACACAGGCAGCTTCTCCTGTCGCTTGTTGGGACCTTACCGGTGGGTGAAGGTTTGCAGGTCCGTGGGGTGGTGAGGCAGAGATCACGCTGCTTTGTGCGGGGCGGGGGGAACGGTGCCGCTCTTGTTATGCTGGAAAAATTTCACCGCTCCTGTCTTCAGTGGAAAACATTATCACCAGCACATCCTGGCCTGTGATTTTGCCTCATTTATTATTGTCTAGCATTGGCTTCATGCTTATGGTGCATTTCTAAGGTACGTAGAGAGGGTTTGTGGTTTTTCAAGGAAACATAACTCGTGGGGGGACAGGCAAGGGAGAATCCTGAAAGCTTTTGGCACAAATTGAGTCAAATTTTACTGAACATGTAAATAGAACCTGTGCAGGCTTTGACATGAGTTCTGCGTGGCCAGGAGGCTATGGGGAAGGGAATATGCCCCACGGCCAGGATTACCACTCGGGAGACCTGGGCTCTGCCTTTCCTGCCAACCTGCTTGTCAGGGTCTGTTCGTACATCCTGTGCTTCCCCGTTTGGGTGCAAACCATCACATTTTGTAGCAGGCAGATGTTACCCAACACTTGTAGTTGTCTAATCTCAGGTTCCTTCTCAGGATACAGATGCTGGATGAAACCCAGCGATGCCACCAAGAAGGCAGGTCAGAAGCTTGGTTTGGGTTTGACTCCCTCCCCCTTAACTGTGGGGTTTGAGCTGGAGCAATGGGCTCACAGCTCATCAGCTTGCTCAGTGACCCCCCAGTGGTGTGCTGCAGAAGAAGAGGGGACCACTGTCAAAGGGAGTGAGCAAATCGAGTTGTGGTGAATGAAGTTAAATCCTGTTGGCAGCCGGTCACAAGTGGTGTTCCCCAGGGCTCAGTGTTGAGGCTGTTTCTCTATTAAAGAGAAACAGCCTCATGAAGAAATCTTCATCAACAACCTGGACGAGGGGATTGAGTGCACCCTCAGTCAGTTTGCAGAGGTCACCAAGTTTGGCAGCAGTG
This sequence comes from Numenius arquata, assembly GCF_964106895.1. NCBI lineage: Eukaryota > Metazoa > Chordata > Aves > Charadriiformes > Scolopacidae > Numenius > Numenius arquata. Next base: position 23,102,057 of record NC_133583.1, read on the forward strand.
TTGATCTGATCGACATCAGGAAGGCTCTACAGGGGGATCTGGACAGGCCGGATCAATGGGCCAAGGCCAATGATGTGAGGTTCAACAAGGTCAAGTGCTGGGTCCTGCCCTTGGGTCACAACAACCCCGTGGATGCTCCAGGCCTGGGGCAGAGTGGCTGGAGCTGCCTAGGGAGAAAAGGACCTGGGGGTGTCGGTCGACAGTGGCTGAACATGAGCCAGCAGTGTGCCCAGGTGGCCAAGAAGGCCAACAGCATCCTGGCCTGTGTCAGGAACAGGGTGGCCAGCAGGACTGGGACAGTGACTGTCCCCCTGTACTGGGCACTGGTGAGGCCCCACTTTGAGGGCTGTGTCCAGTTTTGGGCCCCTGACAGCAGGAAAGATATTGAGGTGCTGGAGCGGGTCCAGAGAAGGGCAATGGAGCTGGTGAGGGGTCTGGAGCGCAAGTGTTGGGAGGAGCAGCTGGGGTTGTTCAACCTGGAGAGAAGGAGGCTAAGGAGAGACCTTCTCACTCTCCACAACTGCCTGAAAGGAAGGTGTAGCCGGCGGGGTCGGTCTCTTCTCCCAAGGAACAGGTGATGGGGCAAGAGAAAATGGCCTCAAGTTGTACCAGGGGAGGTTTTGGATGGATATTTGGAAAAAAATTTGTTCACAAAAAGGGCTGTCAAGCCTTGGAAGAGGCTGCCCAGGGCAGTGGTGGAGTCGCCATCCCTGGAGGTATTTAAAAGCCGGGCAGACATGATGCTGAGGGACATGGGTTAGTGGTGGGTTTGTCAGTGATGGGTTGGCGTTTGGACTCGATGATCTGAAAGGTTCCTTCCAAACTACAAACTTCCATAATTCTATGAAAACCCCTACCAGGTGGTTCCACCGTGCTGCCCTTCACATAGCCCCCAGCACGAGCCCTTTCCCAGCAGACCAGGGCCAGTTCTTGCCCTTGTTGCTGAGCTGGGGAGCACCATGACACCCTCCAGCGCCAGCACTGGCCCAAGGTGCCCCCAGCTTTGCTCCCTCCCCTTGCTGTGCAGGAACAGCCACCACAAGGCTCCACGATCCTGCTGCCTGCAAGAGCATCTTGGAGGTACAGCACACTAATTGGGGTGAGACCATAACGCAGTTTCAAGTCCGTAACTTCCAGGATGGATGGGAAATGCATAGTAGTAGGCAAATTTTATGCAATGCTGCCTTTAGCTAAGACCAACAGAACCTGATGGCAATTTGGTAGCGAGCTGCTACAACCAAGTTGGCTCAATTTTGGTTTAGGTGCTTTGGAGGAAATCAGAATCTTGAGTAAAGCCCCTCTGGGGACAGAGGAAATAAGGGAGGAAAAAAACCCATAAGGTTCAAACTTCCTTTCTTTGTACACTGAGTGTGTAATTTGAAGGAGACAACTCGCAGTTGCCAGTTAATGGTCCTGCAGCCCTTTTGATGGGTATGAGTTAGCTGCAGTGTGTTCCCAACACAGCAATGTGCTTACTAATTAAGTGCGGTCTTACTAAAGCCACTTCTTGTGCTCTTGTGGCCCAGCCACCTGAGCTGGGCTCTGAGCACCTGCAAAGTCATCGCGCTCCTGGGACTGAGATGCTTCCTGCTGGGTGGCTCTGGCAACACTGGTTGCCTTCAGCATGTGCCTGTGCCGTCTCCTTTAGCAAAATTCACCCGGTGAGTTGGATTGTATTTTAATGTCACCGTATCAGTACACTGACGCAGCAGAATGCTTTTCCCATGAACCTCTCCCGTACAGGTGGAGCACGACAGCCATCTCCAAACACGGGTGTTTAACTTCCTTTTCACACCCAGTGCTGACACACACAGAGCGAAAACCTGCACAGGAACCAGCCAAAACAAATCGGTAACACATTCCTCAGGGAGCCCCAATGCCTGTCCTGCAGCCACTTCCAGCCAGTGAGTCATGGGAGGTACAAAACATCCCAAAGTGTTGTGTGGGACGGTCTACCTGGTGGCCAAGAGTCAGCTTATGGGATCTTTATGGGACAGAAGTGGTTGCTTGTGACTGATGTTACTATTTTCAATAGCAAATTAATTTTGTACATGATGGTTATCTTACTGCCCTTCTTTGCAGGGTATACAGTTATGAACTCTTGCATTTAAAAAAAAAAAAAAAAAGTGGAATATTATAGTGATTTTTTTTTCTCACATTTCCTTGAAAAAAGTTAACATAAATAATGACCATAATGATTTATTTTGAAAATTCTCCCACAAGCCCATGCTCATATTTACAGTTTCTTTGAATGTGTAACACCAATGGTTCAAATAACTGGGGCTTTAGTGGCAGAACAGAGATTCAATCTGTTACTGCTTCATTGACAGCAGGTGGTGTTAAATACTTTCAATTGGCTTCAGTGTGTCTAAAATACCTTTTTCTTTTCTTTTTTTTTTTTGGCACAAGAGTTCCGGAGCAACGCTTCAGAGAGCAATTCCCTGGGCAAGTAAGGCTGCTTTCAGTGCCCAAAGTAGCAAAATCAGTTTTGTTTGGTTGTACAGTGCTAAAATGAAACTCCTCGTGTTGTACAGGTACATCTCATATAGATTTGCATGGGATTTTATTACTGGACAGACACACGAACTAAACCAGCAATAACAGATCCAGTAAATGTTATGTCAAGTAAATGCAAAAATCTGAGGGAAGGGAGCTGGAGGGGTGGATTCACCCCAGTTTAGGCTCAGGAAGTAGAGAAAATAGAGTTTTGTTTGGTTACTTGTCTCATAGTAGGTAACAGTTCTCAAAATGCTTAGTTGGAATTAATTGAGTTTTGATGAATGTCTCAAAGATGCCTATTAAAAGAAGCCATCTATTAATTTTCTGTTAGTTATCAGATACAACACGTTGAAAGATTTTATATGCAAATGTCACATGAATTTAGGATGCGAATCCATATTGGGTTTCTTTTTAAAAGCTTTGCTGACCATAACGAGAAATGTGGAAACTCCACGAGTCACCTCTGGAAAAATGGCATTTGGGTGTTATATTCTCAGAAGACTAAAAATAGAGCCCCGTCTGTTTGTTTTTCTTTATGAAGTGACTAACTGCAACACTCCCTCACCAGCCCTAAAAAAGAATTTACATAAAAGATGGTGACGCAAAACCTTATCTCATCAGTGTATCTCATTAGGTCATCTACGGTGGTGAAGAAATGGCATCATTTTTTAAAGTCTTTTTCCCACCCCCCCTGGCCATGAACCAATTTGAGACGTTATTTAGGTGAGTATCTGCACACCAACCCCTTACCTGCCTATTAATACTGCAAAACTGCTGCTTGAATCTACAGTAAAATCTCAACTGTTCATCATCCCTAACCTAACACTCTAAGAGGGAAACTATTTTACATGCACTCATTTAATAGTACTTAATAACGTGCTGTCTAAAGGGCATGGGATTTTTCCAGGTGCACTGAGTTCCGCATCTTTAAACACTTTGCTGAACAGAGCTTGTGGGGAACCAAACCTTTCAGTTCTATTTAATGATGTTTTGGTTTCTAACTCTTCTTTGACTGTAGGAAAGCCAGCTGTCACGGCTTCTCTGTCCAACTGTGAACGTTCTTGATGCTAGAAAGTTAAGGGCTCTTGCTTGCGCTGTGTCCACTGACGGCAGAGTTACAGCCTGGAATGGGTGAGGGGTGAGAAAATACGTGGGTTCAGGTGGATTTCTCTTCCCTTAAAAATGAAATTTAAGGCCCAAACTTATCCTGCGATATTTATGCCCTCTACTTTTTGTTTTTTAGAGAATTCTGCTGTGCTTGGTAAACAACTATTGTGATCTGAGAGCATTAGAGTGTTTCACGCACTAAACTCTTTCCAGTTCAGACACAGTGAACTCTGCCAGGAACACCGATGGCACGGGACAGTTGTGTAAAAGTGTGTAAAGGTACCAGTCACTCGTGTCTTCTAATGTCTTTGTATAAAGAAATATTCTCTCTTACACAGAAATCTCTGGATATTTGGGTTGCTGAACACCATTTTTTTATTTTTTTTTTTTCAGGGCCTAATTTAAAACACTGGAGAAAAACCTGTGCATCAAGGATGTACGAATATTTCATTGCTTCTTAATCTGTCTCAAAACAAAGACAGAAAGGAATGAAGAAATGTGGCAGTTTGTACGACAACTCACATTTTTCTTCTGCTGTTGAAGGCACTTTGCCCAGGACGGGTCTAGCTGTCAGCCAGCCACACAATTCGTACTGAACCTAAGAGCAGCATTGGATTATTTTCTGCTGCCGATTTTGATGGAGGGAACTCTGGTTGGCTTGGAGAAGGGCTGCACAGTGATCCACCCCATCCTGCGATCCACCCAGGGAAACCCGGCTCCGTAGCAAATCTGCTGATGGGAACTTCAGAAACCCAAGGAAAGGGTGAAAAGAGGGATTGGGGAGGGAAGTTTAGTTTCTGTATCTTAAGAGAAGTTGACAGGAAAACTCCTGCATTGCCCCTGCTTGAAATACAGCAGTCTGCAGTCACTGAACGAGATTCGAAGGGCCAGCAACACAGCGGATATTTTTTCTTTAACAAGATAATCTTTGGAAGGAACTTCTTGGCCGTATTTCAGAACTTTTGGAGCACAATGGAGTGCACTAAGTCACGGCAACCCAGTGGGGACATGGGTCCAACCAGGGTTGAGATGCAAAACAGAAAACAGGTATTTTATTGAGTAAAAACTTCATCACACATCCAAGAAATAATTTTTAAATCTTTTTGAGAATTTCATATGGTCTAATTCACTTCACTGTGAATAAACTAACAATGCTGCAATAATTATCTCTGTATTAGATGGTTGCTACCTGTCACCTTACTGTTCCTGGCTAGGGTAAGCAGAGGTGGGCCAGCTCCTCCGAGGAGGAGTCACGGTGCTCCTGTGGCACAGGGGGGCAGTGATTGTCCCCCCCGAGCCACCCAGGCCTGGTTGAGTGACCCTGGGGAACAGCATGCTGGATTTTCCCCATCACCACCTGCGTGCAGCTTGGCTACCTGCTCAGAAAACAACAGACCTTTCCAAGCTGTGAGTAGATTTAAAGCAAAATTACTAATGCTTATTAATCTTTTATCTAATCTAAATACGTTGACTCACATAATAATGAGTTAGCTGTTCAGCTTATTTCAAGCAGTTGTGTAAAAAATGTACTTGGGCTGAAAGTAAAATCCTGCCGTGAGACTGAGGGGCAGGATATGGTCTCTTCTCCCAAGGAACAGGTGACGGGACAAGAGGAAATGGCCTCAAGTTGCACCAGGGGAGGTTCAGATTGGATATTAGGAACAACATTTACACTGGAAAGGTTACTAAGCCTTGGAATGGGCTGCCCAGGGAAGGGGGTGAGGCACCATCCCTGGAGGTATTCAAAAGATGGGTTGACATAGTGCTTGGAGACACGGTTTAGTGATGGTTTTATGAGAGTTAGGTTGATAGTTGGACTAGATGATCTTAAAGGTCCCTTCCAACCGAGACAATTCTATGATTCTCTGATTTCCACTGACTCCAGCTGGAAGGGGGTTTCAGCATGTCTGCTCCTGTGGAAGAACAAGCTTTCCAGAGCTGCTTGGTGGCAACTGATCCAGTTAAAGTATCTCTGCAGTATAGCTGTACATACTTCATTGCAAATTCCTGTGACAGCTGAAACGTTCTAGTAGCATCCTAACAAGAATCATGGTCCTTCCATTTGCATCCTTCGGACCCTCATATATTCTAGTTATTTTAGACTGTATTTATTTACCTGTTAATTATTCTCATGCATAATCATAGAATCACAGAATAGTTAGAGTTGAAAGGACCTTAAAGCTCATCTCATTCCAACCCCCTGCCCTGGGCAGGGACACCTCCCACCAGACCAGGTTGCTCAAAGCCCCCTCCAACCTGGCCTTGAACCCCTCCAGGGATGGGGCAGCCACAGCTTCTCTGGGCAACCTGGGCCAGTGTCTCACCACCCTCACAGCAAAGAATTTCCTTCTAGTATCTCATCTAAATTTCCCCTCTTTCAATTTCAAACCATTACCCCTCGTCCTGTCATAATGCTGTTTTAATCACCTTTAGTTTTTTGCCATTGGTCTGATGAGGTTTGACCTACCCCTTTCACCTGGTAAAGCACCAGAAATGCCTTATGTGACCCGGTGCTGGGGGGTTGTGTCAGGGGGGCATCCTGAGTGTCACCGTCTGGCAGGAGTGGGATGGCATGGCGCAGGGGACAGCGGTGACACTGTTCTCGTCACCGTGGGACCTGGTGGAGATCAGTGGGACATGTTGGCTTTGTGTATTTGCAGGGCGGTGGCAGCGCCAGCTGCTGCTCCTCTGTCCCCCAACAGCACCCGCGTTTAGCTTGAAACTGTAGCAGGAAAAAGGAAATACACTGCATTTGCTCAAAACATGAATAACTGAGGAAAATTTGCTTTGTTGTGTCTGTCTGATGGTTTCTGCAGCTGCACATCACCCGCTTCATGCTCTACAGAACTGGGGCAGTACGTGCCAGCTGAGGGAGGATGGGATGGTGTTACACCAGTCTCTAAAAACAGCTTCAGTCTTACTATTGTAAAATAAGCCTTGAGGAAAAGTCTTTGCGCTTGTTTTGGTGTGGTACACTTCAGTCTCACGCACCAGGTCCTAATAGCATTGGTCATGGCTTAAATCAGGCAGAAAGTTAATTGTGAATATAGCTCTGACTTTGTACAACTTTCTCTTTGTAGGAGTTGGGAAGTTCAAGCTACACATATCTCTTCTTTATCTTCCTTATCACTGTTGGTTTTCGGGAGCTACTGCAGGAGGAGCCACCTGCACACCAATGACTCCAGATTTTTCATGCGCAACAGCATTTCGGGATACTGGGAGTGATTTACTACTCTCACCTTGCAATTTGTGGGCGGTTGTTGGGAGCACCGAGACCACGGATATCTCCAAAGGTAATGTATTAACGGCTGTATAATATATAAGGTAACATATAAAGGGAGTATTAAACTCCCTCACAGAACTGGGACCCGCGATTACATGGTTTGAGCCTTCTCTCTGGTTTTATGCTGCGCTGGGTTTAACTAATCAGCTCAACGTCATTTATAGAGGAGAGTTTTAATGTCAAACGAAGGTTTCTCTTATTAACATTCTCCTATTTCAGAAAAGACCTTTTCAGTCACCAAAAATACAGCCCTCAGTGGCATTATATGACTTGTAATAGCTCTATTTTGAAGAACGCTTTAATACAACAGGCTGAAATAGAGCAGTGGCTTATTTTCTGATGCATATACACCCTCTTCGCTGTCATGGTTTTAAGTGTCTGAAACAAAGTAGTATAAAAATCAAATTCCAGTAAGACCATCTATGCAAGAAGAACAAATCTGATTTCTCGTGTTGCAACCAAACCTTCGTTGATGCTTCCAGTAGCTCCTCTCATGACTCATCTGTACAGAACGATGCCATTAAATACGCGACTAAGCTTGTTGGGTGAAATCCACTTTCTTGACTAAATCCAACTATCTTCTCCCAGACTCCTTAAAGCTCAGCAGAGGTCTGAAGGCCACACCATGCACTGATGCCGCTAGAATTGGGGGACTTTAATTCCCTTTTGGGAGTCTCAGTTGAAACCACCAATATTCAGCTGAATTTGTCTGTTCTGAGTGGTGTATCTGAGACTTTCCTTCCTCTCTTTTGGTCTTTCTTCTCCCTCTCTTTGCATGTATCAGGTATTTTATGGTTTGCTTGGTAAATCTAAAAGATGACCCACCCATCTGCATCTGTTATCGGGTCCAGACTGCTGGTTACCACCAGAGAGCAAGAAGAGCTTTTGGGCACAAGGATGAGATGGCATTTCAAATGGATCACAGTATCGTAGCTGGCAATGAAGGACTCTAAATCTAACATGAAAATTCCAGGTGCGCGTTGCCAACACCTCTCTATTTACATTTGATAGCTAAAGGTTAATTTCCTGAGGGACTGGAGGGAGGCTGGGGACAGAAGCGCAAAGTAAAAGTAATAGTTAAGAATTCAACTCCCCTTCTCACCCAGGGGAAGGCCAGTGGAGAACAGCCTTTTGAGGGAGGGTGAACCTGTGCTCTATGTACCTGTGGGTGTGGTGGGGCTCCAGAAGCTCTTTTATCTTCTACATTGCACAAAGTGCAGAAAATAAGACAGCGCTTCTTGCCTGCCACGATCCTTTCCACACAAGGCAGCAGATGGGGGAGAACTATCATTGCATAAAGTTCACATGGAGCAAATGTGGCACGAGTGCCCAGAGTCCCCTCTGGAAGTGTAAGAATTTATCAGTTGTGTTTTCTCTTCTGGATGAAGCTCGGCAAGTCTCCGTTTCACACCACGGGGAAGATTTCAGAGCACACCTTCCAGAACAGAAATAATTCTCCTGGGATGTGGCTCTGCACTGAAGCTGGAATCTATTTTTGGAGCTCTCCTGGATGGTTTCCAAGACCACCATGACACAATCACTTCGATATGGGTGGTAAACGTGTCTCTACTCTTAACTGCAAACTGCGCTGTTTGCTGCGTGTTCTTTAACCGCTCTTTCTTTATTGGAAGGATTCTCGCCATGTTGTCACCCTATCCTTGGACCCCTCTCTGAATACCCAGGTGGAAGAAAGCAAACAAAGGCTGTGCTCTGCTGAGCAGGTGCCATTTACCAGGTGGAGCCCCCAGATGAATCAAGGTGAGAAAGAATCTGATCGAGACAAGACTGCTAAACGACCGTATCTGTCCTCTCTAGTTTTAGCCTTATCTCTTAATCAAGCTGCTTCCAATTACAAGGCAATAAATTCCTGTAGCTCTCACAGGTAAGGCTGAACCAGTAGCAGAAAGGTGGGGGTCAGGGGTCAGCATCCTGAGATAAAGGCAAGAACTAATTAACCACTGAAAAAATTAGCTGAGCAGTTCTGCCCTGCTCTAAGAAGACATGATCAGGCCCCTTATGGCAGCACTGACACTGCAGCAGCTCTGCAGAATCTGCTTATCGCAACACACGGAAAGCAAGTGTACACATTAATCCCTAAATTCAGGTACTTTTCCTAAGAAAAACTCAGGACTCTGTGAAGAGGGACTGTTTTTAACACTTTAAAAAATATCTCTCTGATAGTAACATTGAAATGTATGTAACTTCAGAGACTAAGAAATTAAAAACTTCATCTAGTTGTTTTCTGAATTACACTCTTAAAGAAATGCAACAGCACCAAGAGCCAATATCAAGTGTTACAGCAACATAAGGGCAGAAATAGGCACATCGAGCCTAAAGCTTGCATATTACGCCAAATTTAACATAAACCAGCCACTCGTTTTCATCTAGGTCCCAAGTTCTATTCATTTCTCTCACAAAAGAGGCTTTGCAAATGTGGCAGGTATGGTGGGAGTATCACAGGTGGAGTGGCTAGCACAGATTTAAGTCTTTTATGAGCATACTCATAAAATATTAAGTATATTAAAGCTTTTAAGTTGTATATACTGCTAAAATCAGATTTATTGGTATCTGTTTCTCTGCCTCGATCTTATCTGTTGATACCTCACCAGCTGCACTTATGCAGAACTCAAAAGTGCAATTATGACTAGTGGAGCCCACCCTCCCAAAGTCCAGATTGCGCTGAGAAACCAGCGCTGGAGTAAGCAGAGCTCCTGCACATTCATCAGCAATGTTGGAAATAAAGATTCCACTCCCCCCACGGAAGTCTTGTACCAAAGCTCTTTAAGAAAAGTCAGAGTTAATGCTAGAATAAGTCTTAGTTAACACTAGAATAATTGGTTAACGCTAATTCTAGTTAACACTATAACTTTTGTAACGTCGTCTTGACTTTATTTCAGTAATGTGGGCACTGTTTCCTGCAAAATTCACTTCCTTATTTTGGAGAAAGTAAAGTCCATTCACCATAACAACTGCACAAAACACTGTATTTTATTAACGAAATCAAATGTGTACACTTAAATACATACAGGATGTTCAATATAAGCATACTTACTTAACACGTTCATCGTATCTATGATTCTGTCTTGATGTCAAAATTTTTAATAGTGCCTGCTGTAAGGAAACATGTTAATGCTAAAATAAAAGATGCTCAGCAGTTAAAATAAAGTTTCCATATCCCATAGTGTCAGGTGTCCAGCTGGCGCCCTACCACAACTATTGCTGTAACACAGTGTAAATACATAAAAAATTATGGACTACTCTTTAACATACAATTCCACAAGAGACAAAAGTGCAATCATTTGTTTTACCTAACTGAAAACTTCCCTCCTGAAAGACTGCGAATAATCCACGATGGAGAGCCTGGTGTATTGGGAGTGCCTGTACCTGTTGAGAAACCACCAGCATCCAGGTGAGCTGAAGCCGATCCTTCTGGGGAAGGAAAACTTTATTTTTTCCACTTAAAATGCACAAAGCTAAGGGAAGATGTATTTTAGCTACCTGTTTGAGTATTAGTACCCCAACTAAACATTAAGAAGTGTGTACCATCTCCATCCTCATTGCAGGGAACTCGATCTTACTCTCAAAGGAGTTGCCTTCCAAACACAGTCTCTCACTTGCAGGATATCGCAACCCAATGTCACCAAAGTGGCACACGCTCCTCAAATGCAGCGTTTCACCATGCTCAATTCCAGCTACACTCTAGTTTGGTACCAAGTTTCCCAACACACCCATTTCATTAAGCCTCAGTTATGTTTAGAAACAGCTTGTCATTTCTCTTCACGTACCAAAGCTGCGGAGGATGGAGCCCGAACGGTCCCGGTGTTATAATAAAGCCCTAAGAAAGGCAGCAGGTTGTATAGTTACCTCCTTGCGAGCAAAATCCCTGCCCTAAAACTATGCAACCTACTACCTCTTCCTAGGAGCCCAATGCTTCCTCTGTGCCGCTCTTCTCGCCCAGCAGCTGCTCTGCGAAGTCAGTTTAGTTTATCAGCTGCTTTTGGTCTTCTTTAGGCCTGGGAACCACTGCAAGCGCAGGCTGTTACTGCTGCCTGGTTAGTGGGGAACCAGTTCTAACGCTTCAGGTTTAAATACTGATGGCTCCACTTTCACTCTCACCTACTACGCTAAACTTTCACTCTCGTAAAGCCTTTTCATGCTTTTCTTTGTTACTACAGCAAGATGGTCACACTAGAGCAGAAGCAGTTAGATTGGGTACACCTAAGACGCCAGGAGGAAAGAGAACATAATAAGCCAACCTAGGCAAATTATATGATTCTAAGCTTAAAAATGTATTTTTATGTAAAAACAGTAACCAGCACAGAGGAAAAATTACACTTCTGAATCAGCGCTCAAACTTCATACCTTTATACTCCCCCAAAAAGGTGAGGGGTCAGTTTTGGCCATTCAACTTTAATTTTGTATTATGTCATTTATGTCTCACTTGCGAGAAGAATTGGAGAAAAATAAGCAGATTTATTAGTAAAGTGTAATTTTAAGTTGTTCCTCCAACTTTTACTAAGTGGTTGGAGTCATGGAATTTTAAAGCATTATAGAAATTGTTAGGTCACAATGTGTAAGTTTGAGCTACCTGTATTCTTACATTCAAACCCAAATTGTTTTATAATTAATTTCCTCTCTCTGGGGTATTCCACACTAAATCTAGGAACACATGCCTTTTCCTTATCCCGTCAGCACTCTGCTGCTCACCTTGAAAGAAAAGTCGCATTAGTCAAATATATCATTTGGTGGCTGCACCATTCACACTGATTTTAATCCTGCAAATTCTGTCACTGATTAATCCGACGCTTTACAGCCCTGAGTTTCTCTGGCAGATCTGTTTTTACTCAATGGACACAGGAATGACTGCAAAGGACCGCGGTTTGTTTTACTCCTCAGGGAAGGCAATAGATTGTATAGTTATCTCCTGAACAGGGTAAAATAACTACCCTACAACTATACAATCTACTACCTCACTCTGACAGAGAAGCACATACTGCAGCAAAGAGCTAAAGGAGCTGACCAGAGTTTCATTCTAAAGAATATTTGATACCTCAGGTAGCAACGTTAAACACCACAACAATTAGAACAGCAATCTTTTGTACTTGATTACCCCACCATACACATACAGGAATCAGTCTGTTGTTAATTTTTCACTTGTTAGATGAGAAAAATGAATGTAGAATGATAATCTAGCTTTTCCAAGAATTAGAAAAATATAAACACAATATACAGACGAAGACAAGATATTTTCCCCATCAGCGTTACAAGTACAGAAGTTCAGTAGAATCTGACATTGAGCTTAACAGTGAGACGTTTCCGTTGCTGATTTTCTGCTGCTTTAGGAAAGACAGTAGATTGTATAGTTATCTCCCAGTTGTGGGTATGACCCTAAAACTATACAACCTACTACCTCATCCCACAGTGCAGGTGTCTTCATGGTTGCTGGGGAAAGAATGGCCTCGGCAAAGACAAGTCAGGCTGCTGCCACAGCATTTACAGATAAAATACTGACCACAGGAAAAATGTTCCACTTACTCCTCCCAGTCATGCGATAAAGTTATTTTAAAGGTAAGATTCTTTAATTTCAAGATTTTACCAGTTACTTGGGTCTTACTACATTTCATATTTAGAGAGTTAGCAAGTAGCAGTCGTAGCAAGCGGTCACAGTCATTAAACTTCTCTGTTAAAGTACTGTTTGTGTTGCACAGATGTAACCGCTCATCTGAAATTAGAAGAAAACTCCATCAGAAACATCAGACCTAAATTTCTTCCTCTTTAGAATTTAAAAATAATAAAACCTAGGATCGTAGCTATTTACATGGCTCAGTATGAGGCCCTAATATTTATAATATAATATTTATAATTCTGATTAAATAAATATTATTACAAATAGCAACTTTTTTCAGCTATCATAACAGTTAATAGCTCAAAATCATGTACCATCAGTAGTATTTTGTGCTTCTTCTGTTAGTCTTAAAAACATAAAGTACCATGCACAGGGAATTCTTTTATTATAAACAAAACTCATTCAGATTACAGCTTATACCCTCACATTTAATTGTTAAACTGCCTTACCAAAAGGCCACTTAAAATATACATTGGTTTCAGGATCAGAAAAACAAGTGAGTTTCTGTAGCTGCTCCTGATATAACTTTAAAGCCAATTTCCTCATTGATACAGCTCAACATGATCTTGAAATAAAACAGTCTTAGAATATTGAAATCAAAATACTTGCCAGACAGATGTGACTTACAGTCCCCTTCTCAGCAAGGACACCTGGAGAACAGAGCTGGAGAGGAAGACTCATTGCTTTGTCAACGTAATTTAGAAGACAGTTGAAAATGTTTACAGAAATGCAGTTTTTAAACCATTAAATACATGTTTTACTAGTACTCTGTCCCAATTCTAAGCTGAGGTTTTCAGACCACTCTTCAAACAAAGCCTTGATAGAACGAGAGCGCCCTAATGCATGTTAATGTCCTTGCCAAAAAACACAACGCGTGATCCAATGAATTAATATACAAAGGGATGACGTGATTCCTTGAACAGAGAAAAAATAAAAGTTCTTTCCAACCCCCTCAACCCTTTACTCCAGAACCCTTTATACGAATATTGATGACAAATTTTGGTGAATCACTCTTAAAATCTTGCTCCTAACTGGTATAAATCCCATTATTTGCTTTTGCTAAGTTACACGCCTACCAGAACATATACTTTAGCGTGCACAGATGGACATGAGCAGTTGGTCCTAATGCCCAGACCAGAAATAAATCAGACCAGTAGCACTGGGACGAAGTCAGACCATGACGAAGAGGCTGGCACGTACCACGTCCTTTGGAATCAGCTCAGCAGAGACCCTGCTGTCAAGCAGCTATTCTGTAAGGGAGCTCACAGCCCTTTCAGTTCCCTGTTTCTGCATCCAAACCTCCAGCAGCTGAGCAGAATTCATGTAAAAAATCCATTTCTCATGGAAAAAGGCAGCCTGCTGAGGGCTGGCCAGCGAGGCTACCTGCAGAGAGCCAGCTCAGTGTCTTCGCTTTGTTACTCTGTGATGCTGTGAAGTTACAGAAGTCCCAGATGTTTAGTTTCAGAAGGAACTTTTAAGATGAAGCTGATGGTTCCCTGATATACTGAAAATGTTTTAAGCCCTTTGAGGTGTCACCACACAAAAAGCTTAAGTCTAAAATACGTAAGACACTTCTTACTTTCCCTTTTTAAAATTAAGCCTGAAGGACACAAGGATTGCAATAAAGCTAGAAACCCATCTGTTGCATTTCACCACCCTTAGGCAAAAGTCAGGTTTATAAACCTAGCCAACTTGAGAAAACACATCAAGCAGCTTTTATTTCCATTGACAGTAGTACTTCCCAATCGAGTTCTCTTATCGGAAATTCTAAATAATTTTCTACTGCCACCACCAGATATTCCTGTTAAGTACTTGCAGCTCCTCAATCCTTAAGAATCTGTCTCCTTTCAGCTTCCTGGAAAAAAAAAAAAAAAAAGGGGCCTTTCATCTAATACAGATCTGGATAGGCTGTTACTTAAGGTTAAAAAAGTCCTTGAAAAAATATTCTTACTTACTTCCAATTGTTATCCTGTGGTTATATACAGCAGTCTGGCTCAAGATCATAAAGTGCACATAGGACATTAGGAAAACCTCACTCCGTAACAAATGCACCTTATGAAAGCTCATCAGGTATCCTGTCTTCTACCTATCACAAAAAAAAAGCGATTTTATTGATGTTACATCACTCAGGTATCATTTTTTACTCAGTTTAATACTAGAAGAGTATAGAATTAAAAGAATTAAAATTGTAGTCAAAACCTTCCTTTGGAAGTTCAGGTTACCTTTTGCTTTTTTGTTTTTCCTGCATATTCATGCAAGGTCTAGTGAATTAGTGCTCTGCTTTGTACGAATCCTGCAGTTTTGGGGGTTTCTAACTTGTGGGTTAGTTCTCATGGTTTTTAAAAACCCTATCGCTCAGGTTGCGGTGTCCTTTTACAAATTGGGATGTGCCAGGTCTCCTTGGAGGCTGCTTCTCTGATCTCATTAAGGCTTTTCTGGCATGCAGAGAGGGTTGATGTACAGCACATTTGATAAATTATGCTCTTGGCACAGCCTCTACTGATGTGGTATGTTCTCATCGGCAGGAGAACCTGCTATTGCACCCATCCCTGCTGCTGAGGTCACCACGATGATGATATCACACCTTAGGGGAGCACAGGAGTTTCAGGACCATCCACCTGCAGTCTCTCCTTCAGCAACAAACTTGACCACGGAGACTATTTTTAAGAAACACGCAGTTAATTTGCTTTTTAAAAGCTGAGCTCAAAGCGGTATTTCTCCAGTCACCACGTGTTTGTGAAGTCCCTAAAGCAGGGAAAGTGAAGAAAATGCCACTAATTGTGTAAGTGTATAACTTGCTGCGTCCAGGGCCAAGGCTCCAGCCTGCTCACCAATTCCTCACAGTTTTACCCCATTTGGAGCCACTTCCAGACTCCCAGGGCTCTTTTGGGGAGTGAGCCACAGACCCACATACCCATTATCCCCAGGGACCACACACAGATCTACACACTCAGGTCTGCTCCTTCACTGGGTTCTTTTTGTTTGACTGGTGGGGACTGCAGGGGAAAGTGAGGAGCGTGATTAACACAAACTTAATTACCCTTCATATTGCTTCCCCTCACTTCACTCAGCTGTCCCTGCAGGTCTGTCATCGTGTGCTACATGCACACATCCCTCATCACCTTTTATCAAAAGAAGCTCAGTAAGATTACAAAGTTACTGACATGAAAGTTTTAGTAAATTAAAAATTTTTCCTCTTCTATATTCACAGTTTTAGGTTGTACCTCCCTTTGTATTAATAAAGTGCTTATCTTGCTAGAGCCTTCCTCCCAATTTGTGTACAAGAGAAGCAACACTAGTAGCATCTAAGTGGGCTGCAGTGCTCTGAAAAACACTTTTCAGGGTTTTCCTGAGCTACCTGTAAGTTTGAAACCTCTGAAGTGATCCTAAACTGCATGGAAAAAAAGCCTCAAGACTTTACATGTTCTTGTGTAGTAGTGCATAGTGGAACATGAGCACTCTTGAGCTATTCTCCAACCTGTGAAAGAATAAAAATAGCTCAAATGATGGTTAGGATTTTTATCCATTTACCCTGCTGGAGGAACAAAATATGTCCGTGCAGAAATAACACAAGTCCCATTTCTTCTCAGTGTGATCCTAAAAGACAAATGCTCTCAGTTATTTCGTCCACTTTGCAGCTCAGAAGGAACCACCTGAGGCTGAAAGTGAGTTTGTAGAAGAAATAGTTCCTACACAAACCATGCTTTTCTGACACCTACTATATGCAGTGTGGAGATAAACAAATACCTCAGCCTGAGGTATATAATGCTGGGGTACATCCTTCTGTGAAAAGATCATTGGACAATTGTAAATTTGTGAACAGCTTGTTATCTGAAAAGACTATTTTTCCTCTAGTACTTAAATTCAGCAGCTAAAATTAAGCATAACAGAGAAGTCAAAGCTGTAAGTTAAAAAGCTGTGTGAAGATTAAGACTAAACAGGTTAGAGGGTGTTTTGGGTTTTTTTTTGTTTGTTTGTTTTTTTTAACTTTTTTTTTTTTTTTTAAATTTTCACTTTGTGCCAAGTAAATTCACCTGCACTGAAAACAGGCACTGGCCAAGAAAGCAAAAATTACTTCAGGAGAAGGTAACACTTGCCAGCAGAAGCCCAGCCACCTTTTTAAGAGTCCTCTGGTTATTCCCAAAACCTTAAAATTCAAAACCTTTATTTGGCCACGCAGTCCATTTAGCAGGAATACACTGGTGTAAGTGTCACTCACACCAGAATACTTGTCTGAAGTGGCAAATTTGAGAAACAGGAGAAAAGGAGCACAGGCAGTTTCAGCTCACAACCCTACAGAAATGTATAGATGTGCTTTAACCTTAAGCACGAGCGGCTCCAAAGTCCATGCACCTACACAGGGATAGGTGTCCACTACAGTACTTCTTGGAATTTTTCACACAACAGTGTAAGATTAGTAACAGAATTAATACAAACAATAAGATTAATACCACTGATTGTCACCAATAGTGTATTTATCTAGTGTCTCAATAGGAAATGCCAATTTTTTTTTTTAACCACAAAGCATTCTGGTTTTAATTTTTATGCCATTATAACATGAAATATTACCATTTTGCCACATTCTCAATTATTCTGTTTGATTTTTGACTTATTTTTCTAACCATGTGATTACAGATGGAATATCCAGAAATCACGGTTTGAAAAAAAATTAGAAGTCAGTACTGCCCACTCATGCACTGAATGCAGCACCCCTCCTGTGGAAAAGTAGGTGATCATAATAATTTCTGATACGAACAAAGAACCAAAGTAGTACAAATCCTAGCACCTTCCTGTAGACGTAATCCATTCTACAATTCTATTAGTATGAAAATATCCATGTACAAAAAGTGCACGTGTACTGTACAATGCTGGGAAAAAACCCAGTGAAATTAGGTAACACACTGTAGTAAGAAGAAGGTCTACAGTAAAACGTTATCAGATGTTCACAAATCCTTTTTGAATACCCATCTGTCAGTGCACAGAAGTAACGTGTATATGAGCAATGTATATATATACAAGCATGCTTCACTTGAGCTACAGCTTCAAAAGGCACAGAGGGCTCAGCCCATTTCTCAAAGGAAACCATCATTTTGGCTATTTGTTCCTGCTTCAAACATATAAACATACAAACGTTTATTTATTCCCTAGATTTGTGTCTCTTAGGACATGCTACCAGTACGTGGGCTAACTTTTCTTGCATGAAGTCTTCATGGTAATGTAATTACACAAATTCATCAAATAATGAAGTTAGTGGGCGAGAACAACATTTTCAAGAATACCGTTTTATGTTATTAATTAGCAACATAATTAAACATCTATTGCCCTTTATGAGTCTCTGGAGCCTTTCGCTATTTTGCAAATGAACTGATGTTTTCCACTACTAACAGCAGAGGAAAATACAGAAGGCATTTATCAAAAGGAAAACGAGATACGGATACAGCTTGTTAGTAGTAGAAAAACAAAGCAAGTGATTTGATGTTTTATCTAAGCTTCCTTTTGCCAAGTGTCCAGCCTTATTATGCAAAATAACTTCCGAGTCTGACATATATGAATTGAGGCTGCCTTTAATATACACAGAGTACAACTCAGTGAAAAGCTCAGCAAAAAAAAATTACAATCAATGATTTTATATTAAAAATATCACAATACTTCTATTTAGTAAATCCCTCTTCATGAAAGACTGCCCTATTATATGGCCAAAAAAAAAAAAAAAAATCTATTATTGTACTGGAGAAACTGCCACGAGTTGGAACAACCACTTTAAATAACCCATTGGGTAAATTCAGGCTATTTAACACCCCAATACTGCTGTTAAAACGTGTCAAATTTGATAACAGGAGCCACACCAGTCAGTAACTATTTTGGTGAAGCTGAGGATGCTTCCCCGCTTGAAGAATTAGGAAGTGGATGCCCCGTTTCTTAAACGTTGTTTAATCAAGTTAATGAAATATGATTAATTTTGAAGGAAAGGATTAATTCCCCTTCCCCCCCCCACCAAAATAAATTCTCCCATGGTTTAAATCTGACCCACCGTGATGATTTAACATCCTTCTGTAGGATTTCGACACATATTTTTAACAGAAACAAGCCCGCCACCCAGCACATCCCTGCCCTCCCCCCCCCCCCCCCCTCCACGGGGTCCCCCCCCGCAGCCCCGGTACCGGGGCTGCGGGGGGGGACCCCGTGGAGGGGGGGGGGGGGGGACCCGGGGAAGGTGGGGTGTCTCCCCCCTCCCAAGGCCAAGGTCTCCCCTGCCCCCACACTTGATAGCGGAAGTGACGTACCCAGGCGCTGACGGCATCCGCGGCCTATCCCCGGCGGGCGGCGGGGCCGACCCACCACTCCGGAGCGCCCGGGGGCGGCACTTCCGGGCCTTCAAGTTAGTCTGGAGGAGAGATGGGGGGGGGGGGGGTGGAGGACAGGAAAAAATCATGAAATAATAATAATAAAAAAAAAACTCAATGAGAAAAATAACGACGATAAACGCAGAGCCCCGAGGGCGGGGAGGCCCCGCCCGGCGGCCGCGCTCTCGCTAGGGCAGGAGGCCACAGACACCCGCCCCCCCCCTGCCGCGGGTAGCCCTCACCCCAGCGCTCAGCGGAGGGGCCGCGCCAAGGCCTCCGCGCCCGGGAGAGAGCAGGAGCGGCCCGTCCCGCCCGCCACCCCATCCTGCCCCACCGTGCCCGATTCCCGCCGGCTTCCCCCAGCTCGCGGCCTGCCGGGTGGACGATGGTGGCGCCCCACAGGGACCGCGCCCGCCGCCGCCCCGTTACCTGCCGCAGGGTGACCCGGAGCCGCGCCGGGACCCGGATGGAGTCGCAGCCGCTCCTGCCGCCGCTCGCCGCGAGGCACCACGGGACGGCTCGACGCGCCCCGTGCCGCCCGCCCCATTGGCCGGCGGGCGCCAAGCCCCGCCCTCCGGGGCCGCCAGGCGGAGGGCGCCACCCGTCTATCATCTGCCGCCTCTCACGCCCATTGGTCTTGGGGCCGTGCGGCACCGCCTCCACCCGGGACTCTCTCCCCTCACTGGATAGCGGGGAAAAGTCTCCGCCCCGTCCGCCATTTATTTCAGGCGTCTTCGAGGGGCAGCCCTGAAATGGTGCCACCCGGGGCTGTACTGCTGGTACCGCGCCCGGTGGGGCTGACCGAGCCGCGGATCCTTCCGCCCGCCCTGGGGCCGCTCCTCACCCTTTTCTGCCTCGGGGGCGCCTTCCTCGGCGGTGCTGGTGCTGTAGCTGCCCACGGGCCCGCGGCCAGCTCTCTCCCCTCATGAAGGGGTTGTGCGGCCTGGCCTGGCCCGGCCCTGTCCTGGCCTTTCCTTGCTAGGCCGGAGTGTGTGTGTGTGTCCTACAGCTCACGGTCGCTCAGGCGAGGGTCTGTGGTCTTAGGGCCAGCAGTGGCGCAGGCTCCCAGGGCAGCCATTAGCCCTGGCTCTTGTTAGCACTGTTAGGGGTTAGACTTAGGGGCTTTGGACCCCTCTGGCCCATTGCCGTTGCCCCTCGGGCTGCTTCCAGGTTGTTTCTTGTAAGCTGCCTAGGCTGTAAATTGATGAAAATATTTGGGACTGGTGTTTGTGCATCCATCTTGCCAAACGGTGGCATCTGAACTATTGCATGGTGCCAAGTAGTTTGGCACCAGGTAAATCTGAAACACCAACTGCAGCCAGGAGGCGTTAACCGGTGTGGGCAACTGCAGTGCCTTCAGGAGCTCTCCTGAGGGGTGAGGAGAAACAGTTCCTGATAAATGCACTCTATGTGCAGTTTCAATCCAGAGCTCTTGTTGACCTCTCAGCATCGCAAAAGTGGCTCTCCTCCTTGGCATTGACAGCTTTTGTTTTCATCACATTTTCGTAGTTTATTATAAAGTAGATGTTTGAATGAGCAGCACAACTGGAGTTTTCATTGCTCTACTCATAGCATTCTTTGACAGATGATAACTTTGTTTAATTGGGGAGCAACCAGTGAAGCGCTTTCTCTTCCTTCATCTTTCCCTGTGGTGTGTAATGAGTTTGTAATGAGTAATCCTCACAAATGAGAATTTTTATCACAAATGTGATGCAGATAGTTTTGCGTGTCAAACTAAATTGTGGTGCCTCAACAGCTAAAAGGTAAACCCAAATGCAGTTTTCATCCTTGTGCAGGTGAAACTTTGACAAATAACTTTGGCTCGCTGCTGAATAACTTTTTAATCTTTACTTTCAGGTGTAATTTGGTGTATTTCCTGGTGAATGCAGGAGCTACTGCGCGCGTTAGGGTGAGAAACTCTCGTCGGGGACAACCGGGAGGGCCTTTGGGAGCTCCTGCACTTCCAGCGTAGGTCACAAGATGGGGTGTGAGCACCTAGAAAGATGACTGCGAGTAACATTCAGCAGTGAAATCCCATCCTGCCGTTGGATTTTGCTTAGACACTGTAGTAATTCCTGCTACTACACAGGCAGAATTTACTAGAAGTAGTAGTTATTAAGTGTTGTTTTCCAAGAGTCATATTTGGCAAGGCTGTAGGAGGTACACGTAAATTAAAGTACACATTTTTAGCAATTTTGAGGATATGCTACATACATTGAGGATTGTGGGAGGAACTGTAATAAGAGAGTCAGTCGCAGAATCACAGACTCGTTTGGGTTCGAAGGGACCTTAAAGATCATCCAGTCCCACCCCCTGCCCTGGGCAGGGACACCTCCCACCAGACCAAGTTGCTCAAAGCCCCCTCCAACCTGGCCTTGAACCTCTCCAGGGATGGGGCAGCCACAGCTTCTCTGGGCAACCTGGGCCGGGCTCTCACCACCCTCACAGCAAAGAATTTCCTTCTAGTATCTCATCTAAATCTCCCCTCTTTCAGTGTATAACTATTCCCCCTCCTCCTATCGCTACATGCCGTTGTCAAAAGTCCCTCTCCAGCTTTCTTGTAGCCCCCTTCAGATACTGGAAGAGTGATCCATCTAAGAGTGGATCACAGCGTAGAAAATGTTGAAAACAAAGACTGTTGGCAAATGCCGTTGGTATCAGTAAAGTAGAAAATAATTTAGATGTATAAGCCACTTGTTCTGATAAATCTGTCCAATCCAGTTAATTGAAAATGGGCTGTTGTTGAAAGCCCAAGCTCCGGTAGCTACAGTGAAGACATGGCCTGTGGCCAGCGGACGCTGCAGGTCTCAGAGAATCACAGGATGGTAGGGAGTTGAAAGGGACCTGTGGAGATCATCTAGTGCAACCCCTGCCAGAGCAGGTCCACCTAGAGCAGGTTGCACAGGAACATGTCCAAGCAGATTTGGAATGTCTCCAGAGATGGAGACTCCACCATTTCTTTGGACAGCCTCTTCCAGGGCTCTGCCACCCTCACAGGAAAGAAGTTCCTCCTCATGTTCAGATGGAACTTCTTATGTTCAAGTTCGTGCCTGTTACCTCTTGTCCTGTCACTGGGCACCACTGAAAAAAGACCAGCCCCATCCTCTCCTTGTGCCATGTTTGAGCTTTGGTGGCTCCGAGTGTAGAAGATGAGAAGTACTGGTGGAGTTACTCTGAGCATTGGACTCCCTCAGCACCCCTTGGCTGAGCAGCAGGTGATGACCAGCCTTGGCCATCACCTTGACCTTACAGAGCTCAGGTAATCTCCAAACACACCAGCCATGACCAGTAAACAGCACCTCGGTAGGCTCCGAGTGAGAAGCAAGAGATAAGGGGGATAAAATTCGTGGCTGGTCCCAGTTCAGTCCATTCTGCATCACAGTGAACGTGTCCCTACGTGTGCCCTTATAAATTATACAGCATTCAGTGATGGTAAAAATAGTAAAGAGGAAAAAAGCGTGAAAAGGGCTGGCAGCACTGGGACTGGAGCGAGTGTCTCAGGCTGGTGAATGTGGATCTCTGTGGTCCTGTAGCACTGGAACTGGTGAACCCTGAATTCCCATTTTCTGCTGGATTTTCTGTTGTCTAGTAACATAAAAGTGACAGCTGAAGCTTTTCTCACAATCAGGGCATTCCTATTTCTCCACCATTCCCATGTGAATCCTGTCATCTCAAAAAAAAAAAAAAGTTTCAACTTAATGTTGCGCCCTCTTTTCACAGAGACTGCTCACAGAAAACCATCGTGAAGCTTGTGGGAACTTACTGTCTTTGCACTTATTTCGGTTAAATGGGCTTGAAGGTGGTGGGTGGGTTCACAAGGGATGAGGGGAGGGAGGAAGGACCCGTGCATGTACCTTGGGAGCCAGACTAAAAGCATCAAATGTCGGTGTTCGCAGGAGGGGGTCTGGGACTGACCCCTGCCACCCCCAGGCCTGAGCTGGTACCGTATTTTAAACTGAAACCTCCTACACCTGGAACAAAATAACCCCCCAGAATCCTACAGGTCTCCTCTCCCACAGGAGTGCTATTTGATGTGTCCCCAGTTTGTTAGATTCCCAAAAAGGTAGTTCTGATGCTACCAGAAGAACAAAAAAAACCAACCAAACAAACAAAAAACCCCAAGCTGTTAACTTTTGAAGTTTTCCAAACTTAACATGTGCAGAGATTGAACAGATGTTACCCTGAAAAGCAGAAATGCTTTTGTATTCATTAGCAAAGAAATGTAGAGAAATGATGTAGGGGAAAAAGGGGTAGATAGGCTCTGTCAAAAATGTAAGATTCACTTGTATAAATATATTTTTGACTGCTCCGGAAAATTATCATAGCAAATATATGAAGTGTTGTAGCCCAGCATTTATTATTCTAAAAGAAATGTAAATTATTTTGTAATTCCCTTAAATTATTAACCTGACCTTAATTAAGTCACTAACCTAACCTACCCTCAGTACAGAGGTTTTTATGGAATTAACGGTGTATGGTCGTGGTTTAAGGCTCAAATTTAGTGCTTGGGTTGTGAATTACATTTCTGACAGAGGATAAACTGGAGGCGCTGGAAGCTGCTGGGGCCATGGGGAGGGTTCACAGCACGCGCAGGAGGAGAGAGAGCTTTAATTTATGCTGTCAGAGACCTGTGAACACAACATCTTCACCAATGCTAACGTTCACATTAGTGCGACTCGGTGCAGCGCAGGAGGGGGCTGCATTTTCAGAATGCTCTTGCTTGACGTTGTTTGACTTCTCCAATTGCTGCAGCACCTTCTTGCGGAAGCAGTGGTCGGGACCCTCATCGGAAAACTCAAAGGCAGGACATTCGGACTGACACATTGCTGCTAGGTCAGTGGTGCTGGAAAGCACCTCCTCACATGCAGTGGAGACAGAAGCCTTGATATTAATTCCCCCGATGAGCTCTTCAAAATACTATTGCATCGAGATTTTATGCTTTGGTTCCTGCTGTTTTGAGGCTTTTCCTTCCAGTGCTTTTTCTACCTTCTCCTTGATTTTTTTGTCTTCCTGTAGGAACTGGACAGAATTTTCATGCTGGTCCAGGAGGGCTTCCATTTGCTGGTAAAGCTGTCCAGAAGCTTCGGCCTCATTAGAGATGGCCTGCAGCTTCTCCAGCTTTGTGGAGTAGTCCTGGTGCAATCTGGACTGCAGCTTGGCCATTCGGTACCAAATGCCCTTCAGCAATCCCATTCCAACTGTGTCAATCATGTCCTTGGTGTCTGTAGCACCGGCTGCTAGCTCGCTAATCAGCTTTTCAGTTTCCTGTGAGAAATAAATGAAGGAAAAGTTAAGTATTGCATCCTACCCACGTCTCCAGGTAGTGTTTGGAATAGGTAAGTGCATTTTTAACTTGTAAAAAATGTAGATATACAATTATAGGTTCTGTGGTCAACATTGACATGGTGACAGTTTTGGTGGAGCTTGATCTTCTCCAGGCATTGCTTGCAGAAGTTGTGCGTGCAGGGCAGGACCAGGATGGGGGGCGTGAAGATCTCCAGCCACACGGGGCATGACAGCACCTGCCTCCAAGTCTCCATAGTGGTGGTGGTTGTGGTTCTCCATGGGAGGAAGAGCTTTTTCTGCTAGAGCCCCCCACCCCCGGCCCTGGGCTTCTAGAACCAATCCCACTCTCTGTTATAACACCTCCATGGCAACGGCAGGTCCCTGCTCCCAGATGCCAACAGCTTTAATGTCATCTTCTGCATCTCTGATCCCACCCAGCATGTGTGCAGAATCACCGTGTCACACCAGGACCTTCTCACTGTTTAATTACAGGCCAAACCAGAGTACACCCTTGGTGCCAGTGTGGTGGGGGAAGAGCCGGCTGACGCCACCTGCGATCGTGGGAATTGCCAGCGTGAGCTGAATTCCGAACTTGACATCAATATTGCAGTAGAACCGTATGATTTTTCACTTGTCCAATATAATACAAATCAGTGCTTATGAAAAAAGTAGATTTTGAGTAACGTGGCTCAAATTCTCCTTAAGGGATGTATAAAAGGTAATTTTTATATTTTTTTCATAAATTAATTAAGACCCTGCAAAAAATCTTTATCTGCTATGACAAAATATTCATTGAAATATACTTAAACTGAGACTTTGATTTCAAGACATATATATGTATATAAAAATATATGTCAGTCAAATGTATTATTTTAACATCCACTCCTTATAATAGCTTGCCACCTACTAATTTCTGAGACATGAAACCCTTCTTGCAATGGAATTTTTTAACCGAGCTCATTTGCCATTTTGAGGACTATTAACAGTTAGCTAATATGAGGATGTAGAGAAACGCAGGATCTCTGCTCTCCTGGTAAATGTTCTTCTTAAAAGACGGTATATTGAGGCAGGGGAGGAAAAACAGTTATTTTGCTGAGGAATGTGACCATATGATTGCCCAGAAAGGTATAGCAAGGCAGGAGGTACAGGATGGGGTTATGCCAGTGATGCTCATATTTTTTCTCATTTTTGTGTTGTTTTCTCAGTTTCTTGTTTCTCATTTTTGGTGGTGGCTTGTTTGATTTTAGATTGAGTGCCATTTTTGAGCCAGTTTAAAGGATAAATGGACAACGTCCACAGCCTGGCTTACTGGAACTGAACAGGTCCCCTGCAAGTCAGATACAGGCATTAGGTTTCTCAGCTTTGATTCAACATGAAATACCTTTATTACTGAAAGTGTACTTGTAAAATAGCTATATTGGTGTAGACGCTTTCAAGGATTAGTCCAGAGCCTGAGGCTGCTTCGGAAACTGGTGTTTGTAATTCAGGGGGGTGCTGCAGCTGGCACGTGTCCCCGGCTGGCAGAGAGAGCGCAGAAGCTGTGGGCTTAAGGTAAGCAAAATGAAACAAACAGGTTGTTTTATTGCCTCCCATGAGGAAATCTCTTCCTACTGCTGTCTGCAGTAGGTCAGTCCCAGTTTATTCTCCTCCAGATGACGCTGGGCGTTTGCTGTGTGCTGGTGTGGTACCTCCGGCGGGGGTGTCCCGTCAGGCAGCGAGGACGGCTGCCACCAAGGCCGGTAGTGACACGTTCTCACGTTTCTGAGTTACAGCTGCACAGGAAGAAACATCTGTAATACCCCATCTTTCTTCTGCTTTCTGAGATGCAAAAAACTGCTGTCATGGTGAATTTCCTCACTGGTAGATGTAGTGACTAAGAAAAACTCCGGATAATTTTTTACTGGTTCACAGGTAAAGAAATACCTGTTTCACGAAGTTCCCTCTCAGCCCACGCCCTGCCACTGGGTCCTGTCTTCTACCTAAGCTTTCAGCTTCAAATACCCAACTAATATCTCACGTGTCTCCTTCAAAATAGTAGGTTGTGGGGGTTTTTTTGATGCTTTCATGTTTTAACATCTCTTTTTCTGGCTGAGAGAATGACCCTTTCCAGGCAGTCACTGGAAGAGCAGGACACCTGAAACAGGGACCTTAGTTTGCTTTCTGAAATTCTGCTTTTGCTTAGAAGGGGATATTCATCGGACTGAAAACAGATGTCTCAGGACTGGTCCTGCAGGACATCAGATCTCCAGTCCTCTCTCTGGGGAGCAACTTTTCATCCGGAAACATGGGAAACACCTCCTGCTAGTTTATTTCTCTGACAACACCTTCTGTCAAATTTTTAGCGACCTGCTACCCCAGCAGATGACGTAACTCCACAATAAATTGACTGCACAATCATCTGTGGAAAATAGGTACGCAGGGTAGAGCAGGGGACGCCACTGAACCTCTGACACTGTGTCGCTGAAGCAAAAGGCTTTCTTCATTTTAACCTCTTCCCCTTATTTCTTTAGCGAGGCTGTGCTTCGTGTTCATGCGGGAGCTGCTGCTTCTCATTGCCCGCTGCTTCCCTTCTGCTCTGTACAGAGCTACGGGAGAGGGAGAAGTTGGAATAGCAATAAATCTTAGTTTTTTCTTTCCAGGTGGGCTTTTACTGATTGACCAGCAGCCCCAAAGCAGA
This sequence comes from Numenius arquata, assembly GCF_964106895.1. Lineage (NCBI taxonomy): Eukaryota > Metazoa > Chordata > Aves > Charadriiformes > Scolopacidae > Numenius > Numenius arquata. The sequence continues at coordinate 23,128,879 of NC_133583.1, forward strand.
AGAATGAAGCAAATACTGCCCCATGAACTCATTTGCCATCAAAAAATTAAGATCATGTTCTCTTCTCAGAATGCTTTATAAGGTAACTAGATGTGTGTCTCAAAATATATAGAATAATAGAGAATTCTTTACCAGCAGAATCAGCTGTGCACAGATGAGGCGCTGGCAGACCCAGGCCTAGAATAAGTAGGTTTTAATCCAAGAGGCACAGGAAAATCTCAGCTCTTTGTTCCTGTGCTATTCTGTGTGGGTGGAGAGAGGGAAAAACTCAAGCATTTGCCTCAGAGCAGCACTGTTCTCCAGAGACAAGCAGAGCCAAGTAAAAGAAGTGGCAAGAGAAGTTTGTCTGCTGGTTAAAGACTTTTTTTTTCTTCATCCAGGAGTCAAAATGAAGGAAAGATCCCTCTGTTTCTCACAGGAGCAGACTATGGAGTCTTCAGACCAAGATGTAGCGTGAATATTTATAAATCAAAATACTTCCTGAAATTTACATCTTATCCAAAGTAAACTAGTGCTGTCTCCATATGGAAAATTCATAGCTAAAAATAAAACTTCATTTTGTATGTTAAATATTGCCTTAAAACCAAACACTTAACCCCAATCTGTAGTTAAAAGGATGCCAGTGTCTGTTCAGGACTGCTTGATGATTTTGCAGGGTTACTTACCTGGGGAGGGACACTCCAGCCCCGTTGGCAGCTGGCATGCTGGTCTCCAGGCTATTTCCATTTTCCCTCTGGAGCGCTGAAGAACAGAGGGAAAATCACTCCCCAGCAGGGCAGGACACGACCAAAGCCTGTGGAGCAGGTGGCACCAGCAGTCAGCCAGCTTCCTGCCAGGAGAGCACGATGACTTGGGCATAACCAGGCAAGTCCTTCATTTTAATTCCATTTATCGTTGCGGAGAGACCCGGTGCTCTCGGGCACTACAGTTAATGTAATTTCTGCTCCAGTCCATTACAAACTACTCAGACCAGTTACTTCTTCCTCTGCCTCATGCTTTCAGGGGCCAAAGCCGTTTGACTTATCCTAACGCATATTTCACGTTCGGATTGACTCGCTCTTTGCAATTTGCAGTCAATGCTTCCAGCACCCTTAATCATAGAATAGTTTGGGTTGGAGGGGACCTTTAAAGGCCACCTAGTCCAACCCCCCTGAAATGAGCAGAGACATCTTCCAACTAGATGATGTTGCTCAAAGCCCCGTCCAACCTGACCTGCAATGTCTCCAGGAATGGGAAATCTACCACCTCTCTGGGCAACCTGGGGCAGTGTCTCACCACCCTGAGCATAAAAAATTTCTTCTTTATATCTAGTTGGAATCTCCCCTCTTATAATTTAAAGCCATTATCCCTGTTCTATCGCAACAGACCCTGCTAAAAAGTCTGTCCCCATCTTTCTTATAAGCCCCCTTCAAGTACTGGAAGGCAGCTATGAGATCTCCCCAGAGCCTTCTCTTCTCCGGGCTGAACTCCCTCAACTCTCTCAGCCTGTCCTCACAGCAGAGGGGCTCCAGCCCTCCCAGCATCTCCATGGCCTCCTCTGGCCCCACTCCAACAGGTCCATGTCCTTCTGCTTTGGTGGTCCCAGAGCTGGAGGCAGCACTGGGGGGGGTGTCTCACCAGAGCGGAGCAGAGGGACAGAATCCCCCCCCTTGCCCTGCTGGCCACACTGCTGGGGATGCAGGTGGTTTCTGGGCTGCCAGCACATGTTGCTGGCTCATGTCCAGCTTTTCACCCACCAGTATCCCTAAGTCCTTCTCGGCAGGGCTGCTCTCCATCCCTCCTCCCTGTGCTGATACCATGGATTGCCCTGACCCAGGTGCAGGAGGACCTTGCACTTGCCCGTGTTGAACCTCATGAGGTTCACACAGGCCCGCTTCTCAAGCTTCTCCAGATCCCTCTAAATGGCATCCTCTCCCTCAGCTGTGTCAACCACACCACATATCTTGGGGTCATCCACAAACTTGCTGAGGGTGCTCTCAATCCCACTGTCACAATACAGACCCCTAAGGGACACCACTCATCACTGATCTCCATGTGGACATTGGGCCATTGACCACTACCTTCTGGATGCTACCATCCAACCGATTCCTCATCCACCAAACAGCCCACCCATCAAATCTGTATTTCTCCAATTTAGCGAGAAGGATATTGAGGGGAGTGTGTCAAAAGCCTTACAGAAGTCCAGATAGATGACATCCATAGCTCTTCCCTTGTCCGCTGATGTAGTCACTCCATTATATGAGGCCACTAGGTTTTGTCAGGCACCATATACCCAACATGTGCTCTCTCGGGGTTTCCTTTTGCATGTCAAATAATTTAAGAGAATGGTTTTTTCTGTTTTATTGATTGACTTTGCTCTTCGAGGACCCTGACAGAAAGCCGTCCCTTACATTTCACATGAAGAAGAAATGGAAAAGTAAAGGCTTTGTCTTTCCCATAAAAGCAAAGTGACTCGTTAGCCCTGGGGTCCCCCAAGGCAGCAAATGGAGCTCCAGCCTGGAAGCTGCTGCAGAAGGGGATCTTGCACTGATCTCAAGGCTGAAATCACTCTTCAACTTCATGACCACAGCACCTGAGGAAGTCAGAAACCCCTGGGCTGTGGTTTCCTGTTCTTCTGGGACACTGTGAGCGAGCTCCTTGTTGTCCCCATAATGATGACCAGAAAAACAGGCAGAGCTGTGGGCTCAGCCCTGGGTGGGGGCTCCATCCAGCCCTTGGACAGAGCTACCAGAGGGGAAGAGCTTCTCTCCCCTGGAGGGCAGCTCCCTGGGCTGTGCTCTAGCAGCTCTCCACCAGTCCACTGAGAGCCGTCCTCACGCAGCCAGGACCCAGCCGTGACATCACAGCTCCTCTGTGAGGTCACAGTGGGTCTGTGAGGTCATTGAGCCATTATAAGGACTGAGGGCTCAGACCGTGGTCCCCAGTGCAGCAGCAGCAGCAGTTGCAGCAGCAGCAGCAGCACGATGCGAGCGCAGGGGGCCATGGGCCCTGGCAAACGCTTCCTCCTCATCCTCTTCCTCCTGATGGCCCTGCACACCAGGCTGGCCTGGGCAGCTCCATGGCAACCTCAGGGAGCAGGTAAGCGGACAGCTTGGGCAATCTCCACCCACCCCTGGCTCCCACTTGGTCACCTGAGCCCCTTCCAGTCCCTGCTGGTCCCTAAGGCAGAGGTGGATCCCAACGTGCAATGGAAACCTTTCTCATCTGTGCTTCCTTCTAGATGAGGGTGATGGCAACGCTTATCCTGATTATCAAATGGATCTTGGATTGCATCCCCTAGGGCTTCCTGCAGGTACGTTCTCAGTGTCCCTTTCCTTGAAAGCAGAAACCTTGACAATGTGGCAAGAGCTTATTCGTGTGCAATTTTCTATAAGACCCTCTCCGGGTCAAGGGCTTCCCGAATCCTTGCCCTATTCCTGTCCTGGAGCCCGAGAGCAGTCCCACAGCTAAGTCAGTGGGAGGAAGGAGCATTTCCCTTTTAATCCTTTTTCCACGCGAAATGACTTTGCTCCTTCCATGGCTGATGCGCAGACGTGGAGAAGAGCAGAGAGGGAACGGGTCGGGCCCAGTGACGTGCCCTCGGGCCAACGTAGGTCACAATAAAGGGTGGAGGCTTCTCCTGGGTGGATGCTTCTCCTGGGTGTTTATTTGAGAGACGTGCCCGAAGGGGAGTCTTTTCCAGCTCCTTGGCTGGATCCTGCACTAGATCCCGGCTGACGTCACAGGGTGAATTCTCTGTCCCTGCTGACCTCACCGGCTTTGCACTGCTTTTCTGTAATTGATTGATACGAAACTGAACCAAACACTTTCTGTGAAGGTCTTCCAAGAGAGAAGTACCCACCTGAAGGAAGCGAAATGTCACTGGAGCCACCTGAAGTCCTCGGGGACATTATCAAGGCGCTGGATGCAGTACACGGTGGGTGTATTTCACTCTGCGGTAACCGTGGGACTTGGACACCAGAGGTTTTTGCTCCACGTCTGAATGGGCTGTAGCTTGCAGAGCAGGAAGGGATCCATCAGAGCCTCGCCGCAGCCATGCTGGGTTTCAGCCCTTGCGGGTGCTGCCGAGCCCAGGGATGGTCCAGGGCCTCTGCGGCCAGTGGTGGCTCCAGCCGGGTGCCAGGGGCAGCCGCTGCCCCACTTTGACCATGAGGACTCAGAGCTGTTTGCGCAGAGGTCGGGGGCAGATTTGGGGTCCTGGCACGTGCTGCACTTGTGTCCAGCTGCCCCACAGCTCTGCTGGCCCAATGGGCCATTTCCAGCGGGGACTGAGGTCCCAGGCAACTCTGGCTGCCCTTTCCTAGTCCTGCAAGTTGGCTGGAGATCCTATTTGGGAGCTTTTGGGGTGATGCCGTCTGCAGACCGATAGCTGGGATGGGAGGAATGTAAGTGTTGCTGGTGCTTCCAGGGCAGGGCAGGAGGGTCTGGTAGAAGAACCCTTCTCCCGGCTGGTCTGGCTGCTGCAGCTTCTTCCCCTCCTCTAGGAAAGCCAGTGTTTAGCATCATCTTGCAGTTGGCCAAAAACGCACTAGATGTAAATCAGTGTTGGAGTAGTGACTGGGCACAGCCCCAGAAGCCCGGGCCTTGTTTCTCACCCTCATGCATGTCTTGGAGAAGTACTGCCTCCTGAAGGTGCCGCCTCCCTGCTGGGGAAGGCTTCCATCTGACCCAGCTGTCCCGCTTCCTTTCTCTAGTGATGGACCAAGAGGCTGTGCAGGAGGCGGCACTTCCAGAAGGACACAGCAACTCACTGCCAGTCCCGGGTGGAGAAAGAGAGGCCATGCCAGGTAATTGCTGTCCCGTGGCCAGCCGGTGTCACCCACCGGGATCGCTGTGTGTCAGCAGGCTCACTTGGGGGAACGCAGCTCCCGCTGCGGCTGCGTCCCAGAGCTGTCCGCGAGTCCCCTGAGGCCCAAGGCAGAGGAGCAGCACAGAGCGGGGTCCCCCCCGTCAGCTGAGGGCCCGAGCCATGCCCTGACTGCCCCTGGGCAGGGGCTTTGAGGGAACACCCCCGTCCTCCTGCATCCTCTGCGCCTGAGCCCCGCTGAGGCTTGACCTGTCCTCCCTGCTTTTTGGCAGTGATGTACACCGTATATCACCTTTTTCGGTCAAACTCAGGTTCTGAGCAGACCTGCGGGGGTGCCTAAGTGGGGGACACGTCCCAAAACCTGGGAGGGGCTGCTGGAGAAAAGGCTGGAACGAGTGTCTGGAGAGCTGCCAGCATAGAGGTCACCAGGACCCTCGGCAGCTTTGGCAATCTCCACTCACCCTTGGCCCTGACCTGGTCACCGGAGCCCCTTGCAGTCCCTGCTGGTCCCTAAGGCAGAGGTGGATCCCAACGTGCAATGGAAACCTTTCTCATCTGTGCTTCCTTCTAGATGAGGGTGATGGCAACGCTTATCCTGATTATCAAATGGATCTTGGATTGCATCCCCTAGGGCTTCCTGCAGGTACGTTCTCAGTGTCCCTTTCCTTGAAAGCAGAAACCTTGACAATGTGGCAAGAGCTTATTCGTGTGCAATTTTCTATAAGACCCTCTCCGGGTCAAGGGCTTCCCGAATCCTTGCCCTATTCCTGTCCTGGAGCCCGAGAGCAGTCCCACAGCTAAGTCAGTGGGAGGAAGGAGCATTTCCCTTTTAATCCTTTTTCCACGCGAAATGACTTTGCTCCTTCTGTGGCCGATGCGCAGACGTGGAGAAGAGCAGAGAGGGAACGGGTCGGGCCCAGTGACGTGCCCTCGGGCCAACGTAGGTCACAATAAAGGGTGGATGCTTCTCCTGGGTGTTTATTTGAGAGATGTGCCCGAAGGGGAATCTTTTCCAGCTCCTTGGCTGGATCCTGCACTAGATCCCGGCTGACGTCGCAGGGTGAATTCTCGGTCCCTGCTGACCTCACCGGCTTTGCACTGCTTTTCTGTAATTGATTGATACGAAACTGAACCAAACACTTTCTGTGAAGGTCTTCCAAGAGAGAAGTACCCACCTGAAGGAGGGAAAATGTCTCCAGAGCCATCTGAAGTCCTCAGGGACATTATCAAGGCGCTGGATGCAGTACACGGTGGGTGTATTTCACTCTGCGGTAACCGTGGGACTTGGACACCAGAGGTTTTTGCTCCACGTCTGAATGGGCTGTAGCTTGCAGAGCAGGAAGGGATCCATCAGAGCCTCGCCGCAGCCACGCTGGGTTTCAGCCCTTGCGGGCGCTGCCGAGCCCCAGGGATGGTCCAGGGCCTCTGCGGCCAGTGGTGGCTCCAGCCGGGTGCCAGGGGCAGCCGCTGCCCCACTTTGACCATGAGGACTCAGAGCTGTTTGCGCAGAGGTCGGGGGCAGATTTGGGGTCCTGGCACGTGCTGCACTTGTGTCCAGCTGCCCCACAGCTCTGCTGGCCCAATGGGCCATTTCCAGTGGGGACCGAGGTCCCAGGCAACTCTGGCTGCCCTTTCCTAGTCCTGGAAATTGGCTGGAGATGCTGATTTGGCAGCTTTTGGGGTGATGCCGTCTGCAGACCGATAGCTGGGATGGGAGGAATGTAAGTGTTGCTGGTGCTTCCAGGGCAGGGCAGGAGGGTCTGGTAGAAGAACCCTTCTCCCGGCTGGTCTGGCTGCTGCAGCTTCTTCCCCTCCTCAGGAAGGCCAGTGTTTAGCATCATCTTGCAGTTGGCCAAAAACGCACTAGATGTAAATCAGTGTTGGAGTAGTGACTGGGCACAGCCCCAGAAGCCCGGGCCTTGTTTCTCACCCTCATGCATGTCTTGGAGAAGTACTGCCTCCTGAAGGTGCCGCCTCCCTGCTGGGGAAGGCTTCCATCTGACCCAGCTGTCCCGCTTCCTTTCTCTAGTGATGGACCAAGAGGCTGTGCAGGAGGCGGCACTTCCAGAAGGACGCAGCAACTCACTGCCAGTCCCGGGTGGAGAAAGAGAGGCCATGCCAGGTAATTGCTGTCCCGTGGCCAGCCGGTGTCACCCACCGGGATCGCTGTGTGTCAGCAGGCTCACTTGGGGGAACGCAGCTCCCGCTGCGGCTGCGTCCCAGAGCTGTCCGTGAGTCCCCTGAGGCCCAAGGCAGAGGAGCAGCACAGAGCGGGGTCCCCCCCGTCAGCTGAGGGCCCGAGCCATGCCCTGACTGCCCCTGGGCAGGGGCTTTGAGGGAACACCCCCGTCCTCCTGCATCCTCTGCGCCTGAGCCCCGCTGAGGCTTGACCTGTCCTCCCTGCTTTTTGGCAGTGATGTACACCGTATATCACTTTTTTCGGTCAAACTCAGGTTCTGAGCAGACCTGCGGGGGTGCCTAAGTGGGGGACATGTCCCAAAACCCGAGAGCACCTGCTGGAGAAAATGCAGAAGGGGAGAGCAAGGCTCCAGCGTCTCCTGAGAGGGCCGGATTCTGTCCCTTCGGGGTGTGGGAGCTGGCCTGGGGGGAGGAAGGCAGGGAGGGAGAATTGGGGGTGTCGCTGCTGGCTGCAGGGATGGGATGTGTTTGTGTCCATCAAAGGAGCGACTGGTCAAGCAGCTCTGCTTTGCCCCGTGCTCTCCTTCTGGCCCTCGGAGTTGGGTTTGGTGGGACACCCTGGTGCCTCCAGGTTCCAGCCCTGGGGGGACAGAGAGACCTTCCCAGCCATATCCAATGTGCCACAAGCCCGCCGGTGTTGCGCAGGATGGACTAACATTCTCAATTGCTCCTCTCGATGCAGTCAGACAGGCAGTCCCAACTGTTTCAAAAACCAAAAGCATGGCAAGTCTCGTTGGTCTCCAAGACATACAAAGAGGCTGGATTGTTGGCACAGCAGTGGCCCTGGCTTTTCTGCTCTTGACAACAGTCATCTGCTGTATTGTCATCCTCAAGCGGCGGAGAAAGAAAATGAGGCGAGTCCTTGAATTTTCCCCTCGCGGCTTCCTTCCATGGCTGCTCGTAGCCACGAAGCCTTTCTGGTGAGGCTGCTGTGGCATGTTCAGGTAGTGGTTGGCCAGAAAGGTCTGCTGAGGGGTCTCCTGCTGCTGCCACATGCCTTTGTTGGCCTCAGCTCCTGGGCCGCCTTCTGGGGAGCCCACTCTGCCTGGAGCCAGCCTTAGCGCTGACCCTGCCTGGAGAAGAGCAGCCCCGGGAGCAACGGGCAGAGGCCAAGCCAGGTCAGGAGGAGAAGGAGCAGGCCGTGGGATGGCCCTAGAAAGCCAGGTGCGCAATAGCGCCTGCTCCTGCCTGGGGAACCTGCCCGGAGGAGTCCCCCTGCTCGGTGGTGCCAGGAGGTGCGGGTGTCCACCTGGGCCAAGCCGTGGTGGTCAGCCCTGCCAGCACCGGGCCGGGCCGTGGAGGACCGTCCCCGTGTCCCACCTGCAGCTGAGGCCTTAGCAGCCTCCTCTCTCCACAGAGACGCCTCTGCAGCAACAGAAGCCTGGCTGGAACCTGGCGGCCGCCCCCAGCACCCAAAGAAACCGGCCAGCCGCCCCGACACCCCAGGAACATCGACCCAACAGCAGGAGCTGCCTCTCCGACCTGCCTCACCAGCACAGCCGCCCTCCTTGCAGCCCTTACGCCCTGACAGCCCAAAATGTCCACAGCCCTGCTCAGGAGATGAATCTCCACTTGGCGCTGAGGCTCCTTCTCCAGCGTTCCCGCAGGGCCCGTTCCCATTAGGGCCTCTACAACCAGCACCTCCGGCTGCGGGGATTGACTCAAGGAGCTCCTCCGGGATCCCCCGCACCCCGCAGGGTGGGAGACCAGACCCCTGCCCACAGCGCCCTGCCTTTGGCTCTGGCCGCCACCCCAAGGTCACCCCGCAGCTCCCCGGCTGTTGCTGCTGCCCCCGCTGGTCACTGCACCCCAGGGGGGCCCAGCCCCGGCAGAGGGCAGCCAGGGCTCCAGCAGACCCTCGTGCACACAGCGGCCGGTGCCTCCGCTCCTGGAGGGCCACCCCTCCTCGCCATCGCTCAGCGCTGCCTGCCCGGAGACGGGGACACCCTGCAAAGGTCCCGGTCCCGTCTCGCCGGGGTGTTGCTGGCTCCTTGCCATGCGGCCGCGGTCGCTCCAGTTGGTGGGAGCCACGCTTCCTCCTGCTCCTGCTATGTGAGAAACTGGACATTACAAAATCATGAGAGAAAACAGGATGTCTCAAGTCGCACTTGCTGCAGGATAGCTACCACCTGTCTACATGATATAACATCAAAGTAGGGACATCCTTGGCTCTCAAAGCAACTGTATCTTGTTTGCCCCAAGAAACTCGTCTGCAGCTCGTCTGCCGTGCAGGACCCAGCACTGCCCAGGGGCCACAGGCAAGGGGGGCTCACACAGCAACCATGTGGGACAATAACTGGACGACCATAGATGACTGTCACAGTGATTGGTCAAACCATGAGTCGACAGGGACAATAAATTACCGATGCCCCTCACTGCAAATGGGACCCTCACCACCGTCGATCCTCATCATTGTTACGACTCAAGAGACCTCAGAATCACGGATCAACGGGACACTGTTGACTCCGGAGGACCTTCAAGTCATCGCACTAAGGCGGACTGAAGGAAACCTAAGCGGACCTGCTGGTGGCAACCTTTCCTGCTTTTCTGTGTAATACTGCTTCTCTTTTCATTCTTTCCTATACCTCTGCCTTTTCTCTATCACCATTTAGCATTATTTTAAGGTAACAGTAGTAAAGGTACAGCAAACAGCATCTGACCTCATTTGTGTCTTAATTGCATCTTCGGAATCATTTCACGACTCAAATCACGACTGAAGGAAACTGTCGTGGTTTGGCCTCAGAGGGCAACAAAGGACCACGTGGCAGCCGCTCGCTCAGATGGGGCCCTCCCCCCACCAGCGCGGCCGGGAGGGGAGAATCGGAGGAAAAAGGCAAAACTCGTGGGTTGAGACAAAGGCAATTTAACAGAACAGCAAGGAGAGCAAGAAACGAGGAATATACAACCACCAGTACGATAGCACCGCTTGCCGACCGCACACAGGACGCCCCCAGACCGCTCTGCTCCCCCGGGGGATGACTTCCTCTTCCCCCCCCTCGACTTCCTGCCCCTCCCCTTCCCCGGCCAGCTCCAGCTACCCCCTGGGCATGGCTCACATGGGATGTAATCCCTGTGTCCCTGCTAGGTCCTGGGGAGAATTAACCCTATCCCCGCCAGACCCAGGACAGAAGGCATTCAGCAACTCTGTCTCCTCTGCATCCTCTGCCACCATGCACCGTCTCATTCAACAGCAGGCCCACGCTTTCTCTAGTTTTCCTTTTGCCTCCAATATACTTGAAAAACCCTTCTTGATCACTTTGACATCCCTTGCCAATTTTAATTTCAAGGCAGCCTTGGCTTTCCTCATTTCAGCCCTGCATACTCTAACGGCATTCTTGTAATCTTCCCAAGTGGTCATTCCCTTCTTTCATGTACCATAAACTTCCTTCTTCCACTTGAGCTTTTTCAGAAACTCCCTGCTCAACCACGCAGGTCTCCTGCTTCCCTTGCCTGATTTCTTGCTCTTAGAGATGAACCGATCCTGAGCTTGGAGAAAGCGATATCTGAATATCAACCAGCTCTCTTGAGCCCCCCCACCCTCCAGAGCCCTAACCCATGGGATTTCTCCTAGCAGTTTCTTGAAGAGGTCAAAGTTAGCCCTCCTGCAATCCCAGGTTTCAGTTCTACTTGTTGTTTTGCGCATATTACCCACACTCCTGAACTCTGTCTTTTCATGGTCACTGCAGCCAAGGCTGCACCTCAGAGAAATGGACACAACGATGCAGCAGCCGCCGCTTCGGCCTGCATCACCTGCACGGCCACCCTCCCGCGGGCCCACACGCTCCACCAGCCCCTCCCGAGCCACCCTACACCAACAGCAGATCCTCTCCAGACCCCTCCAGCCCCACATCCCACCGAAATGGCCCTCGTGCCCCAGCAGCCCCCTGTTCCATCCCTCCGGCGAGGACTGAAGCCGGCCACACCAGGGGTAGGCCTTGGGGCAGTGACAGAACCCCCACCACCATCTCTGGGGATAAGCACTTTTTCTCCAAATAAAGGGACAGAGCTGTCACACAAGTGTCCTGGTGGTACCAACAGCAAACCCCATGAGGCACCAGTGCTGGCTGAGCTCCACGCGCGGGCCCACCCATGGATGCCCATGGTGTTGGCCAGCGGGAACCAGGCCCGGCGCTCCACCGACCAGCAGCGGCGACCCGAGAGGCTGGGGGACACCGTGGCCATGGCCAGCAACCAACAGTGACACCAATCTGACCAGCACTTGGTGCAGGAGGCTGTGACAGGAGCCCGACAGGCTGGCGAGGGTCCGTGGGGTGAGGGATCATCTGGCCCTGGGCCTCCTCAAATGGGCATCTCCAGGGACACAAGCCTGACAAGCAAATGTACTGGAGGCAAAACAAAGGTCTTCAGTAACTCCTGGGCACTTGATGGGCCCTAACGGGTGGGCCATCACCAACCGGGGGTGATGCAAAGCACCTGGATGCTGAGGCTCCTGTCAAGATGCTCCCTGAGGGAGGCTTTTACTGCCCTGGGAGCAACAAAGCGGTGACCAGACTGTCACACCGCTTGACCAGCGTGGTGAAAGGCTGGCTGGAGTGCTCCTACGAGTCCAGCTCTGCTGCCAAGGCTGTGGCCACTGTTCACAGGACATGGAAGCCAAACACACAGTGGCAGCCAAGGCCCTTCCTTTGCTCAGAGGAGGCAGTTTTGGCTGCGGGGAGGGGGGGTGTCAACCAGTGTTTGTGAGAGCTCTCTGGTCAAGAATGGCCTGAGGGGCCGTATGTTGGTCCATATGCTCCTCACGGCGGTTGCACGTGCTCTGGAAAGCTGCCAGGAGCCAGCCAAGAGCTCACCAGGCCCCTCTGCAGTTTCTGCAGTCTCCACTGAGGTCTGGCTCCCATCTTGTGATCTGAGCCCCTCGCAGTGCCTGTGGGTCACTGAGGCGGAGGTGGATCCCAACGTGCAATGGAAACCTTTCTCATCTGTGCTTGCTTCTAGATGAGGGTGGTGGCAACGGTTACCCTGCTTCTCGACTAGATCTTGATTCGGAGCCAAAGTTTCAGAGGACGTTAATACAGCACAACTTAAGAACGCTTAAGCTTTAGAAATGATGATCCAAAAAGACCAAAGCAGAAATGGGACCCTGCCTGGACAAGAGCAGCCCCCAGGAGCGAGAACTATCGCAACTAGAACCATTATCAAAGACTGAAGGAGGCTGGTCAGCCACCCGGAAGGAGGAAATACAAACATGTCAAAGCTTTCCCCAAACAGTGGGTTTCCAGTGCAGCGTCAGTGGCTTCTGAGTGTTGGGAATTTGGACGCAACGCTCATCCACTGACAGGTTCAGAACTCCACATCCTCCTTTTGCCTTCAACAGCACCAAGTCTCACACGGTTCGGTTTGGAATGGTTTTCCATCCAGCACCCGGTTCGTGTTGGGGCTTCTTCCCACCCCTTTCGAAATGCCTTGGTCTATGATCCCACCACTTGTGTGCCATGGGCCCTTCCTGATAAATGGGGCCGAGGGAGAGCATGGCCAGTGTCCAGGAGAGCCCAGGATAGCTGGACGGAATCGGGAATACGGGGGGCCATCTAAACATGCCCACAGTAAATTCGGGGGTGCAGGGACAGGTTGGCCCACGCATGTCCTTAATGGAACTGGCCCTTCTGAGCGTCAGATATGGGGGTGTCACACGTCAATGGTCCCAGGGGACAAAAGGCCTGACTCTTTTGCCTTCCATAACTTCCCCACTGGTTATTAACAGTAAAGACCCTTGTGGCAATTGTGTGTCACACACACCCGGCGGCTCCGGCCATGGGAATGCACTCAGGGGGCTCCCCCGGGACCACCCGCACCCCAAGCGGTGGGCAGCCCAACCCCCGCCCTCAGCACTCTGCCATTGGCTCCAGCCGCCCCCCCAAGGGGGACACAGCGGGGTCCCGGGAGCCTCGGCCAGTCCCCTCCAACTGATGCCCGGGGATCCCAGGGGGATGCTGCAGCCCCTGCCGGTCACCGCTCCCCAGGCGGGGCAGCTGGGGCTCTGGGAGCTCCTTTGTGAGGTCACGGCGTGTTTGTGACATCACCGAGCCGTTATAAGGACTGAGGGCTCAGCCCGTGGTCCCCAGTGCAGCAGCAGCAGCAGTTGCAGCAGCAGCAGCAGCACGATGCGAGCGCAGGGGGCCATGGGCCCTGGCAAACGCTTCCTCCTCATCCTCTTCCTCCTGATGGCCCTGCACACCAGGCTGGCCTGGGCAGCTCCGTGGCAACCTCAGGGAGCAGGTAAGCGGACAGCTTTGGCAATCTCCACCCACCCCTGGCTCCCACTTGGTCACCTGAGCACCTTCTAGTCCCTGCTGGTCCCTAAGACAGAGGTGGATCCCAACGTGCAATGGAAACCTTTCTCATCTGTGCTTCCTTCTAGATGAGGGTGATGGCAACGCTTATCCTGATTATCAAATGGATCTTGGATTGCATCTCCTAGGGCTTCCTGCAGGTACGTTCTCAGTGTCCCTTTCCTTGAAAGCAGAAACCCTGACAATGTGGCAAGAGCTTATTCGTGTGCAATTTTCTATAAGACCCTCTCCGGGTCAAGGGCTTCCCGAATCCTTGCCCTATTCCTATCCTGGAGCCCGAGAGCAGTCCCACAGCTAAGTCAGTGGGAGGAAGGAGCATTTCCCTTTTAATCCTTTTTCCACGCGAAATGACTTTGCTCCTTCCATGGCTGATGCGCAGACGTGGAGAAGAGCAGAGAGGGAACGGGTCGGGCCCAGTGACGTGCCCTCGGGCCAACGTAGGTCACAATAAAGGGTGGAGGCTTCTCCTGGGTGTTTATTTGAGAGACGTGCCCAAAGGGGAGCCTTTTCCAGCTCCTTGGCTGGATCCTGCACTAGATCCCGGCTGACGTCGCAGGGTGAATTCTCGGTCCCTGCTGACCTCACCGGCTTTGCACTGCTTTTCTGTAATTGATTGATACGAAACTGAACCAAACACTTTCTGTGAAGGTCTTCCAAGAGAGAAGTACCCACCTGAAGCACGGAAAATGTCCCTGGAGCCATCTGAAGGCTTCTGGGACCTTCTGAAGGAAGCAGAGCGAGGACAGGGTGGGTGTATTTCACTCTGCGGTAGCCGTGGGACTTGGACACCAGAGGTTTTTGCTCCACGTCTGAATGGGCTGCAGCTTGCAGAGCAGGAAGGGATCCATCAGAGCCTCGCCGCAGCCACGCTGGGTTTCAGCCCTTGCGGGCGCTGCCGAGCCCCAGGGATGGTCCAGGGCCTCTGCGGCCAGTGGTGGCTCCAGCCGGGGGCCAGGGGCAGCCACTGCCCCACTTTGACCATGAGGACTCAGAGCTGTTTGCGCAGAGGTCGGAGGCAGATTTGGGGTCCTGGCACATGCTGCACTTGTGTCCAGCTGCCCCACAGCTCTGCTGGCCCAATGGGCCATTTCCAGCGGGGACCGAGGTCCCAGGCAACTCTGGCTGCCCTTTCCTAGTCCTGCAAGTCAGCTGGAGATGCCGATTCAGCAGCTTTTGGGGTTGGGCTCGATGTCCCGCCTGCAGACCGATAGCTGGGATGGGAGGAATGTAAGCGTTGCTGGTGCTTCCAGGGCAGGGCAGGGCAGGAGGGTCTGGTGGAATAACCTTCCCCCGGCTGGTCTGGCTGCTGCAGTTCTTCCCCTCCTCTAGGAAAGCCAGTGTTTAGCATCATCTTGCAGTTGGCCAAAAACGCACTAGATGTAAATCAGTGTTGGAGTGTTTGCACATCCCCAGAAGCCCGGGCCTTGTTTCTCACCCTCATGCATGTCTTGGAGAAGTACTGCCTCCTGAAGGTGCCGCCTCCCTGCTGGGGAAGGCTTCCATCTGACCCAGCTGTCCCGCTTCCTTTCTCTAGTGATGGACCAAGAGGCTGTGCAGGAGGCGGCGTTTCCAGAAGGACGCAGCAACTCACTGCCAGTCCCGGGTGGAGAAAGAGAGGCCATGCCAGGTAATTGCTGTCCCGTGGCCAGCCGGTGTCACCCACCGGGATCGCTGTGTGTCAGCAGGCTCACTTGGGGGAACGCAGCTCCCGCTGCGGCTGCGTCCCAGAGCTGTCCGCGAGTCCCCTGAGGCCCAAGGCAGAGGAGCAGCACAGAGCGGGGTCCCCCCCGTCAGCTGAGGGCCCGAGCCATGCCCTGACTGCCCCTGGGCAGGGGCTTTTAGGGAACACCCCGTCCTCCTGCGTCCTCTGCGCCTGAGCCCCGCTGAGGCTTGACCTGTCCTCCCTGCTTTTTGGCAGTGATGTACACCGTATATCACTTTTTTCGGTCAAACTCAGGTTCTGAGCAGACCTGCTGGGGCCCCTAAGTGGGGGACATGTCCCAAAACCTGGGAGGGGCTGCTGGAGAAAAGGCTGGAACGAGTGTCAGCATAGAGCAGTCAGCATAGAGGTCACCAGGACCCTCGGCAGCTTTGGCAATCTCCACTCACCCTTGGCCCTGACCTGGTCATCGGAGCCCCTTCTAGTCCCTGCTGGTCCCTAAGACAGAGGTGGATCCCAACGTGCAATGGAAACCTTTCTCATCTGTGCTTCCTTCTAGATGAGGGTGATGGCAATGCTTATCCTGATTATCAAATGGATCTTGGATTGCATCCCCTAGGGCTTCCTGCAGGTACGTTCTCAGTGTCCCTTTCCTTGAAAGCAGAAACCCTGACAATGTGGCAAGAGCTTATGCAGGTGTAATTTTCTATAAGACCCTCTCCGGGTCAAGGGCTTCCCAAATCCTTGCCCTATTCCTTTCCTGGAGCCCGAGAGCAGTCCCACAGCTAAGTCAGTGGGAGGAAGGAGCATTTCCCTTTTAATCCTTTTTCCATGCGAAATGACTTTGCTCCTTCCGTGGCCGATGCGCAGACGTGGAGAAGAGCAGAGAGGGAACGGGTCGGGCCCAGTGACGTGCCCTCGGGCCAACGTAGGTCACAATAAAGGGTGGAGGCTTCTCCTGGGTGTTTATTTGAGAGACGTGCCCGAAGGGGAGCCTTTTCCAGCTCCTTGGCTGGATCCTGCACTAGATCCCGGCTGACGTCGCAGGGTGAATTCTCGGTCCCTGCTGACCTCACCGGCTTTGCACTGCTTTTCTGTAATTGATTGATACGAAACTGAACCAAACACTTTCTGTAAAGGTCTTCCAAGAGAGAAGTACCCAGCTGAAGGAGGGAAAATGTCCCTGGAGCCATCTGAAGGCTTCTGGGACCTTCTGAAGGAAGCAGAGCGAGGACAGGGTGGGTGTATTTCACTCTGCGGTAGCCGTGGGACTTGGACACCAGAGGTTTTCGGGGCTGGGCTCAATGTCCCGTCTGCAGACCCGTAGCTGGGATGGGAGGAATGTAAGCGTTGCTGGTGCTTCCAGGGCAGGGCAGGAGGGTCTGGTGGAAGAATCTTCCCCCAGCTGGTCTGGCTGCTGCACGTTCTTCCCCTCCTCTTTGGCAGTGACGTACAGTGTACATGACTTTTCTCAGTCAAACTCAGGTTCTGAGCAGACATGCTGAGGTCCCTAAGTGGGGGACACGTCCCAAAACCTGGGAGCAGCAGCAGGAGAAAAGGCAGACAGGGAAAGCAAGGCTCCAGTGTCTCCTGAGAGGGCCAGATTCTGTCCCTTTGGGGTGTGGGAGCTGGCCTGGGGGGAGGAAGGCAGGGAGGGAGAATTGGGGGTGTCGCTGCTGGCTGCAGGGATGGGATGTGTTTGTGTCCGTCAAAGGAGTGACTGGTCAAGCAGCTCTGCTTTGCCCCGTGCTCTCCTTCTGGCCCTCGGAGTTGGGTTCGGTGGGACACCCTGGTGCCTCCAGGTGCCAGCCCTGGGGGGACACAGAGACCTTCCTAGCCATATCCAACGTGCCGCAAGCCCACCGGTGGTGCGCAGGACGGACTAACGTTCCCAATTGCTCCTCCAGATGCCGTCAGACAGGAAATGCCAACTGTTCCCAAAACTCAGAGCACGGCAAGGATCGTCGATCCCCAATATGTGCAAATGAGCTGGATCATTGGCACAGCAGTAGCCCTGGCTTTTCTGCTCTTGACAACAGTCTTCTGCTGTATTGTCATCCTCAAGCGGCGGAGAAAGAAAATGAGGTGAGTCCTTGAATTTTCCCCTCGCGGCTTCCTTCCATGGCTGCTCGTAGCCACGAAGCCTTTCTGGTGAGGCTGCTGTGGCATGTTCAGGTAGTGGTTGGCCAGAAAGGTCTGCTGAGGGGTCTCCTGCTGCTGCCACATGCTTTTGTTGGCCTCAGCTCCTGGGCCGCCTTCTGGGGAGCCCACTCTGCCTGGAGCCAGCCTTAGCGCTGACCCTGCCTGGAGAAGAGCAGCCCCGGGAGCAACGGGCAGAGGCCAAGCCAGGTCAGGAGGAGAAGGAGCAGGCCGTGGGATGGCCCTAGAAAGCCAGGTGCGCAATAGCGCCTGCTCCTGCCTGGGGAACCTGCCCGGAGGAGTCCCCCTGCTCGGTGGTGCCAGGAGGTGCAGGCGTCCACCTGGGCCAAGCCGTGGTGGTCAGCCCTGCCAGCGCCGGGCCGGGCTGTGGAGGACCGTCCCCGTGTCCCACCTGCAGCTGAGGCCTCAGCAGCCTCCTCTCTCCACAGAGACGCCTCTGCAGCAACAGAAGCCTGGCTGGAAGCTGGTGGCCACCCTGGCATCCAAGAGAGATGGACGCAATGCGAGCAGCCGCCGCTCCCGCCTGCATCACCGGAACCACGGCCGCCCTCCCGGGAGACCCCGTGCCCCACCAGCTTCTCCCCGACCACCCTGGACCAACAGCAGAACTTGTCCAGCCCCGTCCGGCCCCAGACCCCACCGAAAGAGCCCCCGTGCCTGACCACCACACAGTGTTCACAGCCCTTTTCGGGGGGTCAATCCCCACTCGGTGCTGGGGCTGCTCCTCAAACGCACCCTTTGGGCCAGCTCCTGCCCAAAGCTCAACACCCGGCAGCTCCGGCCGAGGGGATGTGCTCAGCGGGCTCCTCCAGGACCCCCAGCACCCTGCGGGGTGGGCAGCCCGACAACCGGCCTCGGCACCCTGCCTCTGGCTCTGGCCACCATCCCAAGGTCACCCCGGAGCTCCTCGAGGACGGCTGCTCCCCCCGCTGGTCACTGCTCCCCAGGCTGGCCCAGCTCCAGAAGAGGCTGGGCAGGGGGTTGTCCTGCTTTGCCGTCAGAGGGAAACGAAGAACCAGGAGGCAGCCACGCTCTAAAGCCTCCCCCAAGGCCGTGACAGGAGAAGAGGGAAAAATACGCAAAACTCATGGGCCTGGACAAAGGCAGTCCAAGAAAAGAACAAAGGGAACAAGAAAACAATAAAAGTCACATGGATAGAGGAATATACAAACACAGTTACAATACCACCGCTCACCGACTGCACCGGGGACGTCCCCCGAGCCACCCCAGCTGTGAATTTCTGCCCCCCCGCTTCCCCGGCCAGCTCCCCGCTACTCCTGGGCATGGCTCACATGGGATGGAATACCTGTGTCCCTGCTAGATCCTGGGGAGAATTAACAGGGAGAATTTCCCTGTTGGAACCAGCACAGGGTGCCGGGGCTCCAGCAGCCCCTCGCCCATGCAGCGGCCGGTGCTCCCACTCCCGGGGGTCACTTTCCCTCCCACCCATCACTTGCCACTGACCACCCGCAGACAGGGACACCCTGCAAAGGCCACAGTCCCCTTGTGCCGGGGTCTCGCTGGCTCCCTGCCATGCGGCCACGGCCGCTCCACTCGGGGGGAGGTCGCGCTTCCTCCTACTCCTCCTCCTCCCGTCCCGCCTCTCCTGTATGACTCCTGTCGCCAGGGTCTCCCCAATGTCCCCATCCCCGGCGCCCACCATCAGTGCTGGGATTTGGACAATACCTGGGGCTCTGTCCCCTTGTGTGAGCTCGAGTTTGTTTTCTGAATCATTGCCATCTTGACTGTGTCCTCACCATTCTTCTACTCTTAGAACCACCTCTGGCTCGAACAGCCTCTCCTTGGGGAGAGCGTCAGCTGTCCCTCAGTAAGAATTCCTCGCTCACCACTGAGGGCTATGAAGGTGAGGAGAGACCGGAGCATCTCTCCGCTGAGGAAAGGCTGCGGGACCTGGAGCTGTTCAGCGTGGAGAAGAGCAGACTGAGAGGGGACCTCATCAATGCTGAGCAATATCTAAAGGTTGAGTTTCAGGAGGACGGGGCCAGACTCTTCTCAGTGGTGCCCGGGGACAGGACAAGAGGCAACTGGCAAAACCTGGAACAGGGGAAATTCCTTCTCAACATGAGGAGAAACTTCTTTCCTGTGAGGGTGACAGAGCCCTGGAACAGGCTACCCAGAGAGGGTGTGGGGTCTCCTTCACTGGAGACAGTCAAACCCTGCCTGGACATGTTCCTCTCTGACCTGCTGTGGGTGACCCTGCTCTGCCAGGAGGTTGGACTGGATGATCTCCAGAGGTGTCTGCCAACTCCTGCCAGTCTGGGGTTCTGTGAGCCCACAGGCTGTGCACTGGTTTTCCGTATTTGATTCATGTGAAATCAAAATGTGCTTTGTGTTAAAGTTCTCCAAGAGAGAAGTACCCAGATGAAGGAGGGAAAAAGTCCCCGGAGCCATCTGAAGTCCTCAGGAACATTCTGAAGGAACCAGAGCAAGGACAGGGTGGGTGTATTTCACTCTGCAGTAGGCGTGGGACTTGGACACCAGAGGTTTTTGCTCCACGTCTGAATGGGCTGCAGCTTGCAGAGCAGGAAGGGATCCATCAGAGCCTCGCCGCAGCCACGCTGGGTTTCAGCCCTTGCGGGCACTGCCGAGCCCCAAGGATGGTCCAGGGCCTCTGTGGCCAGTGGTGGCTCCAGCCGGGGGCCAGGGGCAGCCGCTGCCCCACTTTGACCATGAGGACTCAGAGCTGTTTGCGCAGAGGTCGGGAGACAGATTTGGGGACTGTTGCACATGGCCTGGAAAGTCTTTGGAGACCTGCCAGGAGCCAGCCAAGAGGTCATCAGAACCCTCCGCATCTTCTGCAATCTCCTCCCACATCTGGCTCCCACCTTGTGAGCTAAGCACTGGACCCTGCTGTCTGTGTCCCAGCCCAAAACCACCTCAGAAACCTCCAGCTCCAGACCCAACCCAAACATCCCCCCATCTCTCTAGATCATCTCTCCCATCATCTCTAGATCTGTTCAAGCAGGTCCACGTCTTTCTTGTCCTATTTACCACTGTGCACCCCACAGGATAGAAGCAAGCTGAGAACCTCAGCTGAAGTCCACGTAATAGAAAAGACCCAGCCTGTCTCTTTCCAAAAAGCCAAAGCAGAAAGGGGAAATCGGGAAGTCCCCTTGGCCACCACTGAGCACACGAGGTCATGGAAGATGTGGTTAGACAAAGGGCTCTCTCCCAGTGCATTAAATGGGCTGCCAACTCCCGTGTTACTGCAATCCATCGGGCTTCCCCATGAATTCCTCATGATTGTACTCTGGGGCCTGTGTTGGGAGATGGCGTGACACCTGTGTTGGGAGATGGTGTGACACCTTAGGACATCCACTGAATCCACCAGCACTGAACCCAGACTGCCAATATGCGGGAAACTGGGGTCAGGGCTTGACCCTTGGGGCTGCTGCCCCCAGTGCTCAGGCTCCCAGTCCTGAGCTGATGGTGGCAACTACTGATTGCTACTTCAACATTCCCCAACATTCCCCATTGACACAGGAGCCCAAATATCGATGGCAGATAAGGACACGTAACAAAGGACAGCCTCCACTTAGCGAGCAAATAGTTCCCCTTGCAGGCGGTGATGGCAAATGGCTACCCACCCCCTGGTCAGGGCTAAATTAATTCTATCTAATGGATGGAAAGTCCAGCCTTACTTTTAAGTCCTCCATAATTAAGTTTGGATGTGTTGAAGGGTCAGCCATGGGTGGACTCATGGGGAAGTGGGAAATAGGGGCACCAAGTGCTCTGCCCCCAGCTTTCCTGGAGCACCTTTAGGGACTGGAAGGGGCTCTAAGGTCCCCTGCACCCTTCCCTTCTCCAGGCTGAACACCCCCTACTCTCTCAGCCTGTCATGGGTTCCAGCCCTCGGATCCTCTTCATGGCCTCCTCTGGACTGGCTCCAACAGGTCCACCAAAGTCCCCTTTGTGCACCACAGCGTTATCTCATCCAGTTCTGCACACTCCTGCTCCCTGTGTCCCTTTATTTGGCAGCTCCAAATATGGACCAATTGAGTTGGCCTCCATCTATCTGCCACTAACACCTGGCCATGATCACACGTGGGAAAGGCGGCATTTTCAAGGCCATCCTCTTAATTGTGTCCACCAGTGTGTGGAGACGGCAGAGCCTGTTTGTACTCGCAGTCACAGCACAGCCAGGAGGGGCTGCTGCTGTGGGAGCACATCCACATTCTTTCAGTCTCCTCTTCCGGGCTTCAAAGTCCTACATCCCTTACCACTCCTCCCTCCGTCCCAGACTACTACAAGACTACAGTCTGTGCAGGACCTGTGCTTTTCAGCCATGCCTCATGAGGCGTTCTTGGCATTTGAAGAGCCAAAATCCCAGAGAAGGGAGGAGGAGGTACCTCCGAGAGCGCCCTGGGTGAAAGCTGGAACAACAAAGGTCTCAGGGAACCCACAAAAAGCTGCCTTTCCTTGGCCACGCACAAAGGGACTTTCTTGTAGTCACTAACTGGATCTAAAAAGCTCCTTCCCCCATCTCTTCTCGCCCAGTGAAAATTCTCAGCACCCTTGGATAATGCGGAAACCCACCTTAGAACTCATCTAGGCCTGGACTGTGGAGTGGGAAAATCCAGCTTTTCTAACCCAAGTTGCTGAGGGTCGGTTTGCTCTTTGGGCAGATGCTGCAGTACATGAATCCCTTGTAGCATCAGTCAGTACCATACACCAGATCATAGAATTGTCCAGATTGGAAGGGACCTTTTAGATCGAGTCCAACCATCAATGCAACACTGACAAACCCACCACTGACCCATGTCCCTCAGCACCACGTCTGCCTGGCTTTTAAATACCTCCAGGGATGGTGACTCCACCACTGCCCTGGGCAGCCTCTTCCAAGGTTTCCTTTTTGTGAAGAAATTTTTCCTAATATCCATCCTAAACCTCTCCGGTACAACTTAAGGCTGTTTCCTTAAGTTCCATCACCTGTTCCTTGGGAGAAGAAACCGACCCCCCCCCTGGCTACACCCTCCTTTCAGGGAGTTGTAGAGAGCGAGGTGGTCTCCCCTCAGCCTCCTTTTCTCCGGGCTGAACACCCCCAGCTCCCTCAGCCGCTCCTCACAAGACTTGCTCTCCAGACCCCTCACCAGCTCCATTGCCCTTCTCTGGACATGCTGGTGCCTCTGGACACAGCCTCCCCCAGTGCTCCGGTGTATGGGGTGGCAGATCATGACAGAAGGAGAAGGAGCTATTTGGCCACAAAAGGCATAATTTGCATGATTTTCTACTCAGGATTCTTCTAGAGGTATTTTGGTAGTTACCATATCTTACTACATGTCAGGAGTGAGCTGGCTGGTGGACTTGAGGCAAGAGAGGACCAAGGAAGAGGAGTCCTGATGTTGGGGACATGGACAGCACTGCAGCAGTGGAGGGGTTTCTCCTGTATGGTTGGGGTGTGTGGATTCTGCACTTCTGACATGACTTTGTGGTAAGATTTGTGTGTTTTCTGTGGTTAACTGCAGTAGCTGTTGCAGTAACCTTCTAATGGGAGAGGTGACCTTCTAATGGGAGAGGAATTTCCCGGAAGAACAGAGAAGGCAGTAGGTGCCAGCTGGGGTCCTCTTGTCCCATCCCGCCACCAGCTCCTGGCCGTTTTGCTGCAGTAAAATGATGAGGTGACGGAGGGTCAGTGTGATGAGGCAGTGCTCCTGGAGGAGCAGCAAGAGAAACGTGTCCCCACAGCCCCCCCAGCTACAGTGCTCTCACACAGGACTGTGAGTCAGGTTCAGTGCACAAGGAAGCGATAAGGACAAGGGGTATTTGCTATTTAAGCTTTTACATCACCCAGGTCACTAATTAATTAATCAGTCGCTGCTAAAGTTTGTAGGTTTGATTATTCATTTAGATGGGCTGGTTTTGTTCAATCAGCTGTGGTGGCTAGTGTGGCGATAATTTCAACTGCATTTGGCAGCGAACAAAAAAATTTACTAAATAAAAAAGCACCCAGTTCTACAATATTCGTTTAAACGGACTGGGCGTAGGTCATTTTTCAAATGCCAACACCTGATGTTAACTTCAGAAAGATTATTCTAGCTGGATTTAACGATATGTGGAGAGTTGGGCAGAGAGGAACCTGATGAAATTCAACAAGGGCAAGTGTAGGGTGCTGCACCTGGGGAGGAATAAACCCCTGCACCAGGACGTGTTGGGGGCTGACCTGCTGGAGAGCAGCTCTGAGGAGAAAGACCTGGGAGTCCTGGTGGACAATAGGATGACCATGAGCCAACAATGTGCCCTTGTGGCCAAGAAGGCCAATGGCATCCTGGGGTGCGTCAGGAAGAGTGTGACCAGCAGCTCGAGGGAGGTTATCCTCCCCCTCCACTCTGCCCTGGTGAGGCCCCATCTGGAGCACTGTGTCCAGTTCTGGGCTCCCCAGTTCAAGAAGGACAGGGAACTGCTGGAGAGGGAACAGCAGAGGGCTACAAAGATGATGAGGGGCCTGGAGCATCTCTCGTACGAGGAAAGGCTGAGGGTCTTGGGTCTTTTTAGTCTGGAGAAGAGAAGGCTGAGGGGGGAATCTGATCAACGCTTATAAATACTTAAAGGGTGGGCGTCAGGAGGATGGGGCCAGTCTTTTTGCAGTGTTGTCCAGGGATAGGACAAGAGGAAATGGGCACAAACTTGAACATGGGAAGTTCCACCTAAACATGAGGAGGAACTTCTTTCCTTTGAGGGTGGCAGAGCTCTGGAATAGGCTGCCCAGAGAGGTGGTGGAGTCTCCGTCTCTGGAGACATTCAAAACGCGCCTGGACAAGTTCCTGTGCAACCTGCTCTGGGTGGACCTGCTTTGGCAGGGGTGTTGGACTAGATGATCTCCAGAGGTCCCTTCACACCCCGTATCATTCTGTGATTGTGTGATTCTGCGATATATGAAAGCCCTTGTTACTTACATTAATTTAAACAATACCAATCCGGTTTCTACACATCAATTGTGTAATACCAGGAACTGGTGCTTTGCTATTTGGAGCCCTTAACTGGAGTAAACTGAAATAATTTCTTCTTTCTTCTTTCAAATGCATTTTGGCCTTCCCCAGGTGTCTGCTGGGGTGCGCTGGCTGACGTTGAACTGCTTGTTATGTTGCCTTGTCTCTTTACAAAGCTGCTCTCGTGTATGTGATTCCTACGCAATATTTTAATTTCAAATGCACTCACTTTAGGATGATTCTGCCAAAGTACTTATTTGGATCTTTGATACATAATCAGCTAGTAGTTGAAGCATGTAAAATTTATATGTATTTTAAACTGATCTATTTTCAAATCAAAATATTAGTCATTTACAGTACTGAATAAAAATATTTTGGGAAAGGACAGATTCTTGTTTAACTACTTACATATATCAAACTGGACAAACTGTTACTCCTGCAAACTGGCGTTCCAGTCCGAATCCTACAGCTGTAATCAAAAACTGCAGTTATGGTGATATCCTGGTCGTTTCTGTCTTTGTAGATAAAAATACCTCTACAAAGTGTATTGTAGATAGTAAGTTTTTCATTGACTATTTTTTAGTGTTATTATGTTACATGTATGTATGCAAGTTTTTGCTGAACTTAAGTACAGACAGAATTATAACCTTATTAAGGTTTGATAATTAAGTGTTTTCTCCCTTAAAATAAGATCTATAAAAGTTTAGCTAATAAGGTAAAATTTTACTCTAATTCAAAGCGCATAAAATGCCACAACCAATTTTCTGTTAAAAACACGTTAAAGCTTTCTTAGCCAAAAAAGTCTAAAATATGGCCCCAATACACTTAATGTGTTTCTCTACTGAAACGCCTTTTAGAAATACATTGACAGCACTTATTTAAGAGATCCAAAAGAAAAAATGATTTGCCATCAATAGTAGAACTCAAAATCTGTTCATTATTAGTCTTCTTTTAAAATTTCTAAAAGGAAAAGGCATTTAATAAGTTCAGTCAATGTTTATTTTCTGCAAAGTAAAATCAAATAATGTAAACATACTTAATACATAATATTAACTCAATCTATTAAACCTTGTGTACCATGGCACTGAACTTATGGCAGTTGTATAACTTGAAAATACCGTTGCTTTGCCAATGACAGAGGTTTCTAAATCAATAAATATGTTTGAAAAGTAAAAAGCAGTTCACAATATAAAAGCATCGTACCTGAACTCAAATCTACAGGGCGGTCACGCATGGGCTGTTCTTTAGAACTGTGTAGATAGAACAATTGTCACTAAAACTCCCTCTAAAAAAATAAAATGCTTTGTTAATAACTTGTTAGGTAAATCATGCCGGATAGCACAAAATACAGTAGCTGGAAAAGGCAAAATAATTTGGTAGGCCCATCTAATTCTTCGGCATAGCTGTGCAGGCATCAAGAGGAGTTCTCTGTTCCTTCCTTAAGCTTTTTTCTTTTTTCTTCTAGTGTTTGTTTAAATACTTTTTTCAAGGTATTGTAAACATACGGTCCATTTTCAGAATCGAAGCTTGTCTAGTAAAAGGCAGAAATTGAAGTTCAGTTGTTAAATAGATGTCACACAGCAAAATGCAAAGTAGATAACCAACATTTCCAAAAAAAAAAGTTTGTAAGATTTATCAAAGAAAATATGGGTGTCATGATGGAGCACTTAGTGCTAAGTATTTCCAGTTTTATGCTGACTAGACGTTCAAACAAACTAGCAGGAGGAGGAATGTCGTGATCGTTTTAAGAGGTGCCATGTCTGTAGATGTACCAGAGATCAGGAACGTTCTGTTCAAATCATTTCACCTGCGGAACCCCAGAAGAAAGCAGCTCGGAGCCGAGCGATAGCACGATTAACCTCTCACTGCTATTAAATGATTCCAAAAGCAGGAGTTATTTATACACATCCTATATTAAGGGCCCGAAACATAACTGAATTGCCATGTAACTTCAGAAAATGATTTCATCTGATGGAAAGACTCCCAAGTAGTACAGAGTCTACCAAACCCTTTGGTAAACTACTCCCAGTGACTAATTATTCTCTTAAAATATCTTAAAAATGATCTTTTCCCTAATGTGAAGAAGCCCATGAATTGGCAGTGATCCAGAAACAGAAAAAAAATGATACCAAAAGATTAAGGCTGTAGTGGCAGAATTCAATTATGGTAAGAATATTTCCCATCCTTTATGTAGGCTGATTATTATGAAATGCAAGCTCTGAAATGGATAAGCACTAAGTGTGAAGGAATTACTGTCACTTTCCATGCAGAGCCCTGCTCTGTTGATTAACCCCTCGCTGTTTAAATCAACTAAATGCGATGTCACAGACAAATGGTTACTTGCCTTAGTGAAAGCTTTAATAGCACGAGCGAGTAAGGCCTCCTCCACATCAGCTGGCAGCGCGTGCAAGTTCACCACACAGTGTAAAATACAAAGGATGGTCTGACACTGCTCCTGGTGGGTAAAAGGAACAGCAGCTCATTAGAAGGAATATTTTCCTGAAAAAAACATTTTGCTCTCAGTTTTTGTTAATTGCTGTTTAAATATCAGACTGTGCCTGCCTGTAGTGAAACCTTCAGGTGCAGGAGTCAGGGAGGGAATTTTCACAAGCCTAAAGAGCCTCTACATAATTATTTCAGTCATGATGGGAGAAACTCTTCCCTTAGTTAGTGTACCTACTCTTCCCAGTTACTGTACCACAAACTGCTCTGGAAATTTCTAGGAGGTCAGGTGTGCATCCAGAGACTTTTCAAGTAGCATTCATGTGAATTGGCAGAGAAAAAAGTCAGATTTGATCTTTTCAGTTCCAATTGCTATGTTTAGGACTCTTTCCCAATGAACACAGGATGATTTGCATCTCTCTGTCCTACCACATCTCCTTCACCATTAAAGGAAGCTGGCAGAAAGACACCTGGGCAGCGCTAGCAAGAATGCAGAAAGGGAGCAGCACTATCTCTGGGGCTGCTACTTCCCATCCCTTCTTCAAGGGAGACAGATCTCTGGGCTCACAGTTCACTTAACAGTGAAAATTAAATTAAAACTTCAGGGATTTCTAGGAAGGGCAGCTAATTATGCATCAGTATGTACAGGGGGAAGATTAGCAGGAAAGAACCTGGGTGTCCCAACACACGCAAAGCTGAACATGAGCCAGCAACAGGCCCCTGTGATAAAAGCAGCTTAAGAGCATCCTGAGCTGCATTAGAGGCCAATTGAGGGGACACATCTGGAGCACCAGGTCCAGTTCTAGGCTCCTTGGTACAAGAAGGCCATGGAGGGGCCACAAAGATGACTACAAAGGGACTGGAGCATCTGTCACACAAGCGACCTGCTCTAGTTGGCTCTGTTTGGAACAGGGCAGTAGGACTAGAAGACATCCAGAGGTCCCTGCCAACTCAACTGTTCTCTGGTTCTGAAATAATACAGGCTAAGATTAAATAAGGTAAAATGAATATTTTAAATTTTAAAAACTCCATAATTATTATTCCTTTCCCATTCATTTATAACAGGTATCAAGCAGTTATTTTTTTATTTAATACAAATGGAAAGTTAAAAATCTGACAGAGGGGAAGAATGCTTCAGGAAGAAACATGATGTTTTTAGACGAACTTGGGAATTCTGACCGTTACGTCATGAAGATGGTGACTGCACATAAAGTTCTGAAGCTGTATTCTTGAATATCTGAAGGCTGTTAAAAGGGGCCCTATTTTCTTCATAAAGACTTTGGAAACAAAGAATTCCTGAAGAATTAGGAAATAAATTTGTGTGATTAAGAGATTAAGAAAAGCGATTTTTATATTTTTTTAATTTACCCCACATGTAGCCCTTTGGGGAAAGCACAGTTAAACAGTTTGGATCAGAAGTACCTGTTTCTCACAGGAATTTCAGAATACAGATGGCCCCAGTTCTGAATTACATAGAAGAATTTGGCCTGGCTTCTGATTCCTTGAATTGGTAAATTCTTCCTATTCCTTGTCCCAGCTCTTCCACAGATGATGGATTAAGATGTTTACACAGCAAATACGACAACCACTCAGCACAGCTGCCAGATGGGACATTAATGAAAGCCATAGATGGAGTCACAGAGCAAAAGTTTCTCATCTCAAACTACAGGATTTGCAGGGCAATATGCTGAAGTTGAGCTTCTGCTGAATGGTGTTCAAAGACAGTATCTGGTGTTTTTCTTAAAATATTCATCATCATAGTATTGATTACAATTCATACTATTCAATACCAAAGTAATCCCCATTCTGATTTTTAAAGAGATTGAAGTTGCCTTTTGAAAGTGCAATTCCCTTGCCTAAAAGCCATAAATGAATAGTTTAACACACATTAACAAAATGTACTCGGCAGCTAAAGAATGAATTGACATATAGAACATCTACCTTTCTCAGTAAATAAAGTGCATCCTGTGATTCTGTGCCATTTTTTGCCAGCATGTCAATGTCATCTTTGGATATAACAGGTTCTTTCAGCTGCTCTATCCAGGACCACATCAAGCTACAGAGGATAAAAGGATCTCTCTCGGTGCAGATTTTATCCCAAGCTCCATCTCGAGAATTCAGTTCTTTCTTAAAAAAACAAAACAAAACAAAAAAAAAAAACATGAAAATGCATCATCTACTTACTTTTGCCAACATTCTCTTTGATTGTAGCAGTACTTGGCTGTTTACTTTCCAACAGAAAAGAAGACTTAAGAGTTACACAAAAAAAAGCCCTCTATTTTTTTCCAAAGCATCAACATTAATCAGCAGTAACACAAGTGATTCTTTAAAACAGTGCAGCTCAGAACCTCCCAATTATCTACTAGAATACATAAAACAGCTTTGGATTCCAACTTCAAACATTGTTCAGGGGATCTGGTTTTGAGGATAAGCAGTTCAGTTTCTACTAAATTCTTATACCTTTACACACAGAATCCTCTGATTAGTTCTGAGAAAGCAGTGATTAAAAACAACACAGCTCTACCTTAAAATCTGCAGTACTTTCATGCTACCAGTGGCCAAGTTACAACCACAGATAATTACATCAGTTTTCATTAGTCAGTAAAATGAATGAACACAACCAGAAACAATGCTCTAATCTCCTGCTAAAGACCAACATTTGTAGGTGCATCTTGCTCTCTTTTGAAAGAACTGGCCCATAACTGACAATCACTTACTGAACCAGAGTATAAACTGGTGTCCCAAGGTGCCACTTCAAAGCCCGTGGTGGCACTTTTGCCATTCTAGGAATTAGCCCACGTGAAATACGCAGAACCCCCAATATTGAATCAAGTTAAAAGTTACCTGCCACATTTCCACCTTCTGCTTCACTTCATCCTCACCCAGAAATTCATTTATATCTGCAAGTGCTTTCGCTGCCAAAACTCTTCGGGCTTCCAGGCTTAGTTCTGACTGCAGAACAATGTGTGGAATCGCCTCTGACACATCTTTGCTACCTTGGCTTTCGTATCCAATGGAAAAGTTCACTTTAGAAGAGGAAGAAGAATCGGACTCCTCGGAGACGTAGACTCTTCTGCTATACATATTAGTCTTGCGGTCTTTTCTGTGACCAACCTCATTGGTAAAATTATGCCTCGGCGTTCCAGGCTCCCTGGCATTGTGGATAGATGCTAGACCTGAAGAAAAGGTTCTGCTGCGTTGGACTTCTTTGGTAGAGTTCCTTCTGTGATAAAGCGAGGATCCATCTTTCCGTCCATCCAAATTAAATTTACCTTGACTCCAGAACATACACGTATTCCGCACTAATGCTTCTTTGTTTAAATCCAACTGGGGCTTTTGGTTGCCTGTGGCAGAACTTTCCTCACTACTGTTCTGCTTGAGGCTGCTGCACAGTAATATCTGAGCAGGTACCGTCCACGCGGTTTCTCCTTGTTCTAGAAGAAACTCAGTTCTCCTTAAATCTGAATCACTGTAGCTTAGACGCCTTTTCAGATGAGTAAGAGGCTGAAGGCATTCAACGTTCCTTCTTTTCCAAAGAGGGTCGCATTCGTGTCCCAGGGAGAAAAGAGAATCCTGGGTGTCAAAAGCGGAGGAGTGGGTGTGGGAGGAATTGGAGGTATCGCTGTCCTGCCTGGCCAGTTCCCTGTCCAGCTGGGTGGACACCAGCTGAGAAACAGTCTTTTCGATTTCAGCTGAGAGATCTGGTATATCTAACAGTTCCGCTTCAATCACTTGTCTGTTTTCAGCCAAGTCGAGCAACAGTTTGCAAACCAGGTGAATGAGCTTTGGCACGTGTTTGAGATGCCTGCTCTCATATCCATGGAGCAGATGCCTCTGGCGGGTCAGGTATTGGGACAGCGTCACTGTGTGAGCCTTGGGCTCGCAGCAGGCAAATACGTTTCTCAGAGGAACCAAGAACTGAGTGAATTCTCTGATGCATAACAACTGCCCTCTGGTCTGAATAGAATTAGGCCGTTTCGCTCTGACAAAAAGAATGGCTTGGTCAGCACTCATTCTTGTTGCAAAAACTAAGTAGCAAGCTATTAGAACACCTGGAAAATGTAAAGACAAACATTAGTTGAAGAACTATAAGACAAAAAGTAATATAGGTAAAGATACAGGCTTTTCACCCTCTGTTACATGCTGCTGTTACCCAAGTACAGCTGCATTTGTTGGACTACACAACAGCAAATCCTTTCTCACTACGCTTTCAGTGGGAGCTGGTTTCTCACCACAGCATCTCTAGGAGTTCCACCACGTGTGAACACAGCAGCCATGGTGGTTTCTACAGGAGGGCAAAAGGGTCTTGAAAGAAGTAAATAAAATTTTAGCTGCTCCCCCAAATCTACCTGATCTAACAAGTGGCAGGTTTGTAACCATGTAATAAATATTGGACAATCAAAGTGTACTAGGGGAATTATTCCTATCAAAAAGCAGCTGTCCCATTGGAATGTAACAGGGGATTATCATACAGATTCAAAAATTTTCTAACCTTACAGGTTTCTGGTTTTAATATACTAAAACTGATCTCCCCTAGCCATTCAGATCATTTTCACAGAATTGTTTAGCATTTTTAATCATTTATAGTAGTACATCTTGCAATGTGTCCTGGGTTGGCCAAACACCACACAATGATATAGAATCTAAACCAATTATTAATAATTTATTACCAGAGACTGTTTTACATTTTTAGCAAAACAAAATGCAGCCGAGCACGTACCCGTCCGACCGAGCCCTGCGTGACAATGAACAGCCACCCTCCCTTCCTGCAAGGCAAAGGCCATCACTTTCACCATATCAAGTATAGTAGTGAGAGACGCCACTCCATAATCCTTCCATCCAAAATTATAAAAATAAACTACAATAGAAAGAGAGAGAGTTATCTTCTGCCACACTGAATGTGAGATTTTCAGTACTATATGCAGAGGAGAGATGACTAATAATAAACAACAGTGTAAAATTGAATAATGGATCTTAGAATGTGACTATGTATTGTTTGGGAGATTATTTTCCCATTTCAGTGTACACTTGCTATTGAAATTTGATAAATACCTGAAGCTAGCAAAGATTTGTCAAACTAAAGTTCAGCTAGAATGTAAAAGGTGCAACAAACCCGAGTGATTCATACAGAAATTACTGAGCTATATATAGGTAGAGGGTAATTTTTTCCCTTTAGAAATAAAAGCACTTCTTCAGTACAAAGCTGTTTCTTACAGAGAGGCACTTTTTCTCATCTCACCGTAACAAGAAAATACAAAGGTACTGTGAATACAAATGTCCTCAAATGAAATAACATTTTATAGTCTAGATAAGAAAAAATGAATTGTACCAGAATTTGAAACACCGTTAGTGTTTTATGTATTTGTGAACTCAGAAGAAAAAGAAAGATTTAACTAGCTGTTGTCCTTTCTTTATTCTAAACACCTGAACATACACCCTCCAGCTCACTCTACATATATATGATATACATATGATTTTCAATAATATGCTACTCACTCTTGGTTATAGTTGCCAAGTTTCATGTTTACATCCCACTTTGTTCAGCATTTCTTACATGGCTGCTTTTAACACACAGGAATTCAAGTAAAAATATCTTTAAGTGCCAAAATCAATAATTAATGAGGAAGAGCAGCAGGAGTGATCTTACTTCCAGCCTCCATGAAAGCTTCAGGAAGGTAGGTGAAGCCGCTTTCTTGTTCCAGCGGATTCCCACAGCTCGCGTGCTCCCCAGGACGCTGAAGGTTAATTATGGTTTTTATGCCACGTCTTAGGGAAGGAATAGATGAGTCAAAGCATTATATGCAGCCAAAATCTCATTATCCCTTATTTTCTGAAACACGCATTTATTCTTAGTGGAGGATAAATCTTTACCTGTATATTATTAAAAATGAAAGGATCTTTATAAACAATCCAAATCTATGTTGAAAGACAAAATGGATCAGGAATTACACTGGCCATACCCAAAATAAATAATTAATAAATTTGTTACCTTTCAAACTGTTCAATAATGTTGTACTTTTCAATTAATTCTGTTGAGGGTCGAGCCATTGCCAGTATGTTATCTGTTATCCTGGGAAATTAGAAAAGTAGATAATAATGTTGTTATTAATAATGTCCTGGGTATGAATCTACCAAAATAAGAATACAATAAGACACAAATACCTTGCTGATTAACTAGAAATGATTTTTCAAAAAATTCTACTCTCTTTAGTGCTAGTGATAAATCTTCTTAAGCTGATACAGATACGACATACCAAATGACCATGACTGGAACTGTTTAAATGCTAGGCCAATGGACATATTAAAAAATTCCTTTGAAGAGAAATCTGGACTCACATCTCTGTTTGGCCCTTTAAGGTGCTTCTGAATAGCATTTGTTGTTACAAAAAAAATCAGTACGATATAAAGGTACATTTCACGTGAATATTACTGCATAGGAATATGCTTTTGAGCACATACCTTACATTATTTCATCTTCAGTACATGTTTTTACTTTTAAATCCTATGATGAACACATTTTAATTAATTTGCATTTTAAACCTTAGCAAGAACTGTCTATAACCCAGAACAGGTTTTTTTTATAATTCATAACAGAGAGGTATTTATTCTTTTGGATCTGAGCCAGACTTATTGTAAGTCAACAGAAATCTTTCATCATCTTTACTGGGCTTTGTACAATGGCCATTATGGTTTACTGTCAAGTTGTAATTCTGAATCAAGCTATCATTACGTTTTATACTTAGCAGTAGTTGATTTTAAAATAACTCATTATTTTACTTTGAATTCTCCCTTTTAATAAACACAATCGAGGCGGTTACGCATAGCAAGAGTAAATGCTGCTGATTACCAAGAAGAGTAGAGCCCTTTAATGGCTTGCTCCTGGTCACTCCATCGAGCCGGGTTTTCATACTTGCAGGCACGTCCACCACATGCCATCGAGCACTGCATGTGACCAGGAATGACATGACGAAGGCGCTCCCCGACTTTGGTGTATTTTGCTGTCGGACGCCTCGAACTTCCTAGAACACAGGAAAAAATAAGATTTAGTACAGAAGCTTAGAAATTCATCTCCACCTTCAAAGTATCGGTTCAACATTAAATTGATGAAGTTGCAAAGAGCATAAATATATGGAATATATATTTAAAGCTCATTTTTCAACACAGACTTAAAGTAAAGATTCTGGGGGGAAATCATTGCTTGCATTACTGCAAAAGTTGTATTCTCTCATAATAAGTTTGGTTTTTCTGATGAAGTTCGAGGTGTACAATATCCCTTGCAACAGAAAAAAATGTCACAGTCCTCTTCCACCTGAAAGCAAAAATACTTAGCCATATACTTGGTGTATGTGCAAACCTGTGCTTCTGTTTTATCTCTTCTTTATAACTGAGCTGGTAGAGTGAAAAGCATATATTAATCCCCAAATAAGGAATCAGTTAAGAAAATATAAAAAACAGGAAAAAAAAATTTAAACCCAGTATTTTATGCCTATATATAAAACAGTTAACAGAACCAAAGTATATTAATTTAGTACCAAGAAAATACCCAGAACTGCCAACAGCCTTAATGAAAAGTACTTTACTTTTTTTTTCGGGGAAAGTTGCATCCAGCTCCTCGGGGCTCAGAGACGATATCGCCACCATAACCCGGTGAGTCGATGAGGAGAGTAGCTCTACAACTGAGCTCCGGCGCCTCTGGATCACTCGAAGAAGGGGATCGGAGGAAGAATGCCTCCGACCCTGGAAAAAATTGCTAAAAATACTCACTGCCGAACGCCTTTGGGGTGAGCCCTGCATGACTGGGCAGCCCTGGCTACCGCCTAGGAAGGCTGCAGGGGATGCACTGCCGGGGAATTCAAGTTGCTCAGCACTGAAGTTGGGGAGAACTGAGCATCCTTCGTTTGCTCCGGCAGCTCGTCAGCACGGGCTGAGCTGTCTCCATGGCAACTGACAATGAAAGCGCTGCTGCCAGCTTGGGACCGCTCCATTCTATAGGAACTGAGCCTGTTTGGGACACGCTGTACCGCTGCTTGATGGAAATAGTTGCATCTCAAGTAGATGATTTTGAAAACGGGCCGGGAACAACCAAAACATTTTCCATAAACAATGTGAGTATTTAGCTCGTTGTCAATAACAGGCATTCAGAACTCGCTAAGATACAAAATACAGGATTCAAAAGAGCAATCAAAACATCGCTGGAGGCTCTGCTTCCTGAGAAAACTGTAAGTACATTATACACCCCCACCTCTTGGTTTAACATTCCACAACCACCTCTCCTCCTCCACTCAGTTGCTCCAAAATGCATCATTAGCTCTGTAATGATTGGGATTAGTGTGTTCCTACTGAAATGGTTCAGTACATGATGAATTGTAGACTGTTCGCTCTGGACCATTCATATCTTCTAACAAAACACAATTTGTTATTCAAAACAAAAGGCTTATTTTTTTTCAGGGCACAGCCTTGAAAGCAAAGCTGTTAGCCCTACAGACTGAGATAAAGCAGATTACGGGGAGGAGGAGATGTATCAGTTGAGTGCTTTAGGCTTCTAAAGGTAGACATTAGGTGGCAAATCGCCTCCCACTTGGCTTCCAGTGTGCTGGGGAGGAGAATGAGCTGGCCAGAAAGACTGCAACGCTCTCAGAAGTACAAAATTCTCACGCAACCATGTGGAGAACAGACTATAGCGATGCTAAAAGAATTTTGTCACCCCACTGTCTGTGCATTAGACTGCACCTTAAAGACTGGAGACATCAAGAAAACCCACCACAACTTTGTTCAATAAGCGTATTTATCCCAGTGCATTTTCCTAAAGATATATATACTATCTTCAGTCTGTGTTTCATTTTGTACTACAAAACCAGTAACTCTTACAGAGGAATTTACATAAGAGAAAGCTTTCTTCTGATAAAAATTCATCAGGCAAAAATATCCTGTTTCCTCTAGGTA
The DNA here is from genome assembly GCF_964106895.1 of Numenius arquata. Taxonomy (NCBI): domain Eukaryota; kingdom Metazoa; phylum Chordata; class Aves; order Charadriiformes; family Scolopacidae; genus Numenius; species Numenius arquata. The sequence continues at coordinate 23,164,348 of NC_133583.1, forward strand.
CTGAACAGGAACTGAGTGACTGAATTTTGAATACTGGAGCTCCTAAGGAAACGTGGTAACGTTTGCCGTAGATACCAGGCCTGAAACATCAGCAGTGATGTCGTAGAAGAAAAGGAAAATGTTAAAGCTGCCTCTTTTGGCTGTTGTCTCAAAGCTCTGACTACTCTAATTCAACAAGAAAGCTGACAGCAAGAGGTGAGGAAATACTTAAATATGCTTCTATTTTGGGGGTTGGGTGGAGGAGAAAGGAGATGGAAAAGGCTATTTCAAGTGCTACCTATAGCCAAGAGACATGAAAAATATTTTCTAGTTAATTCCACTGCTTTCTTATATTTAATTCTTTTTCTCCTTTTCTTCCCAGAAACTTGTCTTCAGTATATATCAGATGATAGTGCAGCCAGAAATGAGCAAAATAAAATGCTGCACATCATTATTTCCCTACTGAATCTAGCAGGATTTGCAAGTACTCACCCAAAACAGTAAGAAAGAATTACATCCTAAAAGAATTTAAATGCTTTAATAGAAAGGGGAGTTTTATTGAAGGCATGTTTGTATTTTCAGAGCTATGCAGCTTCTGAGCACAAAAATCACATAGTTTCTTCAATGAAGAGACCTGACAATATGGAAGTCGGAGAAAAGCTCAACATATTAACACACCATGGTGATGATAAAGTAATGCAGTTTGGTTTTGTTAGAGACATTTTATGTTTATAACTGGGGACAGTATTTCTGGGTTTTAAATTTTCTATGGATTTTTTTTTTTTTTCAGAATTTCTCTAAGCACATTTTATGAATGGCATATCAGAGAAGAATTATTACCTGAACTCATATTTGCAAGATACAGACTGCTCTCTAGCAACGAAGAATAGGGTAGTTCATTTTGCAGCAGAACTCCTGCAGCCATCGCAGTACCTGTTGAAACAGCAATATGTTCACTGAAAATCTACAACAGAAGCTCAAAAATGAAAAATAAAGATGATTCCCTGGTTACAGAGTTGTCCAAGACTTCAGATTTGGGCAGATAAAGAAGATGGAGACTCCCTTTTTACAAGGAGTCACACGGAAAAGACAAGGGGTGATGGGTACAAGTTTCTCCAGGTGAGATTCCCATTGGACACAAGAAGAAAATTTTTCACAATACGAATCAGCCACTGGAATAATCTCCCCAGGGAAGCGGTGGATTCCCCATCATTGGACACTTTTAAGATTCAGCTGGAGGGGGTGCTGGGCCACCTTGTCTAGACCAGGCTTTTGCGAAGAAAGGTGGGACCAGATGATCCTTGAGGTCCCCTCAAACCTGGGATTCTGTGATTCTACGACATGGACTGTACCTTCTTTTTGGTGTGCATCACCTTCAAATTCAACAGCTTCACTGACTGTCCTAGCAATTAGAAGTTTAGTTGATGGTGTGTTTCAAGCTCTAGAGTTTGGCTAATTACGTACTTCACACTGTGTGTGTTATATGGACGGGAATAGCTCAACTAAAAGCATTTAATGTAAAGCCATCTTGATTTTCTCAAATTCTTAAAAGTAAACCTAAAAGTAAACCTAAAAGTAAAAGTAAACCTAAAACCTCAAACTCAAATTTTGCAAGGGGCGGTTTCAGCAAAGCTAATAATATAATGGCAGCATGATTTCTAGATCACACCATGTGTAATTTTAGTTGCTACTTGCCAAGCTGACTGTCCCCAAGTTATATGCCTTCTCTGCTCTCTTCCCTCCCCTCCTCATTTTCAGTCTGTTGACAAGTTTGAAGTCAAATATATAACGATTCTCCTCTAACAAGAAAACTGAAAACAAGTCTGCCTGAGCAGAAAACATTTTTGTCTCACGCTTTAGTATAATTTCTAATACAAGGTAAGTCCTGCTCTGAAGATCTACCTGACAAAAACAAAGCTAAAGGAAAGCTGTAAATGGGAACATATTAATCAGTCACTGTGATACTTAAATAAACCATTAACATCTTGAGTGGAAATTCTTACCCAGTGTAAGATTACCATTCTCTTTCTCTTATCTCTATAGGAAAATAGTTGCAAGCATTTTTTATACCAAACTAAGTACACGTCTGCTGTACTTATAACTATAGAAACTTTAGTAAATAGACAAGCCTTAGGTCCCAAATTGTGCAAAACCAGTATCAGGATTCAGCAGCATAAACAGTGTTTTAAAAGACAGATTTGAAAAAAAAAAAATAAGTAAAATAGCATTGTGGGGATTAGGTGGTGTAACAGTCCTGTGCTGAGCTGAAGTGCAGTATTAACTGCTTGCTCTTCATTGTCTAGCTTTTATCTATAACTCTGCATAATTGTTTTTAAAGTAAATATTTAAAAGATTCAAATAGAATGTAATTCATTCAGGTATTACATTATCTATCATGTACTTTAATAAATTATTCTTCTAATAATGCCAGTGGACTGTATTCCATAAAGTCACCCTGTGCAGCTCTGGCCTTTTCAAGCTGCATAAAAGTGGGAATTGAAGACACATCACATTAATAACCTTTTAATGCTGCTCCATCAGTCACCTCGGAGAGGTGAGAATTACATCCATTTGTGAAAGCCCAAAGGCCTTTTGAAATTCCACTGATGCTCAAAAATGCATTTCTAATGTAAATATATTAAAAGGAAGATGAATTAAGATGAATCTTAATAATTAAAAGAGTATCTGGAGCATTTTCTGCTCAGCTACTTGACCACCTGACTCTGCACTTTTAAAAGTCATGTACGTCAGCGTGACTACTTAGTTTTCTTATTTCCTTGTAGTCAAGTGTTAGAAAAAATCAGATTACATATTTCTACCATCTAAAACTATTTTCCCCCCTTTTTTTTTTAAATCAGAATTCAGGCTAACAAGGCTGAATTGAAGAGATGGAGATTAATGCAGAGGATGATATACCTACAGCATTACACAATACTAGTAAGAGTGTTCTAAACGGTACAAGTAAACAATGTGTTTATTTTCTGTGTAACAAACTAGACCTCCCTCCATTTTATTTCAGAAAACACACCAAATCCATATTTCCTGTTCTGTATAACCAGGCAGTTCCAACTGACTCCAACATTTTGCCTTTGTGCCTTTCAGTTTGCTACATTTACTTCCTGACAGGTGTTTTAAATTGCACAGTGTGATCAACGTGAGCAACTCCCTTATATTTATTTCCAAAAAAAAAAAAAACAGTAAGATTGTGACAAATCACTTTACAAAGTTACATTGCGCTCCCTCAAACAGATGGAAAATGTTGTAATTTGGGACTATTTCAGTGTTACTAGAGAGGGGTTCTACAGTCCTACACAGATAAAAAGAGTGTTAAAATAGTCCTTGGCTAAAAGAAACAACTCTTCTATGGACCAGATATTCTTAGTTTTTAAAAGGTCCTCTTCAGCATTTTGTTCATCCCATGAACAGTCAATAGATGCTGGGGGAAAACCCAAGCCTGGCACGTTATTCCAGGTCATGGTCCTCATTAGCTGGGTGAGGGATGGAGTCACGTGCTGTGTGGCCACGATACCCCCTTAATGAGATCCTCTTCGTTATCTCTGGCCCACATTTCTATTGCCATGACAGCAAAGAAGCTGCTCTTTTAATCCCTGCTTCCCAGTTCAGGAAGTGGAACGGTGACTCAGGTGATGGTGCATCTCTTTATGGTTTATCACAGGAAGCAATGTTGTTAAGTGTGCATAAACATCACAGCTAATCAAACCAAAACATCATAAAAACAAGGTCTGTGGCGGTGGCTGACTGAAGTAAACAGCTCTACCACATTCCCAAGAAAACAAGGGTCTCTTGAGATCATGATACACCATCAGACATCAAGCACCAAGAGGGACATTTCAGGAGGTCCCCTCCAGGTGTGAATTTTATACTTGATTATATCTGGTTTTTTTTTTTCGTGAGATAGGGGGTTTTTTTCCACTTTTGAGCCCACTTTTTTTTTCCCACTTTTCAGTTCCTAACAGAAAGGATATAACATTTTTTTGTGTTCTGTTGGTTGCACCATTGATTCGCTTGTATTTGTCAAATCCTACCCACTGTGTCAGACACGCAGAGAGGTGACCTTCTCGCAAACAGTACAGGCACCTGCGCTGTCACAAGGACATCACTCCCTCATCTGCTTTATTTTAAGAAGGGAAGAGCCTCTTCTCCACATCCATTTCCTCCGGAATAAAAGCACTTCTCTTTGTAAGTGACAGGTTGATCGAGAATAAAAGCACTTCTCTTTGTAAAACTACAGGTCGCTCCACAATGAAGTGAGAGAAAGGAGCAACATCTAACGCCAAAAAGTATAGAGCCAAAAAGCGATGAGACAGGAAGATGCTGGTCTCACTCTGCCTTAGCAATTAAGATGGTTATTTAATAGATGCAACTGCTATCTTTTACTTCAGGTTTTCAAAACAGAGGGAAGAGCTTGCGTGCCAGACTGGAAGGATCCCAGCTGGGGCAGTTCAGCCCCCAGCACGAACAGTAACCCCCTTGTGAAGATCCCTGATGCGTTTCTGGGGAACCATCTACCAATCGTGAGGTCCCAGCTCTCCAGATTCCTGTGGATTCGGTAAATGAGACTAAGACAGCAGACCACACACTTCAAAAAATTAGTTTTACATTTTATCATGAAAAAATCTTGGATAAGCTTTCAATTGTGTAAGAAAAGCTATTTTAAACCTCAGATATATTCATACAATAGGCAAATGCTGATGCTTATGATCACAGAAAATTTTGATGTAATTTTTACTATTTTCTTGTCTTCTAAAGTGAATTTGTTCCCTCCCTGTTGCAGTCAAGTAACGACCCAGTACCCAAATTTTTAAAGGAAGGCAGCAGACTACAGAGGCAGACAGGGACTCTTAGCACCTAAGCGCTCAGGTAACACCTCTAGAATTCACTCCGTGGCCTGATTCTACAGGTACTTATCTCCTTGAGAAGCTTTGCTTTTGGAAGCAGCCCCACAGAAGTCAGCAGGGTATTTGGCTAAATATAAGGTAATACATGGGATAAAGTTTCATTGCCAAAATGCAAAGTTCTGTATACTGCACTAATTACAATGTTTTAGACAGGTAACTAAAGATATCTTAGATAACTAAGACTAAGCAAATATATGATAGCGTAAGGAGGACTGTTTAAAGTAAGAGCTACTAAATTATAACTTGGTCTCTAAATTCAGGCTTTAAATCTGATGGTTTAAGATTGGCAGATCACGAAAGGTTTTAAAAGAAAAATCTAAATTTGCTGAGACATACTTAGTCACCTCTACAGGAAGCACTGGTAAATGAAATCGTGTTTTAAACTGCAACAGACTATCTAATTTTAACATTGCCAGGAATAACAAAGCATTCATTTCTAAACTTTTGTAAAATTTCTAGATAACTGTTTTTTGCTAAGATTATTATGAATAATGAAACAAAATGCAAAAGTTGTTGTTCTAACATATGTATCAGTAAGAAGCTCACTGATGGTAGATATTTCACAAATACTTAAGCTACAGTTCAGGCAGTTTTAGCATTGAGCACACGTATTTCAGCAGGCACACACCTCAATTCCCTAGGCTTATTTGAAATTTAAAGTATTTACTACCTAGAAGCAAACACCAAAAAATAGGAAAAGGAAATAAATACCTAGATATAAGAGAGAAGACAAGGTAACAAGTTAAGCAAATTTTGGTATAATTTAGTTATATGCAATTTACAGAGCAGAACAACACTACAGCTGTTGTAAAACTCCAGCGATTTCCCTGGGACCACAACCAGAACTGATTTGTTATTTCTATATGTGTTTTTCCCCTTTGGGGAAAAAAATATTCCCCATCTGTTTTAGTACAAGGTGAATGTCACTTCATCATGAAGTTTGATATTTACAAAGGATTGTAAGTGCTTTCACACACTAAACAGACAAAAGAATATAATTCATTAGAAGATAAGGTAGGTGTCGGTTCGGTGACTCAGTATTTGCTATTCATAGATTTTTTTGACATAAATAGCAAGAAACAACAAGCTGAACTGATGGGCAGCTCTACCGATTGACTCGATTCATGTTATTTGAGTCACGTCAGCTTTCTGTGGAAGTGTTAACCCAATAGTAACAGAAGTTATTTTAAACTACCTTGAACAGGCTGGCAGCCAGTAATTACTACTGAGAATTATAAAGGAGATGGTGTAAAATGAATACATTAACTCTTCTACAAACAAAACTGGTGACTCAGACACTTGATCATGAATATCATGTTTACTAAGAGACTATCAGACTCATAAGACTGACTACATACAGAAGAATGAAATATTGTCAGTAATGCATTTTAACAGCTTTCAGAAGTGGAAAAGTTTAAAAAAGAACTCTGCAAGTTAGAGGAATTATTTTAAAATCTCTTATAGTCAAAGCCATAGTAAATTTACATGAGTTTTAATAAGAGTTTCAATAATTTCAATTTAATACCTTACCTGTTACCCTGCAAAAAGAATAAGTGATTGTTGATCCCTTCATTGTTGCAGTATCAACCACAAGAAGTACATTGTAGGGAATTCACATTTTACAGTAGAGAAGGTGTATGAAGCTGCCACAGTATTTCCTGTAGTTAATTGGATTCATGCTGGTAATCTGGGAGGAGCCAGTAACTATCTTAACTTAAGACTGTATGAGGAGTGCCTTACGGACTATGCAGATAATCGTCCCGTAAACTGCTTTCTGTGCGTGCCTAGATTTTAAAGGGATTGAGGCAAACAGGCCACGCCAACCCGATGTTTTAATAACTGAATTTTCCATCTCTTTTTTTCCTGCTCACCTCATTTTCCCACTATCAACCACAAGTAAATATATATGTGTGTGTGTCTACATGCATCAGACAACTAAGCACATAGCTACAGAGATAATTTTGTGAAGGCACATTAATCACAGTTAAACTGGTACATTCATTTTGAAATGCCATGAAAAGAAAATCAGAGATAAATGTTTCATTGGTATCTGTAGTTAGACCCTGAACAAAACATTATTTTTTCCTCACCCAATAAAGCACAGAATATCAGCAAACTATTTACATTGGGCATAAATTAACTGCAGTAAAAGAAATATCTCAAAACCATAACAAAAAAAAGTTCATCTGAATGTCAAGGATGTAATCTACCAAAAACCAAAGCAAAAACTTTGTTGACTTAGCTAAACACTAGATAAATAATAAAAAAACTAAATAAAATAGGATGCAATATCTTATTCTATCTTACTAAATCATTTTCAACCACTAAATATTAGCTGAAAAAAAGGCTTTAATCTATTTCCATCACTTTCCCTGCATGTCTTATTAAAAAATCCCTAGCATTAATTAAGCACTACTCACTGCTCATCATTAAAAATGCCTCCCAATTATTTAGAAACAAAATATTTGTGCAAGCTTCTATGGATATGTGTTTTAGTTAAACAAGCAAGGAGAGCAAGCTGCAGGAGACAACTCAACCTTATTAATTCCAAAAACATCATCTCAGCTAAACACGTGCCATAATTTTGGCCAATAGAGAGGTGGAGCATAAAACGGGACTAAATTGCTTTGTTAATTTTCAGAAATAATTTCGTAGTCAGGTTTTTACTGTATGCTGCTAATAAAAATTGGAAGGAAGAAGAATCCAACTACTTTTCTATAGAAAAGTAAATTTCCTGAGATCAGAGACAAATTCACAAAGTAATCCTTAAAATTACACATCTAGTTTCTTACTAATATTGCAGGGACAAAAAAAAAAAAAACAAACCACATGCATGAACTGCATCCACTCATTTTAGTAAGCAGCAAACATCATTTTTATATACATGTATGGACGTTTGTGCAAAAAAAGCCCCAACCTTAAATAAAAATGGGGCTTCAAAGGATTTCTACACAATTCTGGAAAATACCTTAGGTATTTAGGTACCTCAGGTACTTAAAAACCTGAACATATTGTGGAGCCTAAACCCTAAATCCTCGGTTGCACATCTTTCTTTAGGATGTTGGTAGAAGTTTTGGTTCCAAAAGTGCCCGCAGGTGGAACTGGAGGGCTCAAAACCTTCCCAAACTGATACCTGTGGGTCCCTGTGTGACAAGAACTGGGGAAGAGCCCTCCTGCCTCCAGCAGCCCTTCCCCATGCCAGGCTGTAAGCACACAGAATTAAGCCTTTGCTTCGGTATCTGTGAAGGTGGACCCCAAACAGTAACCAAAGTCACTGCTTTGGAGGCCCAGCAGAACGTTAATTCCTGGGAATTAATTCCGTCGGAACCTGTATTAGCATCATGGAAAATGCAGGGTGGAAAGCACTGGAGGTCAGTTGGTCCAACACCCTGCTCAGGGCAGGGCTGGCTCCCAGTTCGGATCAAGCACCAGCACGTTTCCCCTCTGAAGATCTCCCTGACAGCACTGTTGCTGCTTGGTTTCATCAGGCATTGGTCGGAGTCATTATAGAAGTTGCTCTAGGAATCAGAAGCTAAGAATTATGAGGAAAGGGACACATCTATTTTTGAACTGTCAGCACACAAAAAATGTGTTAAAACAAATGGAGCATCAGCTAAAACGTTTTGTAGGAGGAAGTGGAGAAGTTAGCTTTTTTTTTAGTTGACTAAAGAACAAAAAGTATCTTTGGATAATTAAAAAATATTAATTAAATTAAATTCTTAATATAAGCATACTCTTCTGGGGAAAAGTTCTAAATGCTCGCATTTGAGAAGCTGTCACTGACATACTTAGTGTTTATTTTCATATGGATAATACACTATTTACCTCTTTGATTCCAGAGGGGGGTAATTATTGGATGGCTTGGGTTCTCAGTGCCGTTTGCTGTATCAATTAGCAGGTGTTACAGCTTTGCGGAGTTGCCCCTTCTATCTGTTCCTACATTTGTACACTTCGGTAGTAACGGTAGTTTATTCAGCTGAAGAACTAATTTTTTCTAGTGATCTGCAAAGTTTAGCTAGTTCCAGGAATCAGTGCCAAACACGTTTGTTCAAACAGACTGTCATATTTTTCTCAAGACAAGGCTTTGTGCTAACTGAAGATGACTTTTTGGGGGAGTTAACCATTAGGTTGAAATAATTTGCCATTTCCAAGGAAAGAAGGCACAGAGTAGGTGGGATGGCAGTGACTAAACTAATAATCTTCATCTCTCTCTAGGCTTGGCATTTTCCTGTTTAAACAAAATGAAGAATCCCAAATCCTCTGGAAAATTCTGTTGAACTATAACTGCCATTTTTTAAAGATACTAACAGGCTTTTTAGGTAAGTAGAACAAGATCTACTAGCAGCTTATTCCTCCTGCACTGCATGGGCTGCCTCATGGCTGCTTTACAGCGGACTTAGCAAATCCACCTGTCCCGTGACCTCACGTACTAATTGATCAGATTAGGCAGGTAGAAAACTCTCTAAACTCTCTCATAAGGAGCTGGATGCAATTAAAATGTCTGACCATTGCTCAGACTGCACTGTTTTCACTGGTACATAGACAGAATCAAAACATCGAATTATTCTAAAACTTAAAGTTTACTAAAACCTAATTTACTTTAAGGCTATTTTTACTTTAGTATAAACTATGTATTTAGATTCCTAGCTGGCTTTGGACATTTTCAACTTCAGCTTTTGCTTTTTGCTCTTCTCATGGTTTGGATGATAAAAATCACTTTATCTTGCTTTATTTTCAGCTTGTATTGAAATACTGCAGGGGATGCTTTAGTTTTGTGCAACTTTAAAACTGTATGAAATGTTATTAAAGACTTTTTGTCAGTTTTGCTTTTAATTTTTTTTAATATATATTTCTGTCCCTTAAGCATAATGCAGTACCATTGCAAATCAATCATAAAAGCAGAGTCAAAGCCTATCTTTGATAGACCTGGACTACACCAGCAGTGTTACAGTTGTGAGATAAATACACATATTTAGCTGTTTACTGAGATTCCAGAGCAGCAGCCCACCTGTGATCCCCGTCCTCTTTCATCATCTGTACTTCCAACAGCCTCTCTTTTCCTGTTTGGTCCACTGTTAGCTGAAATTGCCAATAAATGATAAAATGGACATGTAGTGAAATGTTAGGTAAAGGCAGCAATAGTAATATGAAGATTTCCATGAAAAAGACAGTTCTAAAACTGAAGAATTGTATCAAGTATTAGTTGTAGGTCATTCAATGGACTCGCACTGCAAAAGGTGACTACATAGAACCTCTTTTTAGCCACAGGCTTTAAAATGGAAGAAAAATCACAACTTAAACTAGATAGAGCTATAAAAAGGGAAGGAGAGCTATAGCAACCCCGTCTAGCTCTGCTTTGTGAGATTTTCTCAATATATGACACAGCGGTACCCACTCAGTGACGGTCTACTTGGGGTTGGTAGCTCTGTCTTTGAAATAGCTTGGGCACATCAGGCTGTTGGAAAACAGAGAAGGAAGAAATCCTTCCCTAAATCTTCGAACTTCTGAAGAGCTGCCATATATTAAGTCAATTTGTGATGACCTTTGCAAAAGCACTGTTTACTGTATACATAATCTCTAAGAAACATTGGACCTGCTGTGGGTATGCAGAACAGTAGAGTTTATGCACGATAAAACTTAACTGTTCAAAAATGGCAGACAAGGTAAAAAAAACGAGGAAATGTTAAGAAAAATAAGCAGCACTAAGGTAGCCAATCCTTTGAGGTATTTTATTATGTGCTTTTTGCTGAGGAACAAAATGGTCAAGCTCTGTAACACAGGGAACTGTTTGAGTTGAAGAACCAAAGAGGTCAAAGGAATTTAATACAAGTGGCCAGAGATCAAGTTGCAGGTGTCTGCATCTCCCTCATGTCCCTGTGACAGGGTTAAATCCAGGAAAAACTCATGACAAAATTGAGGAAATGGGTATGTTCTTATGTGTTTTTACCATTTTCAACAATAACAAGCTACCCAAGATCAGGAGTAAAAATGTTTACAAATTTCTATATTTTCTTGAAAAAATGACGACAGGATACAAGGTTAGACATAATTTGCTTTTTGTCGTATATTTGCTTAAGCAAATCTGGAGTCTGAACCTTGTTTCATGAAGAAACCGAAAATCTATGCCTAGGAAATGTGTTGGCGAAAGGAGTAAGGAGTCACTGCAGACAGCAGAGGGTCTCTGCAGCTCGGAGCTGCCCGGGATTCCCACAGAGCTTTGCCGTGGGCAGGACCCTTCCTCAGCTGGAGGGAAAGGACCTTCAACAAACTGCTTGAGACTGGGCAGGTGGTCTTTAACTGTACATGGCACAGGAAAGGTCCGAGTTCATTTTGAAATGTACTTATTTTAAGGAGTTATGGGTATTAATTGCCCTGTACAGGTGAGCTGAGCACTTTGAGGGCGGCACTCAGCAACAGCTCTGGGTAGGCAGTAGCTGAGCAGCCCCTGCAGCAAGGCAGAAAAATACTCAAACAGGGACTCTTCTGAGTCACCCGGTGGAATAAATGAAAAACTCACCTTGCCTGATTGAACTGAGCCTCTTTAAACAAGTATGTCTTTAATTCTGAATTATATTCTCTAATTATTATTATCTAATTATATTCTCTATTATTCATTCTCTAAGCAATCCTGTCATTCTCTTAAGCAATCCTGCTTCAGCAGGGGAGTTGGACTAGATGATCTATATGGTCCCTTCCAACTCTAAAAAATTCAGTGAAATTCAGTGAAATATACTAGCAGGAAGAAAAATTAAAAGTAAGCCAGCAAACTGTATTCTCCATTCAGAAAAGTGGGAATGTATTGCCAGAAACTGGGAATAGATTTGCCGGCTGGTACTAGAAGATACAAGCAATCTTGTACCTTATCTAAACACTCACAATCCATTGGGTTTTTTTATAGTATTTGTAACACATTCCTTCCCAGCAACTAACTTAATATGTCAGATTTCACTATTTCTACTCACGACTCTCATTTGTAATTTTACTACTATTAAAAAAATACTCATAATGGTATCATTGGATTTACAATTAATAAAATATTTACTCAAACACATGGAAGAAACACTATTCAGATTGGCTTATGCTGCCACCCAAGCAATCACATAATTAGAGAGGATTACATTGCTAATTATATCTCAGAGGTTATATTCTTACAGTATCTGGCCCTGAAGACTTACTTATTTCATCTTTCTTGTGTTAACATGTGGCTCCATGTATGTGTTAAATAAACTACTGATGAAAAAACAAGAAATGGAAAAATGCTTTCAAGCAATAGGTAATTGCAAGTACTTATTTTGCACATATTCTTTTGGGATTAATTACTCCATAGACATGGGGTTCAGTTTTACTAATTGAGGTGCAGGCCTCCGGAAAACATGGCTCGCTCTTTCTAAGAACTGAAAAGCAAGGGAGCTGCACAAAGAGAAAACACTTAAGTCTAGATTACTAATATAGCAGGTAATTTTTTTCTTAGTTTGTTAATCTACTGAAGAGTATAGTTACAGTCTGTTAACAAAAGCAGTAATAGCTACATCTAAAAATCACTATCCTGTGTTTTGAAGAATATGCCATATGCGTGTCTGCCTTTTCAGCTCCAAAGGGGACTGGCTGAGCTACTTTTTTCGAGGGTGACTGAGTAAGTGATGATGACAGGTAGGGGATAGCCGCTACAAAACATGGAAACACTGCTGTGAAGTCTCTTCCATCGCAGGTATCGCCTGCAGAGGCCGCACTCCCCTGCCCTCACCCACAGTCCTCTCAGTCCCTGACAGAGGAACGCCTCATTGGAGGTTAAATCCTGCAGAATGCTGAAGGGCTGGATCACCTTTTACCGTCCTACCTCCGGGGGTTACAGGCCGCAGCTCCCACCCCCGCGGGGGGCTGCAAGGGCTGTCTGTGGGCCTCGGCTCCCTAACGGCCGGCTTCTACTCAGGGTACCACCGAGCAGTGAACCGAGCTACTAGAGAGCTTAGGAAGTGTATTTTAAGGTTTTTCTGTCGGTGCTGAGCACACTGCAGTTGCTTACCTCAGCCGGGGTTGGGGGGGGGAGGGAAGGCCTGCGGCCGAGAGAGCGCCCGAGCAGCCGGGTCCCCCCGGGCCACCGGGACCCTCGGGGCCGGGAAATGGCTGCCGCCCCGCCGCCGGGCGCGCCGCGCTGCCATGGCGACGGGGGCGGGACCCGGGGGACAGCGGGCAGCGGGGGCGACCGGGGGAGAAGCGGAGGGGTGAGCAGAGCGGTGCTCCCCGCCGGCGGCCAACGCCACTGCGGGCAGGGGGTGCGGGGAGGGCACCGGACCCACCTGGCTCCCGCCGCCTCAGGCCGCCGCTCCGCCGCCCGACATAGGGGAGGGCGCATGCGCCGCTGTGAGGGAGAGGGCGGAGGGGAGGGCCATGGCGGCGGCGGGCTGAGGGGAAGGCGGGAGCTTCCCTGGCTGCCCTTGCCCTTGCCCGAGCAGCCGCCGCCTTGTGGCGGCCTTAGAGGCGCTGTGGGGTGGCACAAAGCCGGATGGGGCGAGCACAGGCCAACTCCGGCCTGAGGGAGGAGAAATGCCAGAGGGAGAACTCGCCGGCCCTGAAAGCCGCACTGTGGCACCCACGCTGTCAGAGATGTCTCCTTGTTCGTTTTCTTACGGATCGGGGCTGAGCAAAGGGCCCGGCAGCCAGGCCTCGGGCCTCCTGCAGCAGCAGCAGCGCACCGAGAAGTACGCAAAACACGAGTGAATAAATTCACTGACACGGTTTAAGCTTTTTAGCGTCACTGTGAGTCATTGATTCTTCTTAGTGGTTAAAGTTTGGGGACTTAATTGAAAATTTTCAAAAGTTTATTTCCGTTCAGGTAAATTGTGCCTACAGCTGATGGGAGGGCGTTGCCACCCTTTACACCCCAAAAGGCCTCTGCTCAGGCTAATTGCCCTGTTGGTTGTGTTATATTTTACTTATTAAAGGTTATAGTGTCGGTGAAGAGATGCCAAACAGACATGGGTTAGGGTTTTGAGAGGCTTAGTTAAATTTTTTTTTAGCATTTTTATCAGACATAAGAGGTAGTTGGGTCTTGGACACAGAGTAGAATAGCTTTGTAATGGTTTATTTTAATACTGGAGTTGAATACACAGTTCCTGATTAAAGGAGTAATAGGAGCTGTAAATCTGTGTGGTGCTAGGCTGAAACATCTGTCTGCTGGGTAATAAGGATATTTTTGGAGTGAGTGTCCTTGTAACGCACTTGCGAAGTTAAGTTGTGGTTTTCAAAATACTGGCAGATTTTTGACAGTATTATGTGTCTGTCTCATTAGCCACATTAGTATGTTAGCTTGTAGAGTTAGTGCCTCTAATACATCGTATAAATTACATAAACACTAGTAGTGTTTATGTATTTTTAACTTACGTTTTTTAAAGATAGAAACCAATTCGGGAACTTAGTGAAAATGCTGAAGAGATCTCTTGTTTCTCCTTTTCTTTCTCTTAAGCTAAAGGAGCTGTCAGTGTAGGAGAGACAGGGCTTGGTTCTTAAAATCTGTCAGTCCTATTTGTACTGAAGTGTCTTAAACATGTTCTGTTTTTTGACAGCATTAGCAATGCTGCATTTCCTACAATAACACTGATTTTTAAACAAGTGAAAAAATGGCTGTGTGACTCCTACCTCTTGTCTCCCTCCAGAAGACTTGACTGCGGTTTCCCTTCCTGTGTTTACCTGTCAGAAACTATTGCTAAAGTTTACAAGTGTCATTTTTAAATTAACTACAGGACGCACATTTAGTGTTCAGTCCTGATGAGTGTGATTTGTGCCTTTGCCATCAGTTCTCGCTCTCACGTGTTCAGGGTTTTGCTGGCTCAGGGCCGGAATGCTGAGCATGGCCGTGAGCGCATCGGGTGATATCTGTTCCCAAAATTTGTGTTTATCATTACATAATTACATGAATAAACAAACTTCCTGCATGCTTCAGGAAGAATTTATAAAGTTCATAAAATTCACAGAGGAAAGCATAAAGTTTTCTTTGTTTTGGTGTAAAGATACAACCACATTGGCATACTGCATTTAAAATAAATGCTGGCTTTGGTCCTTCCTGTCTGAAATAAAGGAAAAATCTGTGCTGCAGGAATGCTCAGAAATGTCGTATTTTGAAAGACACGGGGGTTTTTTTGGTTCAGAGAATGAACCAGAACGAGCAGAAAACTCACTGAGGTTGAACATGAGATACGGGTGCCCAGACAGAGCCAGGAAAAGCTTATTTTCGCTTAGAGCAACTCAATAGAATATACGGGGCAAAATGGAGAAAAGGAAACTTTTTTCTTTTCCAGGAGGAAGCGTGAATTCAAGTTTGGTGATAATCCCAGGGGCATAATAAGATTCTCTAATACTGTAGGGCCAAGTTCAAACCTGGTGCAAATGGAACAACTGGGATGAAGCTGAACCTGCCTACCCCACATCTGAGTTGTGCTGTCTAGACTTTACAAATCTTACCTGACTGGAACTTATTTTAGATCAGCACATGCCACCTTGTGGCAAATTAACATGGTGCAGCTCTTCTTTTTCCAACTCTGTAAAACACTTTTTTTTCTTTATTAAGGTTCTGTCCTCTTTTATACCCTCAAGATGGGTTCCATCACTGAAGTTCCTGCGCTGCATCTCTGTAGTTCCTGTGTAGCTGGAACCCCACCTATTCAACGTGGTGGTGTTTCACACCTGGATGTTAGGCCAACATAAAGCGTGCTTTTCAGCAAGGCGTTCTCAGCGCTTTCCGATTCCCTGTGAGCAGCTGGCTGAAGAAATATGGGGACAACCCGTAAAGTAAGATATTATAAAGAATATGGAATGTTTACCTTTAACCTTTCACCTTCATTTCTCCATCCAAAAATTGTCCGTGGTACGTACCTCTCTTGCACAAACACTGGATTTAAATGCTTTACTCCTCTTTTTATTTTCTAACATCCCCCTTGCTCACTGGGGATTTCTTTTCCAGTGTAAACACAGCCTTTACAAAAATGATTTTGGTTTTTGCTCCGAGCCTTTCATTTGCACTGTTTGTGCAGGCACATCACGCGTTGTACAATATCTGCTGTTGGCCACAAGCATCAGCACGATGGGAAGGGAACAAAAGACTAGGAGGGATAATCAGCAGATGTAACGGAATGATGCCGATGGCAAGAGAAAAGAGCTGGAGAGGCTGCTTCTGGGGTGAGAAGAGTCCTTGGTGGAATGTGGTATATGCAGATGCACTGGAGCCAGAGGATCTTCTAGATACTGTCTGAGTATTTTGGTGGAACTCAATCACCTTTAACTTTCTGCCTCTTATTTTCTCTGCCGTGGTAACCAGTCTTCTCCCTGTTCTGTGGGGGTTTCTTACTCCCACTGCTTTTTTTTTTTAATTGGCTTTTTTTATGGGACTTTGTACTGAGTTTCCTTCAACTTGTCATTTAATTTTTTATGTGCTTTCCATTTGTTAGCTTCAAGACCTTAAAACTGTTCTTTGGCCTTTATAGTTGTGGTAGCCTGGTGAGTCAAGTGAAAAGTTGTTCAAAAGTAAGTTTATTGTCACAAAAAGGTAGATGTTTCTGTACTTACCTTACACAAGCTTTTCATTAAAAGAATTTTTTTGATAATAGCTATACAGAAGCTGAGAGCTAATAATCACTTCCCCTTTTACAACAGCACAGGTAAAGGGAAAAGTCTGGGTGTCTTGGGCTTCCAGTGGCTATACTTTAAAATAATTATTAAGAAATTTGATAGCCAAAGTCTACAGCTTTGGTGAATTCTGTCCCAGATCAGGGTAGGGAGCACAGGGACGTTGAGACCCTCTTCTCCTCCCTCGTGTAGTGTGCGTTCTCCTTCCAGAAACGTGTTAAAGAAATAACTTTGCAGTGGGTGAAGATGTAACCTGCTGCATTTATTTCAGTAATCTGCTTTTGTCATTCATCGATGTGTAACCCTTTAACTTTCTAAAACAAATGCTTACATATTTTTCATTTTATAAAGTCTTTAATGGTTGAAGTTACATGCAGCTCTAGAGCTGCAAATTAATATGAGCCACAATGGAGGAAAATAAATGTTAATAGGATAAATAAATATTTTTTTTAAATAAAATTTTAGGAAAATTAAGGTTAATAGTTTGAAGAGAGCTAATTTAAACCATACACTCTTACCAGTCTGCCTCGAGCATTAGTGAGAAATATCTTAAGTGAGATGTAGTTCATTCTGGTCGCAATTCTAGTGGTAATGGTTAAATGGTCTAATGGTTAAAGCTTATCAGTCTACAGCTTTTTCTATTCACATCATAAGTCTTCAACTGAAGGGGATTTTCAGCGACTTCTGCATTAGGTTGGATTGGTGTTTCTGACCTACAGGTAGTAACTGCCAGATCCCCCGCGGTGTTCAGTGAAAATTCAGAATCATATCTGTACAAAATTTGATCGGTTTCTTAAACTCAATGGCTGCCAAGGGCCACTGTATGCATTGAAGCAGCTAATTTGCTGCCAGTATTATCTGTGTCTCAGATTAGAAACAATTACTAAATCAATAGTACTTTTCTTTCCATCAAACAAGAACATGTTGGCAGAATGGAATAGCTGCTTCCTGAAGGAGATGCTGGAAGAGGAGGGATGGAAGCAGTGAGTTGGGGTTTGGGGTTATTTTCTTTTTGATTAGAAAAGAACAAGGACTAAGAAAATTAATTACTTTTTAACATCTGGAATGGCCTGGGAGCAGAGTCAGACAATAAGTCAGTGTGAATCAGCAGTGAATCAGTTGAAAACAAGATTTCTGTAGGAAGAAGGCAAAAAGTGTGGATCAGGAAGACTGAGCTGCAGAAAAGTCCTGGGGTTTCTGACCATGAAGGCGCTGAACAAAACCTAAAGAGACCTCTGGATGGGTCAGACTTTGACAAGGAGAATTGCAGGAATTCATAGGAATTTATTGATATGCCTGTGGCTGGGTGGCCAGAGGGGAGGGGGAAGCTCTCAGTACATATGGAATTATTATTGCTAGAGCTGTATCACAGATTATCTAAGAAGCAGTGTCCTTCCAGCTACAGCTGCCTGGTGATCTGCATGATGTGTTTAGTTAGGATTTTCATTAAGTCCCATCCAAGTCCAAGATTGAATGTTTGTAGAGGGGGTAGTGAGCCAGAGCCTTCATCCCTCTTACATTGTTCTCAGTGCAGGAACAGGAGTAAAATAGGAGATGTTCTAGCTTGGTGCTATCAGTGCTGTCATCCTATCTTAACGCTGTGCTGGTTTCCAGATGGCTGTTCTACAACTATCAGCCAAATGTACATACTGTAATTCTGCCTTTCTCGGCATAGTACTCATGGAGGGATTTTGTGAGCTCTGTGTCACTCCAAAAGACCCCAAAACCTTTCAGTAAGGGCTTAAGGGTAAACCTTTCAGTTTGCTTCAGCCTCACAGCATCTGCAGGATGCTGCAGGAGTCTTTATGCACCATCAGAGAACAAAGACTCAGAGCATACGTTGTCCGAGAACCTCATTAACAGAGCATCGGGTCGTGCTTGAATGCGGGACATTCAGAAAGGTTTATTTGAAATACATCTTCACCGTTTGAGGGGAAAATAAGTGCATTTATCAGAAATGGGTATATATTGCAGAAGCAGACTATTCAGATTTTAAAACAAAATTTGTTCGGGCTGTGGTCTTGTCTGCCACCACGTCTACCACTGTTTGTGCCAGTAAAAACAGATTTGGGAGCTGTCTGTCCAGAGTTTAAATTGATGTGTGCATTCATGCCAGACCCACATGGACACTTGTTTCTTCAGGGACATAAGCAACACGACGTGATGGACCTGCCTGGTCACAAATGTTCTGCAAGCGGCTTTTCTGATTCCACAGAGCTGAGTCATTTTGTTTTTAATAAAAAATAGGGTGCTTTAAAATGGTAACAACTCAAGGAAACTGCATTTGATTTGAGAATATTATGGAAGCGATAAAAAGAGGTTTAAAAAAAAAATCGGCAGTTTTCTGGAGATTATTTGCTCAGCTCTACTATTAATATTGTTTTGTTTGCCAGACTATGATCAAAAACATTTGGCAGGCAAGACTTGGTCAGGAAAGTGAGCCAGTAAAGTTGAGCTGTCATCTAAGTACATACAGAAAAACTGTTCTCTTGGCATGGAAAACAGACTGTTTACAGAAATAATAAACACGCCCTCTAAAATTATGTTCCTCCTCTCTAAAATCATGGAAGGTCGCAAGACTTTGACCCTACAGAAGGAGCATAACACTTTATGAGACTTCTGTCAAAGCACATGATAAAAAATAAATACTGTAATGAAGAGGTGTCAGTCTGATGGCTCAGCTGTGCCTTCCTCACGGATCCCGTCTCCTGGTTTTGGGATGTACGGCCACGCAAAGGGAGCCCATCTGGAGGGGACCACAAATCAATCCCTTTTCTTGACGTATGGGTTAATGTAATTAACTTTTGTTTCATCTCCCGAGTAAACCTTGTTAAACAATGAAACGCGTCAAAGTAAAATAGAATTTATTGAAAAGTGTAATTTTCAAAAATTCTTGTAGTGAATCAGCTGCTGGATAGAGCCCCAGATGCTGAGGATCTGTGAGGAATAAAAGACTCTTCTGGCCAAGACTTGTTTTTTTCCAGGGCCCTGACAATAGATGAGCTGTAAGCAGGGGAGAAGGTAGTGGCTGCTACCTCAGCAGCTGCCTGCAGCTGGAGGAGGAGAGTGTTCACCACCATTTCCAACACACCCCCAGGGTGGTTCTTACCTTCTGTTGGCTCCTCAGGATTTCCAGGTTGGCTCTTTATTTGGGTTCCTCCTTCCTCCCCCTGTAAAACTGTTTGTTTAAAGGCTGCTGTGTAAACAGGAGTGAGAAACATCACTCCTCCTTGCAACCCCCAGTCAAACAACGCAGCTTTCCAGTATCATTTGAACATCTTCAGTGGGGACCCTCCGCCCGCTGTCCCTGGCATGCTGTCGCAAAGCAGTGGCTGACGGCGAGGTTTTGGTTATACTGGCCATAAACTGAAATAGTTGCAGGTGTTTCCCTGCAAAACTTTGTCTGGAGCAGTGTAGCAGCAGGTAGTATTTATGTTCCACCTGATGGTGGGAACCACAAGATCTTTTAATGTGATAAATGCTACTTTCCAGCTGCCTGCAAGTAAAAGTCTGTTTCTAAACCTAATTGTAGCGTAGCATCTCTGACTAGGACCCACTTGTGACTAAAGGCTGTCGCCACTAACAGGGACAGGATTTGAGTTGTAGGAGGACTTCTTATTTGAGTTACAGGTTGCACATGAGAATCTCCATTGAGTACATAGGTGTGGTGGTTTAACCCCAGCCAGCGGCTAGGACCATGTAGCATCTCACTCACCCTCCTTCCCTCCTCAAAGGGTAGGGAGAAGAGGGAGAAATGGAGGGGAAAGGGGAAAAAAAAACCTTGTGGGTTGAGATAAAGACAGTTTAACAGAACAATAATGGAAAAGGAAAGTAACAATAATAATAATAATAATATACTATACAAGACACAAGTCACTCTTACCACCTGGTGAATTGGTTGCCCAGCCTGACCTGAGCAGAGATTGCGGATTCCCTTCCCCCTGCCAACTGTCATTTATATATCAAGCATGACATCTATGGTATGGAATATTCCACTGGCTGTTCCCTTGTTCTGTCTGTGCTCCTTCCCAGCTTCTATGGGAAAAAAAGCCCTTGACTAATATAAACATCATTCAGCAACAACTGAAACAATATGCATTGTTGATATTCCTTTCATACCACATTTGAAAATGCAGCAACCATAGAAAGAAAATTATCCCTGTCTCAGCTGAAACCAGGACAATAGGGAACCAAGGAAAACCAGCATTAGAAGGTTAATCTTTGTTAATAGATCCCTTCTTCCCTCCCCTGATTACTCACACAGCTATTTCCTTATATTCTGCACAGTGTGGATGGAGTTCAGCATGGGCTGCGAATCCGGGAGAGGAGCGTGGGGAGTATACCCGGCCTGCCCCAAGCTCCATGCTGTCACGAGTTTATTGGTGTCTAATTGAGCTGGGCAATCAAAACCACAGTCAAAAAGCTGCAACTCCATTTTTGAGGGCTTGTCGTTAATGCTGCTGGGCTACCTGTGGATTTTGTGGACTGACATTCCTCAGTGTCCTACAACCATTCATTAGCCCTTCCTCTGGCCCCCCTGCAGTTCAGAGGGAGCAGAGGTGTTTCCCCCCTGCCTTCCTCAGCTGCCGAGGTCTTCCTCACAGCACAAAGCCAGCCAGATGATCCCTGTGTTGGAACTCCACCAGCGTAGCTTATACATGGGCAAAATATAAAAGACTTAAATATATAAAGCTTGAGCTTTCCAGCTTGCTGAGGGTGAGTGTGCAAGTATTTGGCTCTGGGTCCACACCCCCCTGTGCCCCACAAAACAGTTTAATCTACAAAAAAAAAGAAAAAAAAAAAAAAAAAAAGAAAAAAAAATCTTTATTTGCTGGTAGTTTAGATTCTGTTTAGTTATAACTCACAACCCCAAAACATAAGAATTAGGTTTAATAGTTCATAAATTATACAACACGCAGCACATACTGTTGTAATCTGCACTGCACATAATCTATATGAAGTATTAACACCAATGTCTAAACAAAATACAAGGTCACTATAGGCAATCTTAAACCTCAGCTGTATGCTTTTTCTGAAATATTTTGGCTATAGACGTGATTTTTCACCCCTCTACCCTCATATGGTAGTAATTCAATTGTTTTATGTGTTATACATGCATAAGAACGAGAAGGGATTTCCTTAAACAACAAACATTGAGGATAAAAAGGTTGGTGTTTATAAAAACGTCAAACTCAAAGGCTCTTCCCTAACTTGTTAGAGGATTGCTCTCATTTAAGTCTCAAAAACCAATCATTCAAGGAGTCCTCCAGAGACAAAAGCTAATCCTGAGTTTCCACCCGTGAGTTACTGGTCTGATCCCTCAGCAGAGCATCAGCAGCAGCCATGCTGAAGGAAGACCAGCGAAATTTGGATGTTGTTTAAAAGATGTGAAACAGGCTGTGAGATGCCTTGCAAGCCTCATGAAGTTCAACCACACCAAGTGCAGGGTCCTGCACCCGGGACATGGCAATCCCAGGCACAAATACAGGTTGGGCGGAGAATGGCTGGAGAGCAGCCCTGAGGAGAAGGACTTGGGAGTGTTGGTGGATGAGAAGCTTGACATGAGCCAGCAGTGCGTGCTGGTAGCCCAGAAAGCCAACCACATCCTGGGCTGCATCAAAAGAAGTGTGGCCAACAGGTCGCGAGAGGTGATTCTATCCCTCTACTCTGCTCTCGTGAGACCCCACTGGGAGTACTGTGTCCAGCTTTGGAGCCCTCAACACAGGAAGGACATGGACCTGTTGGAACAGGTCCAGCGGAGGGCCCAGAAAATGATGAGAGAAATGGAGCACTTCTCCTATGAAGACAGGCTGAGAGAGTTGGGGTTGTTCAGCCTGGAGAAGAGAAGGCTCCGGGGAGACCTTATAGCAGCCTTCCAGTACCTAAAGGGGGCCTACAGGAGAGCTGGAGAGGGACTCTTTGTCAGGAAATGTAGCAATAGGACGAGGGGTAATCATTTTAAATTGAAATAGGGGAGATTTAGATTAGATACTAGAAAGAAATTCTTTGCTGTGAGGGTGGTGAGACCCTGGCCCAGGTTGCCCAGAGAAGCTGTGGCTGCCCCATCCCTGGAGGGGTTCAAGGCCAGGTTGGAGGGGGCTTTGAGCAACCTGGTCTGGTGGGAGGTGTCCCTGCCCAGGGCAGGGGGTGGGACTGGATGATCTTTAAGGTCCCTTCCAACCCAAACCATTCTATGATTCAATGACTGAGTTCTCCAGCAAGTAGCTCTTGCTCGCCCTCATGTTGGTTTGAGCTTAGAAGCTCTGTATGAAGCAGCGCCAAGCACGGTGCAGTTGACATTCAGGCAATGGTCCCTTGTGGCAAGGTGTTGGAAAGCTCAGCTCTTCCACAGGCAGGGTGGGAAATGAGAAGTCGTTAAAAGACATAGGGTTGTCTGTCATGTGTCTCTGCCCTTTATCTGCAGCTCTAAGTTTGTGCAGGAGGGCAATGCTCCATCACAGGATGAGGTAGGAAAGCTTTCAGAGTTGTTGGGCACCATCCCAGTGGTGACTGACCAGCATCCTCCCTTGTCATCAAATAAAATATGAGCAATATGTAAATATATAGATGTATTTAGGAGAAAAGAGGTTCAGGTAGGAGCTTCAAAATAACAAAAGACTGAAATTTTCTATCTCAGTTAGAAATGTGATCTCCCTGGGAATGCCTGTTGTACAGACATCTCAGAGCCTTCTGAGGCAGAAGATCTTGGTAGGAGTGTCCAGAGGAGGCCACGAAAATGCTCAGAGGGCTGGAGCACCTCTCCTATGAAGACAGGCTGAGAGAGTCGGGGATGTTCAACCTGGAGAAGAGAAGGCTCCGGGGAGACCTTAGAGCCCCTTCCAGTCCCTGAAGGGGCTCCAGGAAAGCTGGGGAGGGACTCGAGCAGGAAGGGGAGCCATAGGATGAGGGGGAAGGGTTTTAAACTGAAAGAGGGGAGATCTAGATGAGATCTCAGGAAGAAATTCTTTGCTGTGAGGGTGGTGAGACCCTGGCCCAGGCTGCCCAGAGAAGCTGTGGCTGCCCCATCCCTGGAGGGGTTCAAGGCCAGGCTGGACAGGGCTTTGAGCAACCTGGTCTGGTGGGAGGTGTCCCTGCCCAGGACGGCACTGGATGGTCTTTAGGGTCCCTTCCAACCCAAACCATGCTATGATTCTCTGAGTTAGGAGGACCAAAATTACTTGTCATCATTTATGGGGGGAGGGTGGGCAGAACTGGAAAGGGAGTGCTGTGGTAATGCTGTCTCGAGCTTCACAGAGGTGAGGTGCAGTCCGTATGTAAGAAAGAGGGAGCAGAAGCAAGGTCTAGTGTGTAGTTGAGGAGATGCTCCTGTGGACTTCTCAGCATTCTGTTTGCTGCAGGGCTGAAGCATCAGCTCTCAGCTCTGGTGTACACTGAGGCCTGTGGAGCCCAGCAGGAGGTTCATTGCTGAGAGGGGCTGTGGAGGCACATACTTGCTGTTTTGCAAAGGATGGTCTTCAAGAGCCAATGTCGGAACTGTTGGATGTGCAGATGCATTGGTATCACCAGTTACATAGAATCATAGACTGGTTTGGATTGGAAGGGACCTTAAAGACCATCCAGTTCCAACCTCTGCCCTGGGCAGGGACACCTCCCACCAGATCAGGTTGCTCAAAGCGCCATCCAGCCTGGCCTTGGACCCCTCCAGGGATGGGGCAGCCACAGCTTCTCTGGGCAGCTTGGGCCAGGGTCTCACCACTCTCAGAGTGAAAAATTTCTTCCTGATACCTCATCTAAATCTACCCTCTTCCAGTTTGAAAATCTTCCAAGCCATACAAAACCTTCCCAAAAGCAATGATTTTTATTTTTTACTGTCATTGCTAAAATTGCAGCCTTTGTGTGCTCATGTTGCCATTCACTGAAATACGTTAAGTAGAGTTTTCCCTTTTTGAACCAAAATCTTGTGATATTAACACCTTAATTAAAAAAAAAAAAAAAAAAAAAAGGCTTTTTCTAGAACTTTATACCAGCTGTAGAAAGGGAGAAAAAAAGGTCAGTTCCCACCTACCACTGCCCTGCTGCATGGCTTTGGGGCCCAACTGTCGCCTGCTGGCATTTCTGCACTTGCCTTAATGGCAACACGCTTTAAGTTTGCTCTTTGGTGTATCTCCTCCTGTTACACAGGCTCATATTTAGTTTAGGACAAGAGGAAGTGGCCTCAAATTGCACCAGTGGAGGTTTATGATGGATATTGGGAAAAATTTCTTCACTGAAAGGGTTATCAAACACTAAGACAGGCTGCCCAGGGAAGTGGTGGAATTGCCATCCCTGGAGGTATTTAAAAGATGGGTAGATGTGGTGCTGAGGGACATGGGTTAGTGGTAACTTGGCAGTGCTGGGTTAATGGTTGGACTTGATGGTCTTAAATGTCTCTTCCAACCATTATGATTCTACGATTCTTTGATTAGTAATTAAAGGCTAAGCTATTCCCTCTTTCCCTTTTCCTCTGTACTAATATTCTTTCTATTCAACAGGGTTTTTTTGTTTTGGTTTGGGGTTTTTTTTGGACATTTTCATTGCAATCTGAGGAATTGCTCTCGGCTTGTATTTAACCGGTACCCAAACATCTCCCGCGCCCTCTCCGGCTCCCGACTCCGTGGCTGCTGGGGTGGGGGTGGGGTGGGAGCGGGGACTCCCCTGGCCGCCCTGCCCAGACCAGTGCCCATTGCACTGGGAGGGCGGCGGGATGTCCCCGGGGGCTGTGGGATGTCGCCGTGGTCGGGGACGGCGGGAAGTCCCCGGGGGCGGTGGCGGCGGGATGTCCCCGAGGGCGGCGGGATGTCGCCGTGGTCGGGGACGGCGGGATGTCTCCAGGGGGCGGGGACGGCGGGATGTCTCCGGGGACGGCGGGATGTCGCCGTGGTCGGGGACGGTGGGATGTCTCCAGGGGCGGCGGCGGGATGTCGCCGCGGTCGGGGGCGGCGGGATGTCCCCGGGGGCGGTGGCGGCGGTCCCCGGAGCGGCCGGTGGCGGTGGCGGTGCCGGCAGAGGGCACCCGCGGGCCGGGCACCGCCGCTCCCACCCTTCCCTCCGCCCGGTGGAGCCCTTGGGTGGGTTTCGGGGAGAGCAGGAGCGTCTGTGCCGAGGTGTGGGGTGGCTGCTCTAGGGCAGGAGAGGGGAAAGAAAACCAGTGGGGAAGCGCTGCTGAGCAAGGGGAGATGGGTGCGGAGCCGTGTGAATCCGCTCCGGCTGTAGTTCATGACGATAACTTTCGGTGGGTTCTTGGAATTCTGTATTAGAGTCCCAAAAATGGCAAGTGTCACAATATATATATATGGCAAGTAAAATTGTTTAAACTTCTTCAGCGGTCACGGCCATATATGGGTTTGAAATTTAGTTCTGGACACGTTAAATAGAAATTTGCTGTATCAGCTGCAAGAATTGGCGTGTAGGCAGTGGGAAAATCGGTTCTTGTTTCACCTGAAGTGGAGAGCAAGTCTCCTGCTGGTGGCTTCAGTGGGGGCGAGGTTTTCCCGCATAGACTGAATTCAAAATACCTGCTGCAGCATCGGGGGCCTTAAGTCCTTCTGAGAATCCCCCTTGTGCAAGGAGAATAAAAGACCTAAAGCAGGGTCCAAGTTTTGCCTGACAAAGGCCTGAGAAAAGGTCAGACTGGAAATCAGAAACTATTACACTTTCTTTAACGTTATAAGAACATTGGTCTTTCTTAAGGCTAATCTTAGAAATCCCTATAACTCTAGTTTATCACCTCTTAGAAAGGAGAGGAAATCTTCTCCTGCAACATTCTAGGTTCATTATAACTTTCGGGGTGGTAGTGAAGCCTCTATATGAGCCCAGGGTGTACCCTTAGAGTAAATAATTTCTTCATATGGCTGGTTCCCTTTGCATGAATGATGAAGGAGTTGATCTCTTAAAATCTCACACCTTCCAGGGGGATTTTCTGTATACAGATTGACCTCTATTAACATTGCTTCTTTTAAAGCATTTCATTAAAATATGACCTTGCTAATTCCCTATTTCATTCTCAATTAGACTGGTCTGTGAATGGTAGTAAGAAAAAACATGCTATTCCATCCAAAGCGGGATACAAGAGGAGGAAGTTGACAGCTGTAGGAAAATTTACCCTTTCCCCCTTCCATCCCAACCTAAGTGAATCTATGGGATGGATTTTCTGTAGATATAAGTATCACAATCCAGTGGGTTTGTTAGTCCTCAGAGATCAACGTGAGGCAGGAAAGATGGCGCAGGATTTCAGCTGCAGTGGGCAGAGCTGGGGGGGTGAGCACATTATCCCCACCTGAAGTCAACAGAGAGAAAACTGAGCTTGATTTTACTTGCAATCCTCTGTCACCTGGGTTGATGTCAGAGCAGGATGCACTAAGCAAGGCCCTGCCCTGAGGAGTTACACAGAGGATGCTTGGGATCTTCACGCAGGTTGGCTTGGAGCATCGGGGGGGGGAAGTCTGGCCAGGACACTTGTACTTGGCCAGATTTTGGCCTGGACACTCATACTCTGGGAAGTTATGGAGCTGCCTGAGATGGGAAATGGCATAAAAACAATCCCTGAGCCCATGAACCTGCGAACGAGTGCCACTGGCTTCCTACCATCTCTCATGAAAACCAGGTTCCCTTAAACCCAGATCCTGCTCCTGTTGAGCCAGAGACAAAACTGCTACCAACGTCAGCTGGTTCAGGGCCAAACTTTGCTTTCAGTTTGGTTAAATTTAGCACATCAGCATGAGGCACCCGGGTTTTGGGGAGCCTGGGCTCCCCACTCAGATGAAAATGAGGAGAACGAGCCCCTGCCCGGTCGCCTGCGTCCCTCCTGCATGTGGCCTGAGCGCAGGTACCCCTGTTAAGTGTTTTTAACCTTGTTTACTGATTTATGAGCAAGACTCCTACAAAGAGTTACATTTTTAAGGATCCGTTGAATCTCAGACAACCTATGGAGATTAAAACGGATAAAGACTCTTAGGAATGTAAACAGCATAAGGAAATCCTAATCTGTGTAGCACAATTCTATTCTGAAAAAAAAAAAATTATTCTAGCCTGAGGTGGTAAATCAGACTCAGTTTCTGAGTGTCTGATGTCTAGGAACCCATGTATCTTTAATTGGCTTCTGCTATTAACGCTCCTCGCAGCAGGTAACCCCGGCTCGATTTGCCTCAGTCCCTGGGAGTTGATGTTTCCGTGATGGCAGATCACTTGGCCTGTCAGGTGGAATATCTGCAGCAGTCTGCATGGCAAAGGGAAACTTCTAAAAATAGGAGCCATTTAGGAGATTTCAGACACCTGGTTGTTCATTTTCAGAACATTTTTCTTAAGTATTTTTGGTTGGCGTGATTTTCTTTCCGGAGAGCCCAGGCTGCAGACCCTTCTTCTGTGCCAGGGCCATTAATTTCTAGGGGAATGAGAAGAGATTCTGTTCCTAATCCCTATTGCAGGGGCACGATAGTGTTTTTGTAGCCATATTTTAAAACAAGCTAGACATACAAATCAAAAGTGTGTTTAAGAAATAAACTAACAGATAGGAACCCTTCGTCACTTAATTGTTTTATATTGTTTGGCATTTAACAAAAGCTATTTTGTGTAATTGGTGCTCTAATTTAGGGGGTTTAAACTAGCTGTTGTGGAGCTTGTGAGAGACTGGGAAGTCAGCTTTAATATGATCTTAATATGTATAAAACATCTTGTTATTTTTTTAAATAAAATGTTTCAATTAGCCATTATTGTGTTAAATGTCTTCAACATCTCCCTGCTGATCTATAAACCCAAACCATCCAGATCTGACGTAGTACTCGAGAACTAGGAACCAAAACTGACTGGAGGTGAACAGTAAACCTGAAGAATGAGGGGATTTTATTCTGTTTCTTCACTTCACTTTTAAAAACTGAAGGCCCCAGCTCTGCACAGATGTAGTCATTAACTTAATTTTATGAACTATAAACAGTCAGTCGACTGTACACACAGTGACTAACCTAAGCACACACTTAGGTGTTTACAGCACGGGGGCTAACATGATATCATTAAGGGCATCCTTAATTTTGCAACAGATGCAGGGGTTGCTTGAATTTAAACTAATGCGAGAGGGATGAGGACAGTTTGTTGTTTTCTGTCTGAAACTCATTTAGCATCTAGAAATGGATAGTGCCGCCACAGGTGCTGGTTCAGATTGAGTGTCATTATTTACTGAATCTATGTTTAAGTTGCCCTTTTATGTATCTCCTCACTGTTACTTGCAAAACACATTTGTTCCCTGTGGTTTCACAGGCACATCCATAACTCTGGTTGTACCCCTGCCGCGCAAGATCAGTTTTGATGCAAAACCCTGGACTGGGGGATTCATGCCAACCACAATCCCAACCGCTGCTTGGAGCCCCAGGCCTGTGCACACCATCACACCACTTTTTGATAGCAGCTCTGGGTGGAGAAAGGTGGTTATTTATGCTATCAACAAGGGAAAGTCTAATTGCATTCATCTGTTAGTTGGGACACCGCTTTTAGGGGCTGCAGCCACTGCGCTTCAGCGCTGACGAAGGAGCCTCTGAACCTACAGAGCTCTTCGTAACTGGGAATCGGTTCACAGAGGAGAGGCTGTCAGGAGAAATACTGTCCAGCCTGAAACCTAATCACATCGCATCCCTTGCAGGTGAACTAGGGAAAAAAATAAGCCTAATAAATAGATACAATTTTTAAATCCTATGTGTAAAAAAAGAGAGAGGGAGAGTGAGGCTTTAACAGTGTGTGCCTTACTCTATGTGCTCTTTCGATGTTCTGCAAAATGAAAGGATGCCAGGGAAAAGGTGCTGCAGTCGAATGGGTGGGTACATGGTCACCTGTGACAGAAGAGGTGTGTGACCCTCGGGGATGTGTATGTTGTCCCCAGTGTGGGCGGTGGGGAGGGAGATTGCACGTATGGGGAGCTTCTGATCTTGTGGGCTATTCGACTGGATATAAATTAAGTGTATTGAGACAATGGTAGTTTCAGGGATGGTTTCCTTATGCTTGTAAAGCTCTGGAAGACACGGGGGACACCTACTTCACGAGAGCTTTTGGGGTGTGTGTAGCAGCAGGACCGGTGATGTCCCTCATATGGCAGGGAAATAAAGGGGCTGCAGCCCTCGCTCAAGCCTAATTGCATCCTCTAAACGTGGCTTTCAGAGATAATTAAATAGCCAAACTGTCTGATGAGGCCAGGTGGTTGCAGAAAGTAATTTTTAGAGGGATACGTGTTTAAATGCTGATGAAGCTTTAGTCAGCCATTAAACATAACGTATTACTCAGGACTGAGCTATTCCCTCAGCCCTAATGCTCCTTCCCAATTAGCCTGTGATGTCACGTTTTCCACTCTCCCTGTACCACTTTGTGGATTTCCTGAATATTAAGTGCCATGAGAAGTGAGCGAGTCGGAGATTGCTGGGGCTAATTCCCCTGCTCGGACACCCTGCAGCCGCGGGAAGGCCAGAGGCTGCGGGGATGGGCTTCCCGCAACGGCGTGAGGGTCACCCTCTCTTTCCCGAGGCCGGGGGGGGGCGGCGGCGGGCCCGCCCCCCCCCGGGTAAAAATCTAAAAAAAAAAAAAAATCAAAATTTCATAGATTTTTTTTAAAAGGTGGTGTTGAAAAAGCAAAGAAGTGTTCGGGTTTAAAATGCATCGAGAGTTTTGGTACCAAAAAACCCGCTCATTAATTAATCTGCAGGGCGGGGTGCGGGGCTTGCGGGAGCAGAGCTGCGGGACGGCACCGCGGGTCCCCCGGGCTCGGCCAGCAGGGACCCTCCTGCCCCGGGACAAGCCGAGACTGGGGTTTGACAGCCCTTAGCTGTGCCCTGAGCCCCGCGGAGACTCCGCGCCCTCCCGCGGGAGCTGCGCGCTCTGTAGCCGCCGCAGCCCCCCGTTTAACCGCTTTGAGTTCTGCCTGCCACCGTGGGGTTCGTTTGCTGCCCTTTTAATGTTAAAATATTTCCCCGTTTGCGATCTTTCCTGAAGGTTTGCGGTCTTTCCTGAAGGTTCCAGGAGGCAAAAACTTTTAATTTGATTATTTTTCGCGTCGCGGTTGTTCGAGTCAGGAAAACGCAACGAGAACTTCACGGAGGGGCCGGTAACGGGCAAAATTCGGCGAAACTCTTCTTCCCGTCAAAACGGTGATTAATCCGCGAAGGAAAAGGATTCCTACCCCAGTGAAGAATTTTAAATCAGCGGGTGAACTTGTTTCCTTCTTCATGGCAAAGTTTGTACTAGTTGAACTGTCGTCCTTTTTCTGAGTTGCCCGACCAAAATAGAGTCGTGTATTAAGATACCCGAAGTGTAAAAATAAGCAAAAGAAGCCGTTAAAAATGCGTTCCACTTTCATATCAAAAGATTAGAAGAACCTCTGAATGAGGTAGATACGTTGTTAGTTTCTGAAACTAGTTACAGACATTTATATAATTTATTTTAAAATAGGCAACTCTAGAAATAATCGATGTTTCTAACAGTTACATAAAGGCTGTCCCTGGTGCAAAAAAAAACCCACTCATTAAACGAGGAGCATTTTTGCAGAGAAAGGCGATTCCCTTCTAGTAACTGGGGAAAAAAGAAAAGAAAAAACTGTAGAAAATTTGGGGCCTGCGGCTTGTTCCTCCAGTTCCTCCTTAAAGCCCCACGTATTTTGCAGAACTTCCAGTCCGCAAATTATAACAAATTATGTTATTTGCAAAAGAGCGGTTGTGTGAATTGCTCAGCGTTGTATCTGCCGGGCAGATGGATGCAAAACAAGAGTTCGGGTTTAGGTGCTGTGTAAGAGGACACGAAAATGTACAATTTCAGGCACTGTAAGTGCCACAATTTGAAAAAAAAAAAAAATATTCATTTATGTGCTTTTAGCTGTAGGATTTGCTTTGCAACGATTTTGAATTGTTGACTGTGAGTGCAGCCGGATGGTGAAGTTCATCCTCCCTTTCTTACAGTGCAGCATCGAAATCTTAACAATAGGAGCCTTTTCCATAAACGTTTTTTTTTTTAAAGACCTGGAAGGCTGAAGGCCTGCTCTCAGGATGAGTTTCTGATGATGATCCTCAGGCCGGCCGGGCTGCGGCTGCTCATAGAAGCAGCCTCGAGGCAGATGTTTCACAAGGTACATCAAACCTTAAATTATCCGAGGTAATTCCGTGTGATACCAGGTCTGTTCACTGAACCCAACCCGCTCAGAGACAGGGACAGTGGGGATAAATATTTACGATCATTCATGCGGTTTGTTTTATTTTAAAGGGAAAAAAAATAAAATCAAAGTGTGCGCTTTGAGGGGAGGAGTTGGTAATTTATTTTATGTGTACTATTTGTTCACGAGTGCGCTAGTCTGGGAGGTGAGGCTGTTTAAACAATCCGACGTAGATTTGTCTGCTCGCTTGAATGTGGCCCAAATTCTTCTCACTTTACTCATAATTATTATTCTTGTTATTTATTACAGTATCTCCAAAGGCCTCTTTTGCTTCAGCCGTTAGAAATCAGTACCTTGGCATGAAAATACCTTGCGATCTAAATCGAGAAGATGGACAAACTGATGGGCGGACAGAAAGCCGCGTAAAGGAGCTGGGCGGGGGTTGTCCTGATTTTTGGGGGCCCGTTAACCTCGGCTGGGGCAGGGGTGCGCAGGGACGCTGCTGCCCAGAGGTTTCCAGGGGGAGACGGGAGGTTCGGCGCAGAGATAGAGGCAGCATCTCGGTGGGCTCAGCCCTGCCCATCCCTGTCCGCAGGGACCGCGAGAGGACCGCGGGCACCCGCGTACGGCCACCGCTTGGTCGTGTTTCACGAACTCGTTGGCGATCTGAACGCTACGGGTGATGTCTGCATCGATGACAACCCTCCAAGAGAAGTCAAGGACAGCAGGAGGACCGGGGAGGGCTAATAAGGTGCTTTCCAGCTCGTTGGTGTTTCACAGAGCGAGAGACATAATTTTAAACTGAAGAAACGTGGAGAAAACAGACAAAAAAAAATAAAAAATTCTTGCGGAACCGCTCCGTACAAGTGGCACTAAACGTACGGAACAGGTTATCTGGGGAGGCAGGGGAAGTACAGAGCATAAATTAATTCAAGAAACACCTCGTTTTTGTCGAATGCAATGGTTGAGTAGGACGGTGAAAGGACAGGACAGTAGGATTTCAATAACGCGGAAAAGAGCGCGCAGCTCGGCCTCGCGTCCGCGATTGTTCCTTAAACGCCTCCACGTACCCCTTCCCTCACGATTTAATTAAAAATGCCGGCCCGGGTGTCCCGATCCCCCGAGGGTCCCAGCGAAGCATCCCCCTGCGGGTGCTGGTTTTGCGGGCAGCGCAGGCTGCGGGTTCCCCCCAACGCCTGTTGCCGGGAGGGGACCGCGGCGCGGAGCCCGGCGAGAAGCCGGGACAGCGCGGAGGAGTCCGGGGCCGGGGCAGCGGGGGGAGCCTGCCCGACCCCCGCACCCCGACGGCCGCGCGGTGCCGCTCCCCGTGGGAAGAAGTCGTCCGCGGGTGACCCCTGCGGCGGACCCCCGCGGCCCCCACCGGCGGCTCCGCACGCGCCCGCGCACCCCCCGCCAGTCCCCAGAAAACGTGCCGAGATCCTTTTTTTTTTTTTCCTTTTTGGCCAAAAACCATGAAGACGGAGGCTGAGCTCCCCCTCCCTCGGGGCTGAGCCCGACTCCCCGGGCTGCCGGGGCTTC
Source organism: Numenius arquata (assembly GCF_964106895.1). NCBI lineage: Eukaryota > Metazoa > Chordata > Aves > Charadriiformes > Scolopacidae > Numenius > Numenius arquata. Next base: position 23,197,519 of record NC_133583.1, read on the forward strand.
GCCGAAATTACACACACCCCCCCGCTAATCCGTCGGTGCCTGCATTTTCTGCTGGGGATTATGAGTGTTGGGACTCTCGCACGTGAATCACGCACGAAGTATGTCAGTAATGAGCAGGGATCGCTCATTAATTATTTGCTGTGTGGCGTGACACGGGCTAAAGGGGAATTAAACGAATCCCGTTGTACTGAGCAAAATATTCGCGAAAAGTCGATAAAAGTGAAGGGGAACGCTCCGCTCCGGGCTGTGTGATGTTTCGTTCCCTGCCCGGCTCCTTTCCGTTGTTCACAGCCATTTGGCCGAGGCCCGGAGGGAGCCCGGAGCTGGGGCCGTCGGGCCGAGCCCCCTGGACCGGCAGTCCCGAGCCCGCACCGGGCAGCGCGGCCCCCGCCTCCCCTCGGGCTGCGCCGGCTCCCCCCGGCCCTGGCTCCCCCCTGCCCCCGCACCGGGGCTGCCCCGAGGGCTCCGGCCCTTCCCGCGGGTCCACAGCCAGGGCTGCGCGGCTGGTCCCCCCGAGGGGAGCCGGCCCTGGGGGTGGGTGGCTCGGACGGTTGGCGGGGAGGTCCCCGGGGGTGGCTCCGTGTATCTCCCGCATCCATCCGGGCACGGCCTGGATCTGCGGGACCCGTGCCAGCCCCCGAGACGGGGATGGGGACGGGAACGGGGATAGGGACGGGAATGGGGACGGGGATGGGGACGGGAATAGGGATAGGGACGGGAATGGGGATAGGCATGGGGATGGAGATGGGATGGGGACGGGGAAGGGAACGGAGATGGGGATGGGGTCGGGACCGGGGGTGGGGACGGGGACGGGGATGGAGTCCGAAAGGGGACAGTGATGGAGCCGGGGAGGGGGCCGAGACCAGGGATGGGGATGGGGCCCGAGGCCGGGTATGGGGCTGGGGACAGGGCCGGGGAGGGAGCCGGGGACGGAACCGCACTCCGAAGGGGCCACGGCTCGTTTGGGTGTCCGCTCTCCCGCGGCGGGCCGAGCGGCTAATTTGCTTTATATGGCAGGGGATCAAATGCTCCGCTGTAACCTCTCGCTTCCAGGTACTCGCCCGCCCCGGCCCCTTCCTTCCTCCGCAGCCCCTCCCGCGCCCTCCCCCGCAGCGCTGACAGCCCCGCCGGGGCCGGCGGTATAATAGGCCGCTGCCCGCCGTCCCGGGGCGGAGAGACGCTCCCCGGTGCTGCGCCCCGTGTGCATGCGGCGGTAACGGCTCCGGCCCGCCGCGCTGCTCAGGCCGGTCCCGGGCCGCTGGCGCTGGGAGGGCCGCGCCGGGCCCGGCCCGTAGGGGCAGGGGCAGGGTAGGGGGGCGGCGGCGGGGCGATGGGAAGAGCCCCCCCGGGGCGCCCCGCTGCCCGGCTGCCAGCAGCGCCGGCCGGGGGGCTGCGCTAGGGCGGCCCGGCGGCCGGGGGTCGTCCGTCCGTCCCCCCCGCCCCCGCGCCCCGGCGAGGATGCAGCACCCGCTGGAACTGGGGGCCGCGCACTATTTCCCGGCCGAAGCCTTCCCCGACCACCGCTCGCACCGCTACCGGAGCTTCATGATCGAGGAGATCCTCACCGACCCCCCGGACGCCAAGGGGGCCGCGCCGGCCGGGGAGCTGCTCAAATTCGGGGTGCAGGCGCTGCTGTCCGCCCGCCCCTACCACAACCACCTCGGTACGTCCCCGGGGCGGGGGGGGGGGGGGGGGGGGCAGGTGGCGGGAGAGCCCCCGCGCTCGCCCCGATCCCGAAGGGGTCCCGCGGCTAGGGGGTGGAGCGGGGCGGCGAGGCGAGGAGGCATTTCCCGCTGATCCATCCGAGCGCGTTTTAGAGCCTTTGGAAGAAAACCTCATGATATTTCCCTAAAAAAAATAGCCGCCGGGCTTTGCCGGCCGTGCGCACCCCCTCGCCGCGCCGCCGGAGGCTCCCAGCCTGGAGCCTGGCGAATATTTTGGGCCTAAACTGAAGAAAGCGGCTTTACGGCTCCGTCGCCGCTTGCACAAAACGGCCATTGAAATTCACGGGGAGACCGTTGTTGTTGATGGGGTTTTTTTTGGTGTTTTTTTGGATGAGGTGTGAATCGCCGGAGCCTACGCAGCCGGGTATGTATCTGTACGGCTGCAAGAGGCGACACGGTGCTCTGCGGACACGGATTTAGCTGGAATCCCGATACGTATATATTATATATATTTAAAATATTATATGTATAAAATAATATATATACTTATTTAAAGAGGGGACCAGCGTGCTCTATCCAGTCTGGTATAGTACCTATGACAAATGCAGCGTATTAACGACTTTTTTTTTTTTTTAAAAAAAAAACCAAAACGCTAACATTTAATATATTTTAAACGCCAGTATTTAATGTGAGATTGCGAAAGCTTTCACTTCCCAAGCCATCTTAGTCTGCGGAGACGTCGCTCTTTATCTGTAGAAACGAGCGGAATAGGAGGATCCCAATTTCATGCTTTCTTTTTAAAAGAGAAAGAGGAAAGCGTCAGGCCCCACAGCAGGGGAGCGGCATAGATTAGAATATCTGGAAATCAATATTATTTTCAAGATGGGCAGAACTATTTGAAATACTGGACCAGACAAAAGGCTGTTTATAGCCCTCACGGCGCAGCTCCCGCCGGGTTCAGCGGGAGCAGGATCGGGCCCTGTAAGGAAGGATGGTGTATATTTGCTTTAACACCAGGATTTCTGCCCAGGCCGCGGCGGCGGAGCCGGCGGATGCTCCTCTCCAAGCCCTTGTCGCTACCGGCCTTGCCGCCGGGTGTGCCGGCGGGGAGGGCAGGCAGGGCCGGAGCCCCTCTCCACACTCCGGGCGCCCGGAATTTGGGACGGACAGTGGGTTCCCCGGGAGAGCCGAGCCGGGGCGGGTCGGGCAGCGGCCCCAGCCCGCCGGGGAGCGGAGCGGCCGCGGCTGGGGCCGAGAGCCCAAGGGTGTCTGTAGCAGTATCCTCGGTGATGGGCTCGGAATCTCTCCCTGTCCTGTCCCCGGGCGTGTCTTCCTAGGAAAATCGTGGGGATATAAATCGTTCCCCGGTCAAAAATGTCCCGAAAACTGCTTGGGAGGGAAAGCCGGGGCCGTGCCCGGATCCTCACCGCCCGCCGGGGCTCGGCCGGCTGCAGCGGGCCCGGCGGCTGCTGGGGATACTGGAAGGGAAGGCTTTTCGATTGATTTAAACTATTTTCGTTCATAAACCCTCAAGTCATTCAGTAATTAGCAACTGCCCGTTGAAGGGTAAAACGTGACCCTGTACTGCAGAGGCGGCGGAGCCGGGGGGCCCGTCCCGGTGCCCCGCATCCCGGGCGTCCCTCATGCCAGGGTGCCCGCGTCCCGGGGGGCTCTGCTCCTTTCTAATTGCCGAGAAAGGAGAAGGTGGTCCCGGGGCTCCTTGCAGGGTCCGATCCTCGGGGGAACCGAGGCACCCTGCAGCCCCGGGGGTCCCCGGGTGCCGGGCCGGGGGCTGCCCGGCGCTGACGGCCCCTCTCTCCCGCAGCGGTGCTGAAGGCGGAGCCGGCCGCCGTGTTCAAGTTCCCTCTGGCTCCCTTGGGCTGCTCGGGGCTGGGCTCGGCCCTGCTGGCCGCCGGCTCGGGGCTGCAGGGCGGCTCCGCCTCGCCGCATCTCCCGCTGGAGCTGCACCTCCGCGGCAAGCTGGACCCCGGCCCCCCGGAGCCGGGCGGCAAAGCCAAGAAGGGGCGCCGGAGCCGCACCGTCTTCACCGAGCTGCAGCTCATGGGGCTGGAGAAGCGCTTCGAGAAGCAGAAGTACCTCTCCACCCCCGACAGGTAGGAGACGCGGAACCCTGCGGACTGCGTGCGGGACGGGACGCGATGCGACGGGATGGGATGAGATGGAACCGGACGGTGGAACAGGATAGGATGGATCGGGATGGGATGGGATGGGATGGGGGCTCATTTTTCCTGAAAGGGAAGGAAAACGGCCAGCCAAGAGGAAAGCCGCCCGGCCTCACCTCTCGCTCTCTCTCTCTCGCCCGCAGAATAGACCTGGCCGAATCGCTGGGGCTCAGCCAGCTCCAGGTGAAAACCTGGTACCAGAACAGGCGCATGAAATGGAAAAAAATAGTAAGTGCCCGAGGCCGCCGCTTCTGCGCGCCGCACCGCGCCGTGTGCGCGTCCTGCCGGGGTACCGAGGGCTGCCCCGCGGGCTCGTCCTTCTGCAGGCCGGCCTTGGCCAAAAAAAAAAAAAAAAAAAAAATTAAAAAAAAAAAATAATGTATGCCCCCGATCTTTGAGGCCAGCATCGCCTGGTTCCCACCGGACCCCCCTGATTCGAGCCCGCCCGGTTTTGCAGCTCGTTCTCGGGTGCGGAGGGCGATGGTCGCAGGTCGGAAGGAGCTGCACTGGGGGACGGGGCAGAGGGGGGGGTCTCCCGCCGCGGGCTGATGGCAGCACGGTTTGACTGGGGTCCCCCCCCTCTTCTGCCCCCTCCCCGCCTCGCAGGTGTTGCAGGGGGGCGGCCTGGAGTCCCCCACCAAGCCCAAGGGCCGCCCCAAGAAAAACTCCATCCCCAGCAGCGAGCAGCTCTCGGAGCAGGAGCGGGCCCGGGAGGCCGAGAAGCCGCCCGAGGGCCTGGGCTCGCCGGCCGAGGTCAGCCAGGAGGAGTGAGGGTGACCGCCCGGCCCCACCGCCGCCCGCGCCGGCCGCCTCACCGGGGCGCTGCCCGCCGAGCCCGCCGCCGGCCCCGCACCTCTCCGCCCCGCCGCGGCGGCAGGACGGGGGACAGCACGGTCAGTGGTCACGGTCGCCTTCGGTCTCCGGTGAATCGGGCGTCTTGGTTGGTCGCGTCCCCGTTTCCCCGTCGTCCCCCAACCCCACATCCCCCCGCCCCGCCGCTCCTTTCCGCGCCCGCGGAGCGCTGTGCCACGGCCGCCTGTGTTGTGCGACGGCCCGGAGGGGCCAGGAGGACACTGGATCCCACCTTTCACATCTACTCGCTGTCTAAAACCCTGTGGTGCCCCTAGTTATTCGAAAACTGCATTTTATGATCAGTTTTATTAATGCGAAGATATTTACTTTATTTCAATAAAGTATTTTATGAACTATTGACCTGAGTAATGTAATGCTTTTTTTTTTAAGGCGAAAAAAACCGGTTTTTAACTTTTTTTTTTTTTTTTTTTTTTTTTTTTTTCCGCGGAGGCAGGTTAGAGATTCACCCCCAAGTTCTCAGGCGGATCTACCGAGACCGAGCAAAGCGCGGTGCTGCCCCGGCCGGTCCTGGGTGGATTCTCCCGGGGCTTTCGCTGCCGGCTCGGCCCGTGCCCGGGAGAGGCAGGAGCCGTAGTTTTCGCTCGGGCGAATTTGGACGCTTTCGCGTTTTAAAGATCCCTTAATTGCTGTCAAATAAATTCATTAGATTCCGCTCTGCGCGTCCTAAACGGTGGGTTTTTTTAATCCTTGGTTGCGGTAGAGCGTGGCAGGGGGGCTGGTGGCACACGAGGGCGAGTGGCCCGGGCAAACCGTTGCCCACCCGCCGCATCGCCGAGCCCGGTAACTCCATCGCTCGCCGGCGCGGGTCTCCGCCGCTCTCCCGGGGCTCTGTCTGAGCTGCAGCGACGTAGCAGGAAACCGTGGCGCTTTGCTTTTTTCCTTACTTTTTGTTTGTTTGTTTGTTTGTTTGTTTTCCCCGAGTCCCTACTGTATTTTTTTTTTTTTCCGTCGAGATACCAAATTATAGAGCATCTACCGAGACGTGCAATTACCGCCGTCCTGCTACGGAACGGCAGCTCCGCGGGAAGCGGCCGGAGGCAGCGAGGGCGGGACGGGGAGCGGGGAGCGGGGAGCGGGACCGCGGCCGCGGTGCTTGCGCGGTGCTGCGCGGTGGGGAGGTGACCGGCGGGGCGGCCCTGGGCTGAGCCCCTGCTGCGGGGGCGCTAATTAGGCGGGCATCCAAATGAAAGGTGGTAATTAGCAGCCGCGGGATCGGGAGTTTGTCGGTGTTCTGCCCCGCCGCCGGTCGCAGCCCCCGGGGGTGGCGGGTCTGTCTCTAACCCGGCACAGCCCCCGCCGGAGCCGGCTGCCGGTAACGCTCATGGCACGAAGGCAAAGGAGCCGCGCTGGCAGCATTTACGGGCTTTAATTAAACATCGCCCCGTTCCCAGCCGGTCGCCGGTGAAGCCTCCGGGCGGGCTCCGAGGTGAAGCCGCGCTGCACCTCCCCTCCCCGTTTCTGGCACGGGTGGTCCTAGATTTCCTCGTTTCGTCCCACTCCGAGGGATCCGGGCTCGCCGCAGAGAGGGAGGAGGTGAGCGGAGGCCGGCGGGGTCCCCTGGCCCGGCTCCGGGGTGCCCGGGGGTGGCTTCCTCCGCCCCCGGCTAAATCGACTCCCGGGATGAGCGGCGGAGCGTTGGTGAGCGCAGGATACTGCCGTTGCTGAGCAAACAGGAAGCAACTTCATATTCTCACACTGAAACGACTTATATATTTAAACAAACGATCGGTTGGAAATGTTTTATTTAACCTGGGGATAAGGATTAGCGTTGGCGGGAGGAGGGGCGGGCAGAGCCGGTGGGTGTCTGACACTGTCACCTCTTCACCTCAGCTTCTGGCCATTGTTTCTGTTCAGGTGACAGGCGGACGACTTCAGCGCGCGTGAAAACAGCAGCCGTTTTTAATTAAAAGGCAGATTCACTGGCGCATTAACCTAAATTAACAGGATGACAAGCCGCGTCCATCACCGATGTAAAACAGAGATTTGGAAAAGAGCTGGGCTTCGGTTATTACTGTCGCGCTTACGATATAATGGTAATATTTTCTTTTCACATTTGAGTAAGTGGCGGGCAAGTGGTTATTTTTCGCAGACCATAAAGCGATTATTTTTCGCAGACCATAAAGGCATTAAGTAAGTTATTTTATTGTATTTTTTTTTTTTCTCCTAGACAGCGAGGGAGAAAAACAAGGAGGGGTTTAGGAGGGTTCGGGGGAGCGGGTTTTCTGCTGCGCCGGGGCCGAAGGTTCCCCGCACTCGAACCCCGCACCTCCCTCCCAACCCCGCGGGCGCGCAGGGCAGTGCAGGCTGCGCACCCGCGCAGGGGCGGCTCTCCGGGGCGTTGCGTGTGCATCGGCCGCGCTTCCCCGCAGCATCCAGGGGGAATTTTTTTTGTTCCCCTCTGCTAGTGGGAAAAGCTCGGAGGGGCGCTCGGGGGACCCCTCCCTCGCCCCGGAGCCTCCTGCGTGGGGCTGCCCGCGGAGATCGTCGCAGCTCGGGGTCCCCCTGGGCTCCCCAGCCCCGTTCCTGCCGTCCTGCCCGTAGAACCAGGAGAGAGAGGACCCTCCGTCCCCAGCCGGCTTCCATCCCGGGATGCGCTGCCGCTGTTTGGAAGCAAAGGGCGAGGGGGGCACATGTGGATGTGGGAACGCCGTGAATGACAACGCGGTATCTCCAGCAGCCCACCGGGACCTCGGCATCGCTGCAGCCGCTCGCCTAGAAACGGTTTTTTTTTGGTAGGAACGGCGTTAATGACAAACTTTGGCTTTGGAAGGAGCTGTTTGCAGCAGTTTGTGTGCTGAGCTGAGGAGCCCTCCCCGCGCTGTCACTGATGCTAATAAATCCCCAAAGTCCTCTCTGTCACATAAGAAATCTGTTAGAAGTAACTGACAATACAAGTGTTTGGTTGTTTTGATTTTTTTTTCCTTGTAAAATACTTCTTTTTTTTTTAAGTGTCAGTTATTTTCTCTTTTAATGAGTTTCTATATTATTTTCTGTTAAAATTTAATCTCCTCGTGTTTAATCCCGTCGTGTTTAATCTCCCCGCTGGCGTGGCCGGCGTGGCATTGCACCTCAGCAGCTTGGAGCTGGGAGTGCTTTTCTGTTTGGAAAGCGAAGGCAAGTGCCACCAGGGATTAGTGACAGCATTTTGGTAATATCCAAGTGTGTTCACAAGCAGGGCTTTGGCCTCGCCTCAACCGCCTTTGCTGGTCGGTGAAGCCACCACGAGGAAATTACAGCAGGCCCCACCACCATGTGGGTTTGGTGCCGATGGATAATTTTTGCTAGTGCAGCATAATTGTTTCATTTTCTAATTAGCTTTTACAGCTATAACGAACTAGTATGGATCTTGTTAGGCTGCGATGGGTGATACCTGCATTCACACTTCAGCCGCAGAGCTGTGGCAGCCCAGACCCTCAGAGATGTGGGAGAGGAGCCTGGGGGAAGATCTGGATGGCTTTGTTCTGTGCTGTGATTTCTCCTCAGAGCCCTGTTCTGCCTGTGGGGATGGTGTCTCTCTGCAGCACCCCAAACCATGGCTGCCAGAAAAGCTGCCCCCCGCCCCAAGGGTCATTTGCCAGTGCTATATAATTATGGGGCCAGTAAAGTATACTTGTAGCTACTACACCTGATGTTTATTCTTTTTTCTGTATATAAATAAGCTGTATTGGTATAATACATTTGTTCTGGCAGAAATGCATGCATGTCAGGGAACTTTACCATTTTAATTACACCAGGATAGGTAAACCAGCATGTATTTTCTCTGTAAACAAAGTAGAAGGGCGTAGATTGAAGGCTGGAAAAGTAGCACCGAAAGTGTGACCTTCCCATGTTTGAATGCTAATCGGGTCACAGTTAATCGGCAAAAGATATGACGGTTTCCTTAACAAAAATCCATTTAGGTGAGTTTCCAACTCAAACATCCTAAATTCCCTTTATATGAAGCATCTCAGGGAAACCTGAGGAAGGTTCTGCTTTTTCATCAATGTCAATTTAAAAATAGTCCATGGAGCCAGAGGATTTTAAGATTAATGACATGGGGTTTATACCGAGGTAAAAGAGTAGGAGTGCTTGTTCTGGCGGGAGCAGACCGGACACTGTGCCAGTGTTGTGAGGGGGTACCCCCCTGCTGGGGGAGGCAACGGCCTTGTCCTGATTCTGTGCTCGACACCTGCGAGGCAGGTGGAGATCTGCTGTGCCATTCTGAAAGCAAGAATTGGTCCTAGTGCAACGCTGTGTGAGCACTCCCTACCACCCCACCCCTCCCCACCACCCCCAGCCCCGAAATCACAGTCTTCGTGCTGCCCTTTCCCCTCTGGAAAGGGGGGGGAGCTGCAGAGAGGATGGAGAGGGATGTGGGGTGGAGGGGGGAGTATGGACAGTTGTGATGGGAGAGTGGAGGGGGATGTGGGAGGATGCAAGGGGATGTGTGGGGGATGGCGGGGAATATCTAGGGATGGGGGAGGTTTTGAGGGGGGGATGCAGGGGTGTGTGTGGGTGCAGGAATGACTGTGGGGAAGCTGGAAGGGGATGCAGGGAGGATGGAGGCATTGGCGGTGGGATGTGGGGGTTTTGGTGGGATGTGGGGATGATGGAGAGGAATGTGGGAGGATGCAAGGGTGTGTGCAGGGGGATGCGGAGTGGATGAGGGGGATATGGAGGAATACAGGAAGGATGCAAGGGTGTGTGTGTGTGAAGATGTGGGGTGGGTTGGGGGGAATATCAAGGGATGAGGAGGATTGTGGGGGGAGGATGCAGGGATGATGGGTGGGAAGGCCAGAGGGGGATGCAGGGAGGATGGAGAAGTTGGGGGTAGGATGTGGGAATTTTGAGGGGACGCAGGGAGTGTGGAGGGGGATGTGGGAGGATGCAAGGGCATGCGCAGGGGGACGCGGAGTGGATGGAGGGGAATATCAAGGGATGTGGGGTTGTGAGGGGGGATGGATGGGATTTTGGTGGGATGTGGGGACGATGAAGGGGAATGTGGGAGGATGCAAGGGTGTGTGCAGGGGGATGGGGAGTGGATTGGGGGAATACAGAGAGATGTGGGGAGGATGGAGGAGTGGGGATGAGGGGAGGATGGGTAGAGAGGCTTGAGGGGGAAGCAGGAGGTTGCGAGGGGAAGCAGGAGGTTGCGAGGGGAAACAGGAAGGATGGAGGGGGATGCTGCAGGTGACTGCAGCCTGCACCCCTCGGGTACTGATAAAATACACAACCTAGCACGACGTATACATGCTGAGATGGAGCCGGGGTGGGTTAGGCCTTCTTGGACCTGGGGAGAAAAAAGTTAACATCTATCTGGCACTTTTCATCACCATTTTGGATAAAAATATAATGAAGGGATTCATGTGACCTGTCGAGTTCAGTCAGATTCTTTAAAAATCATTAACCAGCATGTGAAGTACTGTTGCTAGACATTTGCCTTAACCCAAAATGTTGGATTGAAGTCATTACACATTTATTTTTTTCATCTGACTTGTACGGTAGATAAAATCTAAATGCTGAATTCCATGAAATTTGGCCGAGTAATATGTAAATGAAGTTCAGGGGCAAGTTCACATTAAACACGCTAGCACGGCTGTTGATACTATCATCTTTGCTTGGCTAAACTTTTCCATGAAATCTATAGGAAATTTGCCAGAATCAAGGCTCCGGGATACAGATGGTTACCTTCAATGAAGTTGGTGATGACCATTGTGTCAGTAGGCAGCAGGTTTTGTAGCATACCTCAAAAATACATGCTCTGATCCACGCAACTCTTTGTTGATGGAAAAAGTCGCAGTCACAGTCTTGTTCAGGTTCATCAGTTTACAAAAAGAGTCCATTAAAACATGATTATGTACAAAATGGGTTCTTCCCCAGCAAGATCCTCAAATCCATTGTTTATATTGCACCTATATTAACAAACCGCAAAATAAGCTTGTAGCGTTTCTAAAATGTATTTTTTTAGGCTGGGAATGTGGAAACTTTCTGAAACTGAATTGGCATAGAAGGCAAATGAATAAAAGAAGACTGATTTGTGTCTAAAGTTTGGGTATTGGCTGGAATGAGAAGTCTTCATTTTTTTCAACACTTTTTTCCCCCCAGATAGTTAATTTAAAGAGTACATTCACCCTCTGAACAGATATTGAAGTTAGTGGATTATAGTTAAATGGAGGGTTTCCCTCCTGAGTTCAAGTACAGATATTCTTAAAGTGTGATGTCCTTTTTCATTCATACTCAAAAGTTAATCAGACATGACTCAGTGAAAAATTATGCAAAACCCATTAATTTATGACTGTTTCCAGGCTGATATTTCGTAACTGCTAGCTGAGAACTTGCTTGTGCAGAACCTCAGCGACATTCCATGAGGATAAAGAAAATAAAGGGTAAACAGAGCCCAGAAGAGAATAGGCAGATGCGCAGCAGTTATTCACACACTGAAGACTGCGTGTCCTAAGAACTCTGACGTCTTTCTGAAGACACAGCGTTACAATAATGAGGAGGAAAGACCCTCAAACGTGACTCTGGGTAATCTTACATGAATTACAACGCAACACTCTCCAACTCCCAAACTTGCAGTTTGCGCAGTATGAATATCATGGTGGGGAAGTGTTCTTTGCATAAAGCTACGTACGGCAGCAGATCTTGGCCAACTGCAAGTCTGACTTCAGCTGGTGAGGAAGGTACTCCCAAAATATAATTTTTTTCACCACGGTAAGGTCTATGAGTGAGAAGCTGGTTGTCCAGTTTGAGCTAACAGGCTTTTTCCTTCTCTCCTTAACTGACTATGAGGTCTTAGAGAGATTCCACCCAACTAGGCACACTCTCTGAGGTATTTACTAAAGATTAAATGCAAGTATTTAAGTATTCAATGTAACCCCCAAATAATTTTAATTTATGTTTGTTCTTATTTATATCATTTGCTGAAATACGGAAGTGAATAACATCTTGTCTAAATTAAAATAGCTTTTAATAGATGTTTGGAAAAAAAAAAAGAATAATTTGTGTATCTTGTCCTCTTCTCCTTTCTGTAAAAGTGAGAGTTGGGTTGCTGAATATTAGTGTTTCTTTAACAGAAATCCTCATAGGGACTGTTCAGTCAATGCAAAAAGTGGGATTTTTGTGCCAGTCCTTGCAGATGTTCAGCACCTCCTCTCATTCTCCCCCTTTGAGGCTTATTACTGCCATAGGTAAGGTTTGAAGGGCACTGTAAGGTTTTTTGAATTCTGTGGTGTGCCATGAAATTTCCACGTTAATGAGTGTGGAAATATTTCATATTCTGATTTTGTACTGTTAATTGTGGAAGTCACAGAGCGTTGCTTGTTTCCTGGTCAGATGGCATTTCTCACTGGGTAAGTGTTCGTGTACAGACCGTGCATGCAATAATCAAACATACCATGTTAGGCTCAGTGGTTATTTGAAATTAAAACTCATTATTCACTAGTATTTGTACTAGTAAAGTACAAGTGCTCAAATATTTGCAGAAAGCAAACGTGAAGCAGCTGTAAATATGGCTGAATTTGCTTCTGAATTTTAATGAATATTTGCAGATTGTTGGCTAAGCTGTAATGTATATGTGTATGGGACAGAAGGCTTGTAAATGCCAGTGCTTTGCACTTACCAGTGTGTAAATTGCAGCTAAACCCACCGGATTTAACTTTTATATCCTTAGTTTAAAGGGAAAAATACAGACTAGGTTGAAAAAAAACAAAAACAAAACCCTTCAGAAAATACATAGAACATCAGAAGCTTTGGATAAACACATAAATTAGTGGTCTGTAGCCTTCGATGGCTTGTGGGTAGAAAGTAAGCAGTGCATAGTTTAACTCTTTGATTTCCAGCAAGCACAAGCAACACCCAAAGGTTGAAGGAGAAGTGTGTTGCCCAGGATCCACCTCCCAGGATAAACTCTACAAGTCAAGATCTCTCTCCCAGCTTCCAAAGAACTCATTCTCTGGGTGGAGGGTAGGGAATTTGTAATGGTTTTCAAAAAACATAATTTTAGCCAAATTTTGTATTTTCAGGATGAAAACAGGCTCTGTGTGAGCAGGACTTGGGAAGGGGTACTGGGCTTCAAAGGGATGTAGTTTGTTAAGACTTGGAAAGCTCGGTAGGGCATGTGTTGTTGGGTGATGGGCTCTGGGGACAGTGCGTGGCATCAATCAGCCACCTCTCAGCTGCCTTGACAGATAATTTCCAGTTGGTTCTGTCGCTCTCTTACCCCTAAAGGAACAGGAAATACTGGGATGGCAAAATTCTGTATGCTGCTATGAGGATCTTGCACCTCTATTGCTCATGCTTAAAATTCAATAGAAGAGTTGCTGCTGTAATTCCTGCTCTGGATTTCCAGAATTGCCTCATGCTTTCTCTGTGTTTGCAGCCCACGGGATGCAGGAGGTAATGGACCCACCGAGTGGCGGTTGTAGGAGTGGTCTTGCTTGGAGGGCTTCTACTGGCTTTAGGGTATCCACAAATGCGACGTATGGCCAAAGGAGCTGCAGATGAAGTGTAAGGGTGATGGTCTGCCGCCAAGAGCTGTAGTACTGGCAAGTGTGTCTGTGGCATTCGTGCGGTCAGAGAGCCGTACTGACTGTCTCCTCCACAGGCTCGCAAATTCCTCTTCTCAATAAGGGCGATGTTTTCTGTTTTCCAGGCCTCTAAACACATAAAAGGCATTTTCTTGTTCCCTTGCTTTGCGTGATTATGCAAACGGAGCTTTATATATACCTAATTTTGAAATGACTGTGCTTTCTTTCTACCTGTTGATCTTTATTCTTCCAGCAGAGCCCTTTTCACTATGTTGCATGATATATGTTTTTTTCAGGTTTTGAAACAATGGTTAATTATTACTGCAGAAGAGGATGCTTTTCAGAATGAAAAGCAGATTGTCATGAAGGTAAGGAAGAGATCTTTGTGGTTTGCTCTGGGCCTCTTGTAGCCTCCAGACTATAGAACCATGTAATCTATTGGGTTGTGCTTGATGGGGATGCATGTGGAAATGCTGCTCAGAAACATTTACAGGGGAAAAAAAAAAGAAAATCCTCTGTATTGTCTTGAACTCTTGTTACTAAAGCAGTCCTAGTGTATTTTTAGTGTATATTCAAACTATGTTAGTACTTAGGGGTTCCAGTCATAAACCAGCATCCACGTTTTTCATGAAGCAATAATTTTTTTATGAAACAACTCATAAAAGCAACTGACATCCTGACAGAACTTTCTGTAACAATATCGTGTTGTCATCTGTTGGTTGGATATAGAAAAAACCAGTCAGGAAGAAAAGATATTTCTTTGTAACTAAAGTTTTTGATTCTGTGCAGTCCCTCACAGTGTCTTCTCTTAGATGAGACAAATTCCAGAGGAGATGTTATCCCTATATGAATCTGGAATAGTTATGTTTGGGTTGGATAAGAAAATACTACCTTTATAACTAGAGAGCCCATAATTGGTGGTACCCAAACTGGGTCAAAGACTGTGGCACATATTTGTGTTTTCTGTCCTATTAAAATGAAAAACCCCACTGTGTTTTCTTAGGCTTGGATATATGCACTCTACAAGAATTCTCTTCTTTGACCGTAAGTTTACATATCTCACATTTTCCAGGTGCGTTTTCCCTGATGATATTTTTATTAGTGTATTCATGGTAAATGTGTCCTTGAGTGTCCCACAAATACTGTCCAATATACATTCTGTTACTGCAGTCAATGCAGGTGAAAGTTTCAAGGCAAAGCGTAATTTCCAGGGTTGAAGACTTTATAAATAGAGCTGTTGTACCCGAGAGATGCAACTTCTCTTTCCAAGAAAGAACTGTGGGTTTAATCCTGGATCTTTATATGCACTGATTTCATGTAGAAAAAAGAGGGTCAGGAATAAAGATTGGTCTAGAATGGCAGGAATATGGATTTCGTCCTGTTCTTTCCTAATCAGGAGTATTTTCCGCTACGCTGCCCAAGCTCTTGATCTGGGTCTGGCAGAATCCTATTTGTTTTACTGAGATCCCACTAGTTTCTGTTGTGCTGCACCCTGAAGAGTTGACATGTGATGAAGAACCACTTTAGCGATTAGAAGATGAGCAACAAGATAACTCCAGGGAATTTACACTCTGGGTTATACTCTCCCTCCTTCACTTTAATCCTTATTGATGTCAGTGTGTGCTGAAGGAACCAAGTTTTGGTGCCCCCACTCTCCCCACATCTCTGTCAAGAGATGCTCTGTCAAGAGCACCCACAGAGAAGGGTGACAGTGAGAAAGCCAAATTTCCTATGCCTACAAGGATCACAGTACTGGTTCAGCTTTAGCCATGCCCTGCATGTGACAGTGGTTGGCATTATGCAGAGAGAAAGGTATCAAAAGCGGTAAGCAAATAGTGATGCTCCTCTGTCTTGCAGTTGCACTTTACAGTCATTTGTTGCTCAAGGATTTCCTGAGGTAAGAGTGGATGTATTTACTAGACTCCAGTAGGCATTTCTTACATGTATTTGTCATTTTTAGCCAAGTAGGCTTTGGTAACTCACGGAAGTCATGGAATTGTTGGAGTTAGAAGGGACCTCTAGAGATCATCTAGTCCAACTCCCCTGCTGAAGCAGGGTTGCCCAGAGCACATCACTCAGGACTGCATCAGGGCAGGTCTTGAAGATCTTTAGAGAAGGGGACTCCACACCCTCCCTGGGCAGCCTGTTCCAGTGCTCTGTCACCCTCTTCAGAAAGAAGTTTTTCCTCATATTTGAATGGAACTTCCCATTCCAGCTTGTGCCTGTTGCTCCTCGTCCTGTCACTGGGAACCACTGAAAAGAGTCTGGCTCCATCCTCCTTCAACCCACTCTTTAGATATTTGTAAGCATGAATAAGGTCTCCCCTCAGCCTTCTCTTCTCCAGGCTAAAGAGTCCCAGCTCTCTCAGCCTTTCCTCATCAGGGAGATGTCGGATTGTCTGGCAACAAGTTGTTACCTGTGCCACATGTGAAGAACTGCTTCCTGTTGTTTGCTTTTTTAACTTGGCACCTGATAATTTCCCTTTATATACTTCATTGGTGTGTTTTCACCAAGATAACAGCCTCTTTTCTTTTTCCCTGTGCAGCTCTCTGCTTTATGAAGCTCTGTCATCGTTGCCCTCAGCCTTTTTCTGCCTTCCCTGCACCTCAGTCATACCCGTTGGGCCGTGCTGACGTTCATCACATTCTTTGGTCCAAGTGGTGGTTTTAATTTCTAACCAAAGAGCATCAGTGGCTTTGTAGGTATGTACAGTTCTTCTTAAAGCAACAACTGCCAGCATGGACCGTTCTGACTTTTGTTCCTCCCTATATTTGATCGAGAGCTTTTTCAGAGTTCTGGCTGTAAATCTGTGTCCATCCACGGTATCTTAAACCCGCCTGGTATCAGGGTTTGTGGAGCAAAACCCAGGTCTTGTGCTAGAATAATCCCTGCTCATGTAATCAGGTTGCCCTCTAATGGTTAGCTTTGATTCAGAGCACGCTCAGGCTTGCTGATGAAAAAAGGAATTTTTCCTTTAATTCCTGTGGAAGAGGCCTAAATGTTTTACTCTGCAAGACTCTGGTTCACGTGCTGGCTGGGCGAGAGAGCTGTGCCTTACAGAGGAAAGGCTGGAAGCCTCTTCAGAAGTTGTGGCTATTCATTTATAAAGGTGTTTCTGATTTCTTTTACTTAACAGTACCTTTTAAGAGTTGGAATTCGCTGGTGTCAAGGTTAGTTATTGAAAATTTGTGTTGGCTCTTTAAAAAATTGCACTGAAAAAAGCTAGAATGAGAACTTTTTCCGAAGAATCTAATGTTTTTTTCCGTCCCTGTAGACTCGCAATGAATTCAGAGATATTCTATGAAGTCAAATGGCACAAAAAAATCCCAACAAAATCAACCAAAAGGAAGAAAAGAGGGGGGAAAAGCTTCTTGTACAGGCAAATATGAAAAACTCTCCCTCCAAATGCTGGAAAAATGTTTTTATTTTAAACCTAGGTAATATGATTGATTAGAAGACTGGTGAGAAAGATGGGAGTTTTTAGCAAAGTAGAATATTTTTCTTGTTGACTGCTTAGGCTGGCACAGTTTTTAGTGGAAATGGACTTCTGGCATCTAGCAGCATCCTGTGTTCTCCACAAATATATTCTGACTGCATTTAGGTAATATGTTTGGGTTGATTTTTCTCAGAAGACGTAGCTGAGAATCAGTTCTCATTGACACCGATACTTTATATAATACGATGATTTGATTAGAGAGATTACTTGCTGGCTTGTGCCAGGAATACAGATAATACAGCTGAATGTTTGAAAATAACTAAAAAGAAAGTCCACCTACGTAAAAGAAAATAAGGAAGAAATCTTGAAATAATAGTAGCAAAACCTTAAGCAATTTTTTAAGCCTACAGAATTAAGAATTTTTTATCAGATAGTGTACTAATATCCTTGAAGTTATTTCAAGTTTTGTCATGGGGTTTAATGAGGCTAAGATTTTACCTACCAGATTTTAACACAAAAATCTTAGCCCTTCTCCAAAATAAATGTAGTTTCTTTTCAAAGTTGAAAGACAAACAAAATTCTTTGGAACAAGAAGTGAAGAAATAGTATATGAGGATGGTTTTACTTTTCTTTACTTGTATATTATGCATGCTTTTCCTATAAATTTCCCTACATCCTCCATCTACACACACATAAAATGTTTTTCTTGTGGCAGCAGGGGTAATATAACAATTGAGTACACTGAAAACTAATTTAATTCCTAAATTTTTTTTATGACTATCTATTAAAAGTTAAAATCAAGCTAGAAACAGTGGAATTGCCCCAGCAATGTGAGAGGCAGACTAGAGGTGTTTTATTTAACAATATGTGGATATTTATTTGTACTTGATAAGAACATGTTTCAGCCTGCTTACGTATGGTGTGAGACTTTTTCGGAATTACGTCTACGGATCTCTGCATATTTATACATTACCAGAGATGTCTTATTCTTCTGGCAAAACTTTACTTGCCCTATATGAAGCTGCTTGGAGACTATTTCTGTAGCAGATGAGGCAACAAGCCTGTTCAAACAAGCATACCTCCTGTCCTTGGTAAGCCACACTACCTCCACCGATAGTTGGAAGAGCCAAAGTAGGCTTCCTTTGTGTTAGAAAGAGGAAAGACATCTGGTTTTCTATTACCCTTCACATGTCTCATTTTATTAATGTCTAATACAGGAGTGGCCAAAAATCAAAGTTTACTTGATTAATGCAGGTGCTAAACCCAGAATTGTTCCTGCGTTGCACCTGGAGATTTCAGTCTGGGGTCACCTCTGGGTGGAAGTACAGCTGATTTTTGACCACGTGCAATAGAATTCCACCGCAGCTTATGGAGTAGGCTGAAGGGGATGCCATGTATACTATAATTGCAGGGAGAACTTTTGATAGCATGACATGGCGTGAGATGAAACGTATGACAGGGCCAAGTAATCCCAATATGGAAGGTGGCAGAAGCATGGGCTTGTTTTGCAACCTCTACATGAAGACCTCACCTGCAGAGGGTTTGCACCCACGTGTCTCAGACCACAGACTGGCATCCGACCTTGCACAGGTATCCCATGGGGAGGGCTGGGTTTGGGACATTGGCCAACAAGAACGAGGCTGATAAGCAGTGAAGCAATGGCAGAAGCTGTATTTTGGAGTGGTGGTGTTGTACTGAGGTGGTGTTTGTGTCCTGTAGTGAATTTTTTCACAGCAATACAGTGTACATCTGCATGCCTGGGAGCAGGCACAAAGGCCACAGTGTCTGATTTTGATGATCTCAGGCACCAACAGCCGTCACTTATTTGCAAGTGTCTGGCCTTGTCCAGAGAAATAATACTGTTGCCTCAAGCTGGAAAGCTCAACCAAAACCATGGATGTGAATGTTGTTTGGAGGTTAAAGGAAGGTGTGAAGGTGGCAGTGTGGTGCCTGTGTTTATTTAACAACCTGCATAAATTTCTAATCTTCTGTAAATTAGTACCTTCTAAACTCATAAATCTCTTTCTCTCTGTCCTCTCCTTGGAGAGAGAGGTGGGGGAGAGCATCTGTCGTTCATCTCAGTGGCCAATCCGGCCCAAATCACGACACTCGCATTCAGATTGAAATTTTGCAGTGCAGGGACACACCAAAGTGGTGATGAATATTAGTGTATTAAAAAAGAAGGAAAGAGAGGGGAAAAAAAAAAAAAAAAAGGAAGGGAAGAAAATGGCTTCTGAGAGTTTAAAGTGGGATTCTGGTTTGAGTTGGATCCTTGTTCTGTAAGCTTAGAGCACGCCGATCCACCTGAAGGATCAAAAGTGTCCTCAAGCCCTTAAATAGATGACTCGGAAATACTTGAAATGTGTTTCATTTTATGGTAAGTTTAATGTTTCTAATCTCAGTGCAATTTACAATTACAATAAATATCACAAAAAATTAATGTGGCCACTTCAAATACAAAGGAATGACAAAGTGTAATCTGAGAAAATTTTATCAACATGCAATTTCCTTAACAAAAACATCAATGTATCATTTCAGCATGCCGAGAAATATTTATCTTTTGGGACAGCAAAATCATTTGCAGAACGTTTTAACTGCTAAATAAATATTTTACTGGCAACTTCTGAGGCATCATAAATGCAGTCAATATAAACAAAGCAATGTGGAAACCAGCTCCAGCCTCAGTTCAGATGACGGTTGGCTGGTTCATGGCAATGCGGGACTCTGGGATGCATTTGGCCTCAGAGTTTGGAAAGATCCGATTTCTTCCTGCTATTATAAGCAAGTTTGCTTAGTTTATTTGGAAGTTCTGGCAGTGGGAGCCGCAGCAAGCTTTTAGTACTAGCGATGCAACTAGTTAGCATTTAATTGAAACCTGTCTTTTAATAGTTAAATTTTATCTTTTTTAATTGAATCCAGCGCTTATGAAAAACACGGGATTTGCAGGCTTGGAGGCAGAGGTTGTCTGCTTGGCTGCGGAACAAGAACATCAAGGCCATGGTGGCTTGAACTTCCTCATGGGCCCCAGCCAATGTCCTTCACCTCTGACCTTGTCGTTCCGATGTCCATGTTACGCACTGACTCCTCTGATTGCCCAACTGAAATGGCACTTTTAAGGATGGTTTCAGAATCATAGAATTCTATGATTCAGAAAGCTGCATCTGTCTCCTGGAAATAGAGCAGAGACTTGTTCCAGTTGAAGAATTAGTTATTCCTTACCAGGGATGTCGCTGCTGCCCTTATTCCCAAGGAAAACGCTAAATCTAAGGTTAAGCTTTATTTTTTGTATTCTTAGTACTGAACACTTGCCATCTTTACAGTGGTATTTTTTCACCTAACCTGGATGATAATCGTCTATTTGCCAGCTGCTCATTTTGATTTGCACACTATAATTTGTGTCTGATACGGAATAGTACCAGGCTTTATTGAATATTTATTGAAAGTGTTTCAAATATTTCAAGGGCTATAAACATTAAATGTGTATATATATATGACATATAAATGTAATTTCTTAAGGGATTTCTGTTGACAGTCATTAGCTTCAGTGCTTTATTGGCTTCCCGTCTGTTTTGATGGAGTTTTCCACTCATTCCATTCATTTGCTCATTCAAATGTCTCTGTCAAGCAAGTAACTTTTCAGGTGGTAATAACTGGGTGTCTGTCTTCTGAACTTAGGAAGAAGTTATTTGCTAAGACTGTTGTCTTTATTAATTCAGCTTCTCAGATTTTTCTGTTTGCAAAAAGATTGACAGCTCCCCGAGGTGAATTTTAAAATTGTCTTGTTTTTAAATACCTTAATAAAGTGTTTTAGAAACAGGGGAATAAATAAATATTAATTAGGTAGCTTGATGGATCCTCAACCCATCTAGATACAGAAAATGCATTAGGGATTTGACTTCTGACAATATTTCAGGAGTTTTGTTATCTTAAATATTCCTAACACATTCACCCCCTACTTCTGAGGCCATCTTCTACTTTGTGAAGCAGGAATAGTAGCAAAACCCAGGATTTTCAAGGATGAGGTAGTCGTTTCACAGTGAAGTTTGGCCTTTGTTGCATGTCAACAACAAGGTAGTGCTCTTTAAAATTTAAAATGTATCAGTAGAAAATCAGGGAGGAGATGGTGTAAGATTTCGGTAAAGAGATGCTTCCAGAACACCAGTGTTGTTCTTGCATGGATTATGAGTGACTACCTGAAAACTGTTGCAAAACGAGCATTCTCTGCATAAGTGTCCTAATTCACACATCTAATGAACATCCATGTGGGCCTAGCTGGAAACCTGTTATCATCTCTCTTGGGAAGGATGAGGGTGGAAGCTGCTCTATCAGCTGCAGCGGGGAACTGAAGACTTGGTTAAAGCACATGGGCTGAGAGGTGCCAAGAAAGTTGTGCTGCTGCTGCCTGCGTTTCATCAGTAAGTAGAGAACGTCAGTCCCTTCTACATCTTCTACATCTTCTATATCTTCTACAGCATCTTCTACATCTTCTACAGTCTGTCATGGCATTTGGACTCCTGCGTCCAAGGGCATGGAACTTCCCTAGATTATCCATTTATCTGCTCTGTATTACATTTCACTGTTTAATTTTGCTTTTCTTCTTCTTCTTCTTTTTTTTTTTTTTTTTTTAAATAAAGCTGTAGTTTTTCCTACTAAGGAGAGAGAAATGAAGGGGATTAACAAACTCCTCTCGCCCGTTGAGAATGAGTGCAGACCTCAGCTCCCAGGAGACAAGGATTTTGTGCTGGCCAGCTGACAAAGGGAAAATGAAACACCTGTGTGGGAGAGATGTGCTGCTTGCTATGTGTGTGCTGCTGCTGGGCCATCTGCATCCCACCTGTTAATTGCTTTATTTGGGATGAGTTTGGTAATACAACATCTTAGAGTGAGCTGATTGCCAGCAGGGAGGGAGGGAGGTGAAGACCAAAATACAGATTGTAATTGAATCAAATTGTAATTATCCCAAAAGAAGTCACTGGCTTTGACTGGTCTGGGTATATTTCTCTGTAAATAGAGAAGCTTCCTCTTTCCCATGCTCATTGACTGGAATATCGTGGAGTCCAAGGGAACTGGCTGGTGATATCTGGGAATAGCTTGTGAGTGGCGGTGGTGAAGACCATCCAGTTGAAGGCTGGGATGTGGGATGGCACCTCTTGTGTTCAGCAGGCTAGGTACGGGGGTTGCGCCTGTTTTGCCTCTGTGGCTCCATTTTACATCCATGTATGCATACATGCATATTATAATAATGGATAACACATTTGCTTGCCATCTGAGCAAATACTCAGAGTTTTGAGAGATATGAGTGAGTTGGGGTGACTTTACCTGGTGTATGGAGCACAACTCAATCTAATTCACGAGGCGTTAAACGTCTACCACCCACTCTTGTGATTTCATTTTATTTTTTTTAGTAGTATATTTAAAGGATAAAAAACCCCTCCCTCTTTTTTAGCAGGACACTTACTTTATGGAGTGAGCAGTTTCCCCCAGCATTTGAAGTGTGATTAAAAACATCAGAAGAATGCTGTATCATACAGGGAGAGATGAACACACATTTATTTCACTTACAATGCATCTTTCAGATGTGACTGGGAAATACATTCTTCTGTTTGTAATTGCGTATAAAAACAGAGGCAAGAGTTTATTCAGTCAAAGAAATCCATTTAAATAGTGTGTGTTGCTAGGGTTTCTTAGCAGTAACTGGAACTTAATCCTTGCTTAAAAGGATTTTTTTTGATTAATTGAACACACAGGAAGAAGCCGACAATACTGTTCCTCACAGAAGAAACAGCTATTTTTAGGCATTTGCTTAAATTTTAGGTTGCTTTGTTCCTGTTAAATCTCAATCTTTACTTTGGCAGAAAACCCATTTTAAAAGCACACTCTAAAGTTCTGGGACTTTAGCAGGGCTCAGGATTATGCATGTGCTTAACAGCTTGGCTGAATAAATTTCAAGAATTTTTTTTTTACAGAACTGGGGCCATCGGTGGCTGGTAGAAGACGATTGAGCTTTTTGCCTTTACAGGAATTAGGCTGAGATTTAGAGCTAGCTCTGCTTTATTAAAGAACCACTGGGTAATATGTGTGACTTAGGTTTAACGAAAACTGCCATATAGAAGATTCTGATAATTGTACCTAACTGAATGCCCTTCTTACTGTTTCAGATAATTGCAGAGTTAATGTTCATTGTAACTACTGTGAAAGTTTCATTTATTTTCTTTAAGAAATGGTATCTGCATATCTCAACAGCTTAAGTTTTAACTGTTCTTTTCATTTCCTACTATCTTTATTCAGTAGGACTGTAAAACAGGCACAGAAAATGAGATGTACATATGCACAGCAGTTCACTAATGTATTATTATTACCAGCTTCTGGGATTTAGATTGACAGAACCCCTTACATTTTTCCCTTGAAACAAACTATTTGCAAAGTTGGAGAGAATGGTGAATAATTCACATAATTTAAAAATGATGGGTCTGTCTGATACTTAAATCTGGGGAATTTAAGTAGGATTTTTGGGGCATAAATATGTTGTTCTTCTGATGCTGCTAGGTTTGGGGATTTTTTTGCCTTTGTCCTTCAAGTCTTCTATAAAGCAGAGGTTGGTGCCTGTTGACCACAGCTCCCAGCAAATAAAAGGGTGTTTGTAATTTTTTTTCTGAGCAGAATTCTTAGGTTTTACATAGTGGGAAAAGAGCAGTTTCAGCATTAGTTGGCAAGCGTGCTTACATCTCAACATAGCTTCGCTGAGTTTCAACTAGATTTAAGATTAATCGGCAGTGTAGAGTGTAGACCAAAGTGTAATGTGGAATTGTGGGAGATAAACAAGGTCTTGTCTAACTACAAGAGAGGCCTAATTTAATAAGTTAAAGGATTAAATACTAAATGGTGCAGAACTCTGCTTCTGTGGATAGGTTGCTTCTAGTCAAGGAACCCTGCTGTCTTCTGTACAGATGGCTTAGGAAGGTTGTTAGAGATGGTTGTGTAAATGGTGCTTCTGAGTGTTTTAGAGACTTACTGAAATGTTGGACCATTTCCAAACTCTTTTAATTCTCAAGTTAAAATTTTCTGAAATGAACCGGGGGAATAGGGAGCTGCAGACAAAAGCCAAGGAGTTGCATGGACCGAGCAGAGCGTATACAGCTGTGCCAGGGACCTGGGTAGAGCAAGATCTCCATTGCTCGCCAACTGGAACAAAAAGAATGCAGAATCTGGATGCCTCCTTACCTCCAAACTCCTTGTTTATCCAGAAGAAATGGACTTTTATCTTCTTGATAAAGTCTTATGTCGCTGTTAATATTTTAAGGGCAAGCACTCTGAAAACAAAGAATTAAGGAAGTGGAAGTCTGGGGCACTTGTCTTTGAGGACGTTATTTGGTCTGCAGGCAGAGCTGGTTTTGGGATATGTCCACAAACAATTTGACAAAAACTGGAGTTTCTTAAAAAACCCCTGTTTGCTACAATGAAAATCGGTGATTTCTGATCTTTCAACCTGGTTTCTGAGGAAACAGGACCTACAGGAAACCAGATTTCATTAGGTTGTTGACCATCTCAGGGGTTTCTCTGTGTGTGTGCGTATGGTAGAATTAAAAGGAAGATAACTTGTTTCCTCAAACCCCACATGTATCTCTCCATTTCTAGTTGGACATCACATTCAAGAAAACATCTTTATGTGTGAGGAATTGAATTTCTGAATGCCAGGACTTGGTATATGGTGCCTGATTGTGTTTCCTGTTGGCTGTAAAACTGTCAATCCCAGCCCAAAATCAGGAGTCAAGCCTCCAGGAACTGAGACTGGCTTGAAAGGAATCACAAAGCTTAATGAAGCAGTAATTGTTTTTCTTGTGATTTTTAAGGCTTTTGGGCTGTGTTTTTTAAAGCTTCTCTATACTCTTACTATTCACTCTGTACCACTGAGGGGTAGAAACTTAAAGCCTCAACTTCATTTTATACATAACTAAGAAAAAAACCCTCCGTCTTAATTACCATGAAACTCAAGGTAAAAGATAACAGGAAATATCGTGACAGTCTTTGGAGATAAGAGAACTTCCTAGTTCATCTGTGATCGTATTAGAAAATATAATATGAAAAGGTGTGTTTAATCAGATTTGCAAACCTTTCTGTAGTTGTATAGGATGATAGAAAAAAAAATAACTTGGATTCACTTTTAAAATATGTCCATCATTACTCTGGTGCTGTATTTCATTTTTGACTTTCAACTCCCTGCCAGTTTCAGATAATGCCTACATTTTTATCTGTGCCAGGAGGGAGCGTTTCAGAATTCTTTTGTGTCCAAGTTCATGAATCATTTTTTTCTGATATCTGCTTAATAAAGATAGTAGTACGTAACTTGTGGGAATGTTATGAGGTTTTCTGTGATTAATGTGTGTAAAATGCTCTGGGACTCGTAGGTAGGAAGCGCCTTAAAGGTTTATGGTGGGTTTTAAAGTGGTGTTTGGTATTGGTGTTGCAGGAGTTGTCAAAAGTAAAGCTTTCTGGAGTACTCCTGAAATTCTTATCATAAATTGCCTAGTAAGTTACTCTTCAATGCATGGTAGAAATCTAACATTGTTCCCACCTCATTAAGTTTGCAGAATAGAGTGGGATTAGTTCATGGTACCTTTTGCTGCTCAAATAATCCATTTATATTAAAGAAATATTGTTGTCTGCACCTGCTACTAAAGAGTACTGAAGTAGGAGGGAATCAGCTTATGGGTCAGTTTGTGCAAGTATTAATTGAAAGTGCCTTTTCTGTCTCGACAGATAGGTTAACACAGAGTTTTCTGGCTGATGTGTTCCAAACCTTACACTTTAAACATTGTATTTATCGGCCCTTTATTAAATATACAAAACAAGACTGCACTAGCCAAGGTCTGTCACAGCCCATTTTGTTGTCACAGTGCATTTTGCCATATGCTGAGGAATGAGAGTCCAAGCCACAAAGTCAGCTCATTTTAGCCTCAACGGCTTTTTAAAAAGCTCACAGCTTAAAATAATACATTATTAGGGTATTCAGACTTGTCAAAATTAATAATTAATATCACATTTATGTTCCCCACACATACACAGAGTCTTTCATTCACTTGGGTTGTTTGTGTTCCAGCCAAGGGACTGGGAGCTGTAACCTTCTGCTGCGGCAGAAGCAGAGATCTTATTTTTAAGATGCTTGAGGAACTTGCTTCTTGGAATAAGGGAGTAATTTAACAGGCAATTATGAACGTTATTCAGACTTGTTTTAAGAATATATAGGGCTAATCTAATAAAATATGAGATGAAGTATGAAAATTTGTCTTCTGTTGAAAATAAAGGTTACAGAGAAGGTCCTACTTAGAGGACAACTGCGGTTCTACTCAGAGAAAGCAGAGCACGAAATGTACAATTCATCCAATATTTTTTTTTTTATTCTTTGCGTAGGGATGACAGAATCCTCAGCCGGAATAAATACAAAAAATTTCAGTGGATATGACCAAAGACAGCAGAAGAACTGGTCCAGATTCTGGGCCTGAGTAAACGTAGGTAGCTCTTACACACATACAAAAACAAAGCAAAAAACCCCTATGAAAATCAGGGAGAGTTTTTGTATCAGTATGGTATTTAAACCAAACTGGTAGGATTAATAGTTGATGAAATATTCACAATATTTTTTTGGGTAGCATTACTTAATGTGCAACAGTACTCTCTGCCCAATTCCTGTGCTCATGATGAGGTATTATTTTTGCTGCGGGATATGGCTTTCTTGAAATTTGGAAACAGAAATCATTTTGCTCAAAGGAGTCTGTGTTGCTTTAGAATTTGATTTGGTTAATAGGTATGCCAGCGTGTCCCATTGCAGGAAATGCAGTGTACCAGCAAAATTGTAACTCTTAATTTAGCTAAATTGAGCTAGGCAGAGAGAAACCTGGATGCCACAAATTTATTTCTGTGAAAGGCCGGTAACATTTCTACGAAAGGCTAGAACTACTTAGTGGAGCTCTTGAGTGCTTTGGGAGTCCTTGCCAGGAGCTGGTTGTTTCCAGCATTGACAGCACACGGATTTGTTCTAGGCCCATCTCTGCTTTGGCTCGGTAAGCAGGCTTATCTGAAATGTTATGCACAGGGAAGAGTGAACAAACTCATAAAAAGGATCTGTTTGCAGGACTTTCTGGTGTGTTTGCAGGACCATTTACTGGACTATTCAGGGGAAATGTTTGTTCACCTTTTGGATGTGATCTTCACTGCAGTAGTAAATATTGTGGTGTTCTCAACAGTTAATCATGTGCTACAGTCCCCCCTTGGGACGTATGGTGTCGTTAAACTTCTTCCACGCCATGTTTTAACCCGTGATGAGCTGCTCTGTTTCTTCCGTGCTCCCAGAGGAGAGGTGGGTGGGAGTTCAGCAGGACCAGTGCTATGCCAGGGGTATCGTGCACCCAGAAAGACATGGAGAGGGAGAGCTGTGACACCAAACCACCACAAAATGTTTTGAATTTGCAGCCTGAAGTCTTCTACAGAGGTTCTTGCTCTCTAAGTCTCTAAGGTCTAAGTTGGCCCTTAGAGTGGCCAGTGTTGATGTAAAATTTACAGAATTATTGTATTTCTGTCACTGTGCAGTATAACACTGTCATGTGAACAAGGAAGCACCTCTGAATCCTAGAAGTGTCCCCTATATTGTCACTCTAGTGTGAGCTCCTCATTCTACTTCTGCTGCAATATACAGGGGGTAGCACTGTGTGCACGTGGTGCACAAACCAGCCTCATGGAAAAGACTTCTCAGAGAGGATAACGCACAGAGGTTGTCTAGTTTGTGATGAGCTGCCTTGTGTTTCCAGTGCTGGGGAGCTGTACCCCAGAGAGAACATTTCTGGCCCAGTCATACAGCGACCTGGAGGATTTTCAGGTCAGCTTCTGATTTTTGGAAGCATTTCCCAACCGAGCTGGTTCTCCAAAGCCTTGGAAGTCTGCCCAGGTTTATCGACGTTGTACCACTGTGAGAAGATCTCATTTCACCATGGTAACGTTTCTGATGGTCCTTCTCAGTATAGCTATGTGCAAAAACTGATGAGAAGCACATGATGCTGAATGGGTGTCCAGTGGAATGCTTAGACTTTTTGTCGGTTTAGGGCCCCAGATTGAGGAGAACACTGCTTAGTTTTTGGGTTTCACATTGTGGTGGGAAAAAGATCTGACAGTTCCTGGTTTGTCATATTTTTGTCCCCAAATTGGACAAAGATTGGCAAGTCTGACTACAGACTACTCCTGTTGTCAGTCTCTTCTCCCACAACTTGCGCAACTTGAGGACGGAAGGAAACAGCCTCAAGTTGCACCAGGGGAGGTTTAGGATGGATATTAGGAAAAATATCTTCACAGAAAGGGTTGTCGACACTGGAACAGGCTGCCCAGGGCAGTGGTGGAGTTGCCGTCCCTGGAGGTATTTAAAAGCCAGGCAGACGTGGTGCTGAGGGACATGGGTTAGTGGTGGGTTTGTCAGTGTTGGGTTGATGGTTGGGCTTAATGATCTGAAAGGTCCCTTCCAACCTAGATGATTCTATAATTCTATGATTTTACAGTTTGCTGTTTTGAGTTTCCTCAAAGGCAGAACTCCACAGGTGCCAACCTGAGGGAAGAGCTCTGAAACATGTCTATACGCTTCTGCATGCATCATTGGCCAGGCGGCTGGAAACCTAGCCAGCAGGATGTGCATAAAAAAAGCAAATAAGAAAGTAAGTAGATCCAGCAATAGGGTTCTCTTCCAGCACTGTGCTTTCATATATAAGAAGGCTTTGTCAGGGATTTTAGCAGCTGTTGCCATCTTTATTGCTAATTATGCATTACTCATCCTCAAGCCTGATGTTTCTCCCAATTTGTGTCTTTAAAAGTTCTTCAGACAAAAAATGCAGCTTGTTTCAGAAGTCCACTGGTAATTTTACTGTGGAATTATTATACAAAGTATATATTTACTATATGTATACACACTATTTTATATATATCTACACTATACATTATGTTATTTATTATAATCATGTCAATATCAGAAAAGTGAACTGATAAATTTGACATTAAAATATGCAATATCTGGAAGAAAAAATGGAGTGGGAGAGGTATTTCCTAATTTACTGTATATTCTGGGTTTTTCTTTGATTGCTCTGGAGCCTGCAAGATCAGTGTTGAATGTCAAAATGGCTGTACATGTTCCAGGTAAATTCTTGTTCAGCTGGTGATAAAACAGAAACGCAGAAGACTGTTTTTAAATAGACGTTCATTCCCCAAATCAATCTGTCCTGCATTCACCACTTAGAAGAGGTGTTTAAGAGACACCTCCTCAACCTCCTCCCAGGGAGGTGGTTGAGTCACCATCCCTGGATGTGTTTAAGAGACGTTTAGATGTGGTGTTGGGGGATATGATATAGGGAAGAACTTTGTAGTGTAGGGTAGATGGTTGGACTCGATGATCCCAAGGGTCTCTTCCAACCTGGATGATTCTATGATTCTATGATTAAGAAAAGATGTATAATTTCTGCCAGTTTTGCAAATTTATTTAAATCAAGTGTTTTTAGAAGCTTTTTACTTTTTTTGCCATGAAGGCTACAGCTGGCCAGAAGCAAATACACTGCATTAGTCAGGATATCTCTGCTGCTTGATAACACGCCAGAGAGCCACAGTAATGAGATAAGCTAAAAAATATGGATTAACTTTTATTTTTTTTAGATGCTGAGATACAGAGCAGTTGTGGCTATTTAACATAGTGGGAGATTATTTTTGAAAATGAGCACTCATTCTGCAGAGGTGTTAATAGCTGTATTTAAATTACAACACATGCTCTGAGCCTTTCATTTCTTTCAAATGCATAAACTGAAATATGACAATGCTAATGGGCCACTCCTATTACCTGTTTTGACCATTAAGGTGATTTGGAATAGACTCTTTTAAAGTCAGCTGGAATTTGAGAGTTTTTGTGGTCCTTCAACACAGTCATGGTATCGTGGTTAAGTGCACACATGTCCATTTGCAGGATCAGAACTTTAAGCAGCAGATGATGCTTTGCATTGGTTACAATTTTTAGGTGCTGCTTCATATTTTGTTCCTCCTGGTGTTTGTTTGAAAACAGATTATATATCCGTCTATTTTTAAGTTCAAACGTTCTTTCCCAGCTCCAGTTCTCTTACAAAAAGGCTTGTTCGATATCTTACAGATATTCATGTACTAATTTTAGGAGGGAGTTAATAAAGGTGGAGTTGGAAAAATCCTAAAGGAAGATCAAATTTAAATGTAAACATATTTGCTGCTTTTTAAAAGAGAATTGAGGGAAAAAGGATATAGAAAATTACAGGCTTTGGTAAAATTGTGTCTCAGAGCAATATTTTCTTTCCAAAGTCTTGCATAATGTGCCAGTATATTTTAAAAAGACATATCCCTAAACACTAGAAAATAATCAAGTCTTTATTAAGCAAAAAGTTACTTCTTTATCAAATAATGGAAGTGTGGTAAGAAAATAAATTGGACTTAACTGGATTGCCACACTGCATATTAGTAGAAACAAAAAATAGTAGTAAGGAAGATGTGATTTCTGATGCTCTATCAAAATGCGTTCCCAAGCACTGCGCCATTTCATAGAAAGGGGAAAATCTGAAATGCAGCTGACCCTGACACACTATAAAGTGATGCAGCACAATTCTTTGCTGATTGAATTCCTGCCCCTCACTATGTGTCAGTACTTGAAACATGATACATTGGTCTGAAAATTAGAGCTCTGCATGAGAAAAACAGTGAAGTAGGTCTGCCTATGAAGTACCAGCTTTATTTCCACATGTTACTCGAAACATGAGTTGGATTTTAAGCGTAACAAAATACGCCTCTATCTTTCATGAGTGTAGTTCTGGGCTGAAAACTCAACACTCATAAAAAGAAAAAAAAGATGTAGCGACAAAAGCATGCTTTAATTCAAGACGCTGGGACTGGGATGAGCATTTTGCAGCCACTGTGCTGAATTTTTCGGTGATAATCATCAGTAACCCACAAAGATCCGTTTCCTCTTAGGGCTGCTTTGGCCCGGTGTCTTTCAGACAATCAAGACTGCAAAGCACCACTGCCATCAACACAAAAGTGGTTCTTATGGCCTCAGAGACCCTCTGCCTGGTTGGGGTTGGGAATCATGGGGGATATTTTGGGTTACGGGCAAACAAGCTCCTGAGTGAATAAGATACGGAATGAAGAGCAAATAAGGAGCAGGACCCAAAGGGGACATGAGCTTTAAAGGCTTACGTGGAGCTTCTGTCATTATGCGCTGGCAGGAGCTGGAGCTGGGATTTGTGCCATAAAAAAATCTAGTCTGCAGCTGTGATTTGAGCTGGATTTGCCATCCTAGCTGGTAATTGTAGTTGGCTCGTACTGTTTGTGGTAGAGTTATCGTGCAAGGGTTGTAATGCATTAACTGGTAGATTGTGCGTTCCAGCTGATCAGCGGACTTGCTCTGATTTTGGGTCTGACACTTAAGAAGATGTTATGCCCTTCAGTGGACTGGGAGAAAGGACTCAAGGTATCAGCCACTGGCTTCAAAATGTGAGGTCAACTTAGTGCGTTCATCATTGCTGTTTCTTAGGGATGTTTATAGCTCAGAGAAAAGGTGAGTGACGTACTCTGCTGTTAACACTCCAGTTTGGTTTACATCTAGTCACACACAAACACACCAAACCAAATACAAACACACCAAAATTCCTGACAAGGATATTGAGTAGTAGAAGATATGAGGAAATTGGATATAAAATTGTTATTTTGTACCACCCAGAACAATGGCACTGAAATCTTGAATCCAGTGGAAGAACCAATGCCCCCACTTCAGTATGGGTGAGTTCTCATTATTTTGGAATGTATTGACTTAGGCTTTGGTTGTTACTTACTGGGAAAAAAATGAAATCTGTGCTCTGGATTTGTAAGAAGCAATTCTCTGAAACTGTTGTTCAGTTTCATAACAGATTTTGGCTTTCTGTTTCCTTGTACATGACACAAAGCGTTGATTCAGCATAAACTTTCTTTGGTTCAAGTTCATTTAATATATATTTTTTTTTAATGGGTCAACTTCATATCAGCAGTGCTTACGCTAGATGAGGTATCACCTGCTCACGGAACTTTAAGTTTTAGTGGGATCATGTCACCTGCCCTCCCAGGACTTGCTCAAACCCAAAGTTGAAATAAAGCTCTTGTACCCCAACGAATTCAGCAGAAATGTGATGATGCTTTTGTTAAAGGAGAATGATGATTACCACACATGTAATTAATATCTTTTAAAGATGTTGCACACTTCTAGAGTTCAGACTGGACCATGAGTTATTCCTAAAACCATGTGGCACCAGTTCATTGCTTTAGACTTTGGAGGTTGGACTCTGGCCAGCAAGGGACAAGGAAAACCATTACTCTGGCACCCCTGTTGGCTCCTATAAAATGAGAACTCATTGGTACTAGCTGAGCCCAGACTTTGTTTTCATATTGTATTTAATCAATCTGAATTAATTAAAATACACTTTTTAATAAATGATTTGTAATTCTCTTTTACTTGCTCTGGCATTTATTTATTTTTTCCTGTTAAGAAACACATTTCTAATGAAATATGATGCAAGTATAAAGCAGTAACTTGGTGTCTCAACAGAAAGAAATGTTTTCCTGATAAAATTAGAAAGTTAACTTTAGGAAGCTAATTTGAATCATGAATGTGTCAATGGGTGAAAAGACCATATTAACTGAGATATAAGTTTCAAAGTAAGTATATTGTAAACTGTTAAACAAAAAGGATTGTTAAATAGGGAGCAGTGTTTTAAAACAGGGGAAAATGTGGGACCAAAGAAGAGTTTGCTCCTAAACAATTTTATTGGTAAATTAGTGTTCTTCCCAAGTCATATAGATTTAAGACATAACACCCATTCCAGGTTTTGTCTATGTCAACTGAAAGGCATATGAATATTTGATGAGGTAACTGATGGGTTGACTCCGATCCTGTTTAATGTTCGGTACTGATGGGAAGCTGTTTGGAAAGCTAGATTTACCTGTGCACGGCATACTGCTGCTTCTGTATTTGAAAGTGTTTTATCAGCAAGGTTAATGGGCTTTAATTTTTGTCTGGGCAGTTTTATAAAGTGATGTACACATAGGAATATAAATGTGAGTGACTTTGGCATGGCACTACTATTAAGTTTTTATAAAAACAACTGCACTTCTATTCAGCATATTCTGAAAAACTTAAAATAACTACTGGAAGTATTTACTGTAGCTTAATGCAATCGTACATATGATATGTTTTCATAAGCAACTGGATTATATGCACGTGAGATTCTTAGAAACCAGGGTGCTCTGAACTGGCGTCTCAATGCTCCTTTTTTTTTTTTTTTTTTCCCTTACTGTATGCAAATCCTAACTCTTAGTTTACCTGAGGATTAAGAGATTTACATTATGGGTATGCTTAAACTTACTTTTGAATTTCTAACTTGTCTTGAGAATTTTGTGTTCAACTGCAGCTCCTGGAAACTTCCCACAAAGTCTGCATCTGTAGAACCATAGCAAGTGCGGCTTCTCTACTGCCACCTCCCTTTAGATAACCTGTTAAATATAATGTTATAATAAATTACTTATTTTGAAGACAGTTGCTGATCAGAATTTAAGGAGAAAACGGGAAAGGACATGTTTTTAAATAATTTTAAGTCTCAATTTCTTTGTGCTGCCTCTGTTAATAATCATATCCTTGTCTGATATACATGAATCAGAATAGATAATTTAGGATATCGTTGTTCCCTAATTGGGAAGCAAATTATTAAGGAATCCATACTCTACCAAAAGTTGCTAAAGTATCACTGTTTCCCATTCCGTTGACTGTGGTGGTGTTGAACTTGGGTGAAGTAAGCCCTGGTAGATATCTTCTCCTTGCTTTCTCTGCAGTGACACCAGGCTGGGAGACTGCGAAGGTTTGTGTGTAGCTCATCTTCGTCCTGTGTACCCACATACCCATGTAAAATGTGTATGGGCAGAGCCTACAAATATCCCTATACACTGGAAAGGAAAAGGTTAACTGTAGCCTAAGGGAGGTTGGATGGAGGAAGCCAAGAAAACCTTTCCCAGTCCAGAAAACTGTCCGGTAGTTTGTGCTAAGGAAACACATTTGCTTTTTCTCACACCTTATAATGGATGCTAGTATTAAGGTGAGCACCTTGTAAATCCTCTCCAGACAACTTGGTCAAGGATCATGCTAACTCTAGTGAATACTAGTTTGGGCCCAGAGTGATACAAAACATTCATAAAGAGATTTTTGGCTAAGTTCCTCCAATTTGGAGGCTACAGAACACAAGCATTTGGGTTGCAATCTAAGAAGCGTGCCTTTAAAATACAGATTGTATTTCCTAAATGTTGGAATACTCTTATTGGAAAATGCAGCTTTAATTTGGCCTGCCTTAGGATTTTAAATTTATACAGTATAAGCTTTGAAAATCTGTAGATGTGTGTCAGAAAATACAAAAATTGTGGTTGTGGTTGTCAAGCACAAACCAGAATGATAGGCACTTTAGCCGGTGTAAATTTATGGCTGGAACAATTTACATTGAGAATAAACAGTTTAATGGATAGCTGGAAGGATTAAAGGATGCTCAATCCATCAGATTAAACATGTCATTCTTGCTGGTGAATGGTGCCATTATCCGCCTTGGAAGCCAACATTCTTTCAGAGGAGACATTTTCACTAGTTTACATCTATTGACAAAGGCTTCCCTAGTTCCACCAGTGATACCTTGGCCCTGCTGAAATCAGGGCAGGGGGAAACTTCAGTTGGCTGCCATGAGTCAGAGATTTCACCTTTTATCTTCCCGGTGTATTAAACATTGAGAAATCCCTAATGAGCCCAGCTGCCTGCAGCTGGGTTCCCTTTGAGTCTGAGCGATGGGCTTTGAAACACGACGCTGAGGTTTGATGGCCAATAGTTAGCACGCTGTACTGCTTTGGAGGTTTACATTATCATTTTTGCTAGGTGTTACTAAAAGTTTTTCTGGTTTTTCAACAGAGAACATGCAAAACTTCAATTCATCCTTCCGTACCCCCATCTGTAATAAACCCAGTTTGAGAGGGGAAAGGAGGCAAATTACAATTTCTATGGGCAAAGGAAGAAAGTATAAACTTTGGTAGATAAGAAAAATTCCTTGAGTTACTTAGGTGAAGATATAATATTTAGAACAGCCTTCTGCATGAAACACAGAGAGGAAAGTGGATAATAATGCGTAAAGACAGAAAGAGGAGGCAAACCCCTTACTTTAGAGAAGTGGGGGAGTAGAGAGACACAAGGTGCATAAGGCAGGCTGGAGCTCATTAATACAAAGTTGTGGAAACAAGGAGGGGTATCTGAAGCTGGAAGTTTTATAATGGAAAGTCTCGCAGTCACCACCAAAATAAATTATGGACATGAGTGCAGTGTGTGTGATGTTTCATGGAAGTGGTATGCTTGAGTAAAGAGGGTTCCCTTCTTAATTTTTTTTCTTTTTTTTTTTTTTTTAAAGGTTTATATATTATGCTGCAGTTCGTTTTGCTTTATTACTTTAAAAATCACACAGGGGTAATTCTGTAGTAGTAATTTTATCTTTCATGGGTGTCACACTGTTGAATAGCTTAAATAGCAAATGGAAGACTGGGGACAAAAGCTCATTTTGAATCTACAGGTGCAGACACTTATAGAAAGATCCATTTATTACAAAAGGCTGCTTGTGCATTATGACAAATCTAAGCTAGGTTTTACGGATCTGTGTATGCATTATGGATATTAAAGTTTTAAGTATATGAGCAATCTAATAAAGGCATGAGTGATGTGAGTGACAATATTTTTCAGTAGGAGCAGTGCAGTTGTTTTTAATCTCCTGCAAACGTAGCCTAACTTTTGGAATGACTTTGTGGACTCCACTGAAGTCATAGTGGCTCAAAATTCACACTCTAGTTTGGCAAGAACAGGGTTTCACTCGTGTATGTGGGCACTTCACTGTCTGCTTCTGCGGCTCCATCTTCACCCCTCCTGCAAAGGGATGAAAGTCCAGTTAATACTGGTGTATCGTTAGTTGCTCCCCCTCCCCGTTCACTCTTGAATTGAATGCAAGAAACATTTTTGTGTCCTGTTTACTCTTTCTGGACTTGGATCTCAGCAGTAGTATAATAACAGTAGATTAGATGATGCTCAGTGCAGTCATCAAATTTCATACTGTGGCTATTGGATCATCTTCCCTGGTTTTCATCTGTTGTTTACTGCACAGAGAGACAGACTTGAGTGAGGGCCACTTCCAACACGAATCGTACTCACTCAAAATAGTCACTCCTTTGGAATCTGCACATTTTTATTTCTATATGAGATGCAATTTAATCATTAAGGGAATTTTTTTTAGCGCCAGTGTAGCATACCTTCGTAGGAGGAAGTTGACCCCAATTTTGTAAGCGGGTGTTTATGAAGTCAAAGGTTGACTCTTAAACAGACTTAGAAGCCGGGCCAGCAGCAGAATGCCCAATCTGGCACACACAGGAGAAATTATCCACGATTAAAGAGTTTCTGATTAATATGGCTTATGTGCCAAAACTGCACATGCAGCGTATGATCTCAATTAGAGTGAAACCTAATTCTTCAAGGCTAAGCTCCAGATTCATTCTGTAATTTCTTCTTTGTTTAACTTGGACATTTTTTGACAACAGGATCTAAAAGAAATGTGGGGGGAGGGGGCAGCCACCCCCCCCACCCCCCCCATTATAAATTGCAGTTCTGTAGAAAATATCTTTCTCATGGTACTGCTCTGAATACCTTGACTATTTAATTTTTAGAAGAGATTCCTCTAAGGCACTGCCATTTAGTGTTGCTAATGGAGCTGTAACAGTTTTTGGGAAAGAATGAATACTCGTGTGCAGGTTTTCTGCTTAAAAAGTAACTCCTGCCAAAGAAAACTGCTTGAAGGTGGAAAGGAATAAGTATATAATCACGCCACTGTCATTACCTCTGATATTAAGAAAGTAGGAAATGTCAAAGGCCTGTAAGAAAAATAAGTTCAGGTTTAATGAGTCTGCTGGAGAGGAATTATCAACATTAATCATTTAGCTAGTGGACTAACATAGCTGGCATCAATAGAATAACTTTTTCCATCCTGTTTTAATACACAGCAGTTGCTCTAGCTTGTTTCTGGGACTTTTTTTTTTTTTTTTTTTACCGCTAATCCCAAAACATCCTGGAAACACAAGCTCTAATGAGCTAGTATCATCGCATTTTAAGTGCTCTTCCAAACCAATATTAGTCCTACTTAGAGGGAATTCAGCAGTTGGGCTCCTCGTGTGTGGGAAAGGAGGGGTTCCAGGCCCGAGGGAATCTGTGCACAGAGGATTTCGAAAGCTGCGCCATGGAGTGGGACGTGCCGTCCTGGTTTGCTGTGTGCTCCAGAAGTGCTGGACGCTGGGAAATCTCTGTGCCTGCATGGAGTATTTCTCAGGAGTGGGGCCAAATCCAGGAGTGGGGCTGTAGTCTAGTGTGAAGCGGCCCCAGGGCCTTTTTTCAAACAAAACGCTAAACTTTGGTACAGAAGTCTTGAGAAAAGGGTCCTTTTTCAAGGAAAAGGGACATGAAATCATAGCATGTCAAATGTCAAATCAGATTTTGCTTAATGTATCTGAGTCTCTGTGAGGGGTGACCCTCTACTTGCCCCTGTCAGCCTGCCATCTAGGACTGGGTTTGGACTCAGGAGTGGCGGACCTCACCGACTCCTGCTTCCCCGCAGCTCCCCACACCATGCCCACCATGGGGCACTGGAGAGCGGTCTTGGAGGGCAGCTGTTGGGAGCTTTACGATTCATGAAATAACGTGATTAGAATTGCTTTGCATGGAGGTGCCAGGGGAACATACATCTCAATGCTCACGACAGGAAAGACCTTGAGGTGCTGGAGCGTGTCCAGAGAAGGGCAATGGAGCTGGTGAGGGGTCTGGTGCACAAGTCTTGTGAGGAGCGGCTGACGGAGCGCAGGGGGTTCAGCCTGGAGAAAAGGAGGCTGAGGGGAGACCTTCTCTCTCTCTACAACTCCCTGAAAGGAGGGTGTAGCTGGGGGAGGGGTCGGTCTCTTCTCCCATGGTGCAGGCAATGGGCCAAGAGGAAATGGCCTCAAGTTGTACCAGGGGAGGTTTAGGATGGATATTAGGAAAAAGTTTCTTCACAGAAAGGGTTGTGAAGCCTTGGAAGAGGCTGCCCAGGGCAGTGGTGGAGTCACCATCCCTGGAGGTATTTAAAAGCCAGGCAGACGTGGTGCTGAGGGACATGGGTCAGTGGTAACTTGGCATTGTTGGGTTGATGGCTGGACTCGATGATCTTAAAGTTCTCTTCCAACCATAACAATTCTATGACATCATTATTATTTTTTTAATTATTTTTTTTTTACTGATTCTTCTATGTTAAAACAGGATAAAGATGTGTTTGTAACTCTAGCAAGGCAAATTCTGAAGAGGTTCTAGCTTCAAAGTCTGGAAGAGGTTGTACCTTCAGCATCGAAAAGTTTATTTTTGTGGGTCTGTATCCTTTTTTAAAGATGTATTAGTTGATATAGAAAGAAGCCAGGGATGTTTCAGCATTTCATAGCTTCCCTATTTCTGGTTTTTATTTAAATAATGAAAAAGCTAAAACTTGTGCCTGCAGACATGTGGGCAATTATTCAAAAACAGAATTTTAAAAATTTCATAGGTTCATATATTCTTTGAGGTCCCAAAGGACCATTGCAGTTGAGTGTCATCTGACTCCAGTTTTCATTTTCTTGATGCATTTTTACATTTAAAGAAATCTGTTGAAATTAGGGACAGATATCATGAGGTCCCTTCTAACGACAGGCAAACCAATATTTTGCCATTACATGTGGCATGTGGCTTGAGAACAGCACGTGTTCTTTCTCAGTAATGTAGGTGAAGAAAAACTGTGTTTTAACCATGTAAACATGATACTGACCCCCCTTCCTGGCAACACTGCTGTAGAGCCAGGCAACAGATGATGCACAATTCTGCTTCACATAACCAGGAGGAATCAGTGGCCACTTCTGAAATGATGTTACATCTTGAAATGCCTCCTTTCCTTACTCCGATGTGCAGTGGCTTCAGTGGACAGCTTTCCATTGACATCAGAGAGCAAGTATTCTCCATACTCCTTCTCCTGTAGAACTGTAAGATCAGATGCGCTCATATTCCTTGGTAACAGAATAACCCTTGTGGCTTCTGCGTGGCTTTGGCAGATATTTTCTGTGAAATGGAATCCATATGCTGGGGTGACCCTTAATGAAACCCTTTCTCTAATTGCTGTATTAAGCTTGCTATTTCCTTGTCATTGTTTACGCTTTTAAATCTATAATATATTCCAAATTAAGTATGTTTGAATGACAGCATTCTGATTTAATTATAGACTTTATCATTGATTAGGCCAGACAATCTAAACAGTGCTTAAACTCTGCTCGAATATCTTCATGAATAAAACCAGACAACTATGAGATTCTTATTCTAATAAAGTAAAGCTAAATAAAAGTATTCCATTAAGTAAATTAGAACTTCTGACTCTGTAATTTTGCAAAATAGTAGCAGTGTTTTCTAGACCACCTCCAGCTAAACTGTTTTCTGGATAGCTGTTTTTTCTTAAAATGCTTGATTCCTTATGTAATTTAATTTTTAATATCCTGTCTTTATTCTTTGCTTCCAATTATTCAGCATGCTCAGAATAAAAACGAATATAGTCAGCATTATGGAGTTTATAATACCAGTGCTTGGTTTTGTTTAGAAATAAAGTAAAGCAAAGTTTTTCTCTGTACTCAATTTTGTAAAGTTAGCACAAATGAGGAAGACACAATTATCAAATTAAGTTGGGGGAGTGTGGAGCAAGAACCAGAGTAGAGAAAGCAAAGTCTTAAGAACCTTTAAACGCACACAGTTTTTCAGTATTGGTGATGTCACAATCAGAACAAGGGAGGCTTTAGAAAGAGAGGAGGAAAGGTGGTCCAGACATAGAGGATGATTGTATAAGGCACAGAATTGTGAAAATGGAGAGACAACAAAGGGTCCAGGTAAGGGACTTGTGCAGGGAAGATGAATGGAGAAGCTGGACACACACGCACAATAAGCTCGACCAGGAAAAATTTCAAAGGCAAAACAAAATAATCAAAAGATTGAAGAGGCAAGCGCAGAAACCAGCAGCCTGTAGTTAAAAATGGAGATAGTCAAAACAAGGGATCCTTGGCTGAGGAGGGGAGGAAAACATCTGAGAGGTGGGAAATGAGGAAGCTGCAGTGATGTGGGGGCAGCCAGCATGCTAACAAACGTTTAATAATGATGACAAGGAAGAAAAATTGCGTTTTGGAGGTGCTGAAGAAGAGCTGGCTGCTATGATAGACAGAATAAAGAAAGGCAGAAAAGGCACTGAGGATGTAATCTCAGCTGGGGAGGAGTAAGCATATGAAGAGTGCGAAAAAATACCAGTTCAGTCATCCCCTCACTGGTGGTGAACTGTGAGCAGAAGAAGAGTAAGATATGGGAGAGGGCATATGTTCTTTTCAGAAGAATGCTGATGATGGAGAGATCATTGAATGACAAGTTAGTTTAGAAATGCTAGCAGATGAGCATAACGGAAATGTGGAATGAAGTTGTGTTGGTATGTTGCTACAAAGAAGACATGGAATGAGAGCTTAAGTGGATCAGAAGATTATGAAGTATGGATTTCCAAGGAAGAAAGAACTGAGGAGCGGGAAGATGCTGATGGTCAATCACAATGGACAATCTGAAGAGTGGAGCTTGAGGAAGAGAGCTTTGACATGGCCACATGCACGGCTGTGGGGCTTCCAGTGGGACATGGGTTGGAACTGGATTGTGCATGTCTAGGAAGGAGATATTGCCAGCCAGTGGAACATGTCAGTGCTAAACTTCAGGTTAAGAGAAGAGAGAGGCAGCCAGAGCAGCAGTTGGTCAAGCGAAGGGTTTACTCAATGTTGTATCCAATGAAAACAGAGGAGATCAAGTGGGGTGGATGACACAGACACTCCATGCAGTTGAGTGACTTTCAGAAGTGTTTGCACAGAAGAGGTCATTTTCCTGTGTTCACTTTAGCTGTGTCCACACCCTTATGTTTATTTGATAATAATATTCGAGCAAGTCTAATTTTACAGGCAACAGTGAGGTCAGGGCTTCATTTGGCAAACTAAATCCTGCAGTGTCAGCCCCTAAGAGACTGGAAGTTTACATCTAT
This sequence comes from Numenius arquata, assembly GCF_964106895.1. Classification (NCBI taxonomy): domain Eukaryota; kingdom Metazoa; phylum Chordata; class Aves; order Charadriiformes; family Scolopacidae; genus Numenius; species Numenius arquata. The sequence goes on from NC_133583.1 coordinate 23,238,397, forward strand.
GACTTTAGGTCAGCTGCGACTTCTGTTGTGTGTATGGAAGAACTCTTCCATAAAGAGTTTGTAGTGCCACAACAAAATCATTAGATCAGTGTGTATGTGGCATGTGAAAGTTTCTGATGACTCAGTGGCCTTCTTGGGCAGTCCAAGACGACAAAAATTTTCCTACCAGCCTCCAGACTTACCAATGGAGGGACGTCCCTGAGAGCTTGAACCTCACCTATTGTATAGGGATGGAGGAGGCAGGACAGAAGAGTGGGAGTAGCTGGGATTATCACCACGGAGCTCAAACGCATTGCCAGAAACTTGGGTAATGGCTTCTGAATTTCTTTACGCTGGTGCAGATGAGAGGTAATTGACTGGGGATGTATGCCACTGGTGGAGAACTGCAGTAATTGTTAGCGCTGCTAATGCGGACTTCGTTTTGTAGCAGCTGCAATTTCTAAAGTAGCCCAAATGTGTCACCTTATTTTATAAGGCTGATATTGCCATTCTCTCACTTACTGTAGAACTCTGAGCAGCAATTACAGCACAGTTTAGTTTACAAATCATTACAGTGTTTAGCCATTACCAGTACAAAGTAGTTACTTTCTCTGTGCAATTGACGCCTAATTTTCATGCCATCTGAAACTTTCAGGCATCAGGTAACACTTTATTTTATAAGGAAAAAATAACCATTTATTTAAATTGTAAAATCTGTGTATTTACAGAGTGGCTGTTTTTGCTCTTCAGGTTTCACAGCAATTACATCGGAAGCTATTTCTGAAAACCTGGGCTCTTATTTCTGAAAAAATAAGTTATCAGCAATTGCTTCCTATGCTTGCATAATTGCTTGAATAATTGTACTCTACAAAATGAAGGAAACTACCCTTTAATGCTGCCTAGTAATTCTGATAGTTTGTTAACCCACAAAGAGCACAGGGGCTCTGAAACTTTTGTAACTCAGATATCAGGGCTGTAATCCGGATCACATTTCTTGTGTGGTTCATATGAAATGTGTTTACACATCAGTGAGACAAAGTGGATTTATAATTAATTTTCAAGTAAAAAAGAAAGAAGTGGTCATAACCATATACAAGGTAAATTTGAAGAGCTTTTTGTGTGGGTGAAATCCATTCCCCTTTAGCAGCCATTTAAATACTTCCCTGTTGACGCAGTTGCATACGTGCAGAGCGTTGCATGTGGTTTTGCAGCATCCTCTTGCAGCTGATGACTCCGTTGCCATTTCTTATGTGCCCTCTCCCATGGAAGCTGCAGTATTTTTGCTAGGTATATTGGCATCTCCTCTTGACTTCTTCCTTCAAGTCCTTGGGGAGAAAAAGTGTCAGAAGTTTTGCAGAACTGAGTTTTAGATGCCTGTTGCAAATCTGTATGCACATAACAGCCGTGGAAGTTGGAATGAATGGTGAGGACACAATGACAGGGGTAGCAACACTTTCCTGTGACTTATAAGGTTCAAACAGAATTGCAAAAATAGATTTTTCTCTATTTCATGTAAGGCAGAGTTTTATATGTAATATTGGCTGCATGCTTTGTGTTAAATATGTTTTATTGCATAAGGGACTCGCATTCCTCATGGTGTAGCCTAGTTTGTAGGTTCTTACAAAAATTATTAATAAAAAAGTTAAAGCTGCCTTTTATTGAAACCTGGACTATATAGATATGCGTGAGCTTCCTGAAAAGGAAGATTTCTGAATATTCATTATTTTTTCTAGTAGGAATACTTTATTCTTTTGAGTTGAGCACACTTTTCCTGTCCATACGTAAAAGTCTGCGCAGGCACTTGTGTACTCCTTTATTTCTTCATGAAATTTCTACCTTTATGATTTTTTTGTTTCCAGTATGTGCACTGAGTGGAGTCTGTGTGAAGCCTTGGGCTTCAGAGACTAACAAAGTTTAAATCAGTTTTATGTGAATAATTTTGTTCAGAGAAGCTCAGCCTTGCTGAATCAAGTCTACAGATTGTAGAAGGTGTTTAATTACAGTATGTCATTAATTAACCCCAATATTCCTGTCAAAAATACTCCCTTTCTAAATATCTTGCACTCTATTTTGTAGTAAGCAGAAAAACTTAACTCACTGAAGCTTGTTCTGTCTTTTCATTGCTCTTTCCCTGTACCTTAATTGGCTGTTGATCTGGCAGCGCCGTCCACTCCAGGTTTTGAAATTTCTCTATGGTTCCTTCTTCCCCCCCCATCTACTACCTTTTCAATGCTGTTTGAAGGTTGCTTCTGCCTTTCTCTTGTATTCCTTCTCATAATATCATGTACTTATTTATCGCTTGGTTTGCCTTATCGTTCTTCTCATGCGCTTCTATCTCTCACCTTGGATTCTTTTAGTTTTCTGATTCCACTTGCTTTAGTGGTTTATGCAGGAGCAAAGGCTGCTGGGGTGAGGGGACAGTTTTGGAGGGTACATGTAAGGTAAAAGAGTCGACATCAGCAGAGAGCAATGAAGTATCAGTGGTTTTAGGCTTTAAAAAACAATAACAAATATGGTGAAAAAATTTACCAGTTATTATTTCTATATGAGCTCATAAGACCTGGAATCCACGAATCAATTTATTCAGGCATGTCTAACAATCTCTTTATTTCAGTTAACTCTTTTTTTTTTTGGTGAATATATTGTTGGTTATGATAGATTTAATGAACAGTTCTAAAAAATCCTGTCTTTTTTGTCAGTTGTCTGTGTATGGACTTCTCTGACTTCCCCAGTTTATCCTCTTTCCATCTTATTGGATATCCTGCCAGGACAGGTTCATCTAGAAAGGTGTATGTATGGCATGGCAGATCAGAAGAAAGAGTAGAGCTGAGCAGCATGGCAATCAAACATCTGGTCAAAATATTTCCTAATTGTATAAGCTTTCTGCTAGAGGTAGGATGCTTTGATGAAAAAAAGTCTGTGCCTCCTGCAACCTCTATTTTTTTTGTTGGTTTTCATGGTAGTGAGGTTTCACCCATTGTCCAGGCAGTATATCTTGGGCCATATAGTAACTTTATTTAGTAGAAATCACACTCTGCCCTGTTTTTGTAGATAGAGGCAAGTTCTCTGCTGTGCTTAGTGAATTCAACCACAAATGTACTGCCTGTTAACTGCAGAGGTACAATAGCCCTTGTTCTTGGATTGTCGTTCTCTTCACCAGCAGATGGAGACCCAGATCACAAGACCCTGTTTTGCAGGCATAGTTAGTGGTTAACACATAATAATTGGTGTCCAGTGGATTTCAGTGAAATTTCCATGGCCCAGTAACTTTGAGGTCTGGTTCCAAGGCTGTGGACATCTGGAGGCCTCTAATCCTTGTCTAGATTTTGGCTGAAAACTTTAACAACAGAAGCGAGGAAGAGGCAGAGAAAGGGGAAGAGCCAGTGTCCACCTCAAGAGGTGTCCTACAAGAGGCAGGTGCACACTGCTATCTAGCAAGAACCAAACAACCTGAGCATTTCAGTACCTCCATATGGAATTTTAATAAAATAGAGGATTTTATTAGCCTTGGGATGGCATGGATCTTACAGAAAGAATAATAATGGTATAGGAAATGTCTTCCTCTAGGATTTGATTTATATCATCCCAGATGCTTGAGTTTAAAGCAGCTAAAGTACTTTCCTACAGGACTGCTTGCTGTCTGCAGGACATCTCTGCCAAGGGTTGAGTCGGCAGGGATTGAGCATTTATCCATATTGTCTGGCAAAGGTGAAGGCTGGGATGAGGGTGCTTTCTTCACAAATACTTTTTAGAGGTCCTCCCCTCTTTTTGTCCATGGAGTTACTGTTAATTGGGTGATGGGAGTTGCAGAAGACTTCTTTCCCTGCTGTAAAAATAATATAATCCATGCAGATGGCGATTTATTGGCTGGTTGTCCAGGAGGTATGGTCTCTCCGACTGCTTAAACTCCACTTCCTCTACTTCGTAAGTCTTCAATATTTGCTGGACGTTCTTGATTATTTCAGATTCTTGGTGTTGGGACAGAATGTGGGTAGGCTGTTAATTAAAAAAAAAAAAAGAAAAGAAAAAAAATTACTACTATTTTGTGTCAGAATTTTGCCTGTTCTAAATACCCAACTTCTGGTAAAATCAGAACTCTTTTTCAAGAATTGGCTTCATCTCCAGCCATATTATCACAGAACATGCTGTTTTGTGAAACATTGTTCTTCCTGATGGAAATTAGAGATAATTCTGTCAGAGAAGTGAAAAACATGAGCCTGAAAATACCCAAGTCAAGTCCTGTTGGGGACCTGAGGAGTGCAATCTATCTTGAGGTTCTTCTTCGTCTGTAGAAACCTGAAAATGGAGTCAGTCGTGTCTAGGTAACACTACCATGGTTGCTAAGAAGCTCTTGATGCTCTTGATCTTGAGTGTGGACAGCAGCCTTGGAGAGAAATGCAATCAGATGTCTTCAGAAATTCTTCTGCTTTCCTTAATGGCGTGGAAGTAAATTGTGATACAGCCACCTACTTGGAAGAAAAGGCTTAATGATGTTAAAAGGGGTTGAATGGTCATGTTTTCCAAAAGGACAGCCATGCTTCAAACCAAGTTTCAGTTTAGTTGCAATGTACCTTCCTGCATGCACTTTACTTGAGCGCGAGCTGTTTATAAGCACAGGCGTGTCAAAAAGCTTAATATTTTAAATGTTTAGGCACAATATTTTTGAAAATGTTGTAAAGGCTGCTAACCATTAGGCTTTGTGTATATATAACAGTGTTGAAAATGTTGCAAAGAGCTAGACGTGCTAGGAGTGTAGCTAAACCTAGTCTGTGAACTGCATTTTTAATAATTGGATGATAATGCTATAAATAAGGTGTACGTGTCCAAATTGAGAATATTCCAGGCCCATTTTCAAATAACATATATTTGAGAATTAAGCTGTTTTTTATGGCTCTTTGTGGGAACGGTGGAAAAAGAACATAAGAAAATACATCTTCTGAAAATGAAAGGGCATTTTTTTGACATATACAAGAGACTACAAGATTTTAATACTTTTCTTAAAATGTAAAATACCGCTTTCTGTAAGAGTTAAATGACAAATATACAGGAAGTGACCAGGTATTATCTGCATTTTTTAAGGCACAACTTCAACCTCTCATAACCCCAAGCTCCATGTACCATTTTTGTACTTTCTGGTCTTTGAGATTGCAGGCACCATCTGACTTTCTTGCAATTTCCCTTACAGATACACATGACGTGAGAATCGTGACCAGTTTGCTAAATAGTGAAATTGAAGGGTTTGAAATCCTTTTCTGTACTTGAACATTACGTCTCATTTTCCATTCATTTCTTTGGTAAATATAGTTTCAGCTTTTAAGGTGGATTTTGTTTTGGTTTTGACTGACTGATCTGGAAGGCTGCTTACATGGCACCTGTATTTACACACTGTCCACACTCACATCTACAAGTGTCAGAGCTGATCCAGTAAGATTTATATGTCTGAATGATTCTGAATTTCCTGATTCTTAGTATATGAAAGGAGAGAGAGGGCGGCGACATATAAATACAGGATGCGGAAACCAAGAGTAAGGGGTATAGCAGAAAGTGGTGTTTTCAAGGTCGCAGACAGAGGATGTGTTGATGCGAGTACTGGGTTTCAGACTTCTTGGATTGCTGGGCCACCTTCCCCTTCCATAATTTTTTTGTGGTAAACCATTAGGAAGTCAGTAAGTTGGAAGGCAGTTCACACAGCCTTAAAAGCTTTGTTGGGTGACCCTGGGGTGGGAGAGAGGGACCAGTATTATTCCATGATGGCTGGATCCAGCAGGATCTATGAGCTTCGGTGGTCAGTGTTGGGCCAGAACATAGCAGCTTCAGAGGTGTATAGTGGGCTGGTGATTTTTGCTGGGGTAAATGTCAGAAATTATTTTCAGTTAAAATGCTGTTAATTCTCCTCCATTCCCCACCAAGGTATTGACAACTCTGCAGTTAATATCCTAGAATGTCAAACAGCTGTTTAGCAACTTAAATCCTGGTGGTTTCACCTAAGAAGCAGACTATTTTTTTTCTCCAGGTAATTGAAACATTTATATTTACAGTATTCAATGCACTGAATGTTTTTTTCCTGTGATGTGAAAATTGTCAGCAACACCAGCTCTTACCCTTGGTCTGCTCTGCATGGATGTGTGTAGACCTCAATGCCAGAGTAGCTGAAATCCAACTGCGAGTTTTGTCTGGGGCAAAAGCTAACTGTGTCTGTAAAGGAAAGTCATAAACAGAGTACCAGCAGTCAGTGTGTCCCATCCAGCATGTAACTTCATACTTGTGCATACATACGAACTGACAAAAACAAAATCCTGGTTTTGGTATGTGTAGAAAATGTTCACCGTAAGAGGAAATGAAAATTATTTAGATTAAAGTCAAAACAACAATTTAACATCCCTTTGTGTACACAAACACTCTTCTGAAAGTCACAAATCATAAATGCTTCATGTTCAGAGTCATTTTAAATGCTACTTACCTAAAGCCAGGAGATGAGAAACATGTGGCAGACCTTTTTTGCAAAAGTTCAGGGTGGGGGGGAGCAAGAGGATGTTTGCATCTGCAGGAGGGGGACCTAAAAATACTCTAAAAGCTGACAGTTCACTTAAATCATTAATCCTACATTGAAGACATTTCCACATTTTAATGGACTGCAATTAAACCCAATATTTCTTAATACGAGTGTCAGGTGTTTTCAGCAGTGATGCAAATGACTGCTTAGTGCTATAATTCTGAAGGGGAAGGCATTTAGACCAGGCTCATTTGAACAGCCAAATATAAACAAGAGCACATAATTCCATCTGCTTTTTGGCAATTTGTTGTTCCTTTTAGGTTCTCTTTCCCCGTTTGTCTTGTGGACACAGTTTGCAGGAAATGTCAGCCGGCGTGATTGATAGCATGAGATTGAATGTACTGACTTCATGCTTTCATAAAGCAAGACAGCTGTTGGGAGAAACTTTCCTTCAGGAGCTGGAAAGGTTTAAATTTTCCATCTCTTTGACTATTTGGCCTGATGAAGGATTGGGTTTTACCAGACAAGTAAATAAAAAGATGGCTAAGATGTACTAGAAGGTCATTCAAATGATCTTTAAATAGCAATTACTGGAGGGAGGCGGAGGGAAAGCACTCTACGTTCTCAGTCTGCTTAAGTGAGCCCTAAAAATTATGCTTGTGTTCTCTCAATTTTTTTTAACCACTCCGTGAAACAGACAATTTCTAGTAATGTGATTTTACCATGGGAGCTTGTCACAGGGCAGTAGGCAATGGAAGTGCTTGTGTTGAATTCCCTGGTTGTCAGCTGAGTTTCTGTGGCTGTGAGATGTTGGCTTGTTTCCAGAGCCGCTGTGTACTGCAACACACCAGTTTGTGATTCTGTTTTTTGGCTAAAATTAGATGTGTTGGTTTAATTTTAATTAATTAGGTTTTTTGGGTAAATTAGTTGTATCCAAACAAGGCAATACAATTAGTTGTATCCATCTTCAAAGGCAGAAAGGGAAAAAACCCAATTGGACTGTTCATTTTCACAGTTATACCTAATCTGAAGGATATTATTTTATTTTCAGGAACGTGTATTTTGCAGATGTTATGACCATACTCTTGAAGAAGATCAGCTTATTTGGAAATTCACTATGTGATGCTTTTATTTGTTTTTCCCACATGGTCTGTCTTTTTGGAGGGGTTGGGTGTTAGTCAATAGTTTGAAGGACTAATAACTGGGTTCCTGGCTACACTAGTTCTGGAAAATCTTAGGTCTCTGGTCATGCTGGAGATGGGGCGGAACCAAAACTCAGGAACTGAAACTCTCTTCACCCAAAACTTTGGTGGAGGCTACATTTAGGTGGTGGTTTGAGTCAGACTCCAAATTTCTTTTCAGTCTAGGTTTTTTATAGTGGGATGCATCAATGTAATATGTGGCAGTTGCTACTCAAGACCTGTTAGCAAGGTCTTCCAAGCTAGAATGGGTCTTACTGGATTTTTTGACACTGCAAAGAAAAAGTGTCATAAAGCAGTAGCAACTATCATAGTGTGCTTTCTTTCAAACAGAAAACAATGTGCAGGTCTAATCGTCAAGGAACCCTGAGCAGCTGAATATCTTTCTGCCACGAAGTGTATTGCCAAGATCCTGAACAGCCCCATTCACACACTGCAAAGCTTAAATCACGACTCTTCAAAAATAAGGCTTGTCCCATAGAGCATCTTCCAGATATACGGAGAGGACACAGCATTTCCATGCCCACCTACAGTTCTCAGTGCTGTTGCGTACTCCGCCTGTGCTGTACCCTCTGCCTCACTCATCTCTGAAGTTTAAGTTCAAGGCAAAACACTCAGGGAATGTGAAAATGTGTTTATAAAAGCAGTCACGATTGTAAAAAAATTTGATATTACAACAAATCCTAAAAAAACCCTCGAAAAAATTTAGAAATGCTTTAGGAACCAGACTGAAATAACAGCAGTTGGTTTGGGCAGCCAAAGGGTGACATTAGCTGCTGTGCGGATATGTTTTGCAATGCTCTGGGGTAAGAGGATATCAAGGAACTACGTGGGTCACTTCATTTAGAGCCCGTAAACATTTCCGTAATCAGTAATCATCTGTACTGTTGCTTAACTCTGTATGGATCACTGTAACAATCTAATCACTTACACAAATACACAGCTTCAGCACCGCTAATTAGGACTCTGTAGAACTGGAAAGAAGCCAGTCTATATTCTACATGTACAATCAATTTATTGTTAAACATTTAAAGAGCTAACTATTTATTTATATCTAAATGAGAATATTTTTTCTTTTTTTTTTTTTCTTTATATGCTTACAAATTAATCCTGAGTACCTTTGTATGCGGGGTGCTGTATTCGCTCTTCCAGTAACCCCATTTAAACAGGTAGTGTTTAATCAGAGAGGAATTTAATGCTTTGCATTGCGTTGGCAGATTGTGGCTGCGCTGTGATAAATAAGGTTCTGGCAGGTCGCTACTTATTTGTGAACCATTGCTCCACTAAGTTCTCAAAATTCAGTGCGATCAAAGAACTGCTTTACTGTTGTTAGTAATACTTTTATTGCATTAGTGCCTCAAGGTCCCAGTTGGGATGAAGCCCTACAGCCCTAGACATTGTACAGACAGAGAGTGAGAGACAATCCACACCCTAAGAAATTCATAATCGAACTAGGAAGAGCAGACAGAAGTCTGATGCACAGAAGGGTGACTAAATACCAGAGTTTCTAACCCATCTTTTAATATTCTTTGTCTTAATTGTTGGAATCTGCTGCCTCTGCAGAAGTTACTTCCACTTTTTTGCTGCCTCAACAGAATATTTTTTAAAAAGTGTAAATGATTACACATACTTTACATGAGAAATGAAAGTGCCAATAACTTATGAAGCATCCAGAAAAAAACTACACATGCTTAGAAGTGTGGTGTGTGTTTCCTAATGATCATTTGATGTTGTATTTCATACCCTTGATCTGAGAAATCTGTGAAAGCTAAAACTTTCTAATATAACTAAACATTGATAGTGCCTTGCCATGCTTCTGAATGCTTGCAGAGGACTAGTGTTTAGATGTTTAGAGCAATAATCAGTGAAACTAGAGTCCTTCCCAGTACATCTGTGTGAATGAAACTATTTGATTATCCATGTGGAGCACCATTGTAGTGCTCAGGTCATGGAAGAAGTCTCCCCGGTAAAGATGTCCTGCATTTTAATGCCCCTTACGTGTTTTTTTCTTTGGTTCTGCAGCAGGGTAGCTGCCTGCCTTGCAGCACATAGGGAAGCTTTGGTAGCAGCCACATCTCCCTCATTCCAGCAAAGCAATAATTGTATACATCCTGCAAGACGATCCTTGTCTCCCTCAGTAGGGTCTGCCTGTTATTACACTGAAACTTGTAAAGAGGTATTACTAAACTGTTGTTTGAAATTACTTAGTGCCACTGGTCTGTACCTTCCTTCTACAAGAATAAAACACATTTCTTAGTCAAGTTTGTAGGCCTCTACATTAAGAGGAGGAGGTTTGGATGTAAAATTAACTAACCACTGTTAGGGTATCATGCATATAGCAAGCAGCCATGGTTAAGGCTACGGTTGGGCTATGAAAAGTGCAAGGACAGGCTAGATGTACCCCCGTTTTAGATTTGTTGAGAACTTACTGAAACTGAGGCATGAGACCTTGATCTGTCATTACACCAATAGCAATAAATTTGGACTAAAAAGAGGATGTTGGCTGGTGAGTATTTTGTCAGAGTAGAGAATATGGTGATGGTTTTGTTGTGACTCATGATAACTGCTCGTTACTCTTCATAGAGCAAATGTGGGAAAGGCTCACTGTTACAGGTGATAAAATATTGTGGTTTATTCTTCAAAATAATTGGGAGTGTATAATCATAAAAAAGTTCAGAGTGGAAGATCAAACATAAAATTGACTGAAATGATTTTAAGTACAGAACAACTGTCACTTGTCACTACTGTGCAGTATTTTAGCATTACAGAAAATGCTAAAACGTATACTTTGTGTGGTATACTTACAGTCTGCTTTTCAAGAAAGAAAATGCTTTCTTGGATTGCTTCATCACAGTATTTAGTTATACTGCTATTTTCCCAGCTGATCCTGAGCTTGCTGTCTGTCCATGAAGAACTCATAAGATGATTGTTCAAAAATGCTGGGTTTCTCAGCTGAAGCAGCATACCATTTGGAAAAGTCTTCAAGAATTTTCACTGTGCCTTGGCCCTCTGAAGGTTAGCAAACATATTTTAAATTGGTAATGTATTTCGGTTTATTGTGACCTTTACTGTTGTAATATGCTCAGTGATGGGCTGAGAAAATTGTGGGTGTCAAAACTGTTCTTACTACTTAATTCTATTAAAACAATGGAAAAATGTTGTTCATGAAGAATTTTTGCCTCCCATCACTGCAAAAACCTCCATAGGCAGCTGTGTAACAGAACATATGACTTAACAGAAAGCTCCACCTCAGCAGTGTTTGGAGGACTCCACGTCTTTCATTTATTCAGACTTACTGAAGATCATTCCTCTCCCCTCCATTTGAGCACAGTTTGACCGAAACCCTGGTTTCCTTAGTCAAAACTTCTCTTGACTTCAATCAGAAGTTTGCCTATGCAAGGACTATAGATCAGTTAAGTCCTATGTTGAATTCAGCTTCCTACTAAGTGATAGCTTTTCATAATCAATTTTCTTTAATTCTGTGCATTTAAGGAGACCAGGGTTCTCAGATCATTCCAGAAAAGCTTTGAATGAAGACTTTGTTGGGAACTGGTCATCTGAAGAAACATGCCACACTGTCCACAAACAATTGCCTTCCATAGCGTTGGATTGTAATTAGCTCTATTTAATTGCCAGAGTGTATCACCATGGTCCTCTAGGATGTCATCTGCTTTTCAGTTTGCTAATGTGGATATTGTTGTCCTGCCTGTACTGCTGAACAGTGAGGAAGAGCATGGTGCTGTACTTCCTTGCCATGTAGCTGGGCCATGGAGGACAAGGTCTGACTTTTAGAAAACATAGCACTTTCTAATTGTACAAACGTTTTGATGGGTGAGTTTAGTCAGAAAAATAAAAGACCATGTATTTTGGAAGACAATTATAGTTTCATAAAGATATCTGATATCTTTATTGAAGGTGGAATCAAAGTGTTTATAAATGTCCCTGGTTTAGCAAAATGTCCTTATTGCTCTTGTTACCACTATATAAATTACCAGGGTCATGAACTATGCAACTGGTAAATCTTCAAATCTTTAAGTAACTGGTAAATCTTGAAATCTTAATAACCTTAGTGTTATAGAAGCTTGTTGTAGGAAGAATTTCCTAGGGCTTCCCTTCCTAGGGATTATTTTTATCTGACTCAGAACCTGTTAATATTGATTATTAGAAACTTATAATCAGGACTTATACAGTTGATTTAGATAATATGGAAATAATTCAAGATCTCACAAGTTGTGACAAAGCCTGATTTGTGTCAGGGCAGCCTAATGTATTTGTCTTTATTTGCATGCAGCATCAAGTAAACACAGCTATCAAAATATTTGTGGAAACGCATTTGCAAATGGGTAAATAATTGAGAAGAAAGTGGTAGAGCAAGCATAACCAGAAGGGACTTTGCAAGGCTCTGTAGGGAAAAACGAGGTGCAGCTCTCTGTTAAAATGAGAACCGATTCAGTGGATCCATAGCAGCAGTGCTGCTTTCACACCAGGGATTTTAGAAGCCTTCAGGCATTTCCCCAGGATGTTACTAGAGATGAACACAAGAGGAATCCTAGAAACCCATTGCTTGAAGCTCAAGGATTTGTTTTTACAGTGCATGCAAGGTCCCCAGCCTATCCAGATTCTCTCTACCTGTCAGGGCACCAAAAGGCTTGTCCTTTCTCGCTCTCACATGGTTGCCCAGCAATCGGTGCTCATGCAAAGGAATAAAACTAACTGAATTTGGTCTTTTCTTGTGTATTTGTAGAGGGTTTACTGATCAGGACTGGAGCCTACAGTACATTTTGGCTGTAAATAAGTAGTACTATTGATAGCAAATCCTTGTCATGAGCAGAAGAAGGTGGAGAACAGAGTTTGTGGAATGCTGAAGCCTTTTGCTGCAACCACAAGATTTGCGTAATAGTTGGAGACTTTGAAAACTCACCAGTGTTAGTTGGTTCCTTGTGTTTATTCAGGCAAAAGGAATTCAACACATCGCCAAAACATAATATTTATTAAAAATCTTTGCAAATTCTACTAAAAAAGCAGAGTCTACAAATCCCATATTCATAGTGGCTTAAAACAGCAGAGGAATTAGTCAACTTTGACACATTCTATGTTGTATGAGAATAAATAGGCCGGGTAGGAGCTTAACCAGGATCATGTATTTCCTTAGAAACTCAGTTTCTCCATTTTCTTTGGAGGACTAGATAGTATCTTCTGTTCTTTTCCGTGTGTGCATCTAGTATTATTCATTTATGGCTCAACATAATACTCAAGCAAAAATGAACTGCAAGAAAAGCAAGGAATTCAGATATACTGTATCTTTATTGTGTGATTAAACAAGAAATTGAGAGCTCAGTGGCAGAATAGGTTTGATCTTTTTTCTTCTTTTTTTTTTTTCGAATAAGTCAATAACACAAAAATAATCTTATTTATTTTCAGTAACGCTGTCCTACTTACTTCTCTGAAGAGTCACCCATGCCAGTTTTAGCTGTAAAATTACTTTCCTGTAAGAATATAGTTTACAATTTTAAGATGGGCAAATGATGCTTAAAGCAGAATTTCTCATACAACACTACAGGCTTCCAGGGCTCAGGTTAGATCCTGGAAACCTGTGGGGATTGGATTCTGCAGCTTTTCTTAGGGCCACGCAAAGGTGTAAGAGAGTGCAACTATGTCACTAGCATTTTATATCTTTTCAGACTGTTGTGCGATTTTTATTGCAGTCTTAAATCAGCATAAACTGATCGCTATAGCCATAAGTAATTCTGATGTATAATTTAATGTATGAACTGAGACACAGAACATAAAGAACAGGTGATAAAATACTATGCCAACACTGGGAACACTAAAATGCTGACGTTTTGAACAGCTGGTTTAGCCCTTTTTTCTCAGCTGGAATAAATAGTAATATTAAGGGATTAGCATAACCAACAACAAGTGTTGAATGACTTGATTTCATTCCAGGCAGTAAGAATATTTAGGAACCAGTATTTTGAGCATTATACAGCAGAAGGATTTATTTCTTCCAAATATGTTTTTTTATAATATTGTCTAGATATGGATATATTCATTACTTTTATATCAATTTGATATTTAATTTGCAAACCTTTGGAGTATGAGTTCTTGAGGCATGGTTTGTGTGCCATTGTTAAAAGACTATATCCTGGTGTTTTTAAGAAGATTTGCAGTTTTCATTGGTGCATCATTGTTAAATTAAGACAGACATAGAAGAGAAGCAGTTACCCACTAGGAAGCATCAAGATCAGGCAAGGAGTAAAAATGGATCTAATCTTTTGTATATACATTTGAGATCTCAAAATAGCTGTCATAGTAGTAAAGCTTAAGAAAGCAGATGCATGAAACCAGAAAGTTTTGTGGTGGTGTCATTCCTAAAATGAGAGAGAGAGACCACGGAGCAGCTGGAAGGCTAGAAAATTAAAGCCTGAATATCAAATACATGATATTTGATAGCAGACTCACAAGAGTGTCAGCCCAGGCTTTCAGAGTGGGGATTTGCTCCTTCTAGAGCTTTCCAGCAGTGCAGCTGCAGCAGGGGACCAGCCTTTTGCTCAGCTCTTTCCATGGATGCCCTAAAGCTGAGAGAAATGAGTGGAGGAGTGTGGCGCTGCGGGGTCATCTGAAGGAAGATGTATATGGAGGGCTGGAAGGAGTAGTGAGGCTTTGTTCAGCTTCGTCTTGTTGTTTTCTAGGATAATTTTGGAAATAAAAAAGATATTTAGGGCTTTGACACATCTGAGTTTGATTTCTCACTGAAGTGAGGACGCTTCATGCAATTCTTGCAGGTTACAGTGTGTGCAACTGCAAAGCAACAGACAGATTTTAATGTTTATAATGTTTTTTCATCAATAAATCACCGGAATCTAAGTAAGAGAATGAGGAGTACTGTTTGCCATTTTTGGCAAATCGCACCGTTTTGTGGTTTGATTTTCTTTCCTGAAGTTTTTCAGGAGTTGAATTTTGATGCTCACTTAATTGTTAGGGTCTCTGAGTAGAGCAGCCAGCTCTTCATTCACTTTTAATGACTCTCTGAAGTCAAACATGAGAAGACATTCCACTCGTCAAAACACACTCCTGCTTTTTCTTTCTTTGACTTTTTCCTCAGGGACCTTCCTGCAGCCAGACTTTGGACTGGTGTGTTTTCCATTACTCCAGTTCAGAACTTAGCAGTTTGACAACTTCATTCTGCAAACAGGCAGTGGCATCATTTAATGACTTGATGGCCCAAATTTAAGTCCTTATATTAAACTATTTTCCTTAAGTACAAGAGACTTCTCCCCACAGACGCAATGCAGCTGATGGTACAGCAGTTGTGTACAGAAACTTGGTGCAAGCAGAAAGTGCTTGTCATCCTCCAGTTTTATCACTGCGGAAATGAGTTTTGCCCAGTTCAGCTAGCCAAAGATGGTGTCTTTTCCACAGCTTCAGATGTTTAAAAGAAATTCTCAATCCAGCTGTAGGTTTATTAAAAATCAGTATATTGAAAATAGCTGCTAAACTCAGAAATGGAAGTCATTCCCCCTGAAGCAGCTCCAGGTTATCTGTGGTCCCAAAGACACGGACAAATGAAGTTGATTGGCAAATAAATATTCAAAGTGCAAAGCGGGAGGAAAAATTCTGATTTAATCACTGATGCTGCACCTACTTGGTCCTATTCCTTCAAGCCTTTGAAGCACCATAGATTGGTCCAGGCCAGAAGGGACCTCCAAAGGTCGTCTAGTCCGACCTCCCCGCAGTCAGCAGGGACACCCCCAACTAGACCAGGTTGCCCAGGGCCTCGTCGAGCTTCACCTTGAATATCTCAAGGGAAGGGGCCTCAACCACCTCCCTGGGCAACCTGTTCCAGTGTTCCACCACCCTCATGGTAAAGAACTTTTTCCTAATATCCAATCTAAATCTCCCCTTCTCCAACTTAAAACCATTGCCCCTCATCCTGGCACTGCAGGCCTTTGTAAACAGACCCTCCCCAGCCTTCCTGTAGGCCCCCCTCAGGTACTGGAAGGCCGCTATGAGGTCTCCCCAGAGCCTCCTTTTCTCCAAGCTAAACAGCCCCAGCTCCCTCAGTCTGTCCTCGTAGCAGAGGTGCTCCAGCCCCCTGATCATTTTGGTGGCCCTCCTCTGGACCCGCTCCATCAGGTCCATGTCCTTTCTCTATTGAGGGCTCCAGACCTGCACACAGTACTCCAGGGGAGGTCTCACCAGAGCAGAGTAAAGTGGCAGAATCACCTCTCTGGATCTGCTGGCAACACTTCTTTTGATGCAGCCCAGGATGTGATTGGCCTTCTGGGCTGCGAGAGCACATTGCCTGCTCATGTCCAGCTTCTCATCAATCAGCACCTCCAAGTCCCTTTCCTCAGGGCTGCTTTCTAATACCTCATCCCCCAGTCTGTACTTATACTGAGGATTGTTTCTTCCCAGGTGCAGAATCCTGCACTTGCTTTTGTTGAACCTCATGAGGTTCATCTGGGTCCACCTCTCCAGCCTGTCCAGGTCCCTCATTACCATCTGTGAGGCAGCAGCAGTAATGATAATGCAGAGGTGATGATGGAATTGCTCAGGAATCCAGTTAAGTATTTGCATAATGTCTTGCAAGCTTTCAACCAGAATGATAGACTCGAACCTTAGGATAGTATTTTCAGCCTTCCACTTTTTATTATTTCTGGGTTTTTACTTTATGAGACAGACAGAAAAGCAATGATCTATAAAATGTGTCAACCTTCCTTCCTGGGAAATAATCCATGGTAGGTTTTCTTGTACTGCCTTAGGTATGTTTACTGTTAATCTTAAACACTTATAAGAACAGTTACATCACTGAGGCTCCAAATGTGTTTCTTTCAATAGCAAGTTCCTCCCATCTTGGGGACAAAGGGCAAATGGTACTTTTGTTTCCACCATACCACTTTTATTTATGGTAGCTCTAACATGTTACTTGTTTTTTGTTCACCCTCTTTTTACCCAGAAGACTGTCATAGCCACAAACTTTGATAATTTTCCAGACCCTGAAATGAGTTTCAAAGAAAATTTGTTTCCTTGTGATGGATCTGTATTCCACGATGCTCAGATGATCTTCATGATGACCAGTGTACGACATAAAGATCCCTGTTGCCAAATTTTGCTCCTGTGAATGTTAGTTCTTTCACTTACCATCATACTGAAAAACAGCAAAACTGCCACAATAAATTAACGAAAAGAGGAAATTGTTTAAAAATTTAACCCAATGCCTTGGTTGCAATAATGACATAGAAGCTCTGGGAAGGCAAGATGGTCTTTCCAGACAGCCCCATGCCTGCCCACGTGTCTGTTCATTTTGGACAATGACTGTGTTGCATGGAAAGATTGATGGGAGACTGTCAAGGGTTTACAAGTTGCAGTTAAAAAACTATATTGAGTAGTAACAATTAATGGAAGTTTAGAACTCCATGTTTAATCAGAGCTACGCGAAATACTTTTTGATGAAACATAAAACCTCCAAAATGCAAATATTTCTCTTTCTCATGCTTTTTATTTGATATTTCAGAAAAAAATCTTATTTTGTAGGATATCTTGTTTGCTGCATGTCTTTTAGCAAAAATGAATTAGTTTTCCTTTTAATAATGAGCACTTTAAATTATCATTTCTTTGTCAAAATTTAAAAGCACTTGGAAATTTGAGAGAATGTAAAATTACTAATTAGAAAGGGTTAATATTCACTTGATGAAAGGTAAACCTGTGAAGCTTACAAAGTGACGTGATCGCTACAGTCAGAGTGACCTAAGAGAGAATTTGCACAGTTTTGTGTATGGGCTGTGTTTCATCACAGGTGCTGCATCCCCCAGCAACCCCTGCAATAAGGGCATTGATGCTAAAATAACTTGGATAGGTTAAAAGATTTTCCTTGTTTAAAAAAGAAAATACCAACTGTAGATGACTTTTGTATTAGAATTTCACTGTATCCCATTTTCTGAGCATTTTGTGAGCCTACCTTTACGGTATGTAGTCCAAAAGGGTACAGTGTGTGTAGCTGTTGAGACATGTCCCGTTTCCGCTAAGTGTAATGCCTTTATTGTTCGTGCGTCAAGATATAAAGACTTCTTGTTCGCATAATGGATACAGCTGGTTGGGTGGGGGGCAGGGAGGTTCTTACAATAAAAAGACATTTGATTGCTGCTGGGATCCTTGTCAGTAAAATACTCAAAGATGGTTAATTGGACATTAATGTGTCAGATTTTCAACAAAATAACAAGAAATTTGCCAAAAATAAAACCCAAAGGAAACACGCCTCCAAATTTTACAACAAAGCTTTGTTTAAAATAGAAGTTAAAGCAGCTAAGATTTATGACATGTTGACATAACTGATGGTAAAGGAGTTGGCTGAAGCTTCGGGTGTGAAGGTCCAAATGAGAACATCTGCATTAAGAAGCTAATTCTCTTAAACATACTGATCAAAATATTAATGCTACATGTAAACACAAGTGCTTTATCTGACAGTGATTTACATTTGGAACGACCTAATCCAACTACGCACTGCATCTTTATTCATTACCAGCAGCCTTTACTTAACACTTCATGCCCGCTTGCACAGGTGGACAATCTACTCAGAGTGACTATTGTGTTTATGTTATTTTTTCATAAGCAGGGTTTGAAATTTGTCAAACTGCATCATTGTTTAACTATGTGCCAGTCAAAGGGAAATTGCCAGATGGAGCGGCTTTCCCCTAACCTTGCTCCAGGCAATGAAATTACACATAGGCCACAGTCTTATGTCAAGTCTTTAAAAAAAAAAAAAAAAGTAAAAAAAAAAAAGTCAGGCCATGAATAGGTATGACTATGTGCATTCACAAAACCTGGCTTTCTTATGCCACTAATTTTATATGAAGGCTCATGCCAATGGTAAATAAAACTTCATGTCCGTCATGTCACTCATTAACTAGGTGCTCATAATTTATGTATTTAAGGCTTGCTTGTCCGCCAAGCAATCAAACAGTAAACCATGTTTTATAGGTGTTAGTGTTTATAGAAACTGTACATAAATGTCAAACAAAAAAAATCAGGTTTCAGAAAAATGATCAGGGTTAAGTCATTTATCATTGTTCCAACTGGAAAAATCTGAGAACCTGCCAGTGCCAAAGCAAATGTTTCCCTGGCTTTTTCTAATGCGCAGCTTAAACTACCAGATTGTAGAATTCTATTAGCAGGATTTGATGAAATGGAAAATTCGCAGATCATGTGCTTTAACTGAACCTCTCACTCAAAGAATGGGGCAAGTTGGCTCTTATTTAACATGGTGGCCTGCCATTGTTATGGTTTGTTCCTTTTGTTCTCTTTATGCTTCATGTCAACTACTAGTTGAGATGACTTAGACAGAAGCTGGGCTGCACCAGACTGAGAGGTTCTTTGCAAGTGAAGGACCACTAGTGTGAACCACTGCTGTGGTGGGCACCATTGGTTTGCTGTGCCTGCTGTAGGACTGTCCCCTCCCACACAGGGGACGTGAGGAAGAAGGGGTTGTACAAGCACCTACTGCCTAGTGTTGTCACATTGCTGTTCTCCATCCAAGTTCATTCTCACTTAGGACCTACACTTACGGATCACCAGGGAACAGCATATTATAGCTGGTTGTACCTGTATCTCTAAAGTTGCATGTTGTATGTGGTAGTCACATATTTTGACTGGGAAGTTTGAGAATGAGGGGATTTGGGTATACAGAGGCTTTTGCTGGTGCACACTGATACTGCAGACCACCAGAGGCTGCCTGCTGGGTCCAGAGTTGAGTACAGGATCTGTTGTGCAACAAAGAAATATGTTTATGCTAAATACATATCTGTTTGGTGAGTCTTAAAGAAACATATGCAAACCTAACATTTTCTAGATTGATTTGTCTCTAGAATTGCACTTAGGTGGATTGGATCTAATTGACCAATTAGAAGCTCGTGGCGAATCACCTCATAACATGGAGCAGGGATTCTGTTTCCCAGAGGAGGAAAAGTGAACAGAGACCATAAAGGGGGATGAAATGAAGTCCAAAAATCAGTAAGGTTGTGTATCCTACAGGAAAAAGACACAAGTGAACAAAGTGTAAGTGAAGACAGTGATATACCTGTTTCTGATTAAAAAATGAGTACAGGAATGCTGGTGACCATGAGTGTGAGGGGGGTGATTTGTGCTTTGAGAGTGATTGTCAAACAACCTACACATGGGAGAGTGCTGAGTGTTTCACGGTTTTTTTTAAAAAACCTTACTGTCGCAGGCATATTTACCTGTCTGGAGATGTTCACGGTGAAACTAAAAAAAAAAAATCCATCAGATAAGCCAGTGCCTCTAGAGCCTTGTTGAGGAGCTATTGATGTTTGCAAAATAACTGCTCTGCTGGGTTTCTGGAGATGTCCAGGGGAGGCCACCCTCATCTGTTGTAGCTTGATCCAGCGGCCGACTCAGTGTTGCCCTTGGTGGGAGTTTCTGGAATACAGCACTGCTCATCTTCCCTCACCTCGTATTCCCACAGGCTTCCTCATGCTCATGGAGAGGGAAAAAACTTTTTATCAAGTCTATTTGTAATGTACAGCTTGTATATTTTCAGTAACCAAGGAAATAAGATAATTCAGTGCTATCTGCATCTTGATCCAGATTCTCACATGGTGTAAATTGTCTTGGCTCCACTGATGCCACTGGGGCAGAAGGTATTGATGAAACCCGGAGGTCTGAGGATCTGTTTGATGTATTAAAGGCTAAGAATTGTGCTACAAAGTGATGACTGTAAAAAGTATAAATAATCTGTGATTGTTAAATTGAAGCCAAGATACTGGTTATGTTTAGGTAGTCAGTCTGTCCTTTACTTGAGCTCAAAAGTGTCTCTAGTCATATACTATTAATAAATAACCATTGTACTTCATTATATCTATTCTATTTTTCTTTGTCTTCTCCCTGTACAGTAAAATAAATTCATTTTGAGCCTAAATTATTTTTTAAATTGTCACTTTCATTTTTATTGGTTTTGCATAAGCTTTGAAAAACATTCACTGAGAAAATGTGCCTTGGCATGTCTAGCACAGGCCCCTCGAATGCATTTACGAGTCTTGTTTCAACAGCTATGGTGAAGGGTGTATGACACACCAGCTTCAGTATTTCCTTCGTGTTGTTGTGCCCACTATAGATTACTTTAGTTCTGAGTTATTTGAAAACTCATCCAAATTAAACAAATAGACTCTCAACTTTTTGAGTATGGTAATGTGTGGTATCCAATTTCACGGTATTTCTAGTGAATTTTTTAAGCGATGTTATTTCCGCCTATTTGGCCAACTTCCGAGGCCTTCATTGAGGGCTTCCTTGCAAACCATTCCTGAGCTGTACTCTGCACCTGTATCATAGACAAACCCTGAGGTTTCCACTCAGTTCTTACTCAGCAAAACTCCCATCGACTCTGCTCTGATTTGTGGCTCATTAAAGCCCATGGAAAGGTTCCCATGATTTTTAAGACTCCTGCATGCTCAGCGGTTCTTATTCACTGTGTATAAACAGGGCAATCTGAATGCATTATTGTGGCTCAAATTGATTTACCAATTTATGAATGGTGTTTTAAAATATATAGTAAAGTCTATCTATTCCATGTTTTTTTGCTTTCTGAAGACAGTTGTTGATTCTATAGGTTTAAAAAAATATAGGCAATAAATGCCTTCAAACAGCTAAGGACATAATTCATGCCTTGTAATGCCTGTTTTAAAAATCAGGCCTTTTTCTGGCTCATTACCCAGCCTGTAGACTTGATTTTTTTTAATTAATGTAAGAACACCTTCTTTATGGCATGTTCGTGTTTACCCAAAAGTCACATCATTTTTCAAATTATACAAGGTGTCAGTACTGAGGGTAATGATCTTTATTGCCCGCATTCCAAAACGAGCACTGCTTTTTTTTTCTTTTTTTCCTAAATCTGTCTAGGAAAAAGAAGAATCGGAAACATTTTTCCCCTAGTAGCATTTGTGTGCTAGCAAGTACTAGACATAAAAGTCGCGCAGAGAAGCCATCAGGTCAGTGTCTACGGGGGTTGTTTGTAACCGTTAGGCTTCACCGAGCAACCCGCAGCCGATGCCTGTGAGTCGCCGTTGAGAGCCCGACCCCGTCCCGAGGTACTGCGGTGTTTGTGTTTCTGGCGGCAGTTCCTGCTGGATGAGTGGGATTCTGATTCGGTCGTGGTAGAGCACACATAATGGACTAAAGACAGTCTAAGCATAAGCAGACATGATTCCTGTTGACTTTCATGTGTCTGAAAACCTGGTTGCTTCCATTACGTGTTCCTGATTTTAATTTTATTAGGTGAGATCATACCGTGGTGAAGAGTGGTGTACAGAACTAGTTCAGGGTTCGTCTCCTTAATTTCTTCTGATGATTACAAGGAACTGTGTAGTCTTGATAATTTTACAGAAGTTAGAAACATTTCATCTTGTTTCATTTTTTATTGTTGAAAGCAGGCCTTGGGGGCTGGGGTTGTCTCTTAAATAAATGCTAACAGAGAGAGCTGTACTTCTGTTGCCTGATATAGTACTGGGATTCATCAGTGCTGCCTTAACAGAAACACACCAGGACTGCAAGAAAAAAATGTAAGTACTTTGCAGCAAGACATTCGAAGAATTGGCTGCATTTTTTTCTTGAAAACATCTGATTTTATTAACTCTGATTGTTTTCAGAGTGTGAAACCTTTCAGATTAGAGATCCTGTTAACTATTATCATCCTGAACACCCGACAGCTTTCACACATTTCTAATTTTGGTTCGGCTTGTAGAATGCTTGTTACGATCAAGTCTGAAAGCATGAGAGCACCTCCTTGCTCTGTTTTGCTAAGACGTGCTATTGCCAAAATCAAAAAGGCTGTCATTCCAAACAGGAGGGCAGGGGAGCTGGATGGTTTTTTGGCAATCTTTTATCAGTGCTCATGTAAGTCTGCCTTTGATGTTGTCAGTATTTGCACAGTGTATCCTGAGTCCTCAGTGTCAGGAACATGTATGTTTGTTGGCGAAGAAGTCAGGCCGTGGTTGTATCTTGCAGCTGTCTCGGTACAAATCCTCATTGCTGTGTGTTCCTCCTGTGAGGTCAAAGCTGCGTTAAGACCAAAGCATTTGGCTTTTGCCCCCATGCAGTGTGATCCTTCGCTGACATGTAGCTGATGGGGACCCTCCTGCCAACACTTCACCCCCACCAGTTGTCCTGCCTCCCCTCCCAGCCCCATTCCTCAAGCCAAGGTGATGGGCTGTGGGAAGGGTATGGCAAAGGCCGCCCGTGGACCCCAGTAGTGTCTGGCTGTCATTAATTCAAATATCATCGGAACTCGTCAGCCCCAAGAATGGAGAAGAGCAAGCGATTCTTGGCTCCCCAATAGTATTTTCGCAGAAAAGGATCGTTGCCCTTGGGTTTGATGATGAGGAACGTCTTTGTATGCTTGCTGTACTTGTGAAGGCTCAGTGAATTTGTAAGTTAAAACCTATTAATCATGTTTTTTTGATTATTTACTTATTCAGTTTCCTACTCCAGTAAAGTATGGCTCTTTTAGTGGTTTGAAAATGTGTGATAAGACCAAATTTCAAGTGTCTACACTGTTGAAACAATAGACAAGAGTCTTTCTTAACTGTGGGGGACAATACAGTTTTCTTCCAGTGTATCATCTGTAACTGCATACAGATTCTCATCCTTTCTGGATGATGTGAGTAAATGTTTAGTTTACTGGTTATTTTCAGTCACTTCTGGAGCTTGTGCAGACTTTTACGTATTTGTGTGTACTTGATTTGGGAATGATCTGCATATCCACAACAGCAACCATGATCTTAGTGGACTGTTATGGAAAGGTGAAGCCCATTCCACAGCAGTGAATTCACATGTAATTAAAATGTGAAAAAGCATCTCCTTTTTAGCCAAAAAAAAAATGGGATTCCCCATGTTTCTTGTGTTTTGAGAATCGATGAATAACCATATCCTACCCAACTTCTCCAGGTCATGCGCCATCTGCTCAGTCTGTCAGAAGTAGGTCTCAGTATTGAGGCAGAGCACCAAGAAAGCTGAAGTTGAGATTCTGTTTAAACGTCCATTTTCCTGTTTATTTCTTCTTGCTGAGAACTTTCTACTTTGTGGTGGAGCATTACTGTGCTTGTCAGCTGGTTCCTTTTAGTGTTGTTTGTTGTTGTGATGTTTTTTATTCCCATTAGGCATTTTGACTTGGTCTGTGGAGTATGACGTTCATTTCAACAATTAGAGAACTTCGTATTCATGAGAAAGTTTATAATGAGAGGGTACTGCCCATGAAATGTGCATTTCAGGTCTTCAGGTTTGGTGGTGATTTTTTTTTTTTCAGTGAAAACACTCTGAAATTCCTCCATCCAGCCCACTATCACTGTGTTGGGACTGAAGCCCCGATATTTTGAGTGTTTTTGAAAAAAAAAGGGGGTTTTTTTGGCTGTGATTTTTTTTGGTTTCACAGTGAACCAAAAGCAGTGCCAGAACTTTCTTTTAGGCATCCTGAACACATATTTGTGTGTAGGTGTTGTTTGCATGCGGTAAATCAAGGACAGGCAGAGGAATGGGCTGTCATATTCTTGTCCTCTTTTGAGAAAACCCTCCCTGAACCAGGAATGAGGAGATTATCTTAGTCCCCTTCAGCACCCACAGCAGAGCTGGAGACCCTGAGGTGACAAGGTTTCTTGTACACTATTAGTGAACAGACTTAGGAATGTAATGACTGAGGTTAATTGTTGTTCACCAACTGGGGATGTTCTAGCCATTCTTTTGGACTTGTATCATCTTTTAAAGGCTGAAATAAAGCACCAAATAAAAATATGTCACAAGGAAAGTTTGTGGATAGATATAAAAGTGTCTACTTGAAAAAGTTCTTGTTGTTCTGGTTGTCTTGGGAAGAAAAATTTAAAAATATTTCATTTTAATAAAAATCAGTTCATATTGGGGCTGATTTGCTTTATTTACCATTTTTTCATCAGGGGAAGAACAGAAAATTCTTTCTTAAAATCCTGTGATTCACAAAGATGTACTACTACTCTAAATGACTGGCAGACTAATGATGCTTATTTTCAATAACTGTAGTTAATGTGTGAATTAAAATGCTTATTTTTATGCAGTCCTATGTATTATCAAGCTCTGTTTAAATGATCAAGAAGCAAACTTGGATTTAAGAACTTTTGTCAAATCTCAGCCAAAAGTTGCAAGATGTTTTTCATTTCCTCTTGTCCCCTCTTGAATCACTGACTTGTTTTCCAACACAAATTTTTTAAAAGATGTTTGAATGTGCAGGTTAGAATTATGCTTCTCGGGTTAAGCTTTTATTTGTAGAAAATTAATATACGATGAGGATTTTAAGTGAACGTGCAATTATGTGTCTCATTATTCAGCTGATAATTACATAGATTTTTCTCAGTTTAGGCTAAAAAGAGATCAATGTACTCAGTTGGAGTATGCTGAATCTGATGAAAATCCATAGACAATGCTCACAAACAATGTTAGACATTCTGCAACTGTTTTGCATTTTCAGTTATCACTTGAAGACAGATTTCTTTAAGGCACCTCTGACTCTTGCATTTTAATCATATATAAAAAGCTTTTAGGATCTGTTGACTCTAAGGTAGACCTTTTGATTGTGAGTTCAAAAAATAACATTATTTTTATTATTTTAAAAATAAATATTTTATGGATACAAAGCAAAAATATTCATTAGATTTCCTGTTCTGTGATTCATAAATGAAATGTACAAGTTGTAAAATAAACATGGATACCATTTTAACTCAGAAAACATTATTACTCCTAATGATACTTCTTAGATTTACATATCGGTTTTGGTTTTAAAGCGTCTCATTTGGAGTTATCAAATTGTTATTTTGACTTTCATTAGAAATATGTATGTTTGCTTTCATACTCATTCTGTATTTATTTTCTAAGGTAGCTGTATTTAGAGAAGTTTTTCTTTTAAGTTCGCTAACTCCAGTTTCCTAGGGCACTGTGTACCATGGCATGGCTCAGGCGACACGGTCTACGTTTTGTGGCACTTGTTAGCTCTGCATTCGCTTGTAATCGTCAGAAAAACAATGACATGCTTTCCCCTCCCAAACTGCGTAGCTAAATAGGGAGCGAGTTGGATCATCCTCTTCCCAGGATGAATTTTAGGCCATGGTTTTGTTTGAAATCCCCTCTACTGTGTTTCTGTGGATCAGGGTGGAGAATGGGTCTGTCCATAAGAAAGAGCTCAGGGAGGAAGGGGGCTGATACCTGGTGTTATTCACAGGAGACGATGGGGTTGTTATAAATTCATCTGGCATCTTCTGAATCAAGCTGATTGAATATTGACATCGTTGTCATGATGGTCTTGGTAATGGTGCAACTTTTGACAGGCGGAATGAAATTTATTAAGAAACTAGCCTTATTTTGGCACTGCCCTCTCTCCAGAAAACACTGTGAAGAACAATTTTAGTATGTACAGTGAAAACATTGCTTTTTTTCTGGAGCTTGTAGTTACTTTTTGTACATCACAGATGCCAGATAAATAGCCAAATATTAACCTCTTTTTTAAAATTATACGAAGGATTGTATCCAAACATTAGCATGAACTTGAACTGTTCAGAGCTTAGATCAGGGGGTTTGTTCTGGCAGCTTTTTAGTGCTATTGACCTCGAGAGTGTTCTGGTGTTTTGGGGGATAACATTCCATTTTTCTCTTCACACATAATGAGCAGTGAACTCCTTGATTGTTGTTGTCTGTTCCTTCCACGGAGAGACCACTGCAGCCAACAAATCCAGTGTCTCATGCTGCAATCTAAACAGAGTGATGCATTGCAGGTGCTTTCCTCGTCTCCTCACACCTCTCAAAAACATTAGGAGGGATTTTCAACTTCCTATTCAACTTTTAAATGGAGAGTCAGGTCAGTCTTTGGATTAGAAAACCAATAAATCTTCCAACTTCACTTATTGTACAAATATCCAGCTAGTATCTGCTGTTATCGTGGCTTGCAGTCCTGTGCCACGTTGACCTCACTTCAGGCTGTTAGAATGATAGCTTAATGAATATATCTGAAGGCCCATCATAAATTGCAAGCAAAGAAAATGTCACTTCTCTGATGTTTGTGTATAAAAATTGAACCTTAAATTGCTTTCTCTCTTAATCATTCTTTGTTTGAGTTACCCCGTAGGTGGCCGTTTCCAAAGATGGGAGCTCCGGTGCCGTAAATAAAGTCCAGCAGGATGCAAGGTGCTGAAAAGAGTGACTTCACCAGCTCTGCTGCTCCACTGCTGCAGTGAAATGAATGATTGTTGATTTGTATTTAATGCTCAATTTCCTCTCCATTACTACAAACCATGCAAGGCAGACCTCGTTTCAGGCTATTCATAGGAGAGCTCAATCTATTCAGTTTCACATCTGCTAAAAGCCCCCATGTCATACTAATTACAGTCTTCCCCTGGAAAGAATTCAGGTTTTAAGACCAAAGAAAGATATACTAATTTATGGCTAATGCTCTGATCTATGTGGTTTGTTGTTTGCAAGCTAGAATCACACTTGTATGTACATTCAAAATGCAAGAGGGATACAAAAGCACAGAAAACAAGTGTGATGGTTGTGCCTTTTCTAAGCATTTTACAACAAGTGTGTTCAAAACTGCAACGCACAATGTCTCTGCTTTAATTTCTGTGCCATAGCAATTACTTCTCCTTGGCCCTTGGTCTATGCACCATCATGGAGGATAAAGTGGTATTTACACTCCTCCTAAATCAGAGGAGGTGAAAGATTGGCTCCAGAACATAGGCCAGTTTTGCAGTGTAAGACCTGGAAGGATCTTTTGCCTTGGTGTGTCCAATCCGCTGCTTTTACAGGAAACTATGGCCCATGATCTCTGTTCTGATGACCCTGAATCTTAAAAAATGACTGTTTGTTCCACTGTTTCTTCTGAAAGCTTATTCTAGTCATTGCTCCAGGGTTTTGGAAATATTTTTCTAAATTTTAAGCTAAACATATTATCACCATCTTTTTTATCATGTATTCTTCTTCATCATTCTCCTATAGCTTACGCTTTTCTTCCTTGGCGTGTGTTTTGAGTGTAGATGCTCTGGAATTGAACTGGAGGGACTAGAGCTAGTAATTTAATGAGGCAAAGGAACGGATAAGGATTCCCCAAGTCCCCTAGTCTCCCTCTGACCATGGGAAGCTCTCCTGGAGTGCAGGTACAACAGAACATCTCTACTAGGATGATACATTTAACCCAGTATTTTGCTTTTTAAGTGGTCAATAGCAGATGCATAAGGGAGGCACAGGAACTTGTCAGGCATGAAATTACACTCCTAGGCTGCAGCAGTCTGCAAGCTGGGGACTTTCTGAGTCAGAGGTGGTTTCTGGTTGCTTAACAGCCCTTGATGAATATTTGATCAAAGAATTTGAATCCAGGCAAGCTTTTAGTGCTCAACATCACAGGGTCAACTCTTCTGCAGCTTCGTATGAATTGCATAAAGACCTGGTGCCTTCTCTTTGTTTTGAACCTGCTTCTTATTAATTTCATATGATGCCCCATATTTTTTCCTGTTATACAAGATAGGGAAAATGGTTTACTACTCTGTGTCAGAATTTGCTAAGTTTCTCCCCTTTCAGTTCACTCTTGCAGTTTTCTTAGTTTTCTTACGGTTGCTATAAAACATGGAAATCTGTTGTATTCTTTTGTCTTAAACCTTTATCATGGTCAGCTTTTGTTTATGTTGTATTTTTTTCTCCTTTCCATTTACTTTCACAACTCGCTCTGGGATCAGGAATACCATCAAAGCCAGTAGCAAGTTGCTACCCACTGAATATATCTGATATCACTTTCAGTGGAAAAAAAACAAACCAAACCAACTTAAAAACACTACTGTTAGTATTCCTTCAGTCTGGACTGGGGATGGTTTGTTTCTCCTCAGCTTGAGTTTCTTTTCATGCTTCTGGGGCATATCCCCCATTTGACGGAGTTCTCTTTTCCATAGCCTTATGCCAATTAAGCATCCTGCTTCATGTTCAACGTCATTACCCTGATTGATAGCAGAGATAAACTTTCCTATACTGACTGTGTTCTCCCAAATTGCCTGCAGTACTTGCCCCCTACCCATTACAATGTGGCTTTGCTTTATCTTGCAGAACATCTTTCACTTATGACAGAAACTGAAGTCCTTTGCCTTAATATCATTTGCAAGCTCATGCTCCCCTTTTGGCAAATCTCAGTGCCTTCCTACACTGCTTGATATCTTACGTCATACTATTCTTTGGTCACTCATTTCTCTATTACATTTTATTTTCTTTGCTTACCTGAAGGAGCCTTTTGTGGTAAGTCTTTATCTCCCCAAGTAGAAATTTTCTCTATAAGGTTTTATCTGGGTTTATATTTATGTGATTATAGTTTAGTTTAAGGTTTTATGGTTTAGTGATGGTTTTTATCAGAGTTAGGTTGATGGTTGGACTAGATGATCTTAAAGGTCCCTTCCAACTGAGACAATTCTATGATTATATGATTCTATAATCTTTCCACGTTGTGCAAGTTCCTACTAGTTAAGCATATCTGAGAGGGGAGAAGTTCCAACCTGTCTCTGCAGCCAGGACACATCTTTAGCTGTTTTATGTCCTCCATATGTTGTCTGCTTCCATTACATTCATCAGGATTTTGAGTTCCACTGGTTCATTATAACTGGACTTTCTGTCACAAACCAAAACTAGCAATGGTTTCCAGTATGGTTTGGGAAATTTAAAAGCCATTCAGAATAATAAGGTTACAGGGTTTTTTAGTATTCTCAATGACATTTTTTCCTCCCTCAGTGTGTGGATTTTTGTGCTTGTTTAAAATGTTGTTCTGTACTGTAGTGATGATTTTCCTTTAAAAAAATGAAAAAAAAGAAAAATAAAATTATCTCACCTTTTGGCTTGTAAATCAGAAAGATGAAGTCAAGGATTTGCTCCCTCAGGCTTTATTCTCACAATTAGGTAGCGTTAGTGAAGAGTTTCTGTTTTTAGAGCAACGACCGCTAGAGAGCATCTACTGGAGAGAAACATAAAAACCACACATCTGCCCTAATTGGTTCCTGTGGATATTGTAAATGAAAGTTCTTACATTAATTAAAACCTATAGATTGAGTGGAATTTTCGGTTTATCTAAGTGTGCACTTGACTGTTGAATGGATGGCCAAGTTTTCATTTTGTGAGTATAGTTAGTGATTTCCCCTTTTTTGGCTGGATTTACCCTTGAAATGGGAAAAAAAGACTATCTTATTTTAACTCAGAAAAAAAGACATGTCAGGAGCAGATTGTTTTATTGGTATTTTTTAAAATTTCCTTTTATTTCAGAAGAATGTTGTGACATATAATAAATTGCATTTAAAAATCTGAGACCTTTCTATTGGAAATAAGGTGTAGCCTGTTGGAATTGGGGACTTTCAGAGGCATTTGTATTGCAGGTGTTTTAGGAGAACATTTAAGTACCCAAAGAATCTGATTTTTAAAATTTCATATGACGTTATATGATGCATCATTTCCTTGTGCATGCTTCAACTACAGCAAATTATTCAATACATGTCTTTTCTTTAAAAAAATTTTTTTACTCCCACATGGTCATTTGCCTGTGAAATACACATTACATTTAGTGCTTGTTTATATTACAGCAAAGTGATCCTTGTAGATGGCCCAAACTACCAGCCTCATGTTGCTTGGGGAAAGAATGAGAAAAAGTTTAACTCCTTCATGAGATGTGAATGGTGGAGGGGAACTTGTCGCAATGAGAGAAAACACAACAGCAGCAAAGCCGTTCTATGATTCTATGAAAACCAACCAGAGCTGAACTAAGCCAGAACCTAATTAGTGTTTAATCTTCTAGGTGTGATGAGTGGGATTGTCCTTTGCATTGTTTTGGTTACCTTTGGATGTCCTGTCATGCAGATTTTATGCTCCTGGAGAGGGTGTTCTTTTATACTGCTAAGGGTTACCTAAAGCGTGCCTGCAAGGTTATCTGCATCATATATGGTGATGTTTCTACACCTTCCACGTGAGGTGTGGTTAAGGAATTTTTTCTTCTTTTTTTTTTTTTTTTTTTTTAAGCAGGAAATCCCAGTCTAGTCCGTAAAACATTATGGATTCACTCCTATCATGCAGTGATGACAGGAAACAGTAATCTGAAGCTATCCAAGGAACTTTGATGTAAGCTGATAAACTGGTTTGCTCTGGTTTTGGCTTTTTGGGAAACGTGGAATACTGTTGACAGGGAATATATGCGTTAGCTTAGAAAAGTTCCAGTAAGAAAACAGTTCTGTAATGTAATGTGATCAGACACCACAAACTTAGAATGTTGTGGCTCATTACAAGAGAAAAGCAAGTGCGTACTGTTTAAATCAAGGCCTTTGTCCTCGAGACAGTGTGCGCAGTTCAGTATCATTCAAATTCAGTATCAAAGAAATTAATAACTACACTAAAGAGAACCTGCCAGGGTCAAGTGAAGTTCATGGCCAGGTGTCTTAGTTGCATTACTGATTTCCTTTTATATAAGAATCATGATTGCTGTGTCCAACACATTGAACCTCTGTGTAAAGAGAGAACATTTTTATATAGAGAGATACAAACACACCATAAATCATATGTCATTTGTAATTTCTTGGTCCTAAGTGTTTATGGTTTATGAGTCACAGCTGTTGAAAAGCTTATGATGAAAAAATGATACCTTAGAAATGGCTGCAGAGTTATGAGCTTCAGTTTATGATTATTCTTTTTTAAATATGGCAGAGTTTTGATCCTCAAATTAATTTAATTCACTCAGTTACAGCAATTGTATAAATCCAGCAGGAAAATACCTGCATAAACAGATATATGCCAATACTATTTATGTCCTTTTTACATATGTACTTACACTGATGGGCAATACAAATGCCATTTCTAAGGTATTTTCTCTTAAGTGGAGTGAGATTTTTTTCCCTTTCCTGTATTTGCTCTTCAGTGTAGAAATCCAGTTTAAATACCAATTTCAGAAACTTTGAAAATTTGCCAATACTCCATTGTTTGTTTGTTTGCTTATTTGAAGTAGCCTGTTTGCACTTGTTAGAAGCTCTCTGCTTAACCTTTAAGGAAATAACACTTCATTACATTAAGAACACCTGAGTTCTGTATGTTCACAAAACCTTCAGCAAGAATCAGCAAAAACATTTTAAGCTTAATTTACCGTATAGATAAAAGATTTTCATCTGAGCAATGAAAGTCAAATATTGCCAGCTGGATGATGCAGTGACAGCCACCTACTCTCTATGGCAGCTGTATTAATAGTTCTTATAACAATGTAAAGAAATACTGAATTTTTGAGGTCTACGGATTTTCTTCTGAAGAGCAATGGGAGCTCCTTGTATTCTTGAAACTGTTTAAATTTTGAGGCCTATCTGTCCATCTAAATATGCCCTGGACTTTCCTTTATACCTACCTATCGCTGGTAGGTTTTGTGATGCTCATTTATGTCATATTCAGATACTTCACATGCTTTGATACATTTATCTTCACAACAATCTGGGAAAGTATAAAAGCCTTGCTGTTCTTATTCACTTTTCTGGGTGGGAACTTTAAGTAAAATAGTAGTGTAGAGAGATTTCTCATGCCTGCATAAGACATCTGTGAGAAACTGAACACTGGGAGGTGAATTCTTGTCTGGTGCTTCTATGATGAACCATCCAGATGTCTGAAAGCATGTGAGTAACTTCATGTCCAGTGCTAAGGACGGACATGCTTCCAAGAACTCCATAGTTTGTTTGAAAACCAAAAAAAAAAGGCTTGGATAGAGAAAAAAAGTGATCCCATATGTAATTTTGTAAATTCAGTCACGTGTATATAAAGTTAGTTATGTTCTTTAAAAACACTGGGAAAAGCTTGTCAAGGCTTTTCTGACCTCTCTGCAGTATTGTAAGGAGTAGAGTCCTCCTTGTCTTTGCTGTTTCAAAGAGAGGTTCCTGCAACTCCACTTCCCCAAAATGTAGCCTGGCTCAGTCCTGTGGTTTCTTTTTAGAAAGTAATTGTGGGATTGCAGCCTGAAATAAGTGAAAGAGCTTTTCCTGTTCTTCCATTCCCCCTAGATACAAGCTCCCGCCTTTCTTCTTGCATAGATGCTAACGTTGGCTCTCTGATGTGGGTCCCAGCAGGGCTGTGTGAGCAAAGGAGCCTTCCCACAAAGGCGGGCACAGGAATGCATGGCTGGGGAGAAAAGTATGGAGAAAGCTGCGGCTTAATGGGGTGAAGGGGGTGTTACTCTATAGTGATGCTGGAGATAGCAAAAAATCTTGAGCCATAGTGGGTTGTGGCCTTTGTAGCCTCCATAACCAGCAAATGGTTGTGATGACAGGACAGTTTTTATCAATGTACAGTATTTTATCTTCTTAGAATCATAGAATCACAGAATGGATTGGGTTGGAAGGGACATTAAAGACCATCTCGTTCCAACCCCCTGCCCTGGGCAGGGACACCTCCCACCAGACCAGGTTGCTCAAAGCCCTGTCCAGCCTGGCCTTGAACCCCTCCAGGGATGGGGCAGCCACAGCTTCTCTGGGCAACCTGTTTCAGTGCCTCAGCCTAACCTAATCTTAGGTTAGATATAGAGGGAGAGCTGCAAAGGATAAAGCTGGAAATATTGACCTTCTCATACAAAATCACCAATGTACTTTGTTTTGAGTGAAAGTAACGAGGCTTTAAAAAAAAATTTCATTATTTCCCTTGGCACACGGCCATTGCTTTGTCTTGCATTGGGTTACCCTAGTCATCTGTTGATGTTTTCATTCATATTGAATATGTATAGGCTTTATGATCAATAACTATTTTTTTCTTCTCCCAGTTAGAGGTTAATCCCACCCACTCTAAAGCCTCTGAATACACCAGCAAGCAAGTAACTGTGCCATACTTTTCAGAACAACAGTACACTGAATTTTACACGCTCCAACCTCTGGGGTTTTGGATTTCAAGTTGTGGTTCAATGCTGCTACCCTGTATTTAGTTCGATTCTGCTTTCTGAAAATAGTTTCTGACTTTTCTAAATTTGCTTGTTCTTGTGCTGTGTAAGACGTTTGTCATTTCACTGGAAAGCCATCTGCTCTTATGGGACACGCCTGTGTGTGCAAATTAAATTTAACAAGATTGGACAGGGTGGCAGTGGTCCAGATCGAATAGGACTCGTGCAGAAAGCTTAATGCAGTCTCATGCAAAATTGGGTTGATGTGAGCAACTATTGTAACTGTCCTGTCCAGCACCATTGGGGAGCATTTGTGTAGGGCATTGGTTGAGGGATTCTAGGGACCCAAACTCGCTCCGCTTTGTAACAAAATGATGGACAACTGTTCCTCGTCTGCTGAAGGTGTGGTTGATTTCTAGCATTGACAGAGCAAGAAGGACTAGGCACTCCCTAAGGATCCATCTCCTGACAGGTAACGGCTGACTACAGGAGGATGATTCTGTGTGGAGGATGGCTTTTCCTCTTAGTTAACTGAGGGACTGCAGAAGGGTAAAGGGTTCCTTTTATTTGTTGTGCCGACCTGTCCTGCTCCTTCTGTTTGTTTGCAGAATAGAGCATGATTGAGAGAGATGCACTGGAGAGGCTGCAGGATTTGTTGTCCTCAGCTGGCAAAAGGAAGGAGCAGTCTTCTCCCATAACATGGTTAGGACATGCTAGTGAAGCCATATAGGTTGCAGGAGGGGACCTACATCTTTCCATTAAACGGGTACATCTTACCCGTGTACGCTGAAAATCTAAATCTAGATCTGAGCTTGCTCAAGTATCTGTAATCTTGGGAGACCTTTTAATTCTGTCTGAATGCTAATCTTTTTCTAAAATGCATGCAAGAAAATGTAACGTTTGTATTTACTTTTTCCATTTTGGTCTTCTGCTCTGTAGTAGCTGTTGAACTGATAGTTGTAGTAATAACAACCAGCTGTCATAGTAACTGTCGAACTGATCTCATGTGATGATGTTACAAGCTGTAGAATGACACAAGAAACCATTTTTAAAATTTTATTTCAGTAAAAATTACATTTGATATACAGCTTGCATTTGGCTTCATTTTCCAGGCTTTCTTCCTTTTTTGTCTGAGAATAATCACCAAACCCTGTAGTTCAGGCATGTTTATAGCATGAAACTTACTGAGTTTTATGATGGAAGTAGCATCCAGCAGTCTACTGGCCTAGGAACCTGTCTGTAGAAAGTTCCTCAAATTTTCAAAAAGTACAAATAGGGAAGTTAATCAGATTATAGGTCTATTTTGACTAATCCAGCTGATTCAGTTGAGACATTTTGTGGGGACTTATTCCTATAAACCTGTTGAGGTAAACGTTTCAAGTAACAATTTCATTTTACTTTTGTCTTGTAGAGTGCTACTTCTTAGTATTTTTTCAGGAGCCTCTTATCATTTCTCCTTCAGCTTTGTTTTCAAGCACAGATCTAACCTTGTTTGTACCAAGCTCTGAAAAAGAGTTAAAATAAAAGGAATGTTTAAGTTTTGCGTCACGACACCAGTAAATACCGGAACTGCACAGCCCAGTTGCACTTCATCCAGGGCCAAAAGGAAAGCAGATCCTCAACCATGGTGGTGGCTTGACAGAGTCTCTTGGTTAGACATTTTCATAAAAGGAAATGATTTGTCCTATTTCTCTATTTACTATCCCACGTGATGCTGAGTTTCAATGAACTGTCAGCTTGCTGTGGTTTATTCCTTTTCATGACAGACAAAAGAAAAAGAAATGTTGAAATTGAAAACAGTCATGTTGCTTGCATCTTTTTTTTTTTTTTTTTTTAGTTTCTGGAGCCAGCGAATGCCCAACGGGCATTGTAATGGATGGGTGTCACTTTACAAAAAAGTCTTCTGTTGGCTTATGCTTTTAAATGTTTTAACTTTCCACAGGACTTTGACAGTGATTTTCTGACTGCCCCAAGTAAAGAACACAAAATATAGTTCATTTCCTTCAGTAAAAACAAAACGGAACAACTCTGCTAATGTCCTTTGCATGGGAGAAAGCTTCAGGCAGCCCTGGAAACCGAACCAGGGCTTGTCCCATGATGCAGACGTTTGCTACTTTCTTGTCTTTCAGGTAACAAATAATTAAAGTGTATGTTTCATATAACATTGCCGTTATTGGCATTAATTTGTATCAAACACAGAAAATAGGCTATTTTGAGGTATGTATACTCACTGTATTTGACCTAGCCAGGTAATGGGAATAGCTGTGGTCCCTAATGAGATTTCTTTTACTGTGTTGTTTCAGCCTTGTTCTTGGCAGCAGTCAACCCCTTTACCTCTTGGTGGCTGATACCAAGGAAAGCCAAATGGTGCAGGAGTTCCTCAGTGCATTATCTCTGTGGCAATTGAATGAAGAAACTTGCTTTGTAACTGCTGGTGTTTTTGTTGTTGTGGTTCTGTGGATAGGCGTCAGCGCCACCACTGACTCCCTTCAAAAAGCTAAATTGAATTATAAACATAATTATTTCTCCTACATTGAGCCTGAACACTGTGTACTTATGGAGTTGGCTAAGCAAACCCTTTCACTCCCTCTATATGCTTCTACATAATATACAGTCACTTTGATTTGCATGCTCTCTCTAAATTTAATACTGGGCCACTCGCTGTGGCAATGAATGTGTCTCTCAAGACCATCTTTGGTCTTGGGGACTGAATAGTCCTGGCTATAGAAGGTCAGGCGAGCAAACCAACAATGCTAGAAGAGATGATTATCCAATTCCTATGTTTGCTGCAGTGTAGAAGGCCCCCCTATAGCCTCCTCATGGCCCCCAACACTACAAAACAGATATTGTTGGTAGAGATTATGAATTCCAGTGCTCTTTACTGTGTGTACCTACTTTTCTATCTGTATATGTTGCAATAAAACAACATGTACAAGGTTATAAAAATAGTCTGGAAGTGATTGACATGCTAATAATGCTCAATCAAGTCAATAATGTTCATGTAACAAGCTCCTGAGAAAATAATATTTTTGGTCAATAATACACTTTTTTAAAATGAACTGTTTGTTTTTAATTAACCTCATATTTAGCCATTTAGTCATGCCATGTCCATCAAGCACAGCAGAGAAAAACACGTGCTGTCTTGAAACGCTGTGTTGTTGCCTTAAACTTTCATCTCTTCCTTCTTGGCTTTTTCTTCTGCATTCCACCTTAGCATGTTTTGGAGGATTGAGGCAAATCATGGCTTGTCATGTTACTTCGAATTCAGTGCTCCTCCTTTGTAAGAAGGGTGTTAGGTGATTCATCTGTGACAGAACATCCCATTATGTTGTGACAGACTGTCAAGGTGAACCTGCTGTAAGTACTTAACAACAATATAGTGCTTCTAAAGTGTCACTTGGCACTTTTTTTGTTTCTTTTATTTTTTTTTCTTCCTTTTTTTTTTTTTTTTTTTTTTTGGCTAAAGGCTGACAGATTTTAATCCATTAAGTGATCCAAAAAACCAGTGTTTGGAATTGTGTAATGCTCAGTAAAATTGAGCAGGACAGACAGTGCCCACAAATTCCCGACGGGGAGGAAATAGGTCCTGTGGTCTTAAGACTCTTCTTGTCACATGATGTTAAGTAGTACATTGTGGGGTTTTGTTTGTATCTTTTAAAGGAAAAATTATATGCTATTATCAGGGGAGGAATTTTTAAAAAGGAAATGGATTCATGTCCTAGTTATGAAGGAGATCTGAAATAAATTCTAATAGCTGTG
The DNA here is from genome assembly GCF_964106895.1 of Numenius arquata. Classification (NCBI taxonomy): domain Eukaryota; kingdom Metazoa; phylum Chordata; class Aves; order Charadriiformes; family Scolopacidae; genus Numenius; species Numenius arquata. The sequence continues at coordinate 23,275,754 of NC_133583.1, forward strand.
AGATGACTTTCAGATACTTAATTCCCTGCGTTGTTTTGTTTCTGTACTTAGTTCAGCGGTTCCCTGGCCGACCCTCTGCCTCCTGGCTGCTCTGGGGACTTCACAGTAGCACCTTCTCCCTAGGGCTTGTGATTAATTACAGCATCCTTCCAGCCCTCTCATTAAAAAAAAAAAAAAAAAAAAAAAAAAATTGTATCTCTCAGCACAATCAGATTGTGTGTGGCTGAATTCATATGAAAAATAGGAGGATGAAGTTGAACTTCAGACAATTTAGGGACTGCTGGCTGCTGAGTGCTTTTTTAACTAATGAGTCTTAATTAGGTGCCTAAATGTTATGTTAGAAACCTGTCATTAAGTAACTATTGTTTTGACAGTTTTTGTGTGCCCGTGTGTTCATGAATGTTCACATTGTAGTACCTACAGGAACCAGCACTTTCTCCTGATGCCAAATTCACCTCTCCCCCCAAATCAGTAGTAAATCGAAGACTTACCAAAAAATCTGGCTCAGGGTTTTGAACAAAACTGCAGTAGATGACATCCATCAACATGTGATTTCCGAGCAATGTGTTTAAAATAAGACAAATTCTAAAGGTTAAAGGGAAGACAAAAGGGGAATCTAATGCATTTTCAATGCAAGAATAAAACCTATTTAACCCTTCAATATTTCTCTGAATTGTATTATTTTTCTTTGCCCTGATGATAAGTGAAACCTACTTCTAGTACTGCTTCGGGTAAAGGTAGCAGTGGTTTGAATTCCATGTAATCTTGGTTTAAGTGCTTTTACATAGCATGCAAAATAGTACCCAGTTTTATGTAATTTTTGATCAGTTCTGACAGCATTGATTACACTGCCTAACATTTTGGTTTAAAAAATAAAATTTCAAAATTTTGAACATTTGGAGAAATGGTGACACAATAACGATATCCTGTTATTTAAAACTTGTCAATGAACTTACTTTCCGTCTGCCTTTGGATTCTTTATCACAAGTCCCTGTGGTACATTGCTAACATCGCTGGCTAACTAACAGCCAAGCTAAGAGCTTGAATGTCTTCTGTAATCCACCTTCTTTGAATAAAGACCAGGCTATTTTTGTTCCCGTGTTCATTTTTAAGTTGTCAGAGTTGAGGAAAAGATAGCTGTGCCAGGACCTGATATTTGCAGCCTGAGAGCTGCACTGTTCAGGGAATGATAAAGACCGAGAGGTGGGTCAGAGGGACGGTTGCTACAGGCACTGTTCATAAATGTACATTTTTGGTTCGTTTTTTTCTGCAGTTGAGGTAGGTTAAAACAATGTTTTTCCGTCATTGGCTGAAATAAAGACTTAGAAAAATTGTTTCAGGCTCATTTCACAGCGAAGAGATGAAACCAGAGATGAAATTAGGTCCGAATAAGTTTTGTAAAATAAATAATGCATAAGTATGTAATTTTTAAGTTCCTTTTAAAAGAATAAGGCGATGGCACAAAATTGCATTGTACTGAACAAGGCAAGATCAGGATGGAAGAATTAGTCAGGAAAGAATAGTAGAAAAATACTTTATCTTGTTAACAATAGGGTGTTGCTTTAAAGAAAGCAAAAGAATTCAAGAAAAACATATTGTCAGTTGCCTGTGCTGTTATGAAATGAAGAAATTCAGACTTTTTGGGTTTGCTTTTCCATCTATATCTTGTGCTTACTTTGGTCTGTGTTACTTTCGTTTCTGAATAATTTTTTAACTGCGGGATGAGGAAATGTCTTTTGAACAGAGGTAAAGTGCCTTTCTTTCTAAAATGGTGCAATATATATTAGTGAAGAGAACGAAGCTTCATAAAAATGGGATTTTCATGTCCTCTGTTTCTTGCAGATACGTTTGTAAGCACAGAATGAAGTGAAAGTGTTACACTGTCAGATATCTAAGGAGCATGTCTATCATTGCATTATTTGTATTATACTTAGTTTTCTGAGTTTTTTAAGAAAAATGTCTTCTCTACCTGTTTTTTGCAGAAACAGAGGAATTACTATGGCATTTTATCCTTTCATTGCAAACTTTTACTTGCTGTAGTTCTGTAATCTGCGGGGTTTTTTTTGGTCTGACATCTTGCTGATTTTAATTGTTTCACTGAACACTGATCTGAATGCTTAGTCTTCCACGTATACTGTAAGCACAAGTTGTATTCAATAACTTTTCCAGGAGAGGAGGAAACTCTAGCTCAGGTGGCAGTAGCATCTCATGGGCTGAATTCCCATCTAAAATGTGCCTAGTGAAATCTCTGCATTTACCTTAAACATTCTTCTGGGTAGTACAAGCCAAACATTTTGGAACAGGGTGACTACTAACAGTGTCTTTGGATAGTTTTGGTTTTGCTCTCTCCGTCTATATACATGTGCTTACTTTGGCCTGTGTGCTCCCATTTTTGTATTATTTGGCAATATGGTGCTCTTTTTATGTCCCTTTTCTAAAAGCAGGAAATACACCTGATGGCAAATTGTTATTATATTTAATCTAAGCTCTGTCTCTTTTAAGTAGAACTTCAGTTTGCACTCTTAACCCCAAATATCCGTTTATAAATAATTAAAAAATAGAGATTTGTCACATCAAAAGGGAAAGGATTAGGGAATAAAAAACAAAACCCAAACCAAAAAACCATGCTGCAGAGAAAATATCTTAAGGAAGTGCTGAGCATCTGCAATTATCATTGACCTGAAATTGAATAAAGCCAGCAAAAGACAGGAAAATGTATTTTACTTTTTTCCCAAGATGCAGTGTCTTTCCTCTTTGAAAATATTGAATTAAAAAAAATAATTCCAACCAGCAAGACTTTTGATAATATTATAATATTGGACTTCAAGATTTACAGAAGCTGGACACCTATTGGGATTTGGCCTGTGTTTTGTTTTGGTATTTTTTTTAATAAAAAAGAATCAATAAAGCAGATTTTGTTCCAAACTCTCCATAAAAATGGGCTGACAATGAATTGCAAACATTGTGAGAAGGCAGCCTCTGTTTTGCATGTCCAGTTCATGGAAAACATCATAAGGCCAACTCAACTATGCTGGATGAAGATCTGGCCACAACTGCCCTTAATTTCTACGCAAAGTTGCTGAAGATAGGTTAGAATAAGCTGATTTTCAAGGTATTTAGTTCAAACCAGGCTTTGAAGTTTGGTTCCTTACTTATAAAATGAAAATACTGTAAAAATTAATGGTCCCAGTCTGTGCTTGTCTGGGCTTTGATGGGCACAAGTGTTGCTGAGAGGGCAAAGAAATAGAGCGGATCTGTGTATGGACATAAACCTGTGGAAATTCAGTCTGGCACATTTCCATAGTTTCATACGCTTTTGCAGCCTTTCTCCAACGCTCCTCCAGTCTTTGTTGACTGATCCTGAGCTGCCTGAGCATGTTGTCTTCTCAGGGAAAGCGCTCCCCATGTGGTGGCTTCATGTGAAATGTGCAGGAGTAGCTGAGCCCACTGCCCAAGTTGCCTGTGCACCCTCAGGTGTGCTCATGTTCTCCTGCACCATGGAAGAAGGATGGAGAACTCTTGTGTATGTGTGAGCATGCCTTCCAGTGCAGCATCCTTCACTTGCTATCAAGTAAATTAGAGGGGAATGGTGACTAAACAACTCTGATGATCCACAGCTTCTTTCCTTCCCAGCTCCTATTTTTGGCTTTTTTTTTTTTTTTTGGTAACTATTTAGATTTTGCTTGCAAATGCAATAAACTCACATGTCCTTAAAAAATATGAGATGCAGAGAGAAGGACTAAAGCTTGTTAGCTTACGCTGAGGACTGACTAAAAAGCCTCGATATGAATTCCACAAGCAAATTAACTGTGACACTTCTGTAAATTTAGAAAAGCTCCTGCCATATTCAAGCAATTTTTAAAAGCATCGTATTTTAGTAAACTCAATTTAACTGCCATGTTCCTTTTTCTGAATTTGCTTCCTATCACTACTGATTATCCAGATTTTTGTGCCTGAACCAGAGCTTTCTCATTGATCTGCTCCTCTTACCCGACTTTTCCTTTACTGTATCTTAGTCCATCATATCTTCAGCTCCAGACAATAGATTTTCTGTGGAAGTCAGTGAAAAACTGACATACACTGAATTAAGCAGAAGCAGCAGGTTCATTAGAAGGTGGAACCAACAGACAGAAAAGGCTCTATAATAGAAGCACATGGCATTCATTTGTAGAGACTACTAAAATATAGCTTTTTGCATGATGGGAGGGAAGTTCTGCCAAGCTGTGAGTAAATTGCCCTAGTACAGGCTAATGATTGTAGATTGTTTAATATTGCTTCTTACTATTTTTATGTTAATGCTGAAGAAGCGTATACTTTTCATGTGTGTCTGTGAGAGCTAAAGGAGTCAGGTTTTCTTCCTGGAACTCAATTAAAAGGAATACAATGCCTTAGACAAATTATAAAAATATTTTGGCCCTTAGCATTAAAACTTCAAAATGTTTAGGTCTTGGTGAATTCCCTTTTTGATCTGTGAAAAAATGGACCATGGGGCCATGTTGCATCAAGAGTCTACAGATGATTCCTGATCTCAACAGCGCAGCATGGTAGCTGTGTTTTGTTTGAAATCTTGTCAGAAACCTCTGTTCTAATATAAGGTACCATTGTCATTAATAAAAAACTTCCTTTGAGTTCAGTGGGTTTGGATCAAACGATAGTGACTTCTACATAGTGAAATATCTGTGTGTTGGTAGAGCACCCAGTGACTTTGATCATCTGTGATGTTGGCCAGTGTTCCGCACAGACTTTGTGTTTTCAGAGTACTATGGAAATGTTTGTGTTAGCAAAATGGCCATTTCTCAAGTCACGATTGAGCAACATTATTTTAAAATAACTGCGAATTTAAAATAAAAGGAAATGCATTTGCTTATATGGTAAGTGGGTGGACAAATACTTTGGTTTTTAGCATTTTGTGATATTTTTTCTCATCACAAATTGCAAAAAACTCAAGTTTTTTTTATCCCTATGTAACCCAAGATGAGTATTTACCCAAATCTTATTTTAAGGGTTTTTCGTTGTTTTGAGATAAGCTGCTTCATTCAGATATAATCCGCAAGTTTCAACATTTCCATTATGAGTAAGCCATTTGATTCTTCTATAATTCCAAGGATTTTATATATACCCATATATCTTATTAAAGCAGATTTCAGTAACAACTAAACCAAGGAATTATTTTACATTTGGTGCTTGTTGTAGGAATTCAAATTACATAATGGCTCCACTATTAAATAAAACAACGAGGTAAACATCGTTTAGCTTGCGAGCAGACCATGTTTCATGTGACACTTATAAGTCTGCAGTCTGGCTCTGCTTTACATTTTCTCAGAGTTTACCAAGACAAATGTAAGAGCAAGTATATCTTGGCTTCCTCTGTAGAATGAGTTTTAAAGCCCAGAAAAAGTTCTGGACAAGCAACCTATGCCCCAGTCCAGCATAGTATTTAAGCTTCTCTCTCCTTGCGGAGAAAGAGGTGACACGGTTGGTTTAGAGCAGTGTGGGCAACTGATGGTTTAGAGCTCAGCTACATTGGGTACCTGTTGCAAAGATACCACTTCCTAAATCGTATTATTCCCATAGTAATGACTGCATTAAAAACTTAGTCCTGAGGCATCATTTATAATCACGTAAGCTGAAATGCCATTTAATGCACCTTAAATGTGTTCCAGCCACATAACACTGACATGTACTTCACTAACATCTGTACTCTTACAGCTCTTTGCTTTACCTGGGACTGAGAGTATCTACTTAGGAAGACCTCAATGACAAAAATATGGAAATATGGGTGGAAGTAAGTCTTGGTCAGTACAGTCAATTCTTAGTGCACCCAGAGGTGTGATCACAGCCTTTTTGGGTGCTACTCAAGTGATGCAGCTACAGATTTCAGTGGGTTATAACAGAGTGTTTGGAAGGGGTAGAAGAGGGTTGGGACACCCCTTTCCATTCTCATAGCATTCTGTGCGCAGAAACCCAGTTGTTCCATGTTACGGACTTGATGGAATTGCTCAAGACCAGGTTGGATGGGGCTTTGAGCAACCTGGTCTAGTGGGAGGTGTCTCTGCCCAGGGCAGGGGGTGGGAGTGGGTGGGCTTTAAGGCCCTTTCCAACCCAAACCATTCCATGATTCTATGCGGCAGCGTTGTAGACTGCTTTACAAAAATGAACGCTGAAGGTCAATGCGATTTCCACTAGTTTGTTACACAAAAAAGGCAGGAGAGGAAAAAGCTGTAGTAGAGGTCATGGAAATTTCTTAGAGCCTGTCTGCCTAATTGCATGTGAAGAGTTGCCTTCTTACAGTGTCTTAACTATTGTTGAAGCTCAGGGAATTTTATTCTTTTTAACTGCTGCATTTGTGAAATTTGGAGCTGTGGAACTGTTCAAACCATTGATTAATTTTGAATACCAGACTAAGTAATGGAGTAGGACTTTCCTTATATTGAAAGACTAATTTTATTTTGTAAACTGGATTAACTGAACCCAAAACTATCTTGCTGGCTTCTATGAGAAGAGCTACCAACACAGGAGATACTAAATGTACAGTGTTAGGGTTTCACCTTATTTTGCTAGCTAGGTATTGGGTAATTCATACCTTTTGAGTGGGGTGCATTCATGTCCTACCTGTGTGATCAAAGATAATTAGACCTGATGCAGAAAAGGGTGACTAAAGCATAGGGCCATCCTAAGAATAACAGAAATCCTCCATTTTCGAGAGTAGTCCTCAGAGGTTTCTGGCATTATGAGGTGCCCACACTGTCTCTAACCTTTATAGTGATTTGTCTTTTGTGGGATGCAGTCCATGCCACTGCTTCTAGGGTCTCCAAACCTAATGCCGTAGGTGAAGTGAGCAGCACTGCAAACCACAGAGGCCAGCCTCCGTGCTAGGACTTTGTGTGCTACATGCCTCTAGTTCTTTTCTTTCACAGTAGGAAAGCACTGGGCATTTCTCAGGAGACTTCTACTAGTACTTTTGGACTGAGTCTTAACAACTACCACCCTAAAGGCCTTCCTGCTTATTCGCCCTATCTTTTCCTAGACTAGATTATTTTCTAGATTATTTTGCTCCCAATTCTTTATTCAGAAGACTAACAATCAAGGCTAAATCTCTGAAGCCTTGTATGCTCTCTGGGATCTAGCAGAACAGAATCTCTTTTCCATGTCAGGATATCTGCTTTTTCACTGGTAGCATTTTTCCAATGGTTGTAGCACCTTGCCCCATGGATAACTGCAAGGTTAGATTTCTTTTCTGTGTGGCCCTTGGCTGAGCTCTAAATAAACACAGAATTTGGTCGTTGTGTAACACTGCAAAGTTTTCATTCTGTCCTGTTTTCTGTCATATACAAAGCACACTAATAATTCGGTATTTTGGAGATTTGCATTTGACTATAATTCATTCATATAGCATGGAGGACTGTAAAAGGAACAAAGACTCTGATTTTTATTTTTCTTTCATTGGATAAATCCCCTAATAAAATATTATTGAAAATACTTATGTACATGTGTACTTATGTACAGGAGTAAATTTATTAGAGACTGTGGAGAAGCACTGATATAAAACAAGCAGGAGTGAATGGCAAATCAGTTTTCTAACAGTATTCCTGAAATCTTTCCTTTTTGCCAAAGTGCTACAGCTGGCTGATGCTACTACGCTGTCAAATTACTACAGTATTTGTATTTACACTGTAGTATTTATCTACAGTTGTTGTGGTTTAGTCCCAGTAGGCAGCTCAGCACCTCACAGCTGTTCCCTCCCTCCATCCCCCATGGGATGGATGAGAGAATGGGAAGGGTAAAAGTGAGAAAACTTGTTGGTTGAGATAAAGAACATCACAAGAGTATAGATGCTGTCATCTTTCTGATACTCTAACGCCCTGGACCAGTTTTTGTGCTTGCCTTGTGATAGATGAGGAGCCATCCCACATGTTATTTGGTTCCATATCTTGAAACAGAGATTTCTTAAAGTCCCTAAATGAAGATGCATGACTTTCCATGGGAAATCTGAGGGACCAACAACTCTTTCTTTCTTCAGTGATTTTTCTTTCATGACTGTTTCTGATTGCCAAGAACTGCATGACAAAAGATGTGATTTGCCAACCACAAAATATAGCATCCTTGTACTAATGAACTCTAAAGTCATATATTTCAACAAATACATAAGGAAGCAATATGTTATGTTTGTACCATAGCAAGATGTTTCTGCTTCTTCCAAAAATCTGGAAGTTTTGAGGGAGTTTTTCTCTGAAGATATATTAAATTTCTGGAAGTTTTGGAACTTTTCCTTCTGGAAAAGGAAACTTTAAGGAAAACATTTTAATTTTTTTTACCTTTGTGTACACACAGGAAATCTTCATTAACTAGCTTCTGCGAGATGAGGATTTAATCCCTAGACTTAAACTTTTTATGTCCTCTAGTGGAGGTTTTTACTAGACTGCTTAAATCTTCGCCAGAACATCAAGCAGAAGAACGAACAAATTTGAAATAAAAACCTTTTCATTCTTTCATGTGTGAGAAAGAGAACCTGAAAAATGTGTTTTTTCTGTTTCCTATTTCACTGCTAGTAATGTACTTTTTTGGCTCATCTTTGAGTTGCTCATAATCTGGTTTTATAAATGCTTCCTTTTAAGAAAACGGAACTTTCCTCTCTTGGATTTCCTTGAAGAATTCTCTCCTCATTGCGATGCTGACGTAAATTACCTTTAAACACTTCAGCTGAAATATTATTCAGAGTACTGTGAAATTAATCTCTGTATTTTATATAACAGTTCAATCATTAGTAAATTTAGTAAACAGTTTAGAAAGGTGCAAAGTGATGCTAGTTTCTTACAAGAGAGATGTTTTGCAAGAAAAGGGCGAGTAGAATGAGTGTTTTTGCATGTCTTTGATACCTGAGAATGTAACGTGATGCACTAATGCGATCTCAGTGACGTGAGTTAGATTTAATATGGCTTGGAATGTTGTAATGTTGTTATACTCCAAAGTGGAATCCTAGGAATAGGCTGCGGAGTCATTAAAAATCCCATGGTCTCTCTTGGTCAGAAAGGAAAATGCAAGCCAAGTAAAGTGGGAATGATTCAAGAGTCCTGGATCTTGTACTGGAGCATAGGCTGGTGCCAAATGGAGAGGAGCTCTGATGGTGTCTTTCAGTAAATTGAATTATATATTTTTTGAGAAAAAAATGGACTAGCTTTGGGGAAAACAAGCTTCTCTTCACTTCTCTGAGTTAAATGAAGTAAACCCCAAGCCTTGTGCAGTTTCTGAGTTTAGCTTCCCATCCAACTCTGTTGAGTGGTTTGCAGCTCTTGCCTGCCTGGTGTCTTTATTGCAGAGATGAACATTTTAACAAAATGTTTTTGAGCCTACAGCTGATGTCATGTCTCTTGACTTTAGTGAGGTTTTTGAGTCATTTTCATGGGCTATTGTCACAAGCCATTAAATGACAGTAGTATAGAAAATACTCTGGGATGGATGCAAACTTTTTGGAGACGCAGTTTCAGAGAGTAGCTATTATTAATTCCCTACCAGAGTGGGAGGGCATACTGAGTGGGCTGTGTGAAGTTGGTTTATTCTTCACGATTTTGTTTGGAAATAAGAGATTTGAAAAAAAAACCATTGAGATCTGCAAGTATTTTGGAGGACAAGCTCAGAATTCGAAACTGTATTGGCAAACAGAAGATGGGTTTACGTTATTTATTTTGCCTCTACTGAATAGAGAAAAAAAATTTGAATACCTCATCAATCCATGGGCTGAGCCATAGTCTGCAAAAGATGACTTGTGGTTTTCTGGGACTGAATGTGAATAAGCAATGCCTCATTGTTGTGAAAATACAACAATGCAAAAAAAGGTATCCGTAGAATCACAGCCAATGAGACATGTGATAGCATCTTTCCTCTCCACTTGGCTGTTGAAAGGCAAAGACCTTAACTGGAATATCACTGCCAATTTTGGATACCAAACCTCAATAGAAGTGTCGAGTCCAAAGGTCATCAGTGGAAGTGATTAGCAGTCTAGAAATTTGAAGTTCTTAAAGAAGTAAATACTTGAGGGAAAATGGTAACATGAAACATCTAGGAGGCTGCTGCAAGGAAGAAGTGAGCAACATTTTCCCATATCTATAACAAACATGATGCGCTTGGTCTTGAGTTGCTGCAGAGAAGAAGGTTCATGTTCCCTAAATAGTGTGGTTGTTGCCATCATAAAGAGTGTTTGGATGAGTTGGGAAACTCTACTATTAGAGGAATTTGATGGGAGGCTAGACATGCATCTATCAGGAATGATGCGATCCTGTTCTTAAGACTGACAGTAGATTAAGCAATCTCTTGCCATATGATTCTGTGATTTTGAAACCAACATAATAATTGGAAACCTTTTAATGTTAAATTAATACTTACAGTCATGCAACTCCAACATCTTGGTCAGGGTTGCATTTGGTATAATTCATGATGAAAAAATTACGCTGAACTGTATCATTATGCCTACAGCACATGTGGTACAGCATTGCTGTTTTTACCCAGTTGCACATGAAGCAAAACTTAAGTATTCACATACATATGTGCCTTCCCCCTTCAGCAAGTGCTAGAATAGAGGAGACAAATTATATTAAACACCTCAGCTAGAAGAAGCACTATAATGTGAATGTGCTGCCTGGTTAGCACCAGAGGACCCAGACAGGAAAGAGCTTGTCTGCAGACTTTACCCCAGTGTTTGTGAAACAACTGCTTATGTCCTTTAGAAATGCTTCATGTGGATGGGAGTTCTTTATTATAGCAAAATATGCGCATTACCAATGATTTTATTCAATGTTTTTATTTCAGTAATAATGAGTTTAATCTTCTGCTCTGGCAGGGGGGGTGGAGTAGGTGAGGTCCGTTCCAACCCCATGTCATTCTGTGATTCTGTACCGATACAGGCACAGTTCCCAAGAAAGTGAGTTTTATTGAGGTCAGTCCTGAAAGCCCTCAGAAAATACAAATTGTGTAAATATCCATTAAGTGTACTTGGTCTGTTTAACCTTTATTTTGGAAAACAGACTAACTAAACACTAGATGTGTATAATTTGGTTAAAATCTTCCTCTTCAACCATTTGCTCTTAATGTTTCTTGAATGATCCAGTAACAACTTGTTAGGAATTTAACATCACTGTTACTTAAAGTATGTGTATGGCTAGGTAACCAAGCAGTTTAAACTGACGTGGGAAACTTTTCACTTACTGAGATTCCAGTTCAGTGAGGTGAATGCACCTCAGACAGCATTAAACATCTAATCTGTGTTTGCAGCAAGGCAGCCAGCTGTGTAAGCTAATTGTTATTATAGGCGTTCCATGGTGCCCATCACCACAAGTTGTTAAGGCCCTAATAAACATGAGTGATACCGAAATGTTAATGCCATTTCATAAGAAGGGAGGCTGAGGGCAAGTGAGACTAAATGACCTACCCAGGTCCTGCAGAGTGAGGAACCCAAATCTGCTCTTTAACCAAAAGCAGAGTCTGGTGGCACTGCCTTGTGTTTAAAGGCTTAGGAGCACCTTGTGTGTCCAAAACCAAATCTCCTGGATAAGGAGCGGGAATGCAGTCACCATGACTGCTGACAGCATCGCCGTGTTTCTGGGTGAGGTCACCCTCCTTTCCTCCAAAGTAAATACTCTTTCTCATTGAACAGATGGGGCTCCTCAGAGTGATGTCCCTTTTGGCTCACCCAGGAGACATGTCTTTGAGCACCGAGTCAGTGGCTGGGGCAGACGCAGCCCTGGCTGGTGGTTCTGGTGCTGCCTGAGAATTCCTCCAGGAGCACTGGTCCCAGAAACAGAGGGGAAAGGGCTTTGTTTAATGTGTTAATCGATTTCTAGATGGGACAAACAGTGAACTGGAGTTGTCTCCAAACTGATAGATAGAAATGGGCAAATAACACTTAGTAGATTTTTGTTATGTGAACCCCTGTCTACTCTGCTTTCTAAGAATAGTCCAGCCAAAGAGGCGTGAACATTCAACAAAATTGGAAACTTTAATAAAATAATTCAATGTTTTGGTGAAAATTCTGAGCTTATTGTTTTCAGCACAGTACAAGAAATAACTCCAAGGATTATGCACATCTGACTAACGTATTTTGAATGTGAAAGCTTTCAAGAAACTGTTCTAGAAGTTATTTGACAGTATATAATACGTTCATAGACAGTTTTGAAATGGAAAGAAGTCCTAAATGCATGGAATAGATTATTCATTAGCCATTACTCACCTACTTCTATTAGGTGACTGCTGGTCATTCCCATTAAAGCTCTGGATTTCTCAGGCAGGCCTGGCAGGCTTCCTTGCCATACGTGGTAAATGAAGCTAATTGCATTGCCTGTTCCCTGCTTTGTTTTCCAGAGTGCATAAATACCTTTGGTTTTAAAGGTAACATTGAGGTAAACATTTGTGCTGCTGCTAAATACCATTGTGGCACCAGAGAAATACTTCACACTTTAGCACTGGCCATCTGTGGAGTTAAGCTTTTCTTTTTCTTTTTCTTTTTCTTTTTCTTTTTCTTTTTCTTTTTCTTTTTCTTTTTCTTTTTCCTTTTCTTTTTCTTTTTCTTTTTCTTTTTCTTTTTCTTTTTCTTTTTCTTTTTCTTTTTCTTTTTCTTTTTCTTTTTCTTTTTCTTTTTTTTTTTTTTCCCAGTTGATTATGCTTTAGACCACAGACTTGCTGAGTGATAACTCTTTAAATAAGTACATGTGCATGATTGAGTTTAACCTACTCACCTCCATACATGCAACCCTGGTGGGCTTTCGGGTTTCTCTTTTTTTTTGTCCAAATAACTGTTCAGCATCTGGGCAGATATCCACAATGGAGTTGGGCTATACATCCCCTGAGCTTTTTCTCAGTGCAACTTTTACAAGCCAGAGGGTTTGGGGAGGGGGGGATATGGGGCTGGGTATTGAACTCAAGCTAGGATGGTTCATACAAACCAGCACCATCCAACAGTTGCAGCCACTGCCGTGCAGCTGAGACACTGTGACTAAATGAGGGGGGAGAAGGTAAAATCAGGTCCACACCTATGGATGGACTTGTCTTGGAGCAGCTTCATTATGTCTATTTTTGTCTTGAGAGATCACTGGCACTATCAGCAAGCTCGTGCAGGAAACTCAGCCTGAGACTCAAAGAGCAGCTCTCAGCAAGTGGCTGTCTCAGTTCCCAGCAACTACCAGAAGCTCACCAGGTGGGTACCAGCAGGTTAATATTCAGGCTTTTGTCACAGAGCTGTTCAGGGTACATCTCTATAAAGTTTAACAAGTAGGTCACAAACCTTTAGGATACTATTTTGTGGTTCTTAAACTGTACTGCTGCTCCTCATGGGACTGTAGAGATGTGTCTTTTCATTCTGCTCCAAGACCTGGTAGATCTTTGTAGGTTCAGTCATATTGGCTTGCAGAAGCCTGATGTCTTAAGAGACATCATAGCTCATCTGCCTCAGGAAGTAGACCATCGGCTTTCATGGCTACTCATTGTGTCAGTGATGTGATTTCCACAGACATTTTTAGGTGATCTTTTTCTACTGTCTGCTTTGCTGCCTAACTGAACTATTCGCAGGACACTTAGATTTGGAGGATGGATTTAACTGGATTAAACAGCTGCTCAGTAATAGGTAAATGTACATGTTGAGGGCTCTGAAGAGTGGAAAAATTTCTCCTGAAGAGTCTGAGGAGTGCGGGACAATATTACTCTAATATTTTTCTGTGACAGAAAGGTCTCTTTATTCATCAGTGATGGACAGGAGATAGAAGAACAGAGCCTAAGAATGTAATAGTAGCCAGAAAAAACTGTTCTGCAGACCATATCAAATTGGGTATCAGGAAAGCATCAGCAAAACATAGCTTGTTCTCTGATGTTATAAGCTGCAGTGTTCAAAAGTGATTTAAGTTATTCATTACATCCATGTTTAGATTTCATGTGTTGGCTTTTTGAAAGGACATTTTATTGTATTTATGAGACAGACGTAATTGTAAGAAAACTGGTTTTCTTGTGTCAAAAATGTCAGTGAACATCACTGAATGGAAGGCAAGTACTTGCATTGTTACAAGGGTTTGTGGACAATCGTGTGGGGTTTTTTTTCTTTTTCCTTTGAAATGCATAATGGTGAGAGGAAAAGAGACATTAATTGGAGTTGTAAGATGAAGTGTGTGTTCAGTCTATGTTTTTGGATCCCTCTGTTCCTTGTCTTCTACATCTAACTTTTGCAGAGACTCATTTTGTGTTTATGGGAGCACTGGAGGTGCTAATGTTATGGTTTCTTTGGCTCCTTTGGCATGGTCAGCAAGTCCACTGGCTTTTGTATTATTGTTTTGTTTTGTTTTGTTTTTTTAAAAAGAGTGGTGGGGAAGACTTTTGGGGGGCAACATTGACATGGTCTGAGTAAAGTAGAATAGAGACCTCAAAAATAAATAGGTGATTCAGCCTGATGGGGAACAATTTGGGATAACCTTCAGAGAAAGAAAAAGGGATGTGGTGCTGTGACACTATCATGTGAAGCTGTCTGTTAATTGAAGGAGCTTAATCCACCTTGAAAGCAAATTATCTTATAATATTGCATTTCTTCTCTTCCTGGATGAGATTCTCTTACCTGACCATTTTAGGTAACCTGAGTGAATAGCACAACAGCTGCAAAATTGAGACTAGTCTAAAAGAGCTCAGTACCAGAAGATGCTAAGAGTCCTTAAATCCCACTACTTTATTCTGTGACTTCATTGCACCATAAAGGCATGCTTCCTCATTAGGATTAAAAGCAAAAAAATTCTACTGCATTTCTGGTTAATGGGATTTTTTTTGGTCCCTAGTACCATCCACTCAGACATCCCATTATGGAGGCAGAAGGACCTGTAATGGCTGTACCTTGGTTAAAACTCCTGGCATCCATAACGGCACAAGCCTGTGGGATTTATTACCGTCTGTGTGGATCCTGTTTGTTTTTTCCTATGGAGATCCAAGTTTATACAAGGGCCATCAGATGGAACCTGCACGCCTTTATTATTACTAATAGTGGCGAGGAGTGTAGTTCCAAATGATGCATAACATTTTTTTCGAAGTAAACCATAAGCCAAGTTAAATGAACTTTAAAAGTGAACATGATTCATAACAGATACCATTTTAAAACTGACCAGACACAGCAAATGTAAATTCTGTCCTTTTAACTGTAAAATGTTTAAGCTTATTTGCAAAGGAGTTTGAAAAATTAAAACCATACCTTCTCTGTGTTTCTCCAGAAATGAAGAAACATCAGAGTTTGCATTTGAAAGGATGGCAATACAAACTGTATAGACAGACTAGATGTCTACTTGAATTATCTTGCTTGTTGAGGGGAAGTCTTAAACTGATGATCACATATAATCTGTAATGTATTAAAAGCATATTCTTTATTGGAGTCCCCATATTACATTTCAAATACATTTCCATGGAATGTTTCAAAATGTCATTTAAAATTATTACTTTTTTCATTGAAGTGGCATGTGTCCCCTCAACACTCGTCTAGAACTTTATTATTATGATTCTTTAGACAGTTTAAAGACATGAGATCACTTTTTGTGGTTTTGTGTGCCTCGCACCACCTCTGCTCCTACCTCACTGCTAATGCCAGCTTCGCCTTCCCCCGAACAGTTTAGCTCCAGCTCCTTGGCCCGCATAGGTTTTGTTTCAGTTGATCAGAGGTTTGGCTAACTTAAATATTTAGGCAATATATAATAACTGTATCTCAAACAAATACTTGTTATAACCATCACTTGCAGCGTTTACTATCGTTAAGAACTAGAGTTCCGGCTTCCATTCTAGCCCCTCTGTTTTTCAATTGGGTTTTGTTGTGGTTTTTTTTACATACACCCAAAGTGATTTCTGTCACCTGGAGAAAGATTTTGCAACAAAAGGGCTTTTGAAGAAATTGCATCTTGAAAAGCCAGAAGTTAAAAATGGATTAAGTATTTGTGAGTGTAACTAAAAGAGAACCTTAAATATGTTATAGAATTATCCTGAATGCTTATAGCCTAGCAGCAGAACTGAGCTCTTTATATACGCCAACAACACTCTGTGAGAAACATGAATTTTCAGATAGGCTGTGAGCAGGATCTGGACCTGCACTTCTGGAAGTCACTGGGGTTGTAAGATGTCATTAAAGCACTTAAAATGTGAAGGCTGCTGTGCTGAAATAGGAGTCTCCAACAGAGTATCACCTCAACTGATTTAAATCAGCTTATATCGTTAAACAGTTGAGCTAACTTGAGCCTACTTTTGTTGAGTGTACCCTAATAAAACCACTCCAGTTTGGGACAGGCTTCAGCTGACTTGACAGAGGAGAGACACCTAAAAGAGGCCATGGGACAGTTACCTGCGCTTATTTTCCTCTGCTCCTGTTTAACTTAGGACAGTGGAATTTAGTGGAAATATCCCACAAGTTTCATTGACAAAGAAAAAGAAGCTGCAAACACATTTGAACAGAATTCTAACCATTAATGGGTTTAAAGCAATCCTCTTTTTTGAGCGGTTACTTTTTCTGGGAAAATGGTCGATACATTCACTTAAGTCCAACCCTAGCAACTTCTATTAAGTAACATGATTCAAGCAGTAGCTTGTGGAGATGTGTGTGTTTACACGCACATCGCATTTTGTTTACAGTTATCAAAGTTACTTTTATGTTTTGTGTGTGTTTATTTATGAAAGAGAGAGATAATTCTAAAGGTGGTGGTCGTTGTGTCTCCGGTCCCTGTGGCAGAACATCTACTCAAGGTGAAAAAGCTGGAAATGCTTCCAACTTGCTGAGATTTCTGCACATGTAGAATAGTCAATACATCTCGGGCTTCTGAGACCTTCTACTTTTCATTAAGTTAGCTTGTATTTCTTGTATTTCAGCATGCCATCTCAGGTGTTTTTTCCCAGGAAACCTTTGTTCCAGATCATCTGACTGTTTCAGGAGCACTTGAACAAGAAGAAAAACACGACAGTCAATTAAAAACCAATTTTTTTTGCTCTGGTATCATTAATCAAATGCACAAGCAGTCCCAGCACTGACACCTGGCAGGGTTAATGTTTAAGACCTGTGGCAATTATAGCTCCCCTGAAAATCGCTTGGCCAGCAAGTCACATAAAAGCCTGTGATTATGAAGGAAATGGGAATTAGCAGAAAAAAATTGGGGAAACCAGTTGAAATACACTGGTAGCAAGGAAGGCAGAGAAAAATCTGACTGATTGGAGCTCCCCTGGGGAGAAGAAACAGGGTCTAGGGGTCACTCCTTCACTGAATTAGCAGTGTCTGTCATATGAAACCAAAATAAAGCAGGAACAGAAGTAAAAGATTTTCTTCAGAGAAACTGAACTCTGTTCTCTTGCACCTACGTCTCAGGGAGGCCAAGTGCAATTAGTGGGCTGATTTTTCAGTGATCCTAATTCAGCTGTAATTTTTTTCTCTCAAATATCTCTTTCTTCTTGAAGAATATGATGCCCAGAGATCTGACACAGGGCTCCTTTTAGCAACGAGAAATGCAAAGATTACCCGCAGCCATTGTTTCCATGAGCGCCTTGTCCCGTACATCCTCTGTTTTGTGTCTCTGCTCTCCCCAAAAGTTTCTCAGCTAGAGTAAACACTGCTTTAATGAAAACTAAGCCTCTTGTGGTTAGAGCAGACTGCAGTGCATGTGCTTTCACTCGCTGAAGAACATTAGCTGGGTGCTTTTTGTGCCAGATGCAATCGTACCTGCAGAAAAAAAAATCTGGTAAGTAAACAGTAGTTTAAGCAAGGAGTGAGTGACTATTTGGAGCTAATTTTTAAATATCAGTTGCTAAAAAAGCATTAGCTCAGAACTACTGAAAAATCTCTTCATACCAACCACGGTACCATAACCTCAGTTTTATGAGCTTAATTTAGTGTTAGGGAAATGCAGGGAGATAGCGAGTGGCCTTGCTTCCCACTTGGCCAAAGATGTGCTTCACCTGAAAGTACTTCTCTGCTGCAGCAGCTTGTTCTGGATCCACGAATGGTAATTTGTCATATGCCCGGTGACAAACACCTCGGCTATCTCACAGGGCTGGAAAGTATAATTAGCCTCTGAGATAATGTTAAATTACTTGGAATTGTGACATACTCCAAAGAGCAAGTAATGAATTTCAAATTTTGGGACCAATTCTGTGGTGGTGGAGAAAACAATTGATGAAAATGCCAAGCCATAGTGAATGAAACACTGAGAAAGTCCAGAGGCAGTGCCAAATTACTGTGAAGATTCTGGAGTTTAGGTCCAAATCACTGTCATGCAGCTTCAGTGCTGCAGCTCCAGGGCTTTAAGTAACACAAACATTGGTCGAGAAAAAATTACCAAAACACCCTCAAAAGACAACACAGTATTTGAATAGACAAGAAAGTAAATGAAGATTTAAAGTTCTTTTGGGGTCTTTCTTTTTTGCTGTTCCATAGCTGTTTTTCATCATTTCGCTGTGTTTCATGACTACCAACTCCCTTAAAGTTTGAATCAAGTTTTACTGTAAAAATGCCAGTACAGAAAGCTATGGTCATTGCCATTTATTTCTAGTGAAAAATCTTTGTTTTACAAAAAAATAAAATGAAAATTAGGTCAACCTGTACAGTAAGCTAATATGTTTGACATTTTTATAAAAGTTAATGGTTGATCTTTTGTTACGACATCTGCAAATCAATCTTTGTAGAGTATAACAGGGTAATAATAATAATACTTTTTAGCTTCCTATAATATCATGCATCAATGTGTTTATAACTTTACAGCATACTAGATGTATCTAAGCATAACTGGTAATTATTGTTTATTTATTCTTATATATTGTTAGTTAAATCGCCTACGTTATTACTTTGGTACTTCTTATTGCCATGTCTACACACCCAGCCAAAATTTTGGCCAGTCTGAAATCTTTTTCACCACTGATAATTAATCTTTTAGCTCCAGGTTTTTTTAATACCTATGTTGGTTGAAATTAAATGTTCTGACTGTGCCAGTTGCTGCCAATGAGTAATACTGACCAGATTTTAGAATAGTGGCAAACTTTTAATGAGCAGACATCTCTTTTGTATTAACATTTTCCAGTATAGAACTGTACTTCAAACTTGGATACTCTTGCAAAAAGAGTGATTATGGGAGAAATGGTTTGCTTCGACTACATATAATACACAATAAAAATTAGGATGGATAGAAAGGACAGTCATGTAGTCTAAATGAAAATACATTTGAGATTTTCTGTTTCCCAAATGGAAGTCATTATTCCTATTATTTGTAATAACTGAAATAGAGCCTAATTTGTTTCACTGAAGTTCATTTTCATAAAGCTCAGAATCACTGAGATAACAGAATGGGGAGCATTACTGTAAGGTAGAATCATAGAATCATAGAATAATTGCCAAGGTTGCAAGGGACCTTTCAGATCACCGAGTCCAACTGTCAACCCAACAGTGACGAAAATCACCACTAAACCGTATCTCTAAGCACTGTGTCTACCCGTCTTTTAAATACCGCCAGGGATGGTGACTCAGTCACTTCCCTGGGGTAGAAAATCCACATGGAGAAGAGGACATGACTGTGGTGGGCAGTCCTGTGTTCATGGTCTCTATGTCTTTACGGCATTACTGTATGGTACCAATTCTGCAAAACTCACAGTTCATGCTCAGCATTGTGTTCATTGAGGTCAGTGGATTGATGACTTGGTCAAAATAAGCATGTTCCTTAGAACCATATAAAGTCACTTTTAAATGATCAAGGAGAAAAGTAGTATATTTTCAAGCAGTGGAATGGTAGAGGCAGTAAGGAGGAACTCCTCTGTGGTTTTAAACATATGCTTATTAAATAAATATTAGTATTGGAACAAAAATGAGTAAAGAGAGGGGGAAAGGAGGAAGACGGTCAGTCTGTATATATGTGATAGGGTTTGTCAGGTCCTGAGTGAGGAAGGACCAGTTGACACCCTTCAGACTCCCAGGAGGAAAGAGTCTGTCCCATGAGGTGAGGAACCGGACAAGAAACGGAGCCTTCACCAGTTGGGGCAATCAAGGGAGGAAAAGGTAATGAAGTTACTGAGAAATGTGTCTGGGAAGCGGTCATGACATAAAGGGATTTTCTGCCTTTTCAAAATAGTTAATAGATTTAAAATAGTGCCCTAGTAGTGCAATTGGTACTAAAATCCTTGTGTTCCAACTGCAGAAATATATGGATGTTTATATACTACGAAAATATGCTGTATTATGCATTATGAAAAATATGAATCAATGTAGAAAGACATTTAAATTAACCCCAAACTGGCTATTTTCTTGTATATTTAAAACATCTGGTATAAAACAATGCCATATTCTGCATTTTGTGTATCTTAAAATGTAGGCTGTTTTTCACATTTCAACTGAATATCTTTCGAGTAAGAACAGTCCATTCTGGAAAGAGGCTTGTTTGGGTATTTTTTTCCCCTATTTATACTGTTGCTAAAATGACATATGTGGACTTAGACAGCAGGTAAAATATTGACAAAATATAGAAAAAGTAAACTATTTTGATCAAGATCTTTCTTTTTCTTAGTCTTCCATGTTCCAGTACAAATGTGTCAACTAATTTCAGGTATCACTTTATTAGGCAAAATATATATAGCAAACTGATAATGACAATGAAATAAAAAAACCAAATCCTTTATATTAACTGAATTAAGGCCTCCGTGATTCAGTACTTAAGTATTGCTTCCAGTCTTTTATTTCCATGATATTTCTGCTGGAATCTTGTTTGCTTTTTCAAATGCATTGTTGAGCTTTGTGTTGATATCTATTCCAGATGTTTTCAAGTTCTGCTAATTTGTTTTCCATATGATACCTACTTACAGAACCATTTCACTTGTAGTTATTGCAATTGTATCTGCTAGCTGCATTCCCTTCTGGATGTAACATTTTTCTTCCATCAGGATAGGTTTTCCCACTGCTTCTGCTATGTATTTCCATAGTAGTATCCAGGTGCATTTGAAGTCTGGTTGATGTGCCTGCAAGAGTTTACAGGTTGAGATTTGGAACTTGCAAGCAGGCCGGTGCGTTAGTCCGTATGAATAGTTTGTTGATTTTAGAAAACTAAATCAAAATTAGATTTTGGTTTAAGAAATGAAATAACATAGGATTTAGTTGTAGTAATCGCGTCTAATCTTGTCCATTATGCAACTAACGCTTTAAATATTATTGCAAATTCTGTACACAGTAGGATTAAACATGCAGTTCTACATTGTACTGCTGTACTGTACCCATGGTATTTTATGTGGTTGTACAAAATATCTGACCCTTTTCTGATACATTATAAAAAAGAAAATAAGAAAGTAGGATTACAGTACCTGTACAGATCCAAGCACTTCTATATTCTGGGGCTTTTTAACATCCGAACCTGGATCTGAATTCCAGTTTTGTATTACTGGGTCACCTTTGGTGCCTGCTAATAGATTTTTCTTGCTTTCTGGACCTATCTCTAGCTATTTGCAGCTTCTTCAGTTTCTTCTTTCAGGCTTCTTTTTGCTCTGAACTTTGCTTTTCTACTTTAGTATGCTTCTTTGTTAAGAGAGCTTCAGTTTCTAGAAAAATCTAGAGAAGACAAGAGCATCAGTTCAGCCCAATCATTCTTGGCCTTTCTGGTGCTCTACAGAAAGTGTTTCCAGTGAGGGGGTCACACAAGGTGAGCGAGTGGTCTGATCCTGGAAGTGCAGAGCACGCACAGCACTGAAAATTGGGCAGTGGAGGCTTAAATTTCTAGACATAGCTAGTTGAATTTATAGATGTTTTCCAGGGAGATAAACATCAACTTAATTGAAGATCTCTACCTGAAAAACTTGGAATAGATCTTATAGGTGATAGTAACGGAACTTTCAGCCCTGGGGCTCAGTTCTGGGCTCCTCGCGGTGCTGCCTCTGCTTGCTGAAGCACTGGGGATAGAGCAACTGAAGTAACTGGTTCAAGAGAAAGCCCAGTGACGAGAGCGAACAAAAATACAGGAAGCTTTGCAAGATCAGGAGCTCCCAGCATTATTGATGGTCTACTGATAAAGTTACAGTGTCTACTAATTCTATGAATTCTTAATTTGCAAACTTTTTTTTTTTTTTTTAAATAGCAAAATCTACCAAGGCATAGTGTAAGCCGAGTGAGGTTTGGTTTGGAATTTTTTGTAATCTATATGTAAATGCTGTAGGCCACCTATGACTCTGTAAAATGTAAATAGTAAATCAATAGGTAGGCCACAGGGTTGGAATTATTTAGCCAATGTCAACAGAGAGAATGAAGTTACATTTCCTAACAACTGGGGATATCACCCTCAGCATTCATGGAGAAATGTAAAATATACTTGAAAAGTTCCAGTGGTTGTGTTCTAACTCAGTGCCAGTCTCACACTCCCAACATCAAACCTGCAATATTCTGCAATAACCTTCTCCATCTGCACTACACCAGATCCAGCTGGCTTTGTAGGGCTCTGTGAGGAAGGACCTAAGGAGTCAGTAACGCTGGTTTAAGAAAATTAGAAATGATAAAACTTCTGCTTTCACCCCCCCTCTTGTGCCTGTCCCGGTCTCTCAGGTACGAAGGGCATCTGTTCAGGCAGTGACACAGGCAACATATCAGGGAAAGGCAAGTTGCTAATGTGAAAATTGGTCTTAAAGATAAAATTCTGTCAGAGAAACACATTTAGTAATTAACTGGAGCAGGCAGCAGTTTTCTTGGCACAACTCTGTGTGGCTTCCACTTGCTGTGGTCTCTGCTAAAGAAAACTTTGCTGTAATTACAGGTTAAGCCAGTATGCAATGTAAATAACACAAATAAAGCTACCTCTTTTTTTATCGTTTTGAACTCTGCTGGGTCCTGTTATCTGGTGCGCACACTAATCCTAAATCTATTGACATTCCTCTTCAGGAAATGAGTATAGCAAGGTAATATAAAACTGTATTTTAAGGGGATATTGGCTTTTTGAGCAGAATGGTATTAATACTTAGTTGTGTATACATCTTTAAATGACATTTTGTGTTGCTTTCTAAAACAGAAATAATTATAAATAAATAAAAAAAAAAACAGCTAACAAACAGAAATTAAATTCTTAATAGAGGTAGGAAATTTAACTCCCTTCTCTAGGGTAACTCCTTTGGGAATATTTCCAGAAAGAAAATCATTTGTTTCTTACTTTTTAAACACTGTGCTTTCTATCACTGTTCTGTATGAATACCACCTGTGTGTTAAAAAGGTTTATTTGAAGAAAAAATATTTAAGTGCTGTTCTATATCTGGTTTGTGTCTTTACATCTCCTTCAGTGGTATTCTTAGGAAGGAGCAATTGCAATTACTGGGTTACTCTACATGATATATTCTCATTGGAGAGCTATGGGGTATACAATGGGGCAGGTATGGATGAACTGGTGCATCAGTGCGACCTCCTGGGACCACAGTGGGGCTCTGCATTGGGGGATCCCTCTGCGTAGTCATGATTTGCTCAAGAATGAGTCTGAAAATGCTTTTTTTGATATGGCAAATTCATGAAAACCTGGCATGCTGTTTGGAAATGTTGTTTAAGTCATGCTTCAGAAAGTGGGGTTTGTAATTGTCTGATACTTACCTTGTATTTGTGATCTTCCTTGGTAGTTGTGCATTTTATATTCAAATGTGCCAAAAATAATAAAATTATCAAATTACATGTGGCTCTGCCGCAAGTTGGGGATACTCGTGCCTGCCTGGTTTCATGTTTAGGCTCAGGCACCGAGTAGAAACTCTATTGAAGCAGCTCAAGGTTAGTTTGATCCAGTTCAGAAGAAAAAATGTTTTAAACAAACATATTTATGTTATCCATTTTTAAACAAAATTAATTCCATTATCCAGCAAAGATTTATACAGATTCCTGCTTTCAAGATTTTAACATGCTGAAATTTAAATTTTGTCAGAAGTCCCTTCTTTATATATCCAATTCCTAAATCTTCATAAGACAGAAATAAAATCAGGTGCTGCAAATTTTTTCAAGTAGAAAAATTATGCATCGAGAATAAGGGAAAACCCAAATTTAGTTTTTAAAATAATCTGGATACTTAACATTTTCAGTTATGTAATAATATTTTTCTTATATGTAAATAATTGTGAAGTATTTGTAGAACAAACAAGATATTGAGTACTGATCAGTTTTTGTAACTACTAAAGAAAACATTTCATTTCAAGGACTGCAAAAAATTCATAAATGGGCTGGACATGGTCACAAATTGCTTTTCAGTTATGATCAGCCTTCCTTAATGAATTTGGACTTCCTAAAACTTCTCAAATTGAATTTGTATGCGTAATGTTTCTATGAACTTTTCAAATGCTCACAAATAATTGCACTTGGCAATGAATCCTTTGAAAAAAGATTGTATTACCTTTTAGAAAAAAATTGGCTGGAACTATGCAAACTTCTTGGTGAAACAAGTAGTGGTCCTACAGAAGATTCTGTTTCTTGAGAATCTGGGCCTTTTCACATTCAAACATGTGATGTAGGTTTTCACTTCGGGTACCTCTCTGCAGCTAGCCTTTATGAAATTAATGGTATATTTTTGATTTAGAGAAGCTTATAAATCACAAAGCAAGTTCTATCACCACCTTTCAGATACTTCATTATATACTACTCTTTGGTGAGTTGTACTATATAGAATTACAAAAAATAACTCATTATCCACCTTTCCTCTGTTTTAAAGATTGGGTGACTCGTTTCATATTTACCTCACTGCTCTCAAAATAATATCCTCGTGTATTGCGACGTGTCAGATTATTCCACTCTGCTTCTCTCCTTTTTGTAACTTATTATGTGAATAAATGTAAAAGCTGTGAAATAACAGAATGGGATAAATACGCCCTCTGTTACTGTGCCATCTTTTGGGGGAGGACGGTGTGGTGGCAGAGGGTTTGAGCAGAATGTCTTTCTTAGTGACCACCAGTGAGGCTGAAAACTGTCTGCAAATCATATTCCTCTAATAGATTGGCTTAAAATATCCTAGATTAAGTGTTAAATAAGTTGGTATTAAATCCTTGCAGCATATTTGCTGTATTGAAGACTGTATCCTCATCTCTGGGGATTAGCAAATTCAGTGGCTTAAGCTAAAGACGTTTGCTAAATACACCCCATAAATTACACATGGTCTTTTGAGAATACTCCAGACTGCGCTGTGGGATACACGGCCAGGAGGGGATGGCCAACATGCGGCTTTTCCATTGCCTGTGGACCTCGGGAATGTGTCTCAGGCATGTGTCTGAGGCCGGGGCTCTGTCAGCCCGTGGGCATGTGCTGGCCTGGGGGCCATCCTAAGTTCTCCTTCTTCTGATTTTTCAGTCCTTACAGCTTTCTTTTTCCTGCCCTACTGTAGCAAAGGTAAAATCTGTCTTCCTTATCATGAATCCTGAGCGTGCATTTCTTCATAGGGACCACCTTGATTCTCTGCTGCCAACAGCTTGGTAGGTCTTTTCTATACTGAGTCGCATCATCAAGCATTGTGCCACCACCAGGCGCATCCAGGAATCAAGAAATTTTTAATATTGAATTTGGGAAAGCCTGCACCAATAAAGCAGCATGTCATTTCCGCCCCCCCCCCCCCCCCCCCCGTCTCCTTTCTAATATAACTAAATTCAAATTAATGCTCTCAACTTACTATATGTTGGCATAACTTACATCATGGATAAATCTCATATTTCATTCAGTGTTGTGATCTGATATACATTGCCACATGCATGTGCTACACATTATGAATAAAGCTTTAAAAAGCCTCCTTTTATAGCTGTTTATGTTATATGATTGAGTTCTTGAAGAGAGAAAATTTGCCAGGACCAAAGGTTATTACTGGCTGTTCTGCAACTAATATTGCCTTGAACTAAAGCAATTAGACTTCACAAAATATGAGCTGCTTAAGAAAATGCACTTTTGAAAGTTGGGCTTGTAATGGAGCTTGATTTAATACACGCTACTAACATGGAGATTTTAATTAAAAGATAGAGAGAAAAATGGCTGCTCTGCTAAGATGGGAAACCAAGAGAGAACAATCTGCAGGTGACCAGAGTGGAGGTTGTTTTGTAGTGAAATGCAACATAAAACCCTGAGGGGATGGGACGGATGACAGACTGTGGATGTATTCCGAGTTGAACAGAAATGATTAACATAAAATTGTGGAAATTAACCTGTTTTGTCATTGTATTGTCCCCTCCTAGGACAGCAGAAATGTTTTTTTTTCAGTGGGTTACCTTTATTCTGTACAGCAAACCCTAGAGGTTTTGGCTATGAATGGTTGCCCTGCATCAAGAAGCCCTAATTTCCATGCTTTATTACATGGCTGACAAAAAGAAGGTGAAAATAATGCTGTGGGATTGTCCATAAGATTCTCACTCAACATTCTGCAAGTGTGTCTTAACTCAGACCTTTTAGCTTACACCAGCTGTATCTAAAATACAGACCCGTGAATACTTTATTCTTTTAATTTCTCTGGCCAAGCCTGAAAATTTGGGGCTGAGTTGGATCATCCTGAGTCACTATGAAATTAAATCAGCAAAACGAAAAACAAAATCAACAAAAAAACCCAACCCTGAAACAAACCAATACAGAATGCTTAGTTCAAAAAATAACACACTCAATCAGATATTTTTAAATTTTTATTTTTTATTTTAAATCAAATAAGATTAGTCTTGAAAAGTTGTGTTGAAGCAAAAAATGTTATTTGAATAAGAATGACTTTTATTTTTTTTTCCCCAGAATTCAGGAGGCTTTTATTTTTGGCACAAACTCTTGCTTGAGTTTAGTAATCCTTGTGTCTGGCTTAAGGTTTGGAAGTGTTTTGCCTGCTCCATCAGCACAAGCAGGAGGATATTCCCTCATTAAGATATTCCATATTGGCCTTGGCATTTTTAAATTATATTTTACCAATGCTACTTTTTCATGTGATTCTCTCAGTCCTCTGGGATTTAATTTTCAATCAGCAGTCACTAATAAACTGAGGCAGATACAATATTTCTCATTCTCTTTTTTTTTTTTTCTGTGAATAAATGAAATTTTGTCTTAGAAATAAATATTAGGCTAAGTGCTTTGAGCTCTACGTTCTCTAATAGTTCGTAATTTAGCACAGCCAGATTAAATACAATTGCAATATAGTTGTACTTGTCTATGAAGAAGTCTACTTATTAATTCACAGATCCAAACTTCTGTGTGGAAGTGGATTTTTCTGTATCCAGTGAGAAACAATACTATAACTGAACACTCACATCTCAGAAAAGGCCCTCACGTATTGATGAATATTTGTGATTAGTCCATAAACAAAAAATACTGACAGGTTGGCTTTTTCTATGCATGTTATATTCTTTGTTGGAAAAATGCCATTCAACTGTATGATATAAGACTAGCCTAATGGTTAATAAATGCTAATAAGCTGTATATGCATACAGTAATAGATATAAATACTGACCTGGGGAGGAAAGCAATGGATCAAAAGCAACTAAAAATGCATGTGGCACTGATTAAAATTTAAGAGTGGCAGAAGTCTTAAGAGTAATGTAACCAAGAGAAACTGTAAAATATCAAAGTAAGTCTTGTAGAAGCTTCTCAAAATTCTTTGCTGTGACGCATTTTGGAATTTTTTTATTTCAGGGTTTTCAATCAAATATAGCTGTTTGAGTACCAAAAAGATAATCATGTATATGCTGTTAAATAATATTGCTGTGAGATGTTTCTAGGAAAAACTTTATTTACAATACCTGTCACAATTGCCTATGGAGATTGCCCATATAATGACAAAAAAATCTAGTTCACTGAAAGTATTTTAAAGTGTTTGACAGACACTTCCAAAAAATTGGAAGACAGAAAATAATGTGAACTACTTCACAGGAGGAAGGCCATAGAAAGCTTCAAGGTTTTTTTAATTTAGAATTCTAGTGAAGCATAAAGAGTATAATTATTTTTATTTAGCTATGTTTTCTAAACTGCATAATACAGTCATTCTTCTAGATCTTAAAGTTGTCATTTTACAGTACAGTTCAGAACTGCAGTGGTAACATATTTTCCAAAGGTCAGTTTTCCAATTATAATCCAAAATTTGACATTAATATTTTTTCTTATAGCCATGTTGTAACCGCATTCTGTTAATTTCATAAAGATACCATTTAGCTGAGGTAGGTGGTATTCTGGGCATAGGAACAGTCACCTAATGTCAACAGTAAGCAGTAACTGTAACTACTGACTTCCCATCATTTGCAAAAAAATATTTTCCCAAAAATTATAGCATGTAGAACCAGACAGCATCCAAGTCTCTCACTGGGATATGACAGAGATTTTCTTATTGCTGTATATACTTCAGATCGTTTTTAAGTCTCATTAGATTTTGCAGGCAACCTTACCTACTCTTCACTTAGTATCTGAGATATCTGCCAAGTCCTAAAAATTGAAGCTAGTAGGAATTGTTTAGTGTTTGTATCTATTTCCTTTACATCTTCCTCAACTAAAAAATACCTTCAGATAGAGTCGAAATAGTTAATGTAAATACTAGAACTGGGATAAAATACAGTATTTTACTTCATTACTTAGTGTTGTTTTTCAGGTTCTTGTATTTTCTTTACATTGTTTGCAATAAACTCATTATTTATACACTTTGGTATATTTAAATATAAGCTTCCACACTAAATGCTCAAAACCACCAAGATGCAACCGCAGCCACCATAGAAAATTCTGTAATTGGCTTTGGGATAAGGAATAGCTTTCCTGTTCTCCTTGGTTTATATTTGGTTTTAAAGTGAGCACTTTAAGATCCTGCCCTTTCACCTTCCCCTAAAGCACAGAAACTGAACCCAGCAGGCACAGTTTTGTTCCATGATAAAGCTGGCAAGTGTAGCCGACATCCCTGTCGTCTAGACAAGGTGAAAGTTAGATTTACATTAATAAAATTCGTGTCATGTTTCCCTTGCTATAAACAAACAGGCAGTTTCGGATGCAGTTGCTCAAACACATTCCAGCTGAAAGCCTCGCTTTCTTGCAAGCTTTTGGGGCGTTAAATTCAAATGTCCAAATATTTGCAGAAACAAATATTAAAGAGGGAAGGAGGCAGGTGAGAGGAGCCAACCATCTCCTGGAGAAGTGGAAGGCATCCTGCTGTTTGGCATTCCTCAGCTCAGTTGTGTTAGTCATCAAAAAAAATCACCAAAGACCCTTTAATTGCTTGGCTTACTTTTCCAGTTCTCAACCACTCTGATATTGGGGAGAAAGAATGAAGAATGATCAAGGGTGGAGAAAGACACAGAATCACAGAATATTTTTGGTTGGATGGGACCTTTGAGATCATCGAGTCCAACCAACAAAAAAAAAAAACCACAAAAAAACCCACACCCAAAAAATCCCAGAACACCAACACCAAAACCAAACCAAACGCCCACAACCACGCCCCACCCCACCCACAAACAGACACAAACCAACAATCTCGGGCACTAGAGCATGCCCTGAAGTGCCACATCTACACGTTTCTTAAATACCTCCAGGGATGGCGACTCCACCACCTCCCTGGGCAGGCTGTTCCAGTGTCTGACCACCCTCTCAGTAAAGTAATTCTTCCTCATATCTAATCTAAACCTCCCCTGCCCCAACTTCAGACCATTTCCTCTGGTCCTGTCTTTATTCCCTTGGGAGAAGAGGCCAACACCCACCTCTCTACAACCTCCTTTCAGGTAGTTGTAGAGGGCAATGAGGTCCCCCCTCAACCTCCTCTTCTCCAAACTAAACAGGCCCAGTTCCCTCAGCCTCTCCTCATATGACTTGTTCTCTAGACCTCTCACCAGCTTGGTGGCTCTCCTCTGGACACACTCCAGCAGCTCAATGTCCTTCCTGGAGTGAGGGGCCCAGAACTGAACACAGCACTCGAGGTGAGGCCTCACCAGTGCCCAGTACAGAGGCACCATCACTGCCCTACTCCTGCTGGCCACGCTGTTCCTGAGACAGGCCAGGATGCCGTTGGCCTTCTTGGTCACCTGGGCACACGGCTGGCTCATGTGAAGCCAGCTGGCCACCAACATCCCCAGGTCCTTTTCTGCTGGGCAGCTTTCCAGCCGCTCTTCCCCAAGCCTGTAGCGTTGCCTGGGGTTGTTGTTACCGAAATGCAGGACCTGGCACTTGGCCTTATTAAACCTCAACCCATTGGCCTTGGCCCATTGATCCAACCTGTCCAGATCCCTCTGTAGAGCCTTCTGACCCTCAAGCAGATCAACACTCCCACCTAGTTTGGTGTCATCTGCAAACTTACTGAGGGTGCACTCAATCCACCCTGGACCCTCATCCAGATCATCAATAAAGATATTAAACAAGACTGGCCCCAAAACTGAGCCCTGAGGGACACCACTGGTGACTGGCCACCAACTGGATTTCACCCCATTAATTACAACTCTCTGGGCACGGCCGTCCAGCCAGTTTTTTACCCAGTGAAGAGTACACTTGTCTATGCCATGATTCGCCAGCTTCTCCAGGAGAACGCTGTGGGGGATGGTGTCAAAGGCCTTACCAAAGTCCAGGTAGACAACGTCTTAGGAATATTCACTTTTTGGTCACTTGCTTATTGTAAAGACAGAAGGCTGCAGGAGAATTTATGAGCATTTGTTTTCAGGGAAGACAAATGCCTCCCTGCCCGCCCCTCCCCAGCTCTGTGTACGAAAGCAGAATTATTTCAAAAGAATTCAGCAGTGTCCTTTTGTTTGACCTTTACATGATTTCTTTTAATAATTTCAATAAATTCCTGAATTCCAGGAGAAGGAATTGCTGTTTAGTAATCTCACCTGATATTTCAGATGTAACCAGTTGTGTGACAAGGAAGAAAAAAATCCTGAATCTTGTCTAGTTACCCATTAAGTTGGGTATTGGATTTTTAAAGAAATGTATTTTCAATAGGTACATAACTTCATATTTTTACAATAATAGTTATTTTTAATACATATTCTACAGTTGTTTCTTGAAACACTTTCATTAAAAATGAATAGTTTCCTCTTTCCTTCTGATGTCTTGTATCAAATTGGAGTAATAAACAGTCTGGATAGAAAATATGGTAAAATAAAATTACTCCACTGAAATCCCAAACTCATTTAAATTAATGAAAAGGCTCCAAGTGAAAACACTGCAGTCAGCGCTTCACCTTCTGGTATTTTTATTCTTTTTTTACATTTTTTGAATTCCTTTTCAAAGGTATTCTGAAAAACCTGAGCATTACAGCTGCCAAAACATTTCCGAGATCTGAAAGCAAGCAGAATCTTACGAAAAGCAAAATCTCTTCTGCATTTCACCTATAAGAGGGTGATTTACTCCCTCGCCAATTAATAGGGTAGAGGTTGCTGGTGTGAGGGACGAGCTGCATGGGGCTGGTACCCAGAGGAGAGTCCCGATGTTTTCCCACATCCTGCGGCCGCAGCGCCGCCCAGCAGCGTTCCAGCCAGCTCAGCTCCCCCGTTCCGAGCAAAAACACTCAATGCAACCGACGTGTGCCAAATTACGCTGTGGTTTTGTAACGCACAGACAAATGTGTTTTGCTTCGAGACCACCAAACTCATTTTCACTCGTGACTTGAACTAGGTTTGAACCCAGGCCTCCTGAAGGAAAGAAGGAATCTATTAATCCCCTCAGCCCCTGCTATATTTGATGTCAAAGGCAGTGTATCCCCATAAACATACAAATATTCTATGTCTGACACAAGCAACGATGTGCTCCAGACAGTATTTTTATGTGACATTTTATGTAAAATTGTAATAAATGCTAAGGAATGAAATGTCATCTTCACATCTGTTTTGCTTCTCAAAGGGTTTCATTTCTCATTTAAAACCTGCAGGTAGGTGTAGTTTCTTTTCAAGTAATATTTTAAGAAATATTAAAATTACATTGAAATGCTAAACTCTTGTTCTCCATAGGCACTAACAAAGCTTCTTCCTATGTGTTAATACCTTCTACACTGTATTTGGTAAACACATATTTAATTTGGCAGGGCAAATTCCATTTTCCACGATACTCTGTGTTTTCATTTATCCTACAGCAAAATGAATGTAAAAAGAAGTTACTAGCCTGAAATAGTAATTACTGGAACCAAGTACATCTGGTACAGGAAAGGGGTGTGGAATTCTTTCATCTGTGCAGTGCATGATAAATCATGCACATACATGTAGAAATCATAGATAAATAAATGAGTTCTTTTAAGAAAGAAACAGTGAATTTCATAGTGAAATCTTGAACATTACGTTTAAAAGCATTTCAGAAAAATAAGTCTGAATCAACACGTGATGGTTACAGACACTTTGAAAGGTAGTATAACCTATTTTTTGTCAGTCAATCTTTCCTGACATTACACAGTCATGTCATTAAGTACAACTTTCATTTAATTTCTGCTGGGTATCCAGCTGTGGCTTCCAAAAACTGTTAAGAAGATTTTTACAAAATAAATTACCAAGTGCTTTCTGCATCATTGATTTTCAGTCTTCCATGACTGTTAAATGCAATCCTGGGTAAATAAAGCTGAGAAAAGGAGAGCTTTCTTAAGGACCTGATTTTACACTTTCACTCTCAAGATCGTAGAGGTTTGTCTATGAATCATAATTGAAAAGCTGGCACCTACATTTTAATTTTAATTACTTGGTTCATGTGATGTTATCCCAGCAGCTGTTATCAGGCAGCTCTGCTCCCTGAGATAATGTAATGATAGCGGTCAGGATTTCTGAAATGCTTGCTATTGCAAGAATTTGAGGTTAACACACAGTTTATGTGATTGAGTATTTATTGCACACATAATAAAAGTTACATTTTTATTCACTAGGACATGCCCATTGCTTGAAACAGTGTGAGAGGAAGTAATTATTGCTGTCTTTACTTGTGGAGCTTAATGGCTCAAAGCTAAAATGTCCCATCTTCCTTGATGGGACAAAAAAATTATCCTGGAAGAAGTTCTTATTCAATGCTTGCAATTTTACAGTGTTGTTTTTGTTTTCCTTTTAGGTTATAGCCACATAGCTGTGCATCTGATACCAGTGCAGGTTGTTCTGTGCCCTGATTTCATGCCTGGCTGGCTGAAGGATGCACATAAAGATGGTGGAGGTCTTCTAGTGGGAGTGGAGAGCCCTCCTTCGCTATCAAATCAAACCTGGCAGAAAATAACAGCTCCCAACAGAAATCCTGTCTCTTTTCAACCCTCATTAATTATGCTCTCAAGTAAGTTCTTTTACCCATCAGCCAGCTTGTGTTTACCCTCTGCCCTTGCCGTTAGCCCTTCAGCCTGGTGTATGTTTCTGTTGCCCCTTTGGTGGTTCAGACCTCTCCATTCTGTCAGGCAGTGCCCACCTCTTGCTGGTCAGTCTTGGTGTCGATCTCCACCATCTTCAAGAGTGACGATATTGATCCTAAAAAGGTATTGTGGTATCACTGAAAAATTTGTTATGGTATTGCATTTTGAATTCCTGGCATAGTGCATTGCGAGCTCCAACTGCAAAGTGGTTGTGGTGAAAATTGTCTGAGCATAATTGCACAAAGAAAGCTAAATATACGGATGGAAATACTTTTTTTTCTCCGCAAAGTTGTGGATTGTAAAGATTTGCTGCTAGCTCAAAAAAGACCCACTGAGGTCTGCAGTATTCAATCACTGCTAAGTGCTGGGGAGCGTATGCAGCCCAGAAATTTCCATTGAAAAATGGTTTCTCTACTCAAGTTCCTGAAGCCGAGGAATAAGAGAAATTCCTGAGGGCGGCTTGGTGAGGACAGACAAAGAGAAATGTTGTCAGGAAGATGTGTTCAAGATCAGTATTAAGATTTTCAAGAACATTTTTTTGGTCTAACTGGACAGCAGCAAATAATAATACAGTAAAGACTGGTTTATTTAATTTCTTAAGTTTGCTAATTAAAACCAAACCACTTCATCTTCAGGCCATATCCACATGAAACCTCTCCAGTGTTCTTCCTGACCAGCTCAGCAGTCAGCAGTGCTGCCAAAATGGCTAATTTGTGTTACCCAGTGTCACTTTGCACCTAATAATTGCTAATTAATCAAGCATACACAGTTATTACCAATCAGGTCAGTTTGCAACTAGTCACTGTCAAACAGGATTCTATGCATAGCACACACTGAATAATAATAAGCATAATAATTAAAAGAGATGTGTAGACTCTAAAGCAACACTTTGTTGGTGGCTGTTGTGTTAATGCTGCTTCATCACACATCAGGTCACTTGCTCATGAGTTATACAAGGAGACCTGGATGTGTGTATGGGTTTGTGTCTGTAAATTGGTCACAAATAAAGCAACCCTTATACAGTTATTGGTTTTGGAGCATTCATTTCTTGACAAATGTAACAAACTTGGGTAAATATTTCCCATGTGTCAGATAATTAGAGAACCTGATAATTGTTGCCAGATAATTAGAAAATCTGATATTAGAATATTATAATAAGTATTATAGTAAATAGTATCATCAATAATACAGCAAATAATATAGAAATATAATAATAAATAGTGATAAACTGTGCATTAGGTAGAGAGCTCTTCAATATATTTAATTTTGAGAGTTAAAACTAATAGAACCAGGGAATCTAAAATTTGAGCTGCGTTTTACACTTGTGCATGAGAAATGTAACTGCAGGTTTAGAAGCTCATCAAATAAAACGAATTAAAGAAATTAGACACTCAAGCAACTAAAGAAAAGCCAGAGGTGCTGAGCAGGCACCTTGCAAAGGTAAAAGCATGCGATGGGTGTCACAGCCAGGGAAGAAAGGCCAACACTACGTTGAGAGATGGCTGGAGAGGGAAAGTCTCTCTCGCAGAGTGGCTTTGGCAGAGACAATGCAGAAAGAGCTGCTGAGCTTCGCTTTGCTTTGCTTTATTGGTCTGACAGCGGCTTTACTAATTGCTTTTGGACAGAGAGTGACCCCCAGCACAGGCTGACGGTGTCTGTCACAGCTCTGCTAACCAACAGGAAACCCCAAGGAAAAACAGGTGTGAATCCCAAATTGATTTATTTGGCTTATTTCCTTCATAAGGGTTATCATTATAAAAGCCAAATTATGTACATTCCTTTGGCATTATTTGCTAATAAAGAATTATTTGGCTACTCCAAAGCATATTATATGTAGATTGAGGTAAGGGCTGGTGGTCTTCTCCTAGAAATTCTAAGGAGGGCAGGTGTCTCTGCAAATTTCAATAGATTTAAATTTTAGTCCTTGATAAATGGTCCTATATTTCTTTTAAGTTTTATTAAAAATAAGCATTGTACTGTGTTCCTCCTTGGCGTATGAAAAGACATTGAACAGTTCAAAGTCATTTATAACCTGCACTAGATTGAGACTACCTGTGTAGCTGTGAATAACACAGAAAAGATACTGGAAGAAGAGCAGGGGGCAAAATAAGTGTGTCTGTATAAGTGTGTTCCATTTTTTAATGCTAGATGGAATAGTGTGTTTAATATAGTCAAATTAATGGTGAATATATGAATACATTGCAATAATTACTAATAAATCAACATAATTGGTCACATTTATGAATAATAAATAATAATAATATTAATAAACAATAAATAGATATAAGTCATTGCAATAGCCACAAGTTTTAATTGAATGTGTCCATTGAATGGAAAGTTTTCTGTACATTGAGAGTAGACGTCAGAGCCCTTATGAGAACAGACTTTGTTGTCCTCTGCAGAGTATGTCTGGCTCTTTTTGTGCAAAATTGGTACCTTTGCAACAGAATGTTCTCAGAGTGTTTCAGTACGGTGCTAAGAACAGCGATGCAGAGGAAAGCAACTGGGATCTTATGCCTTTATGGATTCTGCCAATTAGCATATTGCCATATGGCTACAGCTGGCATAGAAACATCCTACGTTTTCACTTCACTGCCAAAACACATAATAAACAGAAAGCTGGCATGGCCAAATTCAGCTGAGAATTGCAAACGTGGCCTTTAAGTGGACACGTGAAAAATATTGTGTGTTTTCTGCCCTGAAATACCTACAGAAAAAGTCTATTTCCATTGCATAGAGGTGCGGATCAATATTAGCATTTGGATTTTAATAAATGACTAATGATAAGAAACAGGACGTAATGTTGCGCAGCAGCATCTCCCAGGCACTCATCAACATACGTTTGGCTTATTTTTGTCAACATTGTCTTGTGCATTTTCTCCTGTGAGCTCGACTGGACCAGTCTGCCCGATTTCTAGGCCACCAAAACTTTGTCTGTATATCCTGGATTGGACTGACGGGCAAGTTTCCCTTCAGTTTGCAGAGAATGGCAAAGCAAATTACTGCCAACAGCTTCCTTTGTAGGACACCAACTCGCAAAGGAGCTTTCAAAGTCTTGCTAAAATCTTCTCTTCATCCACTGGCTTGATGCTAATAGACAGGAGAATGTCTGTAACTAATAATCCCCTCATTTGGAAATTCATCAGTTTCCACAGACATAAATTTGTGCCCGTTGTGAAAGAGTAATTCATTTGGATTTCCTTCATGGTTGAAAATGAGTCCTTGATTACTGTTCTGGAAGTAACCTGGGAAGTAAAGGCTGCTCCAGCCATTACTGGAGTCATCAGCTGCAGTAATAGCATAATCGCAGCCTGCTGGTAGCGTTTCAGAGGGCTTTGCTCAAGTTATGTCCATCCCCATCTGTTTTCCCTGCCAGCTGAATTCCAATGAATTCAGCTACACTAAGCTGAATTTTGTAGCCTCTAAGCTACAAAACAGAAATGCAAGCCCGGTAATTGCAGATAGCATTGATTTTATACGTCTAACAATTTCTTCATAAGATGAAATAACAACAGACCTGCGTGTCTGGAATCAATGTGCATTGTTAAATGCCCTCCCTTCCATTCAAGGTGTTTGACTCATTTCAAATCAATGATTTTTAGGTTTGCATGGTCACAGGTGCCTTGACTGAAGTGAGTTGTCCATGCAGTGACAGATTCACCAGGCTGCTCCATGGTCTGTAAAATTCTCCATGTTCTCTGGGAAATCATGGAGTATTGTGGCGGAACGGAGGAGTCCATTTGGACATCTGAAATCAAGCCTGCCGTATCCTTCAACATTGTTTGCCAAAGCAATCTGAAGCAAGCTCTGCAAACTCGGCAGAGCTGCAATAACGGTAAAATTATTTTATGTCGGACTGTTATAAAAGCACCCCATGAGAATGAATTTCTGGTACTACTGGCTGTTGATAAATTTGAACTTGTGGCTTAAAGACAAAAAACTGTATCTTATGAATTGAGTCATTGAAAATCTTGGGGATTTATTGGGCTTTTGTTTCTTTTTAATTGGGAGAATTATAGACAGGTTTAGTTCTAGTAGCGTTTGGAGGAAGTTTAACACATTAAATCTGGAATAATTTCTTAATTGATTTAGTGGTAGTCATTCCATTTATTCATAAGGCTGTTGAATATCAATAGAAATACCACACAACATTGGCTACTACATGTGTATCATGGTGTTGAATAAACTTTATGCATAGTTGACTTCCAATAAAAATAAAATATAAAAATGAATTTCTTTGTTGAAGTTAAAAACTTTAGCTGGAATGGCAATTGCTTGACTTGACAACATGTTGGATTTTAAAAAAATCAGCAAAAACTTTCCAGAAATCTCCAAGGGAGAGGTGATTACTGCTGACAATGTTATACAAACAGTGGGGTGGGATGGGTGGAGAGGTGCACTGTTCAGTCTCGGTTTTCTTAATCTAGAATGAACAATATGTTGCAGCCAAGCTCCATGGAGCCTGATAACCCGTGAGGGCTGCAAGCAGCTCGAAAATCGAGCCTGGAAATAATTTCTATGATTCTGTGTTAGATTCTGGGACCTAATTCCAGATCTAAAATCACGAAACATGATTTCCACACTCCGAGGGCAAAAAGCAGACATATAAATATAGAAGGGTTTTGAGACAGATGTGGGAGATGGAAGTTGTCCTTATGTTTGTGTCTTGCTTCATTTTTTTTACCATAGTTCTAAAATGATGGTCCGTATTTTAAGAGTCTCATCCAAAACCAGCTGCAGTTCTCCCAAAACTCCAAGATATCATCTGCAGTAAATCACTGAAATACCATTTAGCCAATAAAGTTCTCCATTTGCTGACACTCTGGCCCACACAAAAAATTCTGTGAATGAGTTATGCGGTTCCACCAGTGAATAGGAGCTGGACCCTTTACAGTAGCATGCTGGTGTGTGTCTTGGTTGCATTTGCTGCTCATTTCACAGGAAAAGTGATGATTAAAATTATTGAATTATGTTAATGTAGTCTTGGCTGAGCACCGTGAGCCTATTGTAGAAAACACTGTTGAACTACAAAACAAAAAGAAAACTTCCTTGTTGGTGGTTCTTGTTGCTAAACAAGCAAACAGCGAATTGATATTGATATTATTATCAGTGATTTATGTTGTTCAGGCACTAAAACCTGACCTTGACTATGAGTTGGCTGAAAAAATGCATGGTAGGGGGGAAAATATGCATTAATTTTTAGAAATCTTTGATTGATGTGTCTTTCCTTTGTCCCCAGACAAGTAGGGTTTCTTTGCTTCAGTAGCTTAAAGATGGAATTAATGCTGAAAATTGTGTGTGCTGGAGGGGCAGGGCATGAGGATGGGTTCACATGAAGCAGTGTCTGTTTTCCCCAAAACATCTTCCCCGTTGGAGACAGGCAGGACGCGGGTTGGTATGGCAAAGCAGGTAGAGTGCGAAGTCCTGTCTGAAACCACCTTGTGGTGGTCCCCGAACTGGTTTGTGCTGACAAGGGTCGTGGAAACAGGAGGTTGATCTGGGGAGCGTTCTTCCTCCCCCTCTCTCCCACGTTTCCCATAAAAAGTGTCTTAAATGGATGGCATCGCTCGTCCTGGGTGTGTAGATAATGCGAGTACAGAATGTGTTGTCCCTCTTTCCAGTAGATTAGTTGTAAACTGATGCCCCGCACCTTGTTTACTAACTTGGAGTGGTGTTGTCAGGATCAGCAAGGATTTTGTGGACTACATCAAATTAAATGTTTTGGTTCAATTGGCTTTGCTGAAACTGTGCTTTCATTCATGCATATAATATATCTGACATTACCAAACCATTTGTACTCGGAGTTAATATTATCTATGCCTATATTAACATTGAGACCACT
The DNA here is from genome assembly GCF_964106895.1 of Numenius arquata. Lineage (NCBI taxonomy): Eukaryota > Metazoa > Chordata > Aves > Charadriiformes > Scolopacidae > Numenius > Numenius arquata. Next base: position 23,314,829 of record NC_133583.1, read on the forward strand.
TCAGTTAAGCCAGTGAGAATACTTACATTTAATTTAAAAAAATGTTATGAGAGCTATAGTTTTCTGGTTGCTTTTTCTAACAATAAATAAGAAGTCCTTCATCATCCATGCAGCACTGAAAACAAATCAAGGATTGCTTGATTGGCTGTTAGTCACCGCCATATGCTTTTTTCCTTAGCAGAGGGCAGTAGGAAATTATTGCATTACACAAGTGGAATTTAAAATGTTGCTGATGTACTTAAGGATGCTCTTTCCTGAGAAGAATCATTATGTATGATCATGCTCTTTAAAAATGTGATTACAACACTTGAGCAGATGGTAGACACTTGGGGTCAGCTCTAAGGAGATCTGTATTTACAGTGTATTAATAATGGTTTAAACTTTCTCATAAATAGATGTTGATTAATTTTAAATCCATTTGTAGAAATCTAGCATTGCCAGACTATTTCCTGAAACCACAATACAAAGTATGATAAACACCATCCGTTAATCCAGACTAATGTACTCCACACGTTAAAAAAATTCACTAAAAGGATTAATGTAATTTTTCAAACATGAAAAAAACCAGATTGTATATTTCATATGTGCTTTGTGTGTTGAATTTTTGACAGTCAACTCTTTTCGCTGATAGAATTATGTGTTTTTATCCTTTGCTGTAACATACTTTCAAATAATTTATATTTAATTTTATATTCTGTTTGGGATTTCTTTTTCACTTTGTCACACAGCTATTTCATACCATTGAGTGGAAAATAGATTAATCCAATCAGGTGAAACAGCAGGAGGGAAATTTAGGAAAAGCCTATTTTAAAAGCAGGCAGACATAATTTTGCTGGAAAGAAATAGCATTAAACAGTGATTCTTAACCTTTGGCATGTTTTCATAGAATCATAGAATGGTTAGAGTTGGAAGGGACCTTAAAGATCATCGAGTTCCAACCCCACTACCATGGGCAGGGACACCTCCACTAGAGAAGATTGCTCAAAGCCCCATCCAGCCTGGCCTTAAACACTTCCAGGGATGGGGCAGCCACAACTTCCCTGGGCAACCTGTTCCAGTGCTTCACCACCCTCACAGTAAAGAATTTCTTCCTAATATCTAATCTAAATCTCCCCTCTTCCAATTTAAAACCATTACCCCTTGTCCTGTCACTACACTTCCTGACTAAGAGTCCCTTCTCCGGCTCTCCTGTAGCTCCCTTCAGATGTTGGAAGGCTGCTATGAGGTCTCCCCGGAGCCTTCTCTTCTCCAGGCTGAACAACCCCAGCTCTCTCAGCCTGTCTTCATAGGGGAGGTGCTCCATCCCTCTGATCATTTTCATGGCCCTCCACTGGACCTGTTCCAACAGGTCCATGTCCTTCCTGTGTTGAGGACTCCAGAGCTGGACACAGTATTTGACCCTGTATTCTGGGTTTAGACTGTATAATTGTACAGGGCCTTTCTACAATCCTGACACCTGCTTGGAATCCACAACCTAAAAGTCTTTGGGCTGACATCTTGATCAGTTCATGTCAATAAGAGTTTGGTCATGCTTTTGCGGCAGGGAAGAGGTAGACACATACATAGATACTTATGTTGTTCGAATATAGTCTATAAATACTCAGAGATGTATACATGTTTGTAAGTCTGCGTATGCAGCCTGCAACCAAGCAAATGCAGGAGCACGTGCTCAGTGACTTTAAATAACTTTCTGAAATTTAAGAGCAATCCGACTGAAAATTCAACCAACAGCTGATGCCACTTCACAACCAAGAAAAATATGAACCCCAAATATAGGTTTACAACAGGGTCATTTTATTTTCTTCATAAAAGCTTATTTAAGAGAGATACTCCCCATAGTAGCAAATGTTAAACATTGGAGAATTTATAGGCCAAAAGGAAAAAAAAGTTGATCTTTAATTGCTATGAGTCAGTTATCACAGTCATGAAATTTCACGGAGTGACATGCTTTAATATTGGAGTTAGAGGGTGAAGAATTGACATTGAGCTTGACCTGCATCTACAAACTTTTGTGTGTAATTTTTTTTGCATAAAAAATGTATAATTCCAGTAACTTTTTCTTCATAGAGTTCCCTTCCTTTTCATTGTTTATCTGTTTCAGAAGGATAAAGCCTAGAAATTGCCTTTAGAGCAGTAAATGTAGGAACTACAAATTTTGGCACAAGCTGTTTTGACAAGGGCCATAGAATTGAGGCAGCCTTACTTTTAAGCAGCAAAAAAATTATTCTTTTTCATGTTTGGTTGAAGTCTGGTTTGTTCCAAACTCACATGTAAAGTTTGACTCTATGTCTGTCCTCCTAGTGAAATGGATAGAACCTAAGGATGAGGGAAAGTTCATAATGTGTGTAAAGATCACAACATAGTCCAAAGAAAGCAGTAAAGCATCTAAAGGCACATTTTAAAATCCCACTGAACTTAAAAACATGCTTAATTCAAATAGGCTGGACTTCAGATTACGCTTATGTCCTTTTGCTGCATTGGCACAAAGGAATGACTCTGATGTTCTTGCAAGGTGACCTCGTCTTTCTGCCCATGTCCAGTCTGTTTTTCAGCTCAGGATGCTTTAACTTTCTACTCTGATCTTCGTCTTCCATTTCTATACACTTACGCATATTCTTTTTTTTGGGTGGCTAATGTAACTCATGAGAATTTGAATGCTTTGAAGAAATTGCCGGTCTGATGTCAATAAATCCTACCTCTTTTCAAATTCTGACAATCTTTGCACCCTGCACCTCAAAAAATAAATGGTCTCTATACCTCGTAATGTAGCTGTACTTCCTAAAGCACAATTGTATAAGATCTACAAAAGCTGTACAGTACTCCAGTATTCCCCCTTAAATCTTAGCAGGATCTTTTTACTAATTTCAGTGCCATTAATGATACTTCAGTGCTGTACTCACGCATTGCTGGTGTAGCAGCCTTTCCCCTGCCTATCTGTTCACTATCCAGTTGTCCTCTCTCAAAATGTTTTCCCACATAGTTGCCGAAAATTTCCTTCTGGTTTCTGACATTGCTCTTTTTCTGCTTTATCTTTTGTGTCTATAACAGAGTATGTTCCAGCTGACCAGCATCTGAGGACAGCTTCCTCCATCGGTGAGCGATTTGGGACAGACAACAGGGACATTCAGTACCTTCAAGGTACAATTAAGGTCTTCAAAATTACTTTTTAAAAGGGAAAATTGAACTCCTCTTGTCCAATTATCATGAAGCTTATTCTTTGTATTCAGTCTTTTAAAAGTTTCTCCAGCTTGGGAGATAGAACTGTGAATTGCCGTGCACATCCAATAAATGCCTTTTGCCATACTGGCTTTAAATATCATATATATGAGCTCTTTGTGATATATGCAAGAGAAGGACAGCTTTGGTTTCATTCCCAGTCATGCCATGTGTAAATATGGAGAGTTCCTATTTACCCAAATATGCTATTTCTTAATACTCCTAAATTCATTTTTTCCCCCAAGCCTGTGCTTACTTAGACATCCAAATTTTGGTTTTTTTAAAAAACTGTAAAAACTGTACTTAACTTATATATAGAACTCACTGCCCTAATCCTTCTAGATTGAATTTGAGTAGATAAGTTGGAGGTCGATTTTTCAGTTCTTAACAAACCTAAATCAATTTTACACTTTGTAAAAATATTCATATCCTGTTAAATATTTTCTGAAACATTTAGAATGGTATTAGCAGTTCTGGAAATGCCTTGTTTTGAGCGCTTTCTGAATGCCTTGCCTGAAGTGATTCTATTCCTTTTTTCCAACCAATTACTGATCACAATGCTGGCCTTTCTGTTTGATTTATCAACTGGCACGCTAAAACACGTTCCAATACTTTAATTTCCCCAGCATGTTTTGCTGTTCTGTGCAGTATCTTCATTACTGCTTGATATTCCTAAGTTCATTACTACATAGACCAGCTATGTTAAAACAGTGTGATTGTATTTTTGGAAGCAAAGAAAAAAAGCATCAAGTACATTAGTGAAATGCTTCATGGTGACCTCTGTTATGCTTCTTTTGGATCCTTTAAAACTGCTCGTGCATAGTAAGTGTCATAATCATAGGATAAGTGGCAGCCCGCAGTATGCTTGATGCTAAAGAAATTAATTTGCAGGTGTCCTTGAACCCTGACTGCTTATTGCTGATTGTGCTAAGTAGTCCTTGACAGAAGTGTCCATCTGTTGTTCATGGCTATAACGTCGATGTTCCAGCAGTGCGTAGGAGCAGTTACTCTTGCTCTCTTAATGCAAGATGGTAGCAAGAGCGTGAGAAGTTTCAGCAGTTCGCATCTGCTGCAGTAAAAAGGAAATGTTTGACTTTCTGCCCAGTGCTGCTAAATACAGAAACTTGGAAAACGGGAATGTAAAAATACCCTTTCCCTTGAAAATGCTCTGTGATGCTATTTCCCAGGATATAGGGGTTGATTTTTGGTTTTAATAACATGGAGATGGGAAATTTTTTTGTGCTAAAATATACGAGTGTTTGAATTAATTGTTCAATTTAGTCAGATGTAGATTGTAACTAGGAAGTGCAAAGACTTGGGTAACTTCCCGGAGATCCAGCAATTAGAGAGTGACATAATGGTACTTTGATCTCAGTTTGTGTTCCCCATTTTCTTACCTCACAAGAATTTGGTGAACGCAGCTTTCTAGAACTTTTAGAGCTGAATATTATACATATCCTAAGTAATACCTTATGCTGTTTAATACAGTATGCAAAAATTACATTTCCATGGGCTTAGACCTCAGTTCAGCAAAGCACTGGAGTTCCTGTTTAACTTGATTCGCACGATAAAATCCTCTCTCATCAAATAAAGAGTAAGGGTAAGACATATTGAGGGAAGGCACAGTGACTTAATTACGTGTCTGACTCAACTCTACATTTCAACTGAAGTTATTAAACTTTACTAAAATATTTCAGCAAAGTTATTGAAACAGTTTAATTAATTTTAAATGTTTGTGAGTCACCCTCTAGTCGCATGCCGTAACGCTGGGTGAGCATGGTGGTCTCGTGTCACCCATGCCACCCGTCACCGGCAAAGGTCAGTAAATTCCCCGTAAGTGTGGTGGAAATGCCACAGTCCGAGTAAAGGGCAACTGAGAATGACTTGAACCATCCATAAGTGCTCCGTTCATGCCCGTGCACCAGGTTTTTGTGTTTTTTGCTTTCTAATCCTGTTCAAACCCTGTAGGTATCTATAACTTTTTGAAGTGCTCAGGCTGCTCGCGGCTATTCAATGTGTGGTAGAGGTGATGGCTGCCCACTGTGTATGGGGATGGGGTTAGAACCCTGGCACAAAGCTCCATGGGGTTATACAGGATATTTTGTCTGTATTTCTTTGAGTATCAAAACCAAGTCAGGACACTTACAACATTTATACATTTCTCATTTCTGAAGATCTGAGCTCATATCAGTCACAAAATATTTTGGTTTGGTTCCTGTGCATTGTGGGTGTGTTTGAAAACCTCTGATATGGTAGAACGGATCATCTTTGTTGGGAGGGTCTATGGATGGGGATAGTAATACTGCGGGTCTGGAAAACCAATGGACCATGAGTAGCAACTCCCCTTGTCTAATGCCTGACAGTTTGGTGCTACCTTTGTTTTTTATAGTAAATAATCTTTGGCAGAATAACGTTGGTGGCTGCATGGTACTATACACACATACTATAAATAGTGCAGTTCTTTTAGTTGCTCATTAGTAATTTCCTGCACGGTGGACGCAGCGCTCAGATGAAACTAAGGTACATAAATCTGACTCTGGTCACTCACTTTATTAGGATAGGAAAAATGCTGAGTATGTTGCAGCAGAAATTCTGCCTAATGCAAGTAGCAGCTGAAAGTGTTCTTTAAAACCCATGGAGATTTGGCTTTTTGAACAATTTTGGGGGTATCAGAGCACTATGTAGTCTGAAAGCAAAGGCAAAGTATATAAGTGCCTTCATTGTTTGCCCAGATGGCATGACTTAATTAAATAAAATATCTGTGCTGCTTATGTGTTGATGTCGGACACTAGCCCTGGGCCAGGCTTGCAAATAACTGTGGTTTGCTAACGTGTGGCTTTTCAAACAAAATCTGTATTAGGGCTCATGAACTGTGAGCAGTAATGTGGCCTGGGCTTGGGGCACAAGCTGGGTACTGAGCAGCGAACAGAGAGAGGCTTGAAGGAGGAATTCAGCAGCCTTTCGGAGACGGTACATTTGGGATGGAATGTACTTACCCTGAAATCCTAGAAATCAGCCTGATGAAAAAAAAAAATAAGTTAGCATCTAATTTAATGCTAAATTAGCATTAGCATTGTTTTTAACTTCTTTCGGGTGTACCAAGACCTTGGCCGCCAGCTGTTCTGTTTCAGTGGGGAGCACAGGATGGAGAGGAGAAGGGTGGGAAGAAGCTGACCTTGCCTTCCAGCAGTCTCGGTACCAAGGTGGATGGGGAGGGCCCAAAGGTGGCACCAAGACACCCTTCCACCTCCGGGTGCCAAGACCGCCTTAGACTCTGATTTCACACTCTGATTTCACTGTGTTACCACAGCTCCCAGCAGGACACTGCTGTCCCTCAGAGAAAGCAATCCAGCCTCCTTTATGTCTGGGGTTGCTGAGGGACTGCTAGAAGTTCCTCACTGAGGACTGCTGTGGAAATTGCTCTGCTGTACAGCAATAAGATATCTTCTTCCTTACAGTGACATTCCTCCTCTCTGTGGCCTCTGCTCACCACCAGAATTTGGGGGAAGGATACCCAGGGAAGCAGCGATTTGAGACTGCCAAAGTGATGGTGTTTTTTCCTCCATTTCCCCAAAGTATGGTAAATATCAAGGTTTCATTTTCAGCTGTGATGTGTGAAGTTACTGTGAAAAGATGCTGTCTGAGGAGCAAAAACAGACAGCATATTCATGTCTAGACTAAAGCATGTGCAAGTTTCCAGGTCGGAAAAAAGGTTCAAACAAAAGTGCTGAAAGAAGACTAAGTAGAAGTTACCCCTGCCACCTGCAGCTGACTGAGAACGTGAATGACGTAGCCAGAGCAGGAGGAGGTGGGAAGAAGTCCATGGGGGGCAGGTAGAAGAATGGGCAGATGAAGTGAGTCACCACTGACAGCAACTGGGATCCAGCTGTGATTGCTGGAGAGGCTTGTTTTTGTACAGAAAGATCACAAATATATTTTTCTTAGAGCAAATAATTTTAGGTAATAAATGGGGTTATAATCTTGAGTTGTTAGAGATATATTGGCTGTTACTTGACTAGCTTTTGGCGTTGCAAATGAGTTTTGTATCAGGCACATCTTTGCAATCAAAAGTTGTGGAAAAAAAGTCCTTTACATTCAGTTTGGTTTTTTCCACATTTTGGTTTCCTTCATATGAACTCCAAGAAAGGCTTTATCTTTCAATTCTGGCTGCAAAACTCAAAGTTGGCCTATCAGTGCTTTGGATGTATCCTTGCAAACTGAAGCACAAGTGTATTCGTGGTTCAGAATGGTTCTTCTTGCTAATGGATCCGACCTAACCACTTCTAATATTTGCCAGGTGGTCTTCCATATCTCTTGGGGAATATGTGTAGGCAGATATCAGACCTGCCCAAACTAAGTCAAAAGCCTAAAACTACCCTTTCAATGAAAGTAATCAAATTTCAAATGTTGATTCAAGGGCACCCTTAAGGGATGTATCTGAATTTTGATTCCTACTTAAAAATTGTACATATCTTGCATTAAGCAGAGATGATTGCCATCACGCCATCTGGAAACTGAGACATTATTCTTTGGTACTCTAGCATTTGTATCACTTTTAAAGAATATTGAAAAATCTAGAACATTTCATCCTACTGTACATTTCCTTTTTAACTACTAATGTCGTTTTATTCAGACAAATAAATTAATAGATGGTCACATTTTGCAGTTGATAAAAAAATAAAGCAGCAAATCTTCAGCTGGGCAAGAAAACAGCATTTGTGATGGGTTTTCCTACTCTCTTTCTAGCTTTGCCCCTTTTCAGTGAGGATGACTTGGATTGCAGTCTCTCATCCAGTAAAGCCTGGAAACACATACCAAGTTTAACATGTTTGCCTAAGTTGCATTTACTCAAATATAATTTAACCCTAGACTTAAAGGACTGTTAAAGGGTGGGGTTTTTTTAAACAATATATTTCTAACCTTAGAATCAATTAAGGAAGAAATGGGTTATGCTTCAGTGCTCAAACTATGCGGATTAAAAAGAAATTCTGACACAGAGGAAAGCACACAAGTGAAGGCTGCCCCGAGGCAGCCTTAATGTAAAAGCTGACAAGTCAATGCATACTTTCTTGCTTACTAATTTACTTCTTTCCGATGAAAAAGATCATGGCAACTCCCTCATCACACAGCACACATGGATAATCTTGTGGGTAAAATAAAATATGCCTTGCCCTCCTGCACTTTTTCTCAACTCTGGTTCCTGAAAAATTGAGTAATGAAGTGTTTTATAGCAGTGCATATCTCTGCATTGTTAGTTAATGGCAATATTGAAGAGGTAGTGCAAGTATCCTGTAGTGATGTGTGCTATATATAAGGACATACTACACTGAAGATGTAACAGTAGCATCTCTAAATAACCTGTAAATAATTACAATAGGGTCTGTACATACGAGTACATACAGATGAGTTGGTTTACTTTGCTCTGTACAAACTCAGTCCCTGTCATTCTTTTCTGACTAGCCCAACTACAACATTCTGTTTTACTCTAGTCCCAATAATATTAAAAGCTGAGAACACCAGTGGGGTTTTACATCGATTGGTAGCTACTTATTCTTCCATTTAAGTATGTAGATAGTATTACACTGATCATTTTGAAAGTTAGAGAGAAAATAAATAGCTGAAATAATAAAAGTAGATTGCTAGCAGAAAATCCCTGTGCTTTACATTTTATATTATTGAATTTGTAATGTAATATTGCATAATCCAGCTGAGCCAGAATAGTACCTTGTTTCTGCTATGAGTCTTTGACTATAATTCTAACACTATCATAGCTCTTGGTGTCTTTTCTGCCTAAGAAAGAATGAGCAAGATACTCTGAGACTGCTCAGGGCATTTTTTGCAGGGAAGAAACCTGCCAGCATCAGATGCAGGGCATCAGGGTACCAGGAGACACTTGTCTACCTCTTCTTCAGACCAGAGCCAAAGATTTTGCAGTCTGGAAACCCAGACTCTGAACACATAAAATGTTTTTTTCTTTTCTCTTTTTTTTTTTTTTAAATATTTTCTCTTTTTCTCCCTTTTTTTTTCTGGAGATCTCAATGTAGTATGGTACAGGTCTTTAAGTACAGAGTGGTGAAGACTGGCTGCCAAAATCACTGAGCTGCTGTTTCATGCACAGTGATCTCCAGAGATTTGTCTGCAAAAAGGTAGATTTCATCATGCTTCTGAGGCCTTTTGTCCACGACACTGAGCTACAATGGTCTTCAAGCATTCTGCAAGCGAGGGCAGGTGTTACACTGCATGTAACTAGTAGTGACAGAGTTTGGGAAGTGACAGAGGTTTGGGTTTTTTCACCTGGTCAGCTTTGCTACCTAGAAAGAAATATTGAAATGAGGCCCAACATTAGCTAAGAGTTTATTGCAGAAGAGTAGCAATGGGCAACCAGAAGATTGCAGCATGAAAAGAATACAGCAGAGGAGGAATAGAAGCACTGAACCCAGAATTTGTTTTCGTGTTTTAGACTAAAGTACTAATGAAAATACTTGCAATTTTGTTAACAGAATAGTATGTCAAATTGGATCTGCTCTGAGGCTGCAGCTATAGAGAGTGTAGCTGGATTACACAGCTCCCGGGTCCATGTGTCCTGATAGCAGTGACATGGTCGGAGCACTGGGTCTGGTGTGGACCATGCAAACCGAGGAGACCTCTGGATGTCTGGCTTGTGCATGCTGCTGCCCTGATGCCGCTTTGGGCACTAGAACTACACACACCAATCCCATGGATGCTCCAGGGTGGGGAAGAGTGGCTGGAGCTGCCCCGGGGGAAAAGGACCTGGGGGTGTTGGTCGCCTGTTGGCTGAACATGAGCCAGCAGTGTGCCCAGGCGGCCAAGAAAGCCAACAGCATCCTGGCTTGTATCAGGAACAGTGTGGTGAGTAGGACTCGCGAGGTGACTGTCCTCCTGTACTGGGCACTGGTGAGGTCACACCTCGAGGGCTGTGTCCAGTTTTGGGCCCCTCATCAGAAAAAAGACATTGAGGGGCTGGAGCGTGTCCAGAGAAGGGCAATGGAGCTGGTGAGGGGTCTGGAGCACAAGTCTTGTGAGGAGAGGCTGAGGGAGCTGGGGGTGTTCAGCCTGGAGAAAGGAAGGCTGAGGGGAGACCTTCTCACTCTCTACAACTCCCTGAAAGGAGGGTGTAGCCAGGGGGGGTCGGTCTCTTCTCCCAAGGAACAGCCGATAGGACAAGAGGAAATGGCCTCAAGTTGCACCAGGGAAGGTTTAGGATAGATATTAGGAAAAATTTCTTCACTGAAAGAGTTGTCAAGCCTTGGAAGAGGCTGCCCAGGGCAGTGATGGAGTTGCCATCCCTGGACGTATTTAAAAGCGTTGTCGGTGAGTTTGTCGGTGTTGGGTTGATGGTTGGAGTCAATGATCTGAAAGGTCCCTTCCAACCTAGATGATTCTATGATTCTATAACTAGTGAAAATAAAGTGGTTTGTGCTTGATGAAAGCAAGCTTGGATGTGTTGCAGTTGCACAGTTTATTTCAGTGTGGACATGGAAACAGTTGCTTTTAAGGCTGGTTTGTTCAGCTGGCTCTGAGGTGGTTTATCTATTTGCAAACAGCTTGTGATATTCTTCCTTTTTATTAACCTTTAGAACAAGCTCTATTGACTGTGATGGATCCTTTTGCCCTCTCCAGTGTAAATACGGCTATCTCAGTTAGACCCATACTGACAGAAGTTATTAAAGCCCTTCCAAAGCTTTAACAGGCCTGGTGGGGACTCTCTGTTTTCTTTTTAGCTGCCAGCTTTGCCCTGGCAATGACATTTTAATCACATATACCCACCAACGCCACCACCTTGTTTAGCCAGACCAAGAGGCTACAGCTCTGGTCATTATATTCCCTGCTCTTCACAATAAAACATTTGTAGTCAAACTGTCAGTAAATGTTTCTATTTAACTAGTGATTTAGTGTCCTGGATTATGCTGAAAATATTTTGAACTGATGCTTTTCTGAAAAGGCCAAACCGCTTCTTATATTGCATCCCGTATTGCTTTGAATACACTGGGAAGACTTATCCAGCACTGAATACTTCTACAGACTTCTAATCGTTATGTTGGGAACAAATTCAGAGGATGAAAAATTGCTTTGAAAGTTCTCAAAGTTCTCACATTTGAGGGAAGGCAAAGTAGATTTTATTATCCTTCCTTAGGATTAACAGTGCCCTTAATACCATTGGATTTCCTGATGTAAAAGCAAGGAGAGTCTGTCCCTTAGCAGGTATTTACTTGCTTTTCAGGACACATTTTCCAGGTGATTTGTGGAGTTTTCACAATGTGCTTTTCATTATTCTTGGGATGAGTGCTGTGCAAATCCCTAGTCAGCACTCGGAATATCTACCAATTATTTTTTAAAAGCACAGAATTCTAAGTAAAAAGAGCTGTGCTGCTTGGTACAAAATCACTTATTTACGCTTGTTATGTAGAAAAGTGTTAACTCTCTGAAAACAGATCCCAAAATATTTATACAAAGTAGAATTGTATTACCATTTACCACCACCCTCCCAAACAACAACAAAAAAAGGCAAAAAGAAATATTCCCATCTCTTTTTAAATAGTATGAGTGAAGTGGGCCATCTTGTTTTGGGAGTGTCTTTTCCTCCAAAAAATATACTAGATTTTACCTCCTGGGAGGTCAGTACCACTCCACTCACTGCAGCCGACTCATGATCATTTGCTCTTTATAAAAATACACAGATTTGTCCAAATTCTACAGGAGCAGCTTCTAGTGTAAAGCAACATAAAAGTGGAAAGTGCGTCTTTTAAGGATTGACAGTTGAAGGTTATACATTGGTGGTGTTGATATTCTTTAGAGCTAAATATTCTGCACATTATCACAGTTTTTGAAGGGTAACTGTTGTCATTAGCAAACTAATGCTGGAAGCCAAGTTTTGTGACTGTGAAGATGCCATTACAGTGAAGATGATGCCAGGGTGTGAAAATATCAGAAAGTCCCAGCTTTAGATGTGTGAGAAAATAAATCCAAACTGTCTAAAGATGCAGTTTACTATCTAGTGCCCTAGAAAATGACTGTGTTTTGTCAGATTTCAATAAATTCACTTATGTGATAAAAGTATTTAGGCATTTCTGAAAAATCCTGCTACACCTCAGTCTACAACTTCAGGTATAGGTGCAGCATTTAGGTCCAAATACTCTTGAAATCTTCCACCCGAGGCCTTGATTTTACATTCTTCCATAGAAAATCAGCCTACACACCATGTCGCACTTGTCTTTCATTTCAGATGGCTGATAACAAGAGCTAATTGAATAAGTGGAGTAGCTGATTATGGTTTCTGGGTATGTGCATTTAGGAACAATTCAAAGGCTGTTGAGATCGGTAAATCTTTGCATTGACCTTGCTGTGCTTTCGATCCAGGTCTCACTCTCTCCATGGATGTACGTGTTCATCACAAAGTGCTGCTCCAGTCCCAAAGTTGTATTTAGAAAAACTTTAAAATACTGTTTATAGTGTTATTTCACGGCCTTTCAGAAGACTGAAGTAAGACACATGCCCTGAAGCAGTATTTTACACTGCTAAAGAACTCCCTCAGGAAGAGATACCTGGCACTATCTGCAAAAAAAATGGTAGATAATAAAAGATATTTCAAATACAAACAATTCTAAAAAAATCCCCCTTAGGGAACAGTTACTGAATGTGACATGTTTCTTTATTCCCCTGAATGGTTTTAGAAATGAGGGTTTAGTTTAAAATATGTTATTTTTGACGTGTTTGCATGTGTAGCTGTAATCCCAAGGAAATTTTCAGCAGTAATAAAAACAAAAATAGAAATAACCTGAGTACTAATTCTAACTGTAAAATAGAAAACTTATAAAGGCTCAATGTATAACACAGTGTAAGCATTTTATTAGCCTTTCCTTTATATAACTTGTTGCTAAACTTAACTTGTTGCATGTAACTTAATTGGTTCTTCATGGTGTAGACTGCAGTGATAAAAAAAAAAGCACAAAATTTCCAATTTTGATAAATGTGAAACATATGCTCCGCTACTTAAGGCCTGTTCTTGCGGTTTGCAGATGATACCAGGGCTTCTAATAATAGTAACAGAACTGCACAGAAATGAAAGAATGATTTATTTTAAACTGCTTCATGAAGACAAAAACCACCAAATAGCTAGTAGGTTCTGCTGTGAGTATTTTACTGCTCCATCTCCCTGGGTACTTGCACTTAAGTAATTTACTCAGTTCCCAAATTACAATAAATCCTTACCGTATCATGAAACAGTATTTGTAACTCCTTCTCAAGAAACTCGTGGAGCATGGCAGGAAGGGAGCCTCTTGGCTTCGGTGCTGCTACAAAGAACACTTCACCAACACAGGGTGTGTAAAATCAAAATTCTTTCTTTTTCACTATGCATTGCCATCTAGTGGCGTGCGGCCCCTGGCGTGTCTCTGCAGGCCTAACCGTGGAAACAGCTAACTCTTGCACATCATTTGTCCTCATTGTGTTTTTATTGATGATGGTGCAAGGATCTGCTAATTGCATTGGTTGTCATGTGCATATGCTCCAACATTTCCTTTTCCTTTATTTTGAATAAAGATTCATGGGGGAAAAGAATTCAGGAGAAAGGCAGTATGAGCAGAACCATTGGCTTTCACTTGCGCTTTGATAACCCACTTGGTTCAACCACTGAAGAAATAATTGGTGCCAGGTTTGCATGTTGGCATGATTTCCTTCCAAGTACAGTAAAAGATTATCAAGAATTGGATTATAATTCTCGGCCAATATTCTTTCTCCTGGAAGCTGAGATGACACTGTGACTTGGTTGGTGTTGATCAATGACACCAACTTTCATTCAATCAACACCAATGATGAATTGGTGCTGATTCACCAATCATCACCAATGATGACGGTGGTGATTCTGTGAGCTGTGGAGTGGTGGTAGCCAGTTTGCTCCTGGAGCTACCCTTTGTGTTAACACGGACCATGCACTGGTGGAAATTCAAAGCAACTGCACCAACCTTGGTGAAACTCCCCTGAATTTTTATTGGTATCACCAAGAACCTGCCATTTGTTTAATTTCCAACATACCTACTTTGTACCCAAACTTTCATACCTTCATACCATAAAGGGAAATTTAATTAATAGCAGCTGCAGCAGTGCTCCGAGAGGCTGGCTGTTCATGGGAGATCAGGCAAGTGGAGTGCCACCTGCCAATCACGTGGGAATCTGGAAAGATTTTTTCAATACTCTCCAATGCTTCCTTCAATACAGGTCAGTAGTGAAACCCTTCAGTCACTTATAAAGTCATTATACCAAATTATTTCCCACAAAGCTACATTCAGGCTAACGGGTATATTTAATTTTTACTCGCATATACATGGGAAAGAAAAAGCCACTGAAGTGCAATTTTTCTTAAGCTCGGTGAAAAATAATTGCTACACTGATTGTTCAAAAATATTCCTGAAATGGGTTTGCTTAAAAAATGAGCCACACGCAATTGTCTCACCTTTCTACTGTTACCAAACATGTTCTAAAAAACCCAAGCAGATGTTTAAATGTTTGTTGTTTTCCCATACTGAAATAATAGTGTAGAAATTCACTTTGTGCCGTGCCTTTCCATCATTATATTGCTCCACTACTTGCTGGCTGGCTCTTGAGAAAGAAGCACTAACGCTGTTCCTCTCAATAACATTTTCTGTGGATTTTGGTGTGGGCTGTCAACGGGACGTGAAAGTAGGAGACAATGCAGCTTTACCAGTATAAAGTAGCAAATATTGGGCAATTTTAGAGCTGCACATTATAGTGACTTCTGATGATAAAGTGTATATATATGGAAGAATCTTAGGGAAGATCGTTGTAAGAAATTTTTTTAAAAGATATTAAAAAGTAGTAATAACATTAATGAGAAATAAATGTATAAGAGGCAAATACAAATTTAGTTTTCAGCTGTTACTCAATACTAATTTTAGGTGTTTTTTTGGTCTTGTATTCAGTTTTAATTTATCACTAAGCAGGAGAAAATTAAAGGAAAAAATACAGACAAAAAGAGATTTGAAGAATTCATTAATAAACTATACCTGTCCGTACAGAATTACATACTGGCAGTGAAAATGCAGAGATTGTTTCAAACAAAAACCATTAGAAACCACAAAAATAGACTTTATTGTCATAAAAAAAACCCTCTATGATTTGATTCTTAGCTGTAAATCAACATATGTTGATTTTACTTTCTGGTTAACTAAAGAAAACCTTTATAATGAATATTCTGTGGGTTTTGTATTGATAGAGTGAGTAAATTTTAAGCATTTGAGACTAATAAAAGAAAAATCCAACACTGATCAGTAATGGAGAGGTTATCATTACCAAGTAATGAGTTCTCTAACTTCTATATGTTTTAAGAGTAGGAATTTTACATAAGCTGCTGAACTGCTGGATCTGAGGGTTTCATATTTAAAATTATTATTTTCAGAAATTTCATAAAGACTTGAGAGAATTTTCTGCTCACCTGAAGTTGGACAGTGTGTTATCAGCAAAAGCAGAAATCTGAGTACATAAGGGCTGAGCTAGGTTTTTGGAAACATAAGAGTGGAAAGTTGATCAAAACATGTTGTCATTTGAAATGCTTAAAAAAAGATCTGCAACTTCCTTATATATTTGAATCAGATTTTTGTGGAAAACATCAGTGTAAATCCAGTGAAGTTACTACTTTAGAGTAATAGTATGTAGTAAACTTCCTACTTTAAAGTAAACCAGTTGGTAGGTCAGCTCTGATTTCTTTAAAATATAATTACTGGCTTAACTAATCGATTATGCAAACTGAAGCATCACAACTTCTGTCATTTAAATGTATTTATATTACGTATTTCTGGGTGTTGTGCTCATGAAGTAAAGTGTGTATTTGTGTTAACAGCAGCTTGTGACACCAGTTGGCGTAGTTCAAATAGATGATGTTGCAGACCTGTTTGCTCAACAGGATGTAAACTGGGCTAATTTTGTTTCAGGTTCATAAGGTTTTTGTCTTGGGCTCTTTCGGCACCGCTCACGTATGTAAAGATCGCGGCTCATGGAGAATAACCTTGATTGTGCTCTACACCTGCTTGCACTTAGGAAAAGAAACATTTGTCACTCTTATTTATGTAATTGCTTAAATTGCATTTTAATTTTAACAGCTTAAGTATGTTGGTGGAGAAAAATGTTTTCTGAATGAAAGTTTGATCAAACGCCCAGGGAGCCGGTGCAAGTCTTTCCATTGACTCAAGAGATTTTGTTTCAGGCATTTTATTTAAACAATACTTCTCTCAACCACAACTGAGTAAAGTTAGATGTTTTTCATAAAAAAAAAAAAAAAAGAGCAAAAATATTTCAAACAGCAATATTTAATATAATGTTTTAAGGAAAATTACTGAAAATTAAATCTTTCCATTTTGTATTTTTCATGCAATCTTAAAATATAAAGAAACCTCCATTTAGTTCTTTAAAAAGCAATATATCTGCTTGAGTATTTCAAAACTCAATTTCTTCTTGCTAAAATGGAAATCGGATTAGGTTCTGTTGGAGTAAACTCAAGAATTGCTTAACTTCTTTTGTGTTATTCTTCATTCTCATTAATAGGAATAACATGATACCTATACTCAGCAATTCCCAACACTGCGGGCTCTTAAATAAACATTAGGAAATATTAGTCTCAAAGTTAAAGACTCCATTTAGCACATTGCCCAGCTATGCATTTTATATTTGCAAGCAGGAATGGCAGTCCACATGTTTTTTTGACCACTCATTATGCTAATGCTCACAGGCTTTCCTGGCAAGACCCTTTACAGAGCGGAGCAGGTTCAAAATGTATCAGAGCCCTTATCACTTAAAGTAAACATTCAAAGCGTATTTCCCCTTTGCTGAAAGATTTACATTAGTTCCCTGTTAGACAGCATATCAATTACAGTGCTGCCTTTCCTGCATGGTGCAGGGACGAGCTTTCCCTCTGCTGCCACCCCAACCAAAGTTTAAAGCACAGATGCTATAAAAGGTGGATCTGGCTACGTTTATTTAAAAAAAAAAAAAGTCTTTTAGACTATTTAGGTGAAATCCTGAAAGTGTTAAGTCATGCATGTGGTGACACTGAGGTGTAGGCTTTGATGCCCTCGGTTGTGCTGAACGGCACAACACACTCCAAACTCTTCCAAAGCCTTCATCAGTGCTACTGTATAAACAGCACTTCACTGATCTGATAGAGTCGATCAGCTTTGTCTGTCCCCGAGATATGTGATCCTGAGCTAATCTGAGCAATAATTCAGGGAATATGTTTACTGATGAGCAAGCATAGAGGGAAGCTACATTTTAGATAGTTGAGTCTACAAAGCATGAGATTTGGCAGCAATTCCCTGTCTATCAGCAGGGATCGCGTGGCAGCTCCCTGCATGATGCAACTTTAGATCATTGCAACGTTAAACTTAACATCTCTTCCTCAAATACATACCAGATAAAGTTGCATCACTCAGCTGAACACACAAACATTGGTAATTCCTAGTGATATTAGATAAGATCACAATTTTTGGTTCATGGGACATTTTTTGGTTAGTTTCATAGGCAAAAAAAAAAAAAAGGAAAGAAAAATACAGCAAATTTTAACTAAGACAAAAAAAGTTACCATTAACCCAAAGTTGCGATTATTCTATATTTGTATCCCATACTTCCCAGGAAAGCTTTCCTTTTTGCCACATCTATTTATAAACAGTGACATGATATTTTTTTATTCTGAGAAGTTATAACAGGAGCCAGATTAGCCTAGAAATCATGTAAAGTAAAACACAATTAGGAAGGAGAGAACGGAGCAGGCTGAGAAAAAACTGATTAGGTAGTTGCTCTTGGGAAAGGGAATTGTGTATCCTGCTTAGTGAGGGTCTCCATTCTTTCCCCTTTGTCAAAGATGGGGTAAACTCCAAAGCGACTACTGGAAATATCCATCGCCTCTATGTATAGTGATGTCTTCCTCTGAAATCCTTGCGTGAAGACTGTGAGTTTTTCTAAAAGACATGTTATAGATGAACAAACGTGTTCAGGTGATGAAAGCATTAGTTGAAGCTCTACATGAGAAGTAAGGTCTATATAAGTTCTATATAAGTAAATTCTAGATTAGAAGTAAGAAGGAAGTCAAAATAGATCATTGTAATGGTCCTTTCCTGTGGGTCTGTTAAAGTTTACCTTTCTTCTTGTAATTTCCTTTAGGGATTCTAAAATAAATGCTTTTTATTACTATATATATTCAAAGCAGTGGAATATATGGAAATGTATGTTTACAAAAGTCCCAGTGCAAGCCGTTGATTGTTGTGTGTTTTACAGAGACGAAAACAAAGGAACAAACCTAAAAGGGTAAGTGTATGACTGAATTTAAAAATTAGAGGCATTTTTTTTAGGTGTAGAGTAATTAATTCATTAAAAGGTAATTCATTATTCCTTTTTTCCCCTCAGAGCTGTTTCCAAGTCTTGAAAAAAAGTTTAGCAGATTTTCTTTGGATGTAAAATAGAAAATGGCTTTGAAAGCTCAACCCTTAACCACCATGGGGTTTCTGAGGTTTTGTGCATGTCAGAATCTCACCTGATTGTGTGAAATGAAGTGTTCCATTTTAGTTTTTGTTAATGTTACATGATCAGCATTGTTCTTATTAAAGAGAGACAAAACATGAAGGTATGTACAATTAGACATTCCCACACAGCTACCTGTGCACCATAAGCCATTTGTAACATTGAGCCTCATATGCAGAAGCAGGTTAAAAACCATCAAAAGCAATTTCTTCCAGTGGCAGAGTGTCATTTGTCCCAAATAAATAAGTGCCATGGGCAGGATGAGGATGATGAGACATGGATCAGTCTCCAGGAGAAGGTTGTGATGAAGGGAGAGCAGCCCCACAGCCTGTCCTTGTGGACATAAAGTAGTTCCTACCAGGCAAAGACCGTGACTGTCTTGTCCAAAGTCCAGTTCCACGTGGAATTAATTTAAATGTACTTCGACTATGAACAGAGTCCTTTAGCTATTCAGTGAATTGAGAGCTTTGGAGGTTCCTATTTTTCTGGCTTTTAAAATTCTCATCCTCTGTACTAAGCAGAAGTCTGTCGCATTTTAAACAGCTGCTGTTTAAAATTCCACTCAGTTGACTTTTGACGTGATGTTTTTGCTATGAAATTCCAGAATATAACTACTAACTGCACTTCATCAAGTAAATGCTCGCTGGGCACTTCAAACCTATTTGTTTTGATCTACCTTAATCAAAATTTCTGTCTAATCTGTCCAGTTCCTCGGGAAATGCTGCAACCAGCTATACTGATAAGTTAGTGCATAGAGCTCTGCTGTATGTGATGCTGTCCTAGCTTAGGACCTTCAAAAAAAACACAGGAAATAAACTGTAGGGTCTGACTTCTGCCTGCTTTTTAACTCTGCCGGCTTCATTGATGTTCTCAGGCCAGGGCGGAATAACAGAATTTGTGCAAAGGTGAGGGGTGGCATAATGCAAAGTTTCACTTGTATAAGGAATGGTCCCCTGTGAAGCATCCATATGGGGAAGAAATATGTCTAATTCTCAATCTTACTTGCTCAGAAAGATCTCAGAGAACTCACTTTTCTATAATTTTGCCACTTTTACAGTCTAGAGATATCCTGGAACCAGTGAAAAAAAAAAAAAAAAAGAATAAAACATAGTAGAAGGGAATGGTACGGTTAAGTAGCAGGAAACACACTCAATTTTCACTCAGCTCATCACAGAAAACCCTGTGGACCCAGGTGCTATAGACTTGCCAAAAGTGATTTTGCTTTCCATAATGCAGTTCTTAAATATGGTTGTTCTGTTAACTCTATATAAAATAGCAAAAGATCCCAGTGTAGGGGTTTTGGTTTGGTTTTTGGGGTTTTTTTTTGTTGTTGTTGTTAGGTTTGGGGGGGGGGGGGGGTTGTGTTGGGTTTTGGCTTTTTTTCTTAAATAAGAACCGGTGTTTTTACATGAAATTCTGGATTAGCTGTGAATCTTAGTCCAGTATTTTCCAGTTTGCCAAATAATGACATGACAGCATAGTGTCTGCAGCCGTCGTATGTCAGGTGTCAACTGAACACTCATGGAACCAACACCAGTTTGGGGCTGAATTCATTTTTCATGTTGATAGCTATCTGCCACTGGAAAATATTGCTGGTATTAATAATTTGGCTTTAGCAAATTGTGAGTTAATAAAACTATAGCGTGACATTTTTGGTTACAAGAATGGTTGTGAAAATACTTCAATACTTATTTTAATTTATTTTCTATTTATTTTCTATTTAGCTCTTGTGACATCAGAGCCTGAGTTTAGCAGCACAGCATCTAATTGATTTTAAAAGGAGCAGGATTTTACTCTTGCAAATATACTTGGTGTTTCAGCAAGCACAATTTGAATATAACCTCTTCACGTTGCTTTTGTTTATAGCATTCATGGTATTTCTGTGGTTGGTGACCCATTTGGCCTGGTCTCTCAGAAGGCGTTGCAGAAACGGGAAGTGCTGTCTTCCAGTGGAGATTGTTCTGAGTAAAATCTCATTTAATTCATGGTAGCTGTTTTATGGCAGGTTTGGTGGTTTGTTTTTTCATTATTGATTTTGGTAAAATTAAATGATGCATCGTTGTTTATTATAGCTGTCTTATTTTTACTGGGACTAATATCTGCAATTGTTTCTTGTCACTCTTTGTACTTGCCTTTTGCTTTACTGTTACTTTTCTTGTACAGCAGCGATGACCTTTAAGTCGCAGCTGACAGGGCAGATTTTTTTACAAGAATAACATAATTAGTGCTCAAACCATATATGAGTACTTCTGTCAGGTGGCACACAGTTAAAGTTCCATTTAGAAAAGTCATATTATACGGTATTGATGATTGCTATACTGTAAACACGCTTCTTAGAGGCAATAGGAGATTGCACGTGTTGCTGCTTATACTTGATCTAATTGTGAGTTAGAGCCTTCAGATCTCTGAGCAGCAGCTTTGCCAGAGGTGCTTAAAAAGAGATGCCAGCATATAAAGAGAATATTTGAGTTTTCAGCTTCCTGGTTGTACAGCAAAAACGTACACTCTGAAAGCAAACGCCAGCCATGAGAAACACAGCATGAGAGGTGCTTCATGGGCATGAGGCAGAGAGGTCCTGATAAATACAGGAGCTAAATCTAAATTTATAATAATCTAAATGCATTTCATCCCGTGTAAACCACAGAGTACAATCTTTTAGTTAGAAACAGCGCTGCAAGAGTCGGTTCTTTCCGCACTGCTGAGGAGTGAGTAGAAATGATTCCATGAGATATGAAAAATGTTATTTAATGTTTTATTTATCGCCCCATTCATACGTATACATGTGTATATGTTTTTGCATACTTGCTCAAAGAATCAGTCTGCATGGAACAGTTCTATTTCTGGAAGTTCACAGGTTTGTGTAAAAATGCAGCCTCATAAAGAG
Source organism: Numenius arquata (assembly GCF_964106895.1). Classification (NCBI taxonomy): domain Eukaryota; kingdom Metazoa; phylum Chordata; class Aves; order Charadriiformes; family Scolopacidae; genus Numenius; species Numenius arquata. The sequence continues at coordinate 23,336,472 of NC_133583.1, forward strand.
ATGGTTGCATTTTGTCAGGTAATAAACTGCTTTCTTAATAATAATAAGCTCTGCCGTTTTACCCAAAGTGCAGTTATGTACAGTTTATGTTTGCAATATAAAAGTTTGTGTCAAAAAATGGCAAAAAGTTTCTTCTGCATTTCCAGACTCTGAAAAGATTTCCCATTAGCAGCAAAAACAGAGAACAAATTTTCACAGTAAACGCTGGGAGAAACTTCCAAATGTAAATTTAGATTAAAAAATGAAACCTTGTATAACTTACGTATGTTTTCTGTCACAGCATAAAGGCCAAGTATATCTGTGCTTTAATGGCTTTGAATGTGACTGCTTGGAACCAGGGGTATATTTGGTCCAGTGACTGCATAAATGAAAAATCATGGATATGCAAGCTTTTCCTTTAATTCCTCATGCAAACTTTTCTTAAAACTTTTTATAGTACATGTCAGCCAGTAAAGCGTTAATGCAATACATTAGAGTAAAAGAATCTCATCAGTATTTTGGGCTGGAACTGGCTTGTGTTAGATTTCACAGAGTTTGGGGAAGCTTTCCTTCTTATTACTGAAGATTTTGCATGCGATAAGCCAAATTTTCCTCGTCTTAATCAGGTAATCATCCTGCAGATTTCAGTTAGTCAGCTCCCCTGGTGAAGTCTAGCTAGTTTTTGGCACAGGGAGGACGTTTTTGGTTATCAAAAGCAACAGCCTCAATATGACACAGCATTGGATTCCAGCTCAGAGAGGGGAGGCAGAAATGGCCACAGTAATACTTGGGTGTCTCAGCACTGCTATTAATAAGTGCTTTATGATGTGAAAGTGGGAACTTGGAAAGCAGGCCACCACATACTCCAATATAGACGTGGATTTAATACAGCTCATTTATAATTGGTGATTGCTTGGAGGCATCATAGACGAAATCCTTAATGTAAGAGGAAAAAGTGTAGGCTGTCACTTTCCATTCCAGACTTTAATTTCAATTGTATGAGCAGGAACAGCTGCATGTTGCTATCAGGCATATGAAGTTTTTAGTGCTAAAAAGGCAGCTGGACTGGAAATACCCCAGAAGTACATATCCATTTGTCTGGTTAACTTCAGCACTTAGACTATCAATCAGGTCAGCCTAAAGAAAAATGAATGACATCAGTCAAAACAATAGGATATCTCTGTGCAGTGATTAGCTCCGTGTAGTGCAAAAACTTAAATAATTTGTTCTTTGAAAATGTGATGATTGATTGGCTTCCATTAGGCTTGGATTTTAAAACATTCCATGAACTCTCAGATAAAATGGCACTAAAATGTTATTGCAATAACCAAATAAATCATATTAGACTATAGTGTATATAAGTACTTTAAAACATTATAGATACTAGAATTCTGTGTATAATAAAAAGGTGAAGAATGTAATCCATGAATTTTTTTTTAATGCTCTCATCTCACACCAGCATTATCCTGGGCTGTTTTCAAGGATAATGTTCCTAAGGATATGAATTTTTGGGTTTGCTTTAATATAATATATATGCATATGTAAAAGTTGCTGACTGTATGTCTGATCAAAGGGAGATATTTTAAAGCTATCACCATGCAGAACTTATCTGAGCTTTTGATACCGATGCTGGCCATTTAATTTGATCTCAGCCGTGCAGTCAGCTTGCAGCTGAGAAATACGCAGTTACCGTTTAAACACAATGCATTTTCCAGTATGAGGTTTTGTGGTTCAGTTCATGGTCCTGCAGTTCTGGTCAGAGAACCTCTGACATATAGTAATGTTTAGCCTTGAATCACATGTAGAGGAACAAAACAAAATCTTGCCCTGATATGTAGGGTGGCAGCGTGCTTAACACTTGTAATCTATGATCGTTCTCCTAATATTTCACTTTTGCCTAATGACCCAGACTCTGCAGGCAAATAATTCTGTGAATCATCTCTTACTTCAAAACAAACTCTAGGCCCAACGTCTGCAAGATTGCATAAATATTGTAAGCCCTATGGATCATAAATCAGAAGACAAGGAAAATAATCCCATCAAAAATGTTTTATTTCATTGTTTTAGGGTTTTACTCACACATCTTAAGCAGTGGTGTTGAGCTCAAGTAATTGTTGGCATTGTAAATCTTCAGAGAACCGAAGGCAAACAGCATGCGTGCAGCACACGTGTGAGTGCCTCCAAAGTCAATTGGAAGTGCATGGCTTTTATACTGTTGACCAATGCTGTTTTGTAAGTTCTTTTCTAATGAGAGAAAATCGAGGATATCAAGAAGGTCCAGATACCTTCTAAATAGCCTTTGGAGGGTTTACGTTTGATTGCATTGACTATTCAGCACCACCTGTGCTCTAGGGTATTGCTTCATACTGGAAGCACTGATCACAAATTATCACATTTCTGCAATGAATGACAGACTTTAGTGAAAGCATCATGTTTAAGACTTTGTCCCACAGTCCAGAGCCCATGAAAGCTTTAGGTAGCCAGTGAGGTAGCCATGGGTAAGACCTCAGGTCCATCTATATGCATTTATAAAGTAAATGTTATTCAATAAACAGGCCAATTCAGTTCCCAGTTTCCGAATCTTAAGAAGGGAAGGCTCGGGGGGTTGTGAGTAGTGTGTGGAAACACCTGAAGGGACATGGTGAAAAAAGGTGGAGCCAGGCTCTTCTCAGCGGTGCCTGGATGAGAGGTGATGGGCCTAAGTTGAAATGCTGGAGATTTACAGTGAGGGTGGTCAGACGCTGGAATGGGTGGCCCAGAGGGGTCGTGGGGTTCCATCCTCAGAGATCATCAACACCTGACTGGGCATACCCCTGAGCAACCTACTTGGCCCTTGCTCAAGCAAGGGATTTGGGCTGGATAATCTCCAGAGGTTCCATGCAACCTCAACAATTCTGTGATCGTAATGCAGAAATTCCACCGAAATGGTATCTTCAACAAGAGATGACTAATTACTAGGGTTTAATGGCTATATACATTTCCTGATTTAGACATATATGATGTGTAGCATCACCAAAAGGGATATTTCTGTCTCTGTATCGTAAAACCATATTCAATATTTATTATTAACTGATATCTACAAGCTGTATTTCTAATTTTGGCCCCCTGAGTTAGGCTTAGATTATCACCTGGGCATCAGGATTAGAACTTCTACCAATTTGTACAGAGCAAGCACAAAGGCTGTGCTGTCAAATTAGGTCGAAGTGGGATGTAATTAGTGCATAGCCACCACATTATACAGTAAAGTATTGTATTCTGAATTCATATTGTTTATTGAAAGGAGTAGATGAAACGTTAGCTCCTGTTTTAGAGCACCAATTTGGAGACAAATCTACATGTTATAAAAGCTAAAGAGTTTGGGTGTTTTTTTTCAGTCTTTGTGAAATACTGTATGTGGAAAGATATGTATGTAGAGCTGGGCTGTGTTGAATTTCCTGATGATATCTCCTGATGCTATCTATTGCTGCTGCCTCACTTTTAAAATGTTTTTTCTTGGTAGATTATTTGGAATTGGGTGCTTTGAAGGGAAACGAAGAATTTGCTTGTGTATTTATCCATTGCCCCGCTCAATGAGACTGCTGTGTCACCAACAGGGTTCCAGCACACCGGCTGGCTGCTCCTGATGGTGGGTCTCACTGCCTGTGGCTTAAGCAAAAAGTAGACTTTGGCTCCTGCCTGAAATAAGGTAGGGGAATTATTTCTAGTGCCGTGACAATTGGGCTGTCTCCTACCTTTCACAACAAATTCTCAAGTCCTCTTACTTCCACTCTGCTGTATTGTATCTCTGTCTGCAAGCTTCCACTCTGCATGTATTACTTATGGCACAGTCGGGAATGCATTTATAAAGCAGTGCTCATGCTTAGAAGCATCATAGAATCACAGAATAGCTTGGGTTGAAGGGACTTTAAAGCCCATCCAGTCCCACCTCCTGCCCTGGGCAGGGACACCATCCACCAGACCAGGTTGCTCAAAGCCCCCTCCAACCTGGCCTTGAACCCCTCCAGGGATGGGGCAGCCACGCTTTTCGGGGCAACCTGGGCCAGGCTCTCACCACCCTCACAGCAAAGAATTTCTTCCTGAGATCTCATCTCAATCTCTCCTCTTTCAGTGTCAAACCCTTCCCCCTCTTCCTATGGCTCCGCTCCGTGATCAAGAGTCCCAGCTTTCCTGGAGCCCCTTTAGGGACTGGAAGGGGCTCTAAGGTCTCTCTGGAGCCTTCTCTTCTCCAGGCTGAACCCCCCCAACTTTCTCATCCTGTCCTCACAGCAGAGAGGCCCCAGCCCTCTGAGCATTTTCAGGGCCTCCTCTGGCCCCACTCCAACAGGCCCATGTCCTTCTGATGGTGATGTCCCCAGAGCTGGAGGCAGCTCGGGGGGGGGTCTCACCAGAGTGGAGCAAAGGGGCAGAATCACCTCCAAACCCTGTGGATAATTACACTTGAAAGATATTTGTAAGTTAAATTCTTTCTAGATGAATTTGCATCACTATTTAGTCCCCAGTCTAAAGTTTAGTATCAGTTCTACTGTCCATTTCATAATTTATCTGCACATTGCATCTCAGTTTTTGGGCTGAGAGGCCAGAGAGCCATCACCCGTGGAGATAGCATGTCCCTGGGAAGGTGCCCAGATGGAGACAGAGGGGTTCCTGGGCAGGGCACTCTCCATAGAGCGATGGGCAGCAGCTGTCGCCTGTCTTTTGCTGCTTCTCCATATTTAGATTTAGCTGTGACAGGAGGAGCCCAGGTGATGGCAGGCAGCTCCCCAGTAGAGCTCCAACCCCAGGGACCGCGGTGCTGCCAGGTGGGATCGACTCCCACAACAGGGCATGGCAGAGCCGCTTCCAGCCAGCCAGAGGTGGCAGGGGAACTGCTGAATCTTTCCAGTCTTGCTGATGGTTCAGCAGGGCCTCCACAGGGATCTGTGCATCCTTTTCTCTGAGGGCAACCAGGGGGGGTTCTTTGCAGAGGGGACAGGATGTCAGACTTATTTCTTTGGAACATAGGTAGGATTCGGCTTGAGAAATCTTGGTTTCTCGAATGAGAAAAGTAAAGATTTCAAGCAGTTTGCAAGAAAAAAAATTAGAAAATTGATTGTGATTACAGCCTGTTGATATAAAATACATGTACCAGAAAAGCACCAAAACCTAAAATAATATTTTAAAATATACATTAAATCTTTAGGTGTGTGTCTTGCTGTATCACATCTTTGATTGGAGTTCAGTGTATTTCCGATGGGTGAGACATCTTCTTGGGTTGGACATAAAAATATTGCTGCTTATCCAGAAGACATGTTGGTTATGTATCTGTTGTGCAAGAAATAAATATCATCTGAGATATGTTACTAAATTATAAAGTATGTCAGGATGTGTTTTCCCTGCATGGAAAGTATTTTTAACTATAAAAACTGTACTACTTTAAAATTGAGAACCTGATGTTCAGATTCTATTACTAGTTTTCTTGTTATCTCAAGAATCACTCTACATAATTGTAGTTTGCCAAATGGCTGAAGTTCAGAGAAGGTTATATTTGGATTTTCACTATTATCTTCTATTTTCTCATGCTTCATCTTTCTTCAAGAATGTAACTCCTTTGGGATGAACACTTTTGTGTTTGTTCGCAATGCAGAATGTTTTGTGGGAGAGGTTGAAGGAGTAGGGCTGTTTGTTCTAGCAGTCCTCAAATGTGAAAGCTTTCTTATAGCAATTTTTTTTCTTCTTTATCATAGCATTTTAATTTTCCTAAAAGGTGTTTCAATATTAAGTGGATTTATATAATTTATGCCTTTACTTAGCAGCCCTTAAAATTACTTTAATACCCTCCTTTCGTGATTAGGTAGATATGCAGTCTATTAAAAACTCCACACTAACAAATTTAAATTTGACTTTATTTAATTGTATTGAACCTTTTGTTATTTTTATTTCTTTTGTACTCATATTTATATTCCACCATTCATTTCTATCCTAAATTTGCAACCAGTAACATGTATTTTCCTCCAGCCCCCTTCTGGCCAATCTTTTAACTGTCTTTTTCCCTATATGTTAGGGAAAGTTAGCTGTAGAAGTGAAGTATATTGGGCTAGGCAGAAATATGACTATAAATATTTCTTATTAATCAACCTTTTTATTTCTAAAGCTATACCAACGCAGAAAAACTGGCCAAAAGGTTTGTAGCAAGTTACAAGAACAATAAAATATGAAGAAAGCCACTATTCTTTTTCTTTCTGCCCAATGCATTTTCTGCTTGTCTTTCCAGTGTTGGCTGCAGCAGTATACTTTAATAGAAAGCATTTTTGTGATGCTGTCTTCTTGAACTAAATCTGGTATTACTTTAAATAGTGATTTCTTCTCTTATCCCTCATGTATCCCCACATGGATGCCACAAGCAATGCTCCTACAGTACTGCTTCGAGTAGCATAATCTCACTTTTCTTCTCGCCCTTGCTCTTCAGCATGGTAAAGCTGACAGTTCTCCAATCTCTGAGCTGGAAGAAAATATCAAATGAAATGTATTTCCCTTTCAGTCCTGTGAGTGAGTCATGGCTGCTCGTGTATATGCTTCTGGATGTGGTTTTAATTCTCTGATTGAATTTAACAGCTCTGGAAATCGACCTTGCAGTGTCTTACCCTTTGAGACGAAGGTCCAGCTTTTAGAAAGTTACTCCAGGACCACCTTGTGCAGTGCCCTTTCCAGCACGCAACGTGGACACAAAATTAGGATTTCAATGCATGGCAACTGCACAGCAGGGCAAAGTCCTGAACGGCACTTATTTATCTATATATGGAGTTGTTCAGGGTTTCACTTTACCACCTAATGCTTTTTTTCTGATGTGGTACTCTTTGTTGCTCAGTCTGGATTCACTGATCCTGTTTATTGAAATCAATGAATAGCACCCAACATATGACTGCACTGCACAGAAAAAAATGGACACTGAAAGAAGCCACAAAACAGGGTACAATTCTGTGCAGTAGCATGAGCGATTGGCTGACATGGCAAGTTTATCTCATCGAAGCCCCTCTCTACACATTTACAGCACATCATTTATTGCTGTGTGCTGCTGAACTTCCCATTGACTACACAGAAGCTGTTGAATACGTATGCAAGTTTTAGCCAGCTTTCATATAAAGTTTTTAGATCCTGGTGGATGTCTAAATCCACTTCATTTTACATCAAAGTACTACCTCAACTTTTTGCTTTGATAGAAAAAGAGTTTTGGGTTTATCATATCGTTTTCTTCCCTTACTGGGTCAACGTCTTGTAGATATCGCAAATAGAGTAAGAAGTTGGTTCTGTGATCTGTACACCTAAGTTTCCTGGACGAGACTCCAAAATTGCCTAAGTCATTTAGCTGTTTGTGGAAGTTGTACCTGGAGAGAGAGCTATCTCACAACAGCATCAGCTTAGCTGCTGAGCCAACAGGAGGTTCCTGCTCCTACTGAAATAGCTGCCATTGCTGATGAAAGCATGGAAGACCTGAGTATTGTTGCATTGCAAAGGCATAGGGTCAAGATCAGTTGTTTGCATGAAATCTTCTTCCAGTGACAAAATAGCAAAGAAGCAAACCTGGAACAAACTCCAGATCTCTCTAGCAAAATATTTCCCAAAAGCTTCAGGTGGATAAGAAGGAGTAAGAAACATGAGGAATTTTTTGCATTTTAGATTCGGTACTTTACCTGTGTGTCTGATCCCACGTCTGAGCTTATAAAGATGCTCGGAATTTCAGCGTAAAACTGTATGAGATTTGTCAGGAGTTAGTATTCAGCAGAACAGTTGGAAATTGTTTTTCGCATTAAGGAACCCTGATGCCCTTCAAGGGGAAGTGTCTTATTTTCTGCATCAGCCACAGACTTCCAAGATTTTCTTACATGCTCTTCTTTGTGTAAGGACAATAATGCAATCCAGTGAGTTTGTTAGCCCTGACCTGGTTAATTGGGGTAGAGAAGAATGCATAAGCATAATAAGGGCTTTCCACCTTTGGTTTCCTTATTTTACCTAGGAAGGGAACCTAACTAACCCCAGGGTAATGCTGGAACCTGTTAAAGTACTGGGTAGGATGCTTTGCCCAGGAAAATAGGAGCTCTTTTACAGAACAGATGAGGAAAAATGATACCAGTGATTACACATTTTCTCAAAAACATCACATTCTGCTATGGCTTTCTTTGGGTTACAGCAAGGTTTGGCAGAGGATCCTGTTAATATTTTTGTTGGGGTGGACCAAGACTGTCTATACAAGTTACGTAGTATATAAGATAGTTGCAAATTCTGCTGAGATAATTTTTAAGAGTAAAAAAGAAAAATACTGGCCAAGCTGTTGGAGAGACAGAAATCAAAGAAACAAGACAGACTTGGGCAAGACCTTCTGCATGCTTTCACATAAGAAAACTCACCCGGGATATCCAGTGATACTGATCTGTTCAGTATCAGTCCTACAATTATCCCTTCTAAGGCTTTCCTTCCACTAAAGGCAGCTTCACCAAATGCAACGACTTGGCTTTGCTGCGGGTTCTTTCCTGCTGGAGAGGAAAGACCAAGGTTTTTTGTTGAACAGCATGTCAGCACACTTCATCACAACTTTGGGAAGTGGGTTATTCAGGAGTATGAAGCACAAATAGTACATAGAATATGTTATACATGGTAATATAAGGCAACAATATAAGGCAGATAATAACGTGCAGTGCGTTATTACTTGAAAGTAAGCACCCTCTATTAAAAACTATAGTGATGGAAACAACATTGCCTTTTAGTACTTCATGGTTTTCTTTACAGGATCTGTATTTCTATCCTAAATGATATGTGAATAGCCTCCATTGCTGTCTACCTACTGGCGGCTGTCTTAAAGTTAAGTAATACACTGCTTCTGCTTGGAATTAGCCAAATCTGTTCATAACAGATTACCATCAATAGCTTTTATAGAGGTGATTATCAATTCCAATTGTCTGCCAAGTGGCATTAGGTTTAGTGTTTCCATCCGCCTAGCCATTAAGCACATGTCAAACTCAAAGTAACTGGTAATTTTTGCAATTAAGGCCACCATTATTGTTTCCTTTACTTAAACAAGGAGTCCAAATTACGTGGTTAAATATAACCACCAGTTGTTCCCACACACGCTTAGGATCTGTGCTGCAGAACAGTATTAATCCTATGAGAATACACCATTAATAAGATAGCTATAGATTAAATTTGCTACCGTGAGCTCTTAAAAGTTCACATCCTCTTGAAGGAATCCAATTTGAGGAAAATCCCAGAGAGCAGTTGAAGGAATGGCCTGGAATACTGAAGACAGAGAAATATAAGTTTAAAACTGTTGCTTAAAGTTATGTCTGCACTCAAGGATATAGAAATATGATGAAATAGTTACATACAGCCAGATCAAAACCTTTTTTCCTGGCTATTAATGCTAGGAACTCAATTTCTTATTTGAAAAAAATGAAGAAGGATTCATTAATATGCTCTGTAGAGAACAAACAAAGCTGAGGAAAAGCATTATAGGATCCCACTGGAGAGGAAAGAGACAAAAACCATTTCAGAATTCTTTGGTCAATTCTTACAGGACCTGGTTCAAAGTCCATTTTCCTCCTACAGAGGGTTTCCTTCTGATTCCTTCAGTAGCCTGGATGTTATTTCAGGCTCTTATTTCTTATGTTTCAGAGCGTTGATGGTAAATGAAACCTATCACTATAAAGACATTCATTCGAAATTGCCCAGTTCCTCTGTCACGTAGCACCATGAGTGAGGATGGACAGTAACGGGATAACTGATACTCCATTTACCACTGGCTATCATTAATTAGGATGAATATTTGCAGATCATAATTTACCTCAGAGGCTGATCACTGTTTAATAACTTCTAAAATAAGTTTCCATCTTGTTTCACATCTCCATGCATGGAAGTCTCATACAATAAACAATTACGTGGTACTCGGAGCCAAGTGTTAGCAATGCAAAGCCACAGAGGCTCCACAAGTAAAACTATGATTCTATGAAAGTAAAACTGGTAAATTGTTTCTGTTTAACAGTGGTGCCCTTCTTTTTATAAAATAGGACTAGGGAGGAAGGTGGTATCACTCCCTCACTGCAGCCTTTTCTGCTTGTTGGTTTAAGCCCAGCTGTAATGTTATTTAAATGTTGGTTTCTGGATTTGATTGAATGTGCCTTTATTGAGAGACGCAATGCTCTTATATGAATGTGACACAGTTTTCTTTTTCCAAGGGAAAACAAACCTATTCAAGCCACTTAAAGAAATGTGTAAAAGCTACAGTGAACTTAATTTAATCTGAGTGTATGTTTAATCACCTTTAAGGCACTTAAGGGATTTTGTTGATTTATGTATTTATTAACAGGGCTTCTTTTAGATCCTGCTTCATGAATACACAACCCCTTCAAATTAAGAGTAATGTTTTGGGTCTATTCTCTCTTTTGGCCAAATCTAGTAATTCCTGGAATGGGCCATACAGCATACGTAAACTGCTGAAGGCCCAATACCCTGCAGAGCTAGAAAACCACTGGGTAGGTAAAAATGGGACACAAAAATGGGAGGTGACGTGTTTTTCCTTGGCTGGAGCAGAGCTGTTTAAGGATGAGTGGTTAGCCCCTGCCAATTTAGCCTGTGCTTTCCTTCCCTCTTGAAGCACCTCTGTCCCAGGAGCACGTCATCCCTCCTTCCTTGTGATGTTAAGGAGTTTTAATGTAGGTAATACTGCCTTCAACTAGGTGGACATATTTTGAAGGCCTTAGATCATGTTTTCAGCTGAATCTAGGCAATGTAATTTATTTCACCCAGACTTAGGTACATACACATTAGCTTCCTATTTATAAGGAAAAAAACTGAAACCCCTATTACCTTCAAAATTTTGAAAATACACGTTGGCTGTGTCTGTGCAACATAGTTGTCCAAAGTAGATATATTTCAAGGTAGTTCAAAGATTTATTCCAACCGTAGATCTTAAAGCTGTTCTCAAGCAGAGGAAAGACAACTGAATGAGTTTGCATATATGCCCAAACACAAACACCTATACCATGCTCACAGCAGTTGTTAATGGACTTCATGGGCCTGAGGTGGTCCTGGGAACGTCCAGCATCTCCAGGTCTAACCAAATCTAGTCATTTTATCCTTTAATTTGATTTTACTGGTAACCTTCCCTGGTCCCCTGTGAAGTGCACAGGGACCTCAACTAATGTGCCTCTGCTCTGCCTGAGGCAGACGGAGTCAAGATTCTCCCACCGAAACAGAGACTTTCTTCCAGTGAATTCTGCAGGAACTGGGAAACTCTCCTTGTATAGAGAAGGGATGAATCACAGTCCCCTCAGCTCTGTAAAATACCCCTCTCCAGAGCCAAGAGTTGTTTGATGCAGTCCGATGAGAGGTCAGTCTTGTGAGAAGAAGCTCCAGGCCCAGGGGTGCCTCCATGGGAGTGAACTGAGCTTCACCAAGGGACAGGCCGGGAAACGCTCCCCTCCCTCCCTCCGCATGGTCTGATGGCTCCCTGAAAGCACCGTCACATCTCTTTATCTTGAGGATAAATACCGATAAGGCTGCTGTGTCGAGTGGAGCGGTGAAGGGGAGCGGAGGCGGAGGGGCCGCCACAGAGCCATCCCAGCCCTGACAAATCCCAGGCACGGCAGCCCTCTCAGGCACTTGTTACAAGCACATAAACACTTGCTGTTTCAAGATACGGGAGAAGGGCAGCAGCTGAAAACAAGCTAAATCAGAGGGCCTGTGTGACTCTGCTATTTATCAACTCCTAATTAACTGTTAATTTGCTGGTCTCTAAGTTCAAGCACGGCCCTAATTCATCATAGGCAACAATGACAGTGTCAGGGCCGGGGGAAGGTGCTCCCCACAGCACTTCAGCTCTCCTCTCATCAACAAAATTACGTGACATGAAGCAATTCATACTGCTGTCCACGGCGGAGATAAGACTGGGTGTAAAATGCAGGAGCATGTCGAGGCAACCCGGGCAGGATGGAAGCACGGGTGAGATGGCTGCCATGGTGGGACTGCCACTGCAGAGGGACAGGCTGGGAGGTCTCCTGGCAATTTTAGACTATCGTTTCTGGTTGTACCAGGAGTTAGGAACTAAAGCAGTCCATAAGAATCGCTACAAACTATTTAGCCCCAGCAGAGTAGTGGTTATTTTTTATAATTCTTTGCTTGTGCATAGAAAATGGTAGGGCCAACTTCTACACACCTACAATCTTATCACATCATCTTTAACACATTATGGCTCCATAAAAATTATCTCTCCAATGCATTATCTCTCTAAAAAAAAAAAAAAAAAAAAAAAAAGAAGAAAGAAAAAAAGAAAGACTGCTCTTTTTTCCCCAAAAATGTTTTTCCTGTGACCTAATACAATCTTGTAGGGCTCCATTGCAGGGCTCTCCCCATTGGTACCTTCCTTAAAATTTCTTCACTGAAAAGGTTGTCAAACACTGTAACAGGCTGCCCAGGGAAGTGGTGGAATCACCATCCCTGAAGGTATTTAAAAGATGGGCGGATGTGGTGCTGAGGGACATGGATTAGTGGCAACTTGGCATTGCTGGGTTAATGGCTGGACCTGGTCTAAAAGGTCTCTTCAAACCATAAGGATTCTATGATTCTTCCTAACAAGGTGTTTAGTACAGCAACAGGCTCCATTTGGGTGATGGGTTCAAGACCCGTTGGATTGGGCTTGCAGCCCCCCAGCCCTACAGATGTTAATCCGTGGGAATATTCCCACGGATTTACCAAACGCTTAAAGTTAAGAGCATACCTAGACATCAGGCTGTAAATGCTGGTGGTAGGAAGCAGGGTTTATGTTGTATCTGGAACACTTGTGGCACTTTGTAAACAGCTTTTAATAGTAATACATGTTTGCATTTTGTTATCAGGCTACGTACTCCCTGTTTCTCCTCAGCACTGTGATCTGCACTGCTATCCCCACAAAGCTGCCAGCATACACACTGCTGAAGTTATCATTTTCACTCTCGTTATCAAAATATTTTAAAAAGAGCAGCAGCAGAAGGAAAATATTTTTCCCAGAAGAGCTAAGACGAGGAAGACTTTTAACATAGAGGCCTCATGAAGAGCTCATGACATTTATACACTTTGTGCCACTTCGTATCCCCTTGTTATAACACCTAGTTAAGGTTTTCCCTTTACGGTCTTTCAGGCATAGAGCACCTTATTAATGTCAGGCCTCCAGCTCTCCCAGGCCAGGCTTGGCTGCTGCCTGCTTAAATGAGCCCTGCCTTCCAGGGGATAATGATTTTGGGGGTGCCTTGAATTAAAGTTAAGGGGCAAGTTACACTAGTTAAGAGTGCTTTTTGTGCTCTGATAACAGAAAACACTTTATTGTTTACACTGAAATTTGGCAGGATGCTCAAGTATTTATTGCAATCTTGGGAGCTGGCGTGTTGCTTGGCTAAACTGGCTTTATTAACACTTGAAAATCTCCTGCTGCACAACAGTAGCTTTTCACTGGGATTTCAATAAACTCATCTGCATTGAGAGGTGACCTGCAAATCCAACACCTCCCTTTTCTCTCTATTGCGTCTTAGATTTGGGGAAAATTGCTCCAAGTCCAAATAGTGTAGCTCATGTTCGTGTTTGCAGTTGGACTGGTTGAACCCAAATACAAATGGCTGGATCAGAAAAGATGGTATTTCTGGTTCAATAGGCTCGGAGGCAAATTGCCTTGCTTCACTATAGGATTGATGGCGCTAATTCAGATGAAAGGGGAGTCGGGGGTGTGGATTCACAAAGGCAAACAGACAAATTTAGGAAGGTTTTGTGATTTACTGAATCACTTGGAATTATCCAACTCACCTCTTGATTAGACTTCTTGCTTCTGAAGGATGGACGAATTGCATGGAAGGAGCCCAGAGGTGCTGAAGGTTTACAGCCTTGTGTGTACAGCCTGTTACCGATTGTATTCTGAGCTGATTAGTGTGATAAAAATATAATCATTGCATTTACCAATTTCCTTAGACTTCCATTGAATGATTGTTTTTCACATCATGTTGTTTTTCTAGATCAGGGTAATTTGTTAGGCCTAGTAGGCTGCGTTCACTTTGCAACCAAAAGTACAAAATTAATTTCATAAATGCAGCCACATTCGGGAGCCACAGGCAGGTCTGAAGGTTGAAAAACCCTGGTGAGATGCTTCATCATTTTTCTGCAACACTCCACAGCATCCAGATTGTACTGCTGAGCCCTGCTGAGCTCCGTGACAGATGAGGTGGCACCAACAGAGTGCTGAGCTTGTGTCACTGCGGTGTGCACAGAAACATAGGGGTAATAGATGGGCAAGGGCTGTAGGGCTATGACTGACAGAGAAAAATCCTGTCCTCTAGGTATTGTCTTCATATGGTGGTGTCCATGAGCTCAGCCACAAGTTACCGAATAAAAAACTGCACTAAGAGAGGGACCAATTTAGTAAGAAAAATTAGGAGGGCAGTGTTGGCTTATTTTTGCGATAGCACAGGAGATACTTCCACTCAAACTTCGTTACAGCTTTGTCTTCAAATCTCTGAAGAGGAAGTCAGAATGATTGCGCTTCCTACACAGGGAATTTGCATTTTCAGCACACAGGTTGTTGTATTAAGAAAAGTATGTGGGGCTTTTGTACTCTCATGAAAATGATGAACAGCCTTGCACCTTCACAGGAAGGAAATGTACTGCCTCTGGAGGATCACAATCCTACAGCAAATTGCCAATGAGCTGTGAAGGTGAATACTTGTCCCCTGAGCCTGCAGACAACACACAGCCTGCTCCTTGCCAGTTCTGGGTGCTGTGATGGTTTACAGTGATATAGTCAGTGAGGCTCAGCATTTTGGGGCCAAAATTAACAAAGATACGTATTCACCTAGTAGGCACTTGCCCCACTTACCCACCACCCCTCTTTCTTCCTGGTAACATATATGTGCACTGCTGTTTCTTGACCCCAGAAAACTGGATATACCTGCATAATATACCTGCCCTCATGTATAAGCCACCTTTTTCTCTGCTACGTTCTAAAATACTCATTACTCAAGCTTTAAAAATAAGTTTAAAATATGCATTTATTTCTTCTAAGTAGGCACCTTTAATGTGATCTTTCAGCGTACTTGGGCATCTAGAAGCCAGATTCAAGCTGGCACGGGTCAGCAGGGAATTTCCTGGTAAACAAGAAAAACTTTGGGGTAGTTTCCTTGGTTTCAATCCAACGGAGGAGGCAGGTACAGACAGCAGTATATGGTGGAACAGCGGTGGTGGGGGGAAGGAAACCTGGACACCAGGCAACCCTTCCCCTTCTTCACTGGTCCCGGTGCGAGCAGCACTCGCAGTCAGTATTGGACATCTGCCTTGCTGGTTGGTGGCCTTGGGAAGAACAGCAAAGTTTTCTTGTGCTTGTGAGCGCTACAGAAGGTCTTTTGACAGTGTTTCATCAGTGAACTGTGGGACATGGGTATTTCTCCAGACTTTACCATAAGACTGCTCACTGCAAAGACAGCTACGGTATGCGAGAGGTGTGTTGGGGAGGGGAGGTAGACTGACATCTGATTTCTTTGTCTTTTTTTCTTCCTCCACAACCAATGTGTAAACAATCAGGTCAGTTCATAGTTGAGCTTTGTTATACCTGTGTACTGGTGTCCTAGGTGAACTGGGATTTGTGTCTGTTCTTAAGTTTAAAGTGGAGACACATTTGTTTGCAGTTACAAGTACATCAGTTATTACTCATTAATTGTCTGTCTTTGCAGATGTGGCATTGTCTCATAGCCATTAATTGTGCTTTCCAAATAATCTTTAGTTAAGATTTAGGATGACAACTGCTTTTTAGTAGTGGGATATATAAAAAAAAAAAAAAAGAGAAAAGTCTCTTTAAATGGTTGTAAACCCCCCAGTATTCCATCATGAAAAGGAAAAATTACCTACATACTTTGTGTTCTTAGGCACTAGTGCCCTCTCTTCCCAGCCCACTTTTCATTAGCGTGCCAGACAGACAGTGAATTGCCAACGGAATATAAAATGCAATAAGCTTCTAATTCATTTTGATGACAGCTTCCATCCCCATAATGGGTTCAGCCCACTTAATGCAGCTGTTGACAGCCAGCCATTATGAGAAGTGTAGGAACAACAGGACTTCTGTATTTTCTCAAGTTCTATCAGATAAATCCTTCATTAGGTCCCTCTCCCTTCCCAGTCGATGTATATGCAGATATCCTTCCCTGAAATAAATATTTGCATGAAGGCAAAAGATGTTAATGAATTCCTAGTTAATGAGTTCCAAGTGAAATGTTATGTTTTGGTTCTTTTTTCATACAGTTCTACCTCAACTATGTGCATGTATCCTGAGGAGTACTCACTTCTGAAAAAGTACATGCAAAAGAGTTTTTCTTCCCCTCTGTTTCCCTGAGTCTTGTATGTCTATGAAGTATGTCAGAAGATGCGAAATTCAAACTTCAAGTGGAAAAGCATGATGTATATTCTCTGTTGCCTTTATTTCAGTGATTAGAGGTGGAGACTGGCCCAAAAAGGGACTCTGGAGACTGGATTCAGTGTTGGCATAGGACTGTTTTGGTCCCCTGCATCATCCCAGATGATCCTCCTGTTCCCGCATTGCACAGTGGTGACTGCAAAGGAGCATCTCTGCCCTTCTCATGCCTCTCAGGGGTTCAGCTGTCTGCCTGGAGATCCCGTAAGCATCTCAGACACCACACACACCTCACATAGAATATCACTGTGTTTAATGCCCACCATACCTCAGCTGGGAACTTTGGGTGCCACCATAACTGACTCCAGCGTTACTGTTGTAACTGGATCATATTCTGGTGCTGGAGTTCACATGTCAAGCTCTGTCCTGTGATAGAGACCAGGGAAGGACTTTGCTGCCCTTGGCAGGGGAAGCACCAGAGACCCCACCCCGGTTGTAGTGGCCGGTTGTAGTGTATGTATGCAGCACATAATCCTCCGTGCCCCCGTGACACTGTTCTGCCTCTGGAAAATAAAATGCTTTTTATGAGACTCCCCTGCGAGAGAAATGAAATAATAAAATTGGATAAATAAATTGATTAAACAAAGGCTCTGTCACTTAAATGAACAATATAAAAAAGACCTTTTAAAGATGGTGAACATTTTGTGCTGAGAAAGCTACATATCCAGCCGACCGATGGCATCCTCAAATTTGCCTGATTATTTTGACTGATACTTTGTTTTCTCTCTACATCTCTAGATCTTCTTTAGAGTGACACTTAAATACATCAAAATGATTTAAGACCTACTTCATCACCACGTTATCCCTTTCCTTTGACCAGAGCTGGAGACTTCACTGTTAATTCATTCATCTGCAGCAGGAGAGGAAGAGTCCCCTTAAGCTTCCTTATCTCTCCTTTCAAGTTTGCCTGAGACAAATCTAGACTTCCCAAAGGCCCTTTTTGTAAATACACACTCTATCTGGCTCGGTGATGTTCATGGGTTGTCAGTTGCTGAACACCGTAATTAGCAAATTCAATTAACGGTGGCTTGAAGATGTTCAGCATCTTTACAGGATTGATCACTAAGATTGGGAATGGAAAAGTGAGCTCTCCTAAATAAAAAAATGCCTGTTTCCATTAACTGTAGATAAAACTAGACATTTTCACCTGTGTTTTGAGCAGCAAATACTTCAGTCTTTGAGAGGCTGTTAGTTAAGAGATGAGGTGTACTTCCATGACCTAAGTTTGGTTGCTCTTCTTCCCTGTTCCTTTTCATACCTGCTTTCTTTTGGTGTCAAGATTAGAAGTCTTTGCTTTCTTTATCAAATTATATTCTGTATTGCTGGCAGGTAAGAAAATCAGTATGAAGCGATCGCTTTTGATTGCCCTGGAATTTGAACCAGTATGTGAAAGCACGGTAAGCAGTGTGTCCTAAATCCAAGCAAGGTCTGTGCCACCTTGACTTTCAGGAACTGAGGAGAAATTACTGGTACATTTGGAGCAGGGGTCGACCCCACAGTTATTTGCTAGTTTTCATGAGCAAGCATGGGAAACAACATAAATGGTAACAGGGTCTTAGTCAGTACCTCCCTGGGCACAGAGCTGGTTTTCAGGCAGCAGTACAACTGATGCTGTGTCCATTTCATGTGGGCAGTTCCTGTAAAAGTAGCCTGGGAAACCTGGGCCAAACTTGTGCTTTGGTTTTGCTTTGTGGATGTGCTCTGAGGGCACACCAGGGTAAGGGGAAAAGGAATGAGACTTCTGGTGCTGGAGCCCACATGTCAAGCTCTGTCCTATGACAGAGACCAGGGAAGGACTTTGCTCCCCTTGGCAGGGGAAGCACCAGAGTCCCCCAAACTGTTTGTAGTGTCCTACAGTAGCTTTGGTTAGTGCTTGTGAAACTTCCCTGGTGGATTTCTGTCAAAGAACGGCTGAGGAACCCGTAAAAGGTTCCTTATGGACCTGCTTATGGACTCAGGGTCTCTAGGCATACCTTTCCAATAACAACTTCAGGCGATATAAATTCAATCTCTTGGGGGTCCATAAGCATAAGTTTGTAGTGCTATTCTTGTTGGGTCTCCAGATGCTGCCCCAGAAGGGCACGGGTTCATATCTCCCTCTGGCAGCTCAGAGTTCCTCTGAGTTAGAGGAAATGAAAAGCTGCACCTATGGGTGATGGTTGTCTGTCCTGTAGAACCTTCAAACCCCCAAGTCTAAGGAGCAGGACATCACCCACCACTCTGTCTTTTCTTTTTTCTTCCTGTTTCTGTAGCCTTTTGAAAAGCAAAAGACTGAGAAATGTTATATAGAAGGACTCACTCTTGAACCAAGATGCTACGGACAAACTTTGCTTGATTCACGCACAGCAGGTTCTACTGATACCTGAACCATGTCCTGCCTCTGTGGACTACATCAAGTCCAGAAAAGAGATTTTAATTACCTAGTTACATCCTCACCCCAG
Source organism: Numenius arquata (assembly GCF_964106895.1). Classification (NCBI taxonomy): domain Eukaryota; kingdom Metazoa; phylum Chordata; class Aves; order Charadriiformes; family Scolopacidae; genus Numenius; species Numenius arquata. Next base: position 23,355,336 of record NC_133583.1, read on the forward strand.
CCAAGTAAAGTCCTCTTAAATCTGTAATTTATGGAAAAACTGGAGGAGAAAACAGACTTTTCACCTTTCCTCCCCCCAAACCAGCGAACCTTCAGTGCGAAGGTACCGTACGCTGCACACACTGTTTGCAAAACCCTTCTTCCACCTATACACAAGGACAACTGTGTGCCTGGACTCTGCTGCACAGCTCCAGATTTGAATAAGAGCATCATGTCTGCATATGTGAAGTGTATTTAAAAACTATTGTTAGTGGGATCAGATTAGCAGTAATTTAATTTTAATGGGGATGTTTATGCTGAAACATCTACAAGTACGAAGAGCCACAAATCAATCTGCCTTTAATTAATTCTCTTGATAAATCAGTTTCTCAGACTGCACCAAATTACCTTAATGAGAAAAAATCCTTGTTTATATCAACAACATTTAGCCAAATGTGGAATGTTTATAGCAATAATTCAACAATGTCCTTCAAGGAGCACAAACAACAATGATGAATGTTCAGGTTGTGCTGCTCTTTCTGTTCTCTTGCCTCCCATCAAATAAATAATATGTTTAGTTTAAAAATAAATGGCGATGTTTTGGGTAAGCAGTAGTATTGCTGAAGGGGAAATGGGCTAAATTATAGCACTGAATTATTTGCTTAGGTAGGCGAAAGTCCCACCTAGTTTGAAACAGACTGTGCACAGATCCTTTATAAATCAGACTTGCCCTGAGGTTTGGCTTTATTTTAGGGACAATTTGGTTAATTTGTTCCTTTAAAAACAAAGTAAACTTTAGGTAAAGCTCGATGGGTCTTAGAAATTCCTTCCTCTCTTCCAGCACCGCTTAAGTGATCCTGCTGGATACACCTGCTGGCACCAGGCACCAGGCGCTCCCTGTGGGTTTCCTGCCCAGGCTCCTGGCAGTTAGACAGGATCCCACAACTTGCCACAGGGATTCAGAAATGTCTGGAGGTATTTAAAAGACATGGTGCTGAGGGACGTGGGTCAGTGGTGGTTTTGGCTGTGTTGAGTTGGTGGTTGGACTCGATGGTCTGAAAGGTTCCCTTCCAACCCTGACCATTCTACAATTCTATGATTTAACTTGATTTTCAGTATGTGCAGCTGCCTTTCCCTCCATGTCCTCACTCGGTGCTGTCGCCACGAGGGCAGCACCCAGGTGAGATGGGCACAGGGAGGTAGGCACCGTGTGACCAAACACAATGGCTTTGCTGTTGCAGGTGGAGGCTCTTGGTCAAGACGTTAACATTTCTGATATTGAGCAGAACGTTTTGCCGTTCTGTGGGCACAGAATTTGCTAAGTTCAATGACAGTTCAGGTTGGGAACAGAGGAAAAGGAGGAGGAAGGTGCTTATAAAGAAGATAAGAAGAAATTGTTGTGGGAAAGAGACTTGTTCAGCTTCTGCCTTTTTTTTTGTGAGGAGAACCCAGTCCTTCCTGAGGGTGTAAGGTTGGGGCCACAGGGTTCACCTTTATGGAGATTTTTACTGCTTTGCTTCATTGCTTATTTCTTCTTTTTAATTAGAGCAAGGAAGCTATATATGGATCTGTTTGTGATTAGGGCTAAGCAAGGCGTCCTCAGCAAACAGTTTTTGCTAATGAACTTTGTGTTTTTCTCCGAATTTTTTTAAAATTGCTCTTACCAACATAATTGTTGGAAATTTAATTTCTCTCAGCTCTTAATTTGTGAGCATACTTTATAAGGAGTTCACAGCATTTTTCTTTAGTTGGAAATCAGACATTTGGTGTTTATACACAAGTTAACGTCTTTTTTCTTTTTCTTGTTTGAGTTACCATCCTCCTGAAAAGGCTTTGTGAGTATTTGCTTATGTTTATGAATTCAGTATTTTCTTTCTGCGGATCTTTTCCCAATATCCACTTTCAGGACCATTCCTGCCCAACACAAGGTTTGCCCCAAAAGTTTCTGAAGGATGCAAACATAAAAAGGATGCAAATATGTATTAGATTAATTGGTTTTAAAGAACTGAATGGATGAACCAAATAAAATCTTTCTTCCAGACTTGTTCATCATATTTAATAACACTGATTATCACACTGAATGAAAATGGGAGTCCTTTGGCTCTCCTTTCTGTCCTTTTAGTTGTACAGTACAGTTGATTTGGCTTATAACTGTGAATATTTCTGCACAGATGTGAAGAAAAATTATATTAATCCTAGTGAACCATAGGCGTTTCACAGTAAAAAGTCCATGCTTGAAATAAACACCAGAATCTTTTATGTTCTTCTTGTAATATTATGTCTCGTAGAAGGAAAAAAGTGCCCTTGTAAGAGCAGTGCTCAGCACCGATGAAAATTATCTTTATCCTTTCATTTCTATTTGCTCTCCCTTTCACTTTCCAAAGTGACTCAAATCATTCCTGGGGAAAAAAAAGGGGGACTTTTTTATTTAATAAATCAAAATTAAATATAAATAACACTTTGCAATTATGAGTGTTTAAATTCCAAATTTTTTAGGCTAATCACTTTCAGAAACAAACAAGAGATTGAATTTATATCGCCTGCAGTTGTTATTGGAAAGGTATGCCTCGAGATTGCTAAATGAAGTCAGTCCCAGCGCAATTATGATCACTCAAGCATGCTTTCAACGTATCGTGCCAAATTAGGTAGATTTGAGCAATTTGACTTCCTGTAACAAATCTCTGGGGCACTTTTGAGAAAGTACAGACTGTTTACAAACACTCTCGGGTTTCAGGAGTAACGGGCGCAGCGGCAGCACACAAGCACACACCTGTCAAACCCTGACAGCGCCAGCTTCTCATGCCACATGTGCTGGAGAAAGACCTCACTCTCTAGGTTTTGTTATCCTTTATTTGCAATTTAAAAACTGAAAGGCCACCAGAGTTTTAATTACCTTGGACTCAGTCTTTTGAAAACCAAAAATGCTACAATCTGTTAAATGTAAGTATTGTCGGCTTTCTGTATTCCTTTTTTTTTTTCTTTGAATTTTTTTTTTTTGTTGCCAGAGTTGAACTATTCTCTTCCCTTTAGCATAAAAAAAAGCAGAGATTGTGCATCTGGACTCTGTAGAATGGAGGTATAACAGTTTAGCTAATGTTTCTGAAGAACTGCTGTTGCCCTGCTCCGGATCCAATATAGATGGTCAGTACTTCTCAAAGCACAAGTTTCAGCAGAACCTTAGTTGGTGGCAGAGATTTCAAAACCAGCACAGCCATTTTAAGACATGTATTTCCCACTGAAAACAGACAAAACTTCCAAAGAAGATAAAACTGAATCTTGCAGAATATAGTAAAATTGTTCTTATATCATGATTACCAGCTGTGTAGAGCCCTGTTCTGCCTGAGACAGGGACAGAGTTGACATAACACCGTTAGTGAACAGCACATGGTTTTTTTCCTGTTCAATGACACTAATGTAATGACAATAATTGTCATTAATTAACAGTAATGATAATAGTTTCTGGTTCAGGGCCTTGGGCTCAGTTCTGTACCTGTGCCCAACCAGCCCAAGTGCCCAATTTACTCCATAGGTAAACGTCGGTGGGCCTGAAGGCTTGAAGGTTACTCTCTAGGTAGGCATGAGTGGAGGTGCTTGCCTGGGTCGTGGCCAACATGCTCAGCACCCTGAAGGACTGAGCGCTAAAGAGGTGTTAAAGAGCTTAGTCTTCCCTCAAGCATTTTAGTTTCAAAAAGTAAGCTTTTTTACTAATTGTGTTGTTCAGCACCACGCTACTGCAGCTCCACCAGCGCAAGCATGCTGAGCTTCTGCTACTGTCCTCTTCATCACTGAGCTGCAGCAAGATCCTTCAGGTGATAGTTTTGTATAAATACAGTTAAAATGCAGTGCTTTGAAAAATGCTTCTCTTGGGGGAGGGAGAAGGAGGGTGGGCAGCTGGAATTAGAGCAGCCAAAGAGGGTGAGATGTATTTTAGCCCTTCCAAACTCACACAAGTCTGTTGCAGGAGCAGAATCTCCTTTTTAGTGCTTTTCTGTAAAAACTGTAGTCCTGTGTGTAATGTTAAAGGCTGGAAGTGGCACTCACATGCAGGGTCCTGACATTTTACTGCAGCACCAAACCCCTGTTGGGCTGGTTTCCTCTGCACCTCTCCTGCGCTTTTCATAATGTACATAGAGAAAAGGAGGGGTGGAAGAGGTGCCACAGTTATCTCATCACAGGAACTTGCTGTTTGTCAGCTTATGATACCTCTCACTTTTATAAATGAGAACCCAATACTCACTGAAATGTCCTGGTAGATTTTTTTTCCGTTGTTCTGTCTAACAACTGGAACGGCTTGATCTGGTAGAGAAAATAGGGACTCCTCGTTTTAGTACTTTTCTGTCTTGGCCTTTCTTGGATCCGTCTCTTAATCTGTTTTGCAATTTGTTCATGTCATTGGGTTTTGTGCGCTCCAGTTTTCTCTCAGCTGCACCCATCCTGCCTGTGGGATATTCAGCCCCTGCTCTGGGTCTGCAATTCCACTGCCAGGGTGTGTGCTTTGGGCCAGCTCTTCTCTTCCCACTTCAAGGCAGACAATCAGCTGTTCCTCAGGAAAATGTAAACTAAATAAAATGTCTTTGGCCTCCGGTCTGGGGTGCTGTGGTACAGATGTGCAGTGTGTTGAGGTGTCATCATGGAACCAGGAGTTTGAATATATGGAGCTGAAGAAACACACACCCTTGGAAGAGGATTCGTGTCCTGTTTTCTAGTCTGATACTGCGCTTAGAGGATCAGAAAGACCTATTTCTTTTTTAAATTGTCTAAGTTTAAAGTTTATGGTTGTTTGGGTCTGGGGGGTTTTTTGGACTCTGTAATGTAATCTGTCTCCCCTTCTGTAGCCCACCTAAACAGCAGCATCTCCACCCTGTGGCCATGGTCATCTGGGTTTTCAGTGGGCTGTTACATTAACTATAAATTTGTCCAGCCTAATGAGCATGTGGTCCTGAGTGAGCTGTGCTAGAGGCCTGGCATGTCTGAGTTTATTGATCAATTAAAAGCTAATTATACAATTTAATTCTGAAAGATAGTGGACGCTGGTTTAATGGTTGATGTTTTAGAGTTGTAGACCAAAACGAGCTGCATTGAGCTGGCGTTGAGGTGGAGCTGGTCAAGTATTGCCAAAACAGCACATTTGTGTGTGCTTCAGCTTCAGCTGGGAATCCAAACTTCAGAGTAATTGCATGGACAAGGGGGAGAATAGTCCGAGCCAGATTATTTGTGGGTGTCGTAGCAGCGGTATCTCCCAGCCTTAAAGGTATTTGCCTTATATTAAGGTGGGTGCAGGTTGGTGCCAGGAGCACATGGCAGTAGGGGTTCTCCTCTCCTGACCATGAAGCATTTGGGGACAGCCTCAGCATCCACGTCTTGACTGGCAGGAGGGGCTTTGAGAGCAAACTGTATCTGCTCTCTGCAACTGGATGGGTCACAATCTGAGGTGGAACAGCAGGGGAGGGTTAAAGTTTTTCTTGCCACAGTTCAAGCTTTGCAGCAAATTGGCAATAAAGAGTAAACTTTATAGGATTCTTAAATATATGTGATTATGGCTCCTGTGCTGTGCAAAATGGTGCTAAGGAAACCTAAGAGAAGGAGACCATAAAACAAGGGATAAGCCACAGTGATTTTTCACACTTCTATGGTAATTCATTGCATTGCCAACAATGCCAGAACAGGCGAGCAGAACCGTTTTGCTCCTGTTCGAGTGCAAAACCACCTTATTGTTTAGATCATGAATTTTTTTGTGCTTGTGAATTTCTTCATTATACAGAAGAAAATACAACTTAGCATGTTATGAAAAGGTATTCATTGTATAGTGCATAAACTAGATACATTAAGGTGATGTGTAACAGCCCTCGATGCTGCGAGGGCAGGAGCCTCTCTGCTGTGAGGACAGGCTGAAAGAGTTGGGGGGATTCAGCCTGGAGAAGAGAAGGCTCCAGAGAGACCTTACAGCAGCCTTCCAATATCTAAAGGGGACTGCAGGAAAGCTGGGGAGGGACTCTTGATCATGGAGCGGAGCCATAGGAAGAGGGGGAAGGGTTTGACACTGAAAGAGGGGAGATTGAGATGAGATTTGGGGAAGAACTTCTTTGCTGTGAGGGTGGTGAGAGCCTGGCCCAGGTTGCCCAGAGAAGCTGTGGCTGCCCCATCCCTGGAGGGGTTCAAGGCCAGGTTGGAGGGGGCTTTGAGCAACCTGGTCTGGTGGGAGGTGTCCCTGCCCAGGGCAGGGAGGGGCACTGGATGACCTTTAAGGTCCCTTCCAACCCAAACCATTCTATGATTCTATGTTTTGCAGGATATTTGCTGTGCATCGGATTGGGGCTTTTGCATCTACTGTATAAACATACAGTTTAGTGTATAGTGTCATTGCTCATTCTCACTGTTTGGTCCTATGATGGGAAAAATTATGTTTTAGCAACAACAGAGTAAGTTTTCTGCAAGAACTGGCAACGTATCATCATTTTTTATTCTTTTTTTAATATTTGAGGATTTTATGAGCGCCACCACCACTTGAAGAGTAGCCCAACTGTTCTTAATACTGACCACACCGTAACTGCAATACTCTTTCCTACTGTTAGTTTGCAGCTTTGCCCATCGCATCTTATGTCTCTCTGGGGCTCCTAAGCTCCAGCTCCAGTTCAGCATGCTGTGTATGGTAAATAAGCAGTAACAGATAACATCTAGAGTTATTTCCAACTTTGAACGTTTTTCCAAGAAATACAAAGGTCAAGTGGAGTGAAATTGTTTTTAAAAACAAACAGGCCAAGAAAGAAAAGAATTAATTGCAGGTTTGAAATAACATAATGACATCGGGAAATAGCAAACTGGATTTGTAGCTTGAATTCTTATTTCAAATGATTTATGTTCATCATATTTCTGCTTGTAAACAGAGATTAGAGAATAAACTTAATAAATCTCCCACTAAGGCATAGAAAAGCACATGTGCATTGCTAATGTTTTAAAGGTTCCAGTTAAAGCTCTAGATTTCGCTAACAAGCAGACACATTTTTTTGCAATGAAAGACGAGTAGAAAATACTTTCCTGTGAATTAATGAGCTAATTTTTGGATTACACTCACAGCTGTTACTACATGGGCTGGCTTTGGTCATTATAATACATTGTGATAGTCCCCCCAGTAAGGAGTGGAGTGGTCTCACAAGCCAGGAACAGTTCAAAGCTGTTGATTACGCGCCGGTCCTTGAAGGTCCCTGTCGCCCGCTTTCCACGATGCATGCTCTCCGTCTGCCAGAGCATCCACATGACAGAAGCTCGCAAGAAGGCCGGCTGGAGCAATGCTTTCAAGATGTCAGTAATCAGCTAACAGCAGACATTAAGAGCAACTATTACAGCCCTTGCCGTCCAGGTTTGGGGATTTCTGTCTTCCTTCAGGAATGATCAAACTTAATCTCAGTAATACAGAGCACAGCCTCTCCAAAAGAGATCCAGGCTTGTCATGTGTCACACTGTTTTCTCAAGCCAAAAATAAATATATATATATATTAATTTTTTTTTCCTTCAACTTCTACATTTCGTCTGCTGAAGCGTTTGAAATATAACATGCACACAGACCGGCTGTGTCAGTGAACCTAACCTTGCTGCAAGGCTTTAAATGGGAATCCTCTCCAAGAAAGGCCTGAAACACCGACCCATCACTACATTAACTTCACAAACCGTCAGAATTTGTCTTTCTCTTCTAAACTTTACTTCTATGAGCCCCCGGGTCCCCCTCATGCCTTGTGCATTATACACTTTCCATTAACAGATGCCACATGTTAACAGCTTTAGTAGAACTTATTAGGTTTAATGGGACGGTGGTAGGGAAGTAGCAAGCAGAATGATGGATAGTTGCAATTCATCCATTAAGAAAGCTTACTTTAAAAGTCTTTGTCGGTGTTTTACCTGTGTTTAAAGCATCTCTAAAGTGATCAATTAGCCAAGAACTTTTAAACAAAATTTAAACCTCAGGGCTGACTTGCAGCCTAACAGAAAGTATGAAAGATAAATGACTTTTGTAGCACCCTGGCATTTAAACTAGTGTATGTGTGAAGGGTAATTGCATCGTTTTATAGGCTTTCATTTACATAAAAAGGAAATCAGTGCTTGACATGTAACAAAGTTATGTGAGAAATAACCACATTTTGCTGTACTGCACACTAATAAAATTCTGTTTGTTTAAAATGGTTTGTTCATGAGACGGTTGTTTTCACAAACTGATAATATAAGCAAAGGGGAATACTTTATGGTCTGCTTTTTTTCCTTGTTCACTCCAAATGCTGTGTATGCTGCAGTGAATTTTATAGTAAAATGCTCTGGGCATCTACATTTGATAAATAAAATAATAAAATAAAATAAAATTAAATTAAATTAAATTAAATTAAATTTAAAAAAAAAAAAAGTGGCTAGTAATCTACCTTGCAACCAATGTTCTTCACTGTGAAATTATAGGGAAATGACCTTGTTATTGTATTTGAATGTAAATCATTGTACTTTTTTTTTCTTGGAATTATACAACTGGTTATCAAATTCCTATCAAAATCTTTCAGATTTTTAAAATGACATTTTAAAACATTTGCCTGAGTTCTATCTGGTGTTATTTGGAGGCATGGTTGGAGATGTGTAAATGTGTAGTGATTCATCTGCTTGTTGTCCAGTGAACTTAAACAGTCATGAGCTACAGCTGTAACCCCAGAGGCAAAGCAAAACACATTCTTGCTGCTGCCGTGATACCGCACCTCATCGCCAGTAGAGAGGTTCTGTAAGAAAATTATTTTAGTGAGGGTTCATGATCCCTCATCCATGTTCAGCGTTTATGATTTTTAGCTAAGTTGCTCTTTTGGGCAAATGTGTGTATCCATGTTTCCCTGCTCTGCCTGCTCCCTGCATTCCACAAGAGGGAAAAGGGCCTTAGTGAGAGGCAAAGCTTGTGCAAGTTTAGGCAATACGTGATTTGGCCAGTTTTTGGAAACAGTACCTTTAGGCAGAGCATCAAAAGCTTGTGTTTCACTCATCCAGTTCAGGCTTCTCCTAAAATTTTGGGGTAGTTCAGAGGAGGAGTTTTGAACTGAGTCATGTTCCATTTATGTGGTTTCAGTACACTGACGGCAAAAGCATTGGTGCATCAGGGTTTAAGACTGATTCCTCAGATTTCTTCTTGAAAATAATTCTTATCTCTTATTTTTCTGAAAGGTACAATTGTTACTCTGGGTAAGAATGATTTTGTTACTTAAATCATGGGATATGAGTAAGGGTATTTATATCCAGGCAGTTCCTTAAATGGGAAACAATGCGCTGGTGTTTGTTCTAATGCATTATTAATTTCAGTCTGCTGGATTTCGGTTCTTCTAGAGTATGAACCTATTGTCAAGAAACAGCAGAATTTTGTATACATTTAGATATATACGGATTCCCAAAGTTTGAAATGATATGATTTGTGCTCTTTGCAATATATTTACCCAGAAAGGTTTGGCTCAGATGGAGCATCTGGTTTTCAGCATGTTCCTAGTATTAAACCCAGTTTTGGTCTTGACATAAGAAGACCAAGTGACAGAAGGTCACATATTGAAGCTCTGACTCAGCTGGAATGGAGAACAGAGATCTTTCTGCCTTTTGCTTGATATGCTGCAGAGCAGCTCAAGTGCCCGTGGAGGAGAGGGTGCCTGGGCAGGTCACCCCACGGAGATCAGCAGGACAATTCATGCCACTAACAGGTCACCAGCAACACCCAGCCTGAATCAGAGATTAGCGCTCCAATCCCACGTCTTTTGGGGTGGAAAGTAGCAATAAATGTGTTGTTGACAGATTTTTCTGTTTATATCCCAGATCCTAGCCAGTCTCGAGTGGGATGTAGGCATGACATTCACTTTCCTTCCTATCACGAGAAGTGCAAAGATTTTCGTGGCTCCTGGTGGACAGAAAGCACAAGAACATATGAAGTTAGTGATGGAGACATGGTGGTCCTTGTCATCTTCCTATACAGAAAAGGCCATATATTAATGGTTAGAAAAAGCACTGGGGGCTTCAAGGGGTTCTGTAGAGTGAATTTCTGTGTGTGTATCTTTATGGGTATGGTGCAGGGAGAGGGGGAGAGGGGAGACTTGTTCACAGGTTGAGTCCCCTGTCTGTAGACCAGATCTGAAGACCTGCCCCCATGTGGTTGTTAGAAAATCTAAGTCCAGATGATTGAATTGAATATAGTAACTGCTTTTTTGTTTCAGTTTTAAGAGGGACAGCAGCATGCTGGGACAGCTCTTCAGCCTGTAACTGCAACTTCTTTTCTCATTAATGGAAATGTAGAGATTTCAGTAAGTTTGGGCTCTGAGCATTTATTTTTTAGCTATGTTTCAGCTAGAAATTTGTATAGTAAAATCATATGACTTTCCCAAAGCAGGTCTTATTGATTCTATGCCATATCTGCAAACAATTAGTCGAAAATGGTACTTATTTGAACTGTTATCATCTTAATCTTCCTATGCTAGAAAATTCCTAAGTCTCGAGCCAATGTTGTGACAGTTAGTTTATTATTTGATAACACAGGTATTCTGAATAACAACACTGCTCTGGATGCAGAGTGTCCTTTAATCAAGTGCAGGGCTGGAAACAGAAATTGTAGATGCATCAGTCTCGTAAGTGATAGGAAGTCATCAACACTGATTTGCTCCGCAGAAAGCACATAGTCAGTCTACGGTGTCTCTTTTTTCCCCTCTAGAAACTACCTGGAGTGCTTATACCAGTGCTCGGTGGAGCTTGCCCTTGCCCTGCCACTTCCTTTCTCCCCTCTTTCCCTTGTCGGAATGGGAGCAGATTTCCATAGTGCCTGGTTAAGGTAAGGTTTACAATTGCGTCTAGAATTACCAGAAACAGAAATGGTCCTTTAGGAAATACACATGTGGACATGAAAGCTATGTGTTAATTTTTGGTGCACACCATGAAGTAAATTTGGCGTGACTCTGAAATGAGGCACAATCATTGGACCAATTAGCTTCTTTGACAACTATTTTGTCTTCCCTAAAAGTTGTTCTAACCTCCCCAGCCACTGAGGAGTTTTAGGGAGATGCTGTTCCTGGACTCTGGCACTGATGATGTTCATACCTCTGATAACAGCTTTGCTCTGCATAGAGGTGCTAAACCTTGCAAGACGGATCACCTGCTCTCCTGCAGAAAATGGGATCCTCACATGCCTCAGAGCCTGACCATCTGAGCCAAAAAAATGACGGCAACATGAATGAGGTCCAGCTTTTGCCATCAGTAACAGCTCTGTAAGTTGGTTGAAACTGTTGTAGGTTTGCTTTTCTTCTTTTAAAACAACAATAAGTGTTTCAAATTAATACACGGTGTTATTGATGGGAATCCCGCCAAGGCCATGTCAACACATACAATATTGTCCTCTGATGGTACCTTGTGCTGGGTGATACGTTTGACATTTGTTGGGAATGGCTTTCCCAAATGTATCAACACCACATCTCCAGGCTGGGCAGGGAGGGGTGCAGGAGCTCTGATGGTCGCTCTCAGGAAAGAAGAGGAACCCAAGACCTGCAGGACTCAGCTGTGACCATGCTATTGACAGACCCTCAGCAGGAGGATTGTCCCTGTGGTGCCCAGGAGCTGTGCCGGGTAGGACCATGTGGAGACAGGGTGCACGTGGGGGTTTAAGGACTGATGCCAGGGAAGGCGGTTTCTGGTTCAAGTTGTGTCCAAAATGGTCTTGAGCTTTGTCAGAAGAGCTCAGGCTGTGGCTGAACAAACTGACTCATGCCTTTCACCAGCAAAGGTCTTTTGTATGCGAGCTGATGTGCGGGCTCTCCTACTGGGTTTTGGCGGACCTAGTCAGGGTGTAAAATGAAACACTCGCTGAGGGGTTTTTTGGTCAAAGCCTTAGGGTTAAAACAATTCAGCAAACAAGTGTTAAGATAAAACAACCACAAATTCAATATTAAACATCCTTTCTTGAAGCTTGGCATCACATCTGGGTCTGCAACCAGTATAGCAGGCTGGAAATCTGTAAATGTTAGATACAAACACCGATGGTCCAAACAAGCACCATCAGCCCTAACGTTTGCAGCCTTTGGCATGTGCACAGCATTCCTGCATATTCCGAGCTTGGTTCGTGTGGAGAAGGTGGGACCCACACCCGACGGTTCCAGGGTACTGCACTGACATGGAAATTATTCATTTGCTTTTTACAGCCCTGGAAATTCCTGGTGATCAATTCAGTTTGGGGATTGCATGGGGGCTTTAGGCCATACCTCCGCAGACACATTCTCTAATAACTGACAACTAACACACAGTATTTTATACTAGTATGGAAACCGATATTCTGTAACTTTCACAGCAGTGTCTAGAAAAATTATTCTCTGCTAAGATCGCTCATAAATTTCAATAGCACATTTATGTTTCAAATCTGCATTTAATTTAGTTTTAATAAGACATTTATAGTATGGCGTATTCACAAAATCCTAAATGATTATTAAAACCTGTGGAGGATTAACAGCTTCATAGCCCATACTGGAGATACCTACATCAGCTATTAACTTGCTTGTAGACACACTATTGCTGGCCTGGGCTGAGACGCTTAAACCAATGCCTTCCCTCCCAACAGAGGGGCCATGCACCGTGCACGGAATTTCCTTTGCTGCCCTGGAGCAGAAGAACTGATGTGATGGGCCAACCTCCACTGAAGCAACGTGAGTTTTACATCCGAGTTGCAGAAAGCCAAGTTTTCAACCCCCAAATTTCCTCATTTTTCAAGGCACATTGCAAGATTGTTTTAGTTTTAAAGGAAACAGCCCAGGCTGGTGGTGTGATACTGATATGACTGTGATTGATAGTTGTTTAAGAAATATGTTCTGTGTTTTGCACCCCTGCAAGGTCTGGACGAGGGGTAGAATTATCAGGGATTGTGTGGACCTCTGGACTGCAGTGTGGTCTCTCGGGTGAGAGCTTGCCAGGCAGCTTCATTCAAAGATTATATATGACATTACATATATTTATGAATGAAGATAATGCTGGAAATCTGTTAAATGATGTAGGCTACACCTGTAGATGTTTCAAATCAACAAACCATTCTGCTCTTTGTTTCTCCTCGTGCTTGGTGAGCAACCAGTGGACTTGTTTTTCTTCTGCTGGAGGGCACTCAAGGGTCTGGAATGGCCCTTGCTGCATTAAGACAAGCAAAATTATTACAGATAAACTAAAATTATTTACAGATAAATTATGGATCTGCCATGTCAGGCATGGATACAGGGTCTCGTGTCCCTGTGGACAAGCAGAACAAATATAGAGCAGGGCTGGACTTGCCCAGGGAGGGTGACGGGGAGGAGGACCAGGAGCACCTTGCCGACACGCGGTCACATTTCTCCTTCATAACCAGAGGATGTACATCTCCAGCCCTTCAGCAGGGGAGATTTAAACATTTTTATAGCCCTTAACTGAAATGTTTATGATACAATCAGGCTGAGCTGGTTCTCCCAACTGAGGATCAGCAGGCATGACTGGAGGGTCAACATCAAGGCTGTGGCTAAAATACGCACATTTGGTGTTAAAACTTCATTTTTTAACAATTTGCATTGAAACATGAGAATATTTTCCTAAGTTGGAGTAGATTTCTTCAGCCCACAAGTATTGCCTAATAGAAAAATGAAGCAGAGAGTAAGTTTTTGTCTACATATTTTGCACGTTGCCCCATCGGCTGCACTCCTGTTTTACCCAATCTGCAATACAATAGACAAAACAATAAAAGTATTAGACAAAATAACGGAGGGAAAACTTAAATTTCCTTGTCAAAATATCTGTTTATGCAAACCTGACAATGTCTCCTGGTGTGTGGCATGAAAAATGGGGATTATTTCTCTGGGTGCTGAAGAGGGGACACTGCATCAGTCGATCAGACCCGTCCGAACACGCCGAACTCTACCCCATGGCCTGATAACATCAGGTCACTTTATCCTGAAAAATACCAGCTAACAAGCCAGCAGCAGGAAGCTGTTGAAGCGTAGAAGAAAGAACGATAGCGTCATCTCACACTGCTCATAAAATAACAATACTTTTTTTTTTTTAATGTGACCCAGGCACAAAGCAGGATTTCCCTCGCCAAGCTGCAGTAGGAGCCTTTGTTTAACAACTAGAATAAGTGCTTAAGTTACTCATAAAATATTGCCCAGGTTTGACAAGTTTATCTAGTAGTACCGTTGAGATCCTCGACAACGGCGTTTTTGCAGTGCCAGCAGAGCATTTGATACAGGGATGGATGTATACTTTTTAAAGCGTTAATAACAGTTCCACGAGATACTCTCAGGCTGTCTGTCTTGAACTTATAACCACTCCTTTGTATTTTCTGGGTTCCTAAAGCCTCTGTCTCGGCTGGTGGGGGCAGGTTGTGCTGTGTGTGAGCCAGACATATTTCAGAGGCTGTCGCTTGGCTGGGATTAATCCCACAGCAGGGGGACACAGTGGGAATGGGGACTTTTGGGCACAATGAGCATCTGAGCAGGGTTGTACACCCTGTCTGAGTGTCTTTGGCCCATCTGTTCCCTCCAAAAAGCTGTTACTTGCTATGATCTGGGGAAGCTGTCACCATCTAATGAGCACTGGGTTGGTGGCAAGCAGAGCGATTGGCCTCCTTGATCAGCCATGGGCTCCTGTGATGAGCCTGGCTGGGCGTTGACTTGTCCTCTCCTCTGGTGACACAGCCATAAACCTGCACTTCATTTCTGTGGGTTTATGAGGACATTGTGGTGTAAAGGGTCATGTTTGAAGCTAAAAATAACTGTAAGCCAAAAGCCAGGCAGCGCCATACTGGAGAAGGCTCAGCTCGTCCGTGCTCAGGAACACCACAGCATTTGGTCCTCCCCCAACTAAATGCTTCGTTTAAATGCTAAATAGACAATTAAAATACTACTGTTGGCAGATACACAGCTACTGGTAACAAAGTGGGTAGGGGATAACAGAATTTGGGGTGAAATCCCAGCATGGATGGGTGGTGACTTAGTGCCCCTTGGCGTTGATATGGGGCTGGAGTGCAACGGGAGGAGGTTTTGGGTTCCCCTGCCTGATTTGTAGCTGGGCTGACACCCAAAACACAGAACTTTGATGTGAATTACAATCCAAAATTGCACCCGTAAAGAAACTGTAAAAATGTTCTCATTTCAACCCATTGGAAATACTCTGATCAGCTGTAACTAAAGCCTGAGGGCCCTTCCCAGGGCAGTGAATGCAGGTAATTCAGTAGACTCATTGCAACAAGCTTGGGTGTAGAACTGATGTTAAAGACATTCTTTTCGTTATCAAACCTTTCTAGTCCATTAGGATTCACTCAGGCATTCAACTTTCATTACTGTCTATGGTTTCTGAAATGTCACTCTTAGATTTTCTGTCAACTGTTCTTGAACCCCTGGACAGGGGAAGGGACGCTACGATGGATGAGGCATCTTTTAGCCTGTTGAGATTTTTTTTCTCCTTGAAAGAAAGAGAATTTCCATTGTGTAATGTGCGCAAACGAGGAAGTCCAGGGGCTCGGGACAAGCCGGTTCAGCCAGTTAACAACAGATTGTTTTCATTGCTCCAGCATGTCAGTGATTACATTAATGCTGAGCTCTGGCAGGGGCTGGATGATGATGGCGAGTGCCTCAAAACTGGCCTCCAATTCATTATTCCCCGCAAGCGCAAAGGTCAAGCGCCCGCGCCCCGGTGATTGGGCACCTTACGCAAAGTGCAGGTCCTGGGAGGAGCCCCTGACATCTTTGATTTTTCCCACACACAAACTGTTGGTACAAGATGTAATCTGGGAATGAAAGGGCCGCGGACAGGATGATTGGGGACAGCTGCTCCCCAGAGGCCTCCAACAGCAGAGCCCGAGCACTCAATACCCTCTGCTTTCCATGGCCTCGGGACAGGAGAGGTGTCAGGCTACAAAGAGGCACAGATGGAAGTGAATAGGATTAAGCAGTGCTGATTAACTATAAGTATTTTTTCAGTAAGGTAATGGCACTTAAAAAAAAAAAAGGGGGAGGTAGGGATAAAAGGAGGAGGATATGCCCTCACCAGCTTCCATCCATCACCTGAGGAGGACCAAGGCTGTGCCTGAGGTGGGTCACCCGTGTCTGCAGGCTTGTCCCTGCTGAGCCATCACTTGGCTTCGAAGAAAAGAGGTCTTGAAGGAACCCTCCCTGCCCTGCCTCTGCTAATTAAATGATTAATAGAAGAAGACATGGTCCTTTGTACAGATAGATCTCAAACCCACTTGAGTTTCCAGCAATGACTCTAGGAGGTTTTGGATCAAGTCCATGCAGTGCAAGAGCTTCTCCCTTTATTTAACTAAAGCGCACAGGCATTTTTTCATTTCTTCTGCAGGTAGAGGGGATTCCAGCAGGTCTTCATTGCTTCCCTGGTAGCTCTTCTCTGGTGGTGAAGGCCACGTGTGGATAAATCCTGCTGACCTCTAAGGGGAATGACTCTTTGTTCACCACAGAGGGTTCTCCCAATTGGATTTCTTTTATCAAATCTTAGATATAATAAAGATGGATGAAGAATAAACGTAGCTTTTGCTTGATTCTCTTCTGATGTAGATGGATGATGCTCAATTTTTTTATAATCAGTTGCTTTGATGCTGTAATAATAGCTCTTAAGTCTGAGGAGGCGGAAAGGTGTTTGAACCAATGGTGTGAAGAGTCTGTGATGTTGTGATCAGGAATCATGGAATCACAGAATTGTCAGAGTTGGAAGGGACCTCTGGAGATCATCTAGTCCAACTCCCCTGCTGAAGCAGGATTGCCCAGAGCACATCACTCAGGACTGCATCCAGGTGGGTCTTGAAAAATCTCCAGAGAAGGGGACTCCACATCCTCCCTGGGCAGCCTGTTCCAGGGCTCTGGCACCCTCACTGGAAAGAAGTTTTTCCTCATATTTAAATGGAACTTCCCATGTTCCAGCTTGTGCCTGTTGCCCCTCGTCTTATCGCTGGAAACCATTGAAAAGAGTCCAGCTCCTGATGTGCAGAATAACTGAACTGGTTTCTGTTTTGATTAATCTGTGTCATGTGGTGGACTTCGGCTCAGACCAACAGTTAATTTTAATTAATCTAGAATGCATGTTTGTTATTGGCATGTCTGTGTTATTTGTCTCTCCTCTCAACAGCTTTCTCTGTGCTTATGAGGCTCTGCAATGCTCTGACTGTCAGCAAAATCTGATATTGAAGCAGTGATGCTGTATCTTGTTAAATTTCTATTGCTTATGTCAATTCTCCCCACCCCCTTAAATAACCAGTTAGATCAGAACCAACCAACAAGTGCTTTAATTTTCCTCTAGGTTTACAAAGTCACTCATACAGGGAGGTCTTATGCTTTTGCACCCAAAGTAACCAACCGGGAGCAGTGAGGAGCTCCTGGATTCCCAGTTGCTTCTGCTGCTGTCGAACCCTCCCTCACGCTTTGCCATATACTTAAAGGTCGCATAAAGAAGGCTGAGCTAATCCGAAAGAGGAGGAATGTCCAACTCCATTAACTTTACTGTAACCTGAGAAAACTCTTTCCAGATTGTTTGTGGGCAAATTGCTCTTGTTAATGGCCGGTGTGGAGCTGGCAATGTCGCTGTTCTTGCTGCCACCAGCCCCCACCTATTCACGTGGCCCTCACTTTGCAGCCCTTATTCTTTCTAATCGCATGGTAAAAAGGAGCCAGAGTAGTGTTGCTGGTGAGATATTTCAAATTCTGCAAGAAATGGGTTGGCTTTAACCAGGGTTTTCTTCCATGAATGCAGCGTTTCTGTGCCTGGGATGGTAAAGTTCTAGTTAGCAATAGGATAGTCGTCGTAGTTTGATAAAATATATTTTGATTAAAAATTAATACCAAACCACTGCAAATACACAGATGCTCTCACGTTAGCGTGCCAGTGAAATACTGGTGAACTATTATCTTGGTCATTTTCCATCACCACCAACTTGTGTTGATGACTTTTGGGATGAAGTATTTAGTTTAATGGGAATTAAATTATGAGTGCATTTATCCTGCCTTCACTAACAAACAGACATCAAGCAATAATGACAGCCCCTCTGTTCTCCTCTGGGTGAGTTCTCTTCTCTCTTCTCCTCTGGGCAAGGACATGGGATGCACGGAGGCGCATCCCCGAGGAAGACGTGGGAGCTGCCGGGGCAGGGGCGGACGGGAAGCATCAGCCGCTCTGCTCCTCCTGTGGCTTGGTTTGTCTGCCTCCTGTGCAGAGAGCATGGGATGTACTTATTGCTTTCCAAATTCTTTATTTTTTAATTATTAATTTTGTGCTGACAAGAAAAGTACAGTTTTGTAACCAGGTAATTAACCTGAGATTTTTTTTTTTTTTTGGGGGGGGGGGATAGGGTGGGTACATAAAAAGAGGTAATCAAGTAAAACTGCAGCTTTTTAACTGAGCAAATGCAATTTCATTTGTATCCTACAATTCCACTGAGGTGGTGCTGTCTCTGCTGGCTCTCTGGATGACAGGGGTGTCTCTGGATGACAGTGGTGTGAATCTCCAGCCTCGGTTTCCCAACATGATACCTGAGCGTGGGTCACGTTTCATTATTCTCATTACACAGCAATATTACGGTTTTCAAATAAAACGCTTACGCAGAAAATAAGTTGCTCCCTGGGGGACGTGGATGTGTGATAAGAGAAACTTTCAAGAGCAGGAGAAGTGGGCTGTTGTCACAAACTCAAGGGCTGCACTTGTGAGCGTGTAATAGTGGCTGGTTTGACTGTGCATTTGAAGTCAGAAATAGCAGAGCTTTCAGCCTAAAACTGCTCAGCCACCACAGACACTCGGTTTCCTCCAAGTTCTGCTTTTTCAGGCGCTAGGAAGCAACAGTCTGCCCCTGTAATGCTGAAAAACAAGCACAGAAAATCTCAGTTGGCATAATTATCATCAAAGCCCCAGGTATCTAGCTTTGCTGCATTCCAGCTGCGGGGAAGTAAAAATGGGGAGTTTTGTTTAAAATACACATCATGGATGTAGCATGGAGGGAACGTGCCTGAACGGAAACTGGGAGAAAAACAACTCACGCACACATCTTCTGGGGAGGCTGAGCACTGGTTTCAGACTCGAAGTCAGCAACTTTGATCCCATTCCATAAATAAACATGACAAACTCAGCGAGGCATCAAGATTACAGACCAAAGACCATTGCAGATGTAGGGGCAGTTACTTCTTAAGTCATACAAGTGTGGAGGCAGGACCTCTGTCACCAAATACGCTGTCGTCCAAAGCAACACAGGATTTCCAAATGGTTGTGGTACCAAAGCTGCAGGAAAAATGCAAGACTTCCATAGAAATCCAGGACTGAAGCACGTTCCCTGCTGTGCAATGGAGGGAATTCCAATTTCTGGTTAAGCCAGGATGAGTTTGTATTTTCTTTCTTTGTGCATTCATAAACTCAGTGCAGGCAGAATCCCCAAATTACTATACTATTCCCCAGGAATTAGCAGCCATTCCACTTGGGAAAAAAGTATATCAGTTGTACTAGATGATAAGATTTCCATCTGGAATTGTGATTATTTTCTCTTTATTATAAGAGGCCCAATGATAATTTTCCCCTTACTTGAGATGAGAAAACGGCCGGCAATTTCCATAGCTTTCACTCTGCAACTATCTTTCCCTTTGCCTCCTTATTGGAAATGCTGTTCCCAATCAAGCAGGGGATTTTGAAAGGCAAGAGCCCAGTCACTGGTTCCACACAGCACTGGGACTAGAGCAGAGTCATTTAATAGGCTTAATAGCATGATTATTTTTATATCATATTACATAATGTTTATTTATTTATAGACAATTTGAGATCATGAAGTCATGTTTAATGCAAAATCTACTACTTCAGCTCTACAAAAATACATCTTTTATTTGTATAGGTATGTATGGTGGACACATGCATGCCTAACACCAGGGAAAGGAAACCTCCCACTATGTCTAATTTGTGATAAAGCATTCAACAGTATTTAATTTTGCAGTCTAGAAAACAAAGTGTCCCTAATCAGACAGGTCAGGGACTGTTTGGATCACAATATTGTAACAATGACAGTTATTTTTTCTGTGGATACTGTATGACCAGTTGTTAAAGACACTCAGAAAACATTCCTTAGCAGTGGATCTCAGTGAAATGTCAGTTTGTCGATCTACATCTACTCTCCACATTTTTGCTTCCTTGTGCTGAAAGGACACTGCCTTTTTGATAAACACATCATGGAAGTGTAATTACTGAGTTTTGAACAAGTCCAAGGTGTGAGTAAGCCTTCAGAAGCTTGAGGACTCCTCTATACCATCTTCGAGCCTTTTAAAGCTGAAAGGTTTTCTTGAACAATTATTTTTATAAGATATTAGCAATTATGAAGATAACAACCAGTATGAAGAGCTTTTCTCACAACAATTTAAGGCTCCATCCTTACTTTGGATGGAATTTTTAGATAAACCTGGATTTAAAATAGTCACCATTATACCTGAAAAAAAAAAATAGTCTGTTTGAATTCTCAAATCTGCCATGACTGTGAATATTTGCTAATTATTTAGACTTTCATAGACTACAGCCCCAGGAAAAGCATTGCCCCCAGCATTAAGTCCTGTCCTGGCCTCTGCATGCCGTGCTGTCACTGCATACCCTGTGTACAAGGTGGATGGTGTAGAAGAATTCAGAAGTGGTAAAATATGGAGTATTTCCATATCTCGTCCTCTTGGCTGATGTCACTGAGGAAGAAGGAGGTTTGATGTAGTTCCTTCAGTAGCTTTAACTCCTACCTCTAAATGAACAGAAAGCCTTGCTTGGAAGCAAGTGTTTATTAAGAGGAGTCTGAATAACATCTGTACTCCCACAGTGTCATCAGCTGGGATAACTGCAGTGCAGCCTGGTCCCCAAATTGCCCTGCTGAAAAACTTGGATGGCATCTCCTTGTGCCTGTCCTGCCCTCGAGGTGGGAGCAGAGCCAGCTCTGAGGGGCTGGCTTTGGTCCAAATATATGGGAGGGTGGAGGGGAATGTTACAAACAGCTAGGCTCTATCCACTGTCAAATATCAATACAGAAAAGCTTAATCTTTTCTTTTGACACAAAAATGTCTTCCTCCTGGCAGTGGTTCCCCGTGCCCTGTGTGGATTCATCATGGAAACACCACTGGCAGTCAGCACAGACACAAATTGCAGGTGGGTCAGCCCATAAGCCAGGCTAAAGGGAAAAGGGAAAACTCTCCAATTTTGTATAATTCAGCACGTTACATGTAGCAAACATGGAGAAAAGGGAGAAAGAAAAAGAAAAAGAACCCCATGTTTATCTCTGAAGTCACCATGACGCAAGAAGACCCTTGTGGTGTCCCACTTTTGCACATCGTGACAATGAAGTACGAGGTGATGAAGTCTCCCCAAGGTGAACCCTGACACGGGAGCCACCAAGAGTCTGGCATTACGTCTCCAAAAGGGCTTTTACTTTGCAGGTGGGTCCCGCGCATTTCTCCATAGGTCACGGTGGAGATGATTACGTTTCAGGTCAGCGGCCTCACGAGGAGTGGCCCTGCCAGGGGAAGGAATGCCATATGGCTTTTTTTCCCTGCTTAACACATTATGAAAGCTAAAAGAAACAGTATTTGGAGCTGTCTCAGGCTGTTGAGAGTTTGTGGGGCAAACAGGACTAAACGTGCGATGCAGTTTGTGAACAAACGCTAGCAAAATTAGTTTTGTACCAAGCAATATTGTTTTTCTACTATTTTAACAGATTCTGACAGTTATTGTTTAGCATAGCTTGGCAGCATATAAAAAGATTAATTCTCTAAACAGGACCCCACTTAATTGTTTACCAGCATCTCCTTTTCTGTTTAACAGAAGTAGAGGCGGCTTCCACATTTGTTCTGCTGAAGGAGGAAGGCATTGAAATAAGCCTGGTGGGTAGGTTGGCCTTCCAGACATTTCCAGGGAACTCAGTCACTCATGTACTGGAAGTTCCTTGCCCTGTAAATAAATTGTGATCAAAGGGCTACGAATCTGGCGTGCAGGTGCTGCACATTCGGCCGCGGGAAGAACTACCTAAAGTTTGAAAGTGAGAAGAAACAAATCTGGGGAGAATCAGGCATGGGCTTTTGAGACTGCCTTGGGTTCAGCTGGCAAATACGTGGCAAAAATATTAACGTCCAAAAGAATTAAGAATTTAGATGTTATTATTATTTTTTTTTAAATTTTGCTGAAGCTTTTCTGGGGGTTACGCTGTCTGTCTGTGTCTGTCCGGCTGTTTCCCTCACTTTCTCTTTTTGAATGGGGGGTTGAGAGGTTGGCGAAGGGATAAACTCCAGATGTTGGGGGGGGAGGGAAAAGCCACAACCCAGAACTGATCCCAGCAGAGAATGTTCGGAATCAATGGGCTCCACAGTCTCACAGCCCGTTTAACAAAGGCATTGTCTGTGCCAGGAGCGATGCCGCCTCCCGACTGTATTTGTCCTTGGAGCTCATTGGTATTCAGAGGAAGTGCCCGGGGTCAGGGGGCGCTCAGCTGGGTAACCCCGGGGTTGGGGGTAATTGCTCTAAAAGGTGGCACATGGCAATGCATGAGCTCTAATGATTTAGATAGTATCTATTTCACATCAAGAAGTTTCCACTCTGAACAGACCTAATCGAAAGTAATCTGAAAATTAGGGAAAATAAAAACCATGCCCACAATGACCTAAATACCTATTTCCTTGAATTTTATGCCCTAAATAACCTCATTCCTGGGAAGTTTAATTTTTCCCTTCTGCTAAATATACAATTGCCTGGGAGAAATGATTGGTCATAATCAAGTTTTTTAAAGCTGCAACTGTTAAAATATTATTGTTCTTCTAAGAATTTTGGAGGGGAAAGCAGCCAGTAGAGAGGGAGGTAGTGAATATCCCCAGCCTGTCAGAGCAAATGTCCCTGGGAATCCTACTCGTGCTTGCACATTTATATATATGTGTATATTTATATATTTATATATCATTTACATATTTAGATGTTTATGTATAGATTTTATATGTGTGTGTATACACACATGGTGTGTATATATCAATACACAATGTGTTTGTGTGTGTATATTTAGGTATGAGACATTTAGTGTCCTCAGTTTCACCTCCTGCTTTCACAAATAAATAATGATTTACCTTTTCAGAAGAAAGAGTGAGTTTTCCTCAGCCTCACATAAAGAGGAAGAGTGAAAAACCACAGGAGAAGCCAACGTGCCCATGCAGATGGTGCTGGTGCCCTGGGCTGCAGCGTGACTGGGACTGGCACAAGGTCCCTGTCAGGAGTGATGTTGTTGTGTCCACCCAGCTGCAAGCCATCATCTTCTTGCCATACACACCATGGAATCACAGAATCCCAGAATGGCAGGGGCTGGAAGACACCTCTGGAGTCCAACCCCCTGGCAGAGCAGGGTCACCCACAGCAGGTTGCACAGGAACGTGTCCAGGCGGGGTTTGACGGTCTCCAGAGAAGGAGACTCCACCACCTCTCTGGGCATACTTTTTCAGGGCTCTGCCACCCTCACAGGAAAGTTTTTCCTCATGTTGAGATGGAATTTCCCATGTTCCAGGTTGTGCCCGTTGCCCCTTGTCCTGTCCCTGGGCACCACTGAGAAGAGTCTGGCCCCGTCCTCTTGCCACCTGCCCTTTAGATATTGATAAGCTCTGATGAGGTCCCCTCTCAGTCTGCTCTTCTCCTGGCTTATGCTTGTGCTTTACACTCCCTCCCTGGCCTCCGCAGCCTCGTGTCTTTAGGATCACACGGATCTTAAAACACGGATCACATGAACTATGCAGTCAGGAAAAGGCTATCATATGTCCACGGCCAGATGAGACACATTTGCTGAAGACATCAAAGATGTACTCAGGTAACCCCGGCAGGTTGGGCACCCCCGACCCAGATGTGTGCCAGCAGGGTCAGGGCTTCTGCATTTTTTTTGCCCAGCACTTTGTTGCATGTCAGATGCAAATCCATAAAAGCAGAGGTTTTGCACCGTGTCTGTGCCCTGGACGTGCTCTATACATCGGTCAGGCATTTCCAGGTACAGGTGGGACACCCTGGTGTTGGACTGAGCCACGGGGTCTGATACGTTTGGACTTTCTGTGCCCTGAGTAATTATGTGGTGCCCACGTTTGTGCTGGGAAAACCCAGGCAGAAACATGTTAACCCTCAAGTCAGGTGAACAGCCCTGCACCCATGGCCCAGGAGGCAGTGGGATTTGGTTTGCTAGCAATTAACATATTGAAGTATTTGTTTGGAAAAGCTAGTGATTTCTTTATGACCTTGAGCCATCAAAGACTAAGTATGCAATTAGTTTTAGCTGCAGCGAAGCGTTTAAAGTCAAGCATGTGTTTTAGTGCTTTGATAAATCAGGGCATAGCAGAAACAAATTTGAAAATAAAAAATATACAGAAAGTTGAGGGGGAAACCATTTCAGCTTGCAATCATGCCATTTTTACAGGATACTCATGTTATGTGGCTCTTTTGCCTGATGACAATATTGTGCACTCCTGTTCGTGGATAAAGCTAAATACGCTCTGCCATACGGCAACACAGGCAGAGTCCAGCTGCGCTAATCCCATGGGCTGCTCAGCCCAGAGCCAAGTAATCCCACGTAGGGGACACTGGAGGCCTTTGAAGAAGCAAAAACAGGATCTTGTGTTGCCTTCAGGTAGAGGTGCAACTCTACCTAGTTTACATTTTAATGTCCATTTCAGCAGAGGAAAATTATAACCATGAAGATGGCTAGAACCATATAACCATTATAATCATAAAGATGGTTAAAACCATATAACCATTATAACTGTAAATGGTCTTAGGGGTACAAATAATACCTTAGAACTTTCTTAAGACAATTTCATGGCGATTCATCTACAAATTTTTAGGATTTAGACTTTCAAGAACTTGTCCAGCAGGCCCAGGTGGTAAGAGCTTACGTGTTGAACTAAAAAGACCTTGCAAGTCTCCATGGGGACACTGAGGATCAAGAAATGGAAAAGACACAACATTTTGGCTGGGTCCTGGGGGAAAGCAAAAGAAAAGAACACAGTGACCGATCCTATGTTGGTGCACAACGGGAATCCAAGACGATCCACTTATTTCAGTGGTAATTAATAATTTGCTTACAGTCTTCTGTCACAGTGAATTTTCCACTAGTTTCTATTTCTTCTCACCTGTGTAATGTCCCGGTGCTGTTGCTTATTTCTTTACGGTGTTCCTAACATAAAGTCTCCTGGGCAGCTCCTTCCTTCAGCCGGGAGCGGGTCGTGGGGTGGCGGCAGCCACCGAGCTCCAGCCTGTTAGAGCCTCCCGCTACTTTAGGGAACCAAAAGGGCAAGAAAAATGAAAACAGCCCTAAGGGGTAGAAGACATGGTCTTTTCTTTACAAAAAGAAGGAGAAATTTAGGGGACAACTTAGGGGACAGGGAGGCAAATGCCCTTGTCTGTCTGAAGTTACACTCCTGTGCCTGGATGTCTGTCCTACAGCCTGTGGACTGGTGGAGGATGCTGCTGGTGTGTGTGGTGTGATCCTGTGACACAAAGGAGTGGAAAATGGGGCCACACAACCACCCTTCTATGTTAAAATGCCCCTTTCTTTCTTCCTCTGTTACCATCTAGGCATCTTGTTGCAAAACATGGACATTTTAAACTATAATTTGCCTTTGCTGAGCTATTGATCCTGATTATGCCTGAGATTTGGGAGTTTCCCAAATACAATAAGTGTGTTTACATGCAGTAGTCAGAGAGGAAATTACATGTGAAAGCACTCAGTAAGGAGATGGTATTTTGTTGCAATTATACATAAGCCTTGTGTTTACATGGGGTTTTTAAGGAGAATTCAAAGCATATCTCCTTTTTTGATGCATCAACAAGCATATCAAATGATTGTTCAAAAAGCTGTGCTTTTTGCAAAAATAGAAACCAAATGGCTGAGTAATTTCCAACAGAAAAAAACCTGCTATAGCAATTCCATGGTCTATTTAAAACTCCTTTATAAAACCTTTTAAATAATAAAATTCTACACTCCCAGTTAAAAAAACCTGCTGGCTCTGTTGGTTTCATGTTTCTAAACATTTTACATTGTAGGGCCATTATATGAACTGCGTATTTTTCCCCCTCCAAAGATCGCATGTTCCACTCCTTCTCTTCTGCAGTTACTCCTCTGGTCTGACCCTTTCCCTGATGTGGTTTTGGACCCACGGGACCCTCCACATCCCACATGCCACCTCCCACGTCCTTGGTGCTGCTTCCGAAGTGACTGAGTGTATCGGAAGCAATTTTCTTCCATGGCGCTTGGGCTGCACGGTGTTGAGGACACGCTGACTGTCACTGGCCGAGTCTCCTGCCCTTGGCTGAGCTGGTGCCTCTTGTAGATGGTCCCATGCGGGAGTGCTCCTTCTGAACCAGAACCCAATGGTTGGAAACTCTTACTCTGCTGGAGGAGAGGAGAGGAGAGGAGAGGAGAGGAGAGGAGAGGAGAGGAGAGGAGAGGAGAGGAGAGGAGAGGAGAGGAGAAGGAAGGGAAGGGAAGGGAAGGGAAGGGAAGGGAAGGGAAGGGAAGGGAAGGGAAGGGAAGGGAAGGGAAGGGAAGGGAAGGGAAGGGAAGGGAAGGGAAGGGAAGGGAAGGGAAGGGAAGGGAAGGGAAGGGAAGGGAAGGGAAGGGAAGAAGGGAAGGGAAGGGAAGGGAAGGGAAGGGAAGGGAAGGGAAGGGAAGGGAAGGGAAGGGAAGGGAAGGGAAGGGAAGGGAAGGGAAGGGAAGGGAAGGGAAGGGAAGGGAAGGGAAGGGAAGGGAAGGGAAGGGAAGGGAAGGGAAGGGAAGGGAAGGCAAGGCAAGGAAAGGCAAGGCAAGGAAAGGCAAGGCAAGGCAAGGCAAGGCAAGGCAAGGCAAGGCAAGGCAAGGCAAGGCAAGGCAAGGCAAGGCAAGGCAAGGCAAGGCAAGGCAAGGCAAGGCAAGGCAAGGCAAGGCAAGGAAAGGCAAGGAAAGGAAAGGAAAGGAAAGGAAAGGAAAGGAAAGGAAAGGAAAGGAAAGGAAAGGAAAGGAAAGGAAAGGAAAGGAAAGGAAAGGAAAGGAAAGGAAAGGAAAGGAAAGGAAAGGAAAGGAAAGGAAAGGAAAGGAAAGGAAAGGAAAGGAAAGGAAAGGAAAGGATGTAATGAATTCATACCTGCTAATTAAAATCTCCTCTGTCATATTAACTGCCTTTTTGGTGGCCACTACAAATTATCTTTCAAGTGCCACACTTGAACCTCGGCTACTCACAGGCTATGCTCAAAGGACATGTCTAATCTTCAGGTTCACATTATGGAGGCCCCTTAAAAACAATTCTCTTTTTCCCTCACAGAAAGGTCTGGTAATTTAGCCTCAAAACAAACAAGTTAAACACATTACAAACTAAACCCATGATCTCTGCACTCCCATTACAGCAGCAGGCCAGCTAACATCATGCGTAAACAGGCAGATTGGCTAATTCTCTCATACTGTAAACAGGATACGTTGTGTTCTGCAGCGCTATGGCACCTCTGCTTTTGCATCTGGCCAGTCCTGCAGACTGGGATGTGGGCTCCCTGAGAGTAAACAGACAGGATTAGGTGTAGTTTAATCACTTAGGTGGGGTTAAATTGCTTGCCAGGTCTGTAGCAGTGCGTGGATGTTTGAAACCTGAAAGGTTTCAACCTGAAAGGAGGGTGTAGCCACGGGTGGTTGGTCTCTTCTCCCAACAAACAGGCAATGGGGCAAGAGGAAACAGCCTCAAGTTGCACCAAGGGAGGTTTAGGATGAATATTAGGAACAATTTTTACACTGAAAGTGTTATCAATGGAACAGGCTGCCCAGGGCAGTGGTGGAGTTGCCATCCCTGGAGGTATTTAAAAGCTGGGCAGACGTGGTGCTGAGGGACATGGGTTAGTGGTGGGGTTGTCAGTGTTGGGTTGATGGTTGGACTTGATCTGAAAGGTCCCTTCCAACCATGACGATTCTGGATTCTATGAAAACAGCTGCCTGTGCAGTGGTGGACTGGCCCATGCTCCCTCAGGTGTTTGCGCATGGCTGCTGAGCTCAGGAAGAACATTGGTGCCAGGCAAGTCCCCGTGCCCAGGCGGCTGATCACCAATCGAGTGCTCTCTGCCTTCCTCTGCCTCCTTCACCTGCCCTGGTGCATTGCTTACCCCTCTCATGGCTCCTGGTGACATCACAGGGACAGGGAGATGAGCTGTAGAGTCCTGGGGTCTGCTCCCGCTGGAGACCTGGTTGTGGCCCATGGGTAGCAGGGCGTGTTGGACTGGGACTGTTTTGTGGCAGAAAAGGTGATGAAATCTTCTGCGGGCAGCCCCTCCAGAAGGACAGCCTGGGCACCAGCTCCTGCCCCTCCTTGTATCTGCCAGGCTTTTGCCAGGCTCTGGGGGATGTGAGTGCCTTTGGGAATGGAAGTGCCCTTACCCTACCTGTCTCACCAGGGTGGGCAGCCCAGGATGCTCTTCTGGCCTTCTGAGCATTTTTCTTCCCTTTCAAGTGCTTTTATAAAACCAACCTGAGTTCAGATGTGTGTACAAGCAATCAGCATCATTTATTACAAAAACCAGAGTTTTTATCTTCACCATTAAGATATAAATCAATTTATATCTCTGCCAGATACTCTTACAGGTCTCGTGGTTTTCCCCTCTGATGACATCTCCAAGTGACTTGGCACTGATTTCTTCTGGAATAGTGAAGATCCACAATACTCACCTGTCACTCTTCAAATTTCCACCCCTCTATTCTGACTTCACCTCTTTGCTTGGGGGTATGAGTGTTGTGCATGAGCAACCGAGCAAGGTACTACTCCATAGACGCAGTGCTGGCTGTAGTAAATCAGAGGAAACTTCTGTGATTTAAATCTTCTGGCATATGCTTCTATGTTTAATGCTGTTTAATGAAAGCTGCTTTTCTTATGTGCATGTGTACACACACATTTTTAGCCATATTTTTCCAATTACTTTCACACAGCAGATCACATTCAAATGGGACGCCGAGACTGGACCGATGGTAGCTGAAAGCACATGGACCTTTTGCACGCGCTTGCAATATGCTAAAATCTTTTAGTTATTAACAAAGCCACGTTGTTGATAATTTTCTTTTGCAAGGGAAGATTTAGAGGCCTGGCTGTTTAGATAAAGAGGAACTCCCATATAGTCCCAGACTCAAAACCATAATATTTCCTTTGCTGCATTTCGGGTCATTTTTCCTGGATGGTGCCGTGACCTGCCTCAAAATTAACGACTGCAAATACCTCTACCTCTACTTGACGGAGGCACAGCCAACAGTGCAAGGCAAGTCCTGGAGGGCACTTTCCAGAGGAGACAGTGCCATCTACTACTTCACTGGAACCCCCACAGCAAAGCGCAAGTCACCTGGGCAGTCTCAGAGGGCCAGGTTTGCTGGGATGGAGCAGTGCTCTTGTTTCTGGAGTCACTTTAGCAACCTTGAGCTCTGAAGAAAGCACCTGATGGTGGTGTTTATTCATATCTAAGCACCTGCAGAAGACGGCAAGGCAGCAACTTTGATGGAAGTAGCAGTTTCCTGTGGGTGAAGACAACACGTTCTTTTTCAGATCCATTATTTCTCCTTTCCTCCCTTCCCTTTTTCTTTTTCTCAGCAGACCCCCAAGTTGTGGAGTCTGTCTCCAGCTCAGTGTAAGTTACCCACTACGTATTTTACTCTCCTATTTTAGCCGTCTCGAGACTCATCTTCATTCACTCACTGTGGAGGTACAGGGTAGAGGAGACATACTGGATGGGGCTGACAATCATGACCTCATCTGTCCTACCCCAACCTGTTGGCCAAGCGGCGTTTGAATGATGAGTGCCTGCCTTTCTTTGAACCTGAGCTGAACAGAAATGTGTGTGCGTTCAGCAGAGCTGTGCATCTCAAAGGGAGAAAGATTTTTCTGATTAGTTTCAAGTTTACAACTTTCAAATTCAATCAGAGAAACCACTTCTGATTCTGAAAACCAGACTTTTCTGATCATCCGCTTCCTCCACGCATGGTCATTTCCAACCTGCCAGGAGCACGCTGGTGAGTGCTGCTGCTATTATGGAGGAAGGGGTCTAAGAAGTACTTGGCAGCGTGGTGTCTAGAGGAACCTCATGCCAACAGCTTCAACTTTTTATTTTTGTTACCAAAAAGGGTCTCTTCCCTGACAGTCTTGCCCAGGGGCAGATGCTACCCCATGCTGGTGGGGCAGGGGGTGGTGGCTGCAGAGTGGAAAGGCACTGAAATCTCTGTCCCCTCCCAAACCCCGCCCTGAGCTGTGGTCTGGTGTCCAGGTGCTCCACTGGGGTCCCCTCGGTTGTGGCTCAAGGACCACGCTGGGCACACCCCGGCCACTCTCCTGCTACACCTCACAGAGAAAATGACTGAAGCGCAGTTCCTTGTGCAGCAAATCCGAGGAACATTCTTTTCTGCTGGGGTTTTCATACTCTGGTCACTGCCGAGACACTCTTCTGATACCCCGGAAAGCCACAAAGTGCTTCTGAGCAGGCAGGAGAGCCGGGGAGGCAGCGCTGGTGCTGGGAAATGACACTGCTCTGCCACACACAGTCATCTTTCCCAACCTCCAGCCCCCAAAAAGGCACAGAAACAGTGAGTTCCTTTCACATCCCCCAAAAGAAGTGACATCCCAGGCTCAGGTTCATATCCCAATTTTCCATGCTGTTGGAGCTTCGGGAGCATCATTCCGATGGTCAAAGCAAGCTGCTCAGCCCATGCCATGTTTGTCTGCAAGGAAATGGGATGTTTATGTTTATTCAAATTGATACTGATGGATTACACTTTTGTTCCATTTAGCAGCTGTTTGTACCATTTTATACCACAAAAGGAGATTAAGATCCAAAGTACTGTGGGGCTGTGTTATGAATAACAGCCGTTTAATAGCAATAACAATGAATAACAATTTGAAGTATGGCTTTTAGCTATTGTTACGTCAAAGGTTTGTTTTTCATATATATAAATACATATATACATATAGAAAAAAAGTAGTATCTACATAAAAGGAACATACCTAAGGTCAAAGTGATGTCTTTCCAGATAAAACCCCCAGCCATTCTGTATTTCTCATCCTAGTCACCCATTATGGAAAATACTGTTGAAGGAGCAGTGCAATGTGTTGTGTGGATCTGTAGGTAGACCTGAGCTCGGGACTCCCACCGTGGGGCCATGAAGAAGGGCTGCAGCCAAATCACACACAGGGCCACCAGCCACACAGCACAATTTGGCTCATGGCAAAACTAAGCCCATTTTTCAAAGAGAAAAGCCTCTTAAATACTGCACACTGCCAGTCCGCCTTTGGTACATGGAATTAGCTGCTTGTTCAGGGAATGCTGGCAATAACAATGATCTAAGGAACAGCAAACCTTTAACTAGCAGCAGCGATGACCCTGCTCTCCATTGGAATCATTGCACAAACAAATTATTTGAGTCCCTGCTGGGCTCTTAGGTGCCCACCTACCCAGGGAGAAGCCCACAGTAGGTTGCAGGAGATGCTGCTGGGGCTTCTGCTCTCCTTGCGTGGACCTGGCACCTAAGCCAGGGTCTGCCTTGGGAAAGGGACTTGGGCCAAGGCTTGTCTCACCCGGCACAATGCAGAAATAGGGAAAGACGCCTGTATTTGAGTACTGTGGGCACAGAATGGTCTATTTATTTATGTCTATGCAGAGCTACGCTGTGCACCCACCGCAGGATTAGTGTGACTTCCCGGGACAGACGTGTGTGTACAAAGGGCCTCTCCTGGACAAGCAGTTACTGGCCATTTAGGGCCAGAGTGGAGACAGTTTTCAGAAAGAAAACTCCCTTGACTTGTGTATAAAAATAAATTGCTGCTGACAAGAAATAACTGTATTAGAGCCTGGTTCCTTGTCATTATTGGCTAGTGCAGTGAAGAAGATAATAGCTGGAAAAAAAAGCTTTAAATGTGAGACACTCCTTTATTTTCTACAAATACTCTAAAATTAGACCATATAGAGAACACTAAAATATATGATTATTTCATTTTAAATGGCTGGTTAAATCCAAAGAAAAAAGTCCTGGGTTCTTACCCTGTCTGACAGGTGGCTTACTTCTGATCCCACCTCTTAATCTCCCAAGTCATGTTTTCTTTCAAACCCAGTTATTCTGTTTTAAAAGGAGATTGGGTTATGTAGGACAATGTATTATGAAGCAAAGAGTGCACCGCTGGCAAATAAAGTATTTTAAAGAAAGAAATTGAGGATCAATTTGTTGACCTGGCGACACAGCAAGACGTATCCATTTCAGAGTTTTGCGAGGTTGTGGTTGGATGGTTTCTCTGTCTTTGCAGCATTTAACATGTGTGGAATTGGGCACAACCGATGAGCCAGAAGAGGGTCTGTTGGTAACATCCCAGACATTGTCCAGGTCCTGTGGCTCCAGCTGAAGCTCTGCTCCTTACACAGTCCCTTAGTGTTGTATTTATTGCATTTATCATGTTCCTCCTTGCTCGCACGGGGCAGCTCAACCATCTGAAAGGGCTCTATGTTGCACTATGTTTCCCTTATGCTAGAGGGTCCACACCATCTCATGGCAATGTAGGAATGTGGCCTCTACTTAACAGGGTTAAATAGCAATCAAGAAGAAATGACTTTGATGAGATAGCTTCTGTGGGCTTCTTCCTCCTGGACATGCAGTTATACTGACCCCCCCTCCCAGTCCCTTCTCCCCTCTACTGCTGGAAAATGCCATTGCAAAGGAGCACACGCTATAGAGGTACCACTAACGTACATGCCCTTCTGGGGGAGGCGCAGCAGCAGGAGAGTGATGGTGGTGGGGTTGTGATGTGGTTGACAGTCCACCTCCAGCAGCAGCGCTGATGGCAGTGATTGCAGTGCCACACTCTGCCCTCACCAGGACAAAAATCCCCGTCAAGAACAGGTGGAAGCAGATGCTCTTAGGCTGATGGTCAGTCCTCCAAAACCCAAGGATACCCATTTGCAGACACAGAAAGAGCCATGCTAACAGTTCACCAGCCTTTTTGTCTACTGCAAGGTAAGCACGAATCAAAAAGCCACTTGCTGCCCAAGTTTTACATATTTATTTCTCCCCCTGCTTCTCATTTAGCAACCCAAGATTGTTAAAACTCAGGGAAATATTTCACGAGGCTCTTGTTGCATAGTGATTGAGTTGGTGTTGCTCTTGAGCAAAAATGATAGACGAGGGAGGCCAGGAATGACCTAGGAAGGGTACGGCTGTTTTGCCATCTAGTTTTGTGAGTTACAGACTATCCAGCCTTGCCAAAGTAGAGGGGATGGGGGAGATTAACCGTGGTCTTTGTCAACAGTCATCGGGTTATTAATGTTCCTTAAGACCAGTGGAAGGTTTTGCAGCGAGTGCTGTACAGTATCACTGCAGTATCAATAGCACTGCACAAATGGTGATTTTGTTTTGACAGTAAAAGCAAAATCTGTAGAAACAGAAGAGTCTGCTCTTTTAAACTCTGGCCACCAAAATAATGAGGATTTTTGGTTTGCTTGCTCAGTTGCTTTTATTATAGGTGACTTGATATTCTGCATAACAAGGAATGTGCTCAGAGGAATAAGCAGTATTTTCAGCTATGGAAGAATTTTTTGGATAAATGTCATCCTTCCTCCTGTCTCCCTGGTCTCCTCCAGGCTTGTAGATCAGTAGCTCTGGGCTGCCAGAAGAGCTGGCGAAGGCACCCAGCCCTTTGTCAGACCTTGCAGTTTGCCAACTGCCAGCACCCTCCATTCCCAGGGATTCCACTGTCTGTAGCAGGATCATTTGCCTTTGATGACCTGAAAACCTACATCCTTCCTCTCAGCCCCAGCCTGACCCCACAGCCAGCCTGGCTTCTCACCTCCTTGTTCCCGTCTGAAAATGACAACTCTGTGCATACCCTTTGGTTTGCCTCTCCCAGGTAATCTTTTTCTTCTTTTTTTATCTTTCTTGCAAGCTCCCTTCTGTACACGGAGTAACGTCCCTGTGACAGTCCTCTCTCTGAAAGGGCTGGTTTGATATTCTCCACATATTCGTCTCTTCAAAATAGAAAGGGCAGGAAAGACTTTTTTTGACTTTTTGTAAATGATGTATTAAAACAGGCAGCACATCATCTATTACATGCAAGATTTATCAATGTGAGGTTTTTATGTGCTTGCTTTGTATCTCTCCCCTCTTCTTATTCATGGTAGAAGGTTAGCCACCCGGGGGGATGGCACCAGACCCTCCCAATGCATGTGGTTGGTCTCCAGAGAGATCTGGGAAGGCCTGTAACTAATACGAACTTTTCTGTTGCAAGGATGAATTAGGTCTTGCTCTGGAGAGAAAGAAGCTGATGGCTGGCAGCTTCCTTGATCCAAAGCCCACTGAGGGTGATGGAAATCCTCAGCGCTGTGACTCTAGTAATGTGGTGCCAATAGTTCACAATGATGAGTTTGGAGAGTACTTTGGGGAGCACCCACTTGGCTGGAATGTGAAGGGTGACTCTGAGAGTGGAGCTTCTCCTGTCATTTCTATGGACTTACGCAGCTGGTGAGAAGGCAGCTCGCTCCACCACAGACCCACAGACAGATGAGCAACCATCAGAAATGTTCACCACAACAGCTGCTCCAGGAGACATATTTTATTACTTGTGTTCGTATCACATCCTATGACAGGTCAGTTTGGGGCTCTGACAATCTGCAAGTGCAGTAATTGTACCTCCTTCCCTTGATGATGATGACAAGGGTCACTTTTATCAAGCGGAGAGCACTAAATGCAGAGCCAGGACAGCTCTAGCATGTGAAGGGTCCTTGGACTGCACCAAGAGGACACTTTCATGACTTTTTCTCATTGGAAGTACACTTGGAAAGTGCAGAGAAACTGGTCAGAAGGAGAACTCATCATGCTGTGTGTGCTACCACTAGGATGGAGGGCGAGTGTTCATCCAGCGTGGCACAACCAGGACATCTGCTCTGGCCAGTAACACAGGACCCTCCTGCCTGCGGGTCTGTGCTACCTAAAGAGTTGAGATCTGCAGGAACCTAGGCAACCACATGGTCAGTCCTGCCTGAAAAACACTCAGCAGGGCTCTGGAAGGAATGAAAGTGCAAAGTGACAATGGGGAGCTCAATGGAAATACAACTGCAACGGGGGGAGAAAGCCCTGGTGTTCTGAGAGCATCAGGCATGAGGACTGAGTCATTTTCATGAGATAAACCACCATATAAACAGGCCCCATCTGATGTTGTTTCCTCTTCATATGCTACTGTACCGAGCTAAAACACACTGAAAACAAATAGCAGAGTTTCTTAATTGATGTTAATTGCTTTGCCTGGATGTATGTAATTTCCTGTTCAATTTTAAGCATTGGACAAACAAACTCTAGCATTAATCTTTTCCTTTTCTTTTTACAGCAAATGTTCCTTTCTGTTCCTCAAACCACATTTGTGACATTGTGCAGAAAATGGAGAATCACAATGTTCGTGGTGATTTACAGTTTTTTTTTCCTATTGCACACAGCTTAAGGTCACACATTACAAAGCAGAGTTACTTTCTCGTTGGACAGTTGTGAGTAGTGCGGGCTTTCATCAGCACTGGGAGCTGGTGGCCTCAACAGCAACCAGAACCTTCCTGAAACAGCCCTGGCTCAGGCAGGAGACTGTAGCCGGAGATTTAGAAAAGCATTAACGAGCATCATGGATTAAATTTGTCTGGATGTTAGTGGGGCAAAAAGTCAATCTACAGTGGTTTTCAAATGGCTCTGTGATAGACAAGCTGCGATGAAAGTGTCTGGCAACGGAACAGTGTCTTGGAGAAACTGAGGTGTGCAGCCAGAGAAAAAGAAAAGTTTCCTTTGTCTCAAGAGCAGAAAAGTCACCTCAAGTGA
The DNA here is from genome assembly GCF_964106895.1 of Numenius arquata. NCBI lineage: Eukaryota > Metazoa > Chordata > Aves > Charadriiformes > Scolopacidae > Numenius > Numenius arquata. The sequence continues at coordinate 23,391,135 of NC_133583.1, forward strand.
TGAAGGTTTAATCCCTGCAGATGGTCTGAAGCCACAGCATCTTTATTCTCTTCTCACCAGCATCTGTCAAAAAGTTGTCATCGCTGCTTATGCCAAATGCTGGACAGGGAACAATTTGTGCAAAACCTGCTCGAGATAACAAGCTCGTTAATAGCTTATATTCTTTGTGAGCAGCCAAGGTACACTTAGCTGTGACAGTTTTCTTTCAGTGGGCTGGGAAGCTGCTATCAGTTGTGACAGGGCAGAGCGGGTGGAATGCGGGGAACAAAAGCCCCACACAAAGGGAGCACTTTAGGTCTGGAGCGTGTCTGGCTTCCTCCGGCTTCCGAGAGGCCACACAGTGATGGGCCTTCGGTGAGATTCTTTACTCTAATTAATATTTCATTCTCGGAGCGAGTTTCAAGTTATCCCTTGAGAGAAGTTAAAGGTTTGCACATTTTGAGGCAAAGTAACGAGGCTGGTGAGCTTGAATTAAGAAAGTATGTTGAAAGGAGCTGTTACAGTCTTTAACCTTGGGCAAGGGACACGTAAACCATACGGTATTAGTGCACTTTTTTATTGTATAACTTGTTCTATGTCCTATTTTATGGGCTGCTCCAATAAATTTATACATAAATGCTGCTAGGAAACATTCACCCCTTCTTCCCTTTCTACCTCCTCTGGACCGAGGCATCTGATATTCCATATTCTGTGGAGGTGTTTGTTTTCCAAACCAACCCACCAAATATATTTTATGACAGCAATAAAATAAAGTGGCTATGTGGCTGGAACTGCTGAGTTCAGCAAAGAAAGTGGAAAAAAAAATGGCCAGTGGAGGAGAGTTTCTGCTGCCAGCACGTGCAGGGAGGCTAGATAAAGCAGGCTGGTGGTCACCCAGCCTCCACGGTCAAGAGCGGTGCGACAGATGTGTGTCAGGCCATACAGATGTTGGCGCATTGGGCACTGCAGTAAGAGAATAACATCAGTCATTAACAGCAAGATAATAACCCCCCCAAGTGAAACTGTGTCACTCATCATGGGCCGCAGCTTTTCAGTTCTCTGTCCAAGGGAAAAAGAAAAGCTGCTTACTGGCAAAGCAGGCAACTTCCCCAGCAAGCCACTGGCCAACCTGGGCATAACCCTCCAGCGTACGGGAGCCAGGCAGCCCGGCAGCACCTTCCCACCCTCTGTGTTGCGTCGGAGCCTGCTCGAGGCTGGCCAAGGGAACGTGCACTGGCTGCAGAGGGAAGTGTCTCCCCGGGGCTGAGCCAGAGGGTGGCCCTGTTGCCTGGGCTGGTTGGAGCCATCAGGTGGCTATGGCATCACGTCAAAGCCCAGCGGCTCCATCCAGCATTTTGTCATTCTCTTCACCAGAGGTTACTGGGGGCCAGCAGTTCTCTTAATCCAGCTGTAATTCCTCAGGATACAGCTTGCTCGTGAAAGCGAAGCAATTACTGATCTCAGACTTGTAAACTGGAGGTACAGTAAGAAAAATGATGCCACTATGTGTTGAGTGGTTTACCTATGAGCTTATCAGGTGCAGCTTGAAGAAAGCCCTCCCTGGCTGCACAGAGAGAGAGAGAGAGGCACTTAATCCATCTAATGGCTCCCATGACATTGATATACCATCTCTTTCATTGTTGTGTTAAGGGCCTCTTGAGCATTCTGCTCATGCATCACTGGATGACATTATCCCGGCGTGTTATGGCCGCACACAGGTTACAAACGATGCTATGGTGTCCCAGGGGAAACCAGTTAAATTATTGTCCATTCACCAGGGCAAAACCCAGACCCTGTGGAGAATCCCTTGCTCACGTTATTTGCCCAGTTCACTGCAGTGGTGGCACCTCACTTGCATGAAGTGTCTCACCTTCACACGCTGTGTAGCACTGCGCCTTCTGCTTTGAGAAGTTCTGCAAGAACTTCACACAACAGCACCTTGTTTGTCCAGCCCACCAGCAAATGAGGGGCAGTATTGGCCTGCTGGAGCTGGGGTACATGGCGGTGCTACGAAAGAAAGAAAAAGGGCAGAGAAGGAAGGAAGGAAGGAAGGAAGGAAGGAAGGAAGGAAGGAAGGAAGGAAGGAAGGAAGGAAGGAAGGAAAGGAATTTGGGGGGTCAGGAACTCAGTAGGTCTGTGAGCAGCACCACGTTAAAGAGGGATCCAGCTCTAGGAAAGGGCTATTTGTTTCACAGCACAAATGCAGGGAAAATAAATCCTCTCTGAGATAGATGGGCCTTGTAGTGTAAACTGGACCAAGAATAAAGATGTGTGGGAGGGACTACACCAATAGCCTTGTGCTAAAAGTCCTCTGGTTATGGTGAAGAAACCACCACACAGACTTTGTGTGTGAACCATCGCCAGTAATGGGCCCTGCACACCCGCGTGGTCCTCACAGAGGTCTGCACCACAGGTCTTTGTGAAGTGACATCAGATTTTGTGTGACCTGGAAGCAGCATCTGCAGGAGAGCTGTGGTCACAGCAGGGGTCTCACCCATGGTGCCCACTGCCCTCTCTCAGGCATTGGCAAGAAAGGAGTGATGAACACCACCACAGTACGGGCATGAGGCTGGCATGCAGGCCGGAGCAAGGACCTCAACCAAGGATGTCCTGGTGACCTCAGGAAGACAGGGTACACGGTAATTTCCTTGGGCTGCCAAAGAAAGCTTTTTAAACAGTAAACGAAGGAGTAGTGTAAACACAAAGCCTTTTTTAACATGTGCCTCTTTGTCACCTAAGTGACTGCTGGATAAATTTGATGGAGCTTCCGAGAGGAAGACTCATGGTCTGCAAACACCTATCAGTGTGCAAAGGGGGAGCCACGGGGCGAGCCCAGCCCGGGCTGGCAGTGAGAGGCTCTGACGTGCCTTGCTCCGAGAAGTGCACCATGGAGCTAAATATTTAGTAAATACAGTGAGCTGAGGGAAAGAAGTATGTAAAGTTTGACAGAAGAGTGACCTAAAAATGGGCCTCAAAGTGCATCTTCCCAGCAGACTGGAAACAGAAGGAAATCTAATTAATTATAATTATTACACTTTTAAGAGAAGAGGAGAAGCAGACTTTCTCTCACAATACACAGAGAACAACTTCAAAACTGTTTACACAAATGCTGTGAATTCTGCAGGGTTGGTACTACAAATCCATGTCAGATGTTAATGGAAAGAATGGCGTTTGTAGTGCAAGATGGCACCGTGCCACTGTTTTAAGTAACAAACAGGCTCTCTGCAGCACAGTCAGAGCCTGCCCCGACCAGAGACGAAAGATGAACATAGGGTCTGCGAGACCAACATGGGGCTGTGCCAAATGTCCATCTTTGAATGAGTCTTGTCAGTTTAAAGACAGAAATGGTAGAAATGCAAATGTTGTTCATAATGGTTTACCAAGAGCAGCCTCTCTGCACACACGTGTACGGAAATTACCTCTTGGGCAATGGCATCCCTTGCATATTGGGCAGTAGATTTATCAATTTCCAGTTGCCAGACACTGTAAAAGTAAAACGTAAGGTGCGCTTATTGTCCCTCCTGCAGGTAGCTCCACACTGGGAAAAAAGAAAAAGAAATAAGTATTTCAGCCATTTCTTCAAAAGTGCCCAACGCAGCACCCGTTAAGCAGAGTGAGACTACCCGAGGGTGTTCCATCTCCTCAGCCAACTTGGCAGGAGTAAACGTGGACATGCTGTGGCCTCTTCAGATGGCTGTGGGGCAGGCAAAGTGTGCCCGTGCTGGGAGCGGAGCCGGGCAGGTGGGAGGGAGCAGGATCTCCGCACAGCTCATCCTGGAGGCAGCACTCGCCAAGCACCGCGGCAGGGCAGAGGGGGCTACCAGAGTAGTCACGTGCCGATGGCAACTGCACGGGTTGTATTTTCAGTGTGAGATACTGTAAGGAAAAGAAAAAGCGACTTTTTCCTCTCACTGGCACCCAAACAGCTCTCCCTTCTGCTTGCTGGAGGCCTGCTGGGGCGCTGGGGAGACATCGGACCTGTGCCAGGCGCCCTGTGTCCCTGCTGTCAGCACCCGGCTGCTGCCCTGATGGGAAGCACTGAGCCAGAGGGTAAGCTGGGCCGTCCCCACACATTTTGCTGTCTACGCTCTAATTTTCATATGACATTTGTGTAGGATAAGAACTTGTCAAACGCAGAGCCCTCTGGAGTCTGTCCAAGCAGGGGTGGAGGAGCTGCCTGGAAATGGCGTTAACCGCCCAGGGTCAGCGCCCCATCTGCAGAGACGCAGGCGCTGTTCCACTTCTACCCACCATGTGTGGTGGAGCGCCAGGATGGAGCTACACACCCCACCAGTGGGTGCAGAAGCGTGTGACTGAGACACATGGACGATTTGGGGGAACAGAGGAAGGGGAAAATCCACACAGGCAAAGGAAGCACTAACAATTTGGGAAACAGGCAAGAGATTTGGAATGACTGGACAGAATCACAGACTGAGGAATGCTTTATAATAAGCCACTGCGTGTTTGAGAGAAGACAAGAAGACTGAAAATGCCAAGGTAAACCAGAAGGAGAATGGCAAGAAGCCCCTGGGAAGGCCAACAAGGCAGACCTGTCTGGAGTGTCACCGTGGAATTACGCAAGAGGCAGCACGTGAGGGATGTTGGCAGCACTGGCCTCAGACCTTACTGCTGGCTATGGATAAGGAAGGGTCAGAAATGCTTTGCAAAGTGTAAAGACACTGTTCAAACTCCTGGTGGCCACGCTGCATGTGTTGGAAACCACATTGTCCAGCAATTGAAGCTGCCCATCTGGCTGAGGTTTGGAGGTGTCTGGCAGCCCAGGCCAGGCTTGAGCCCCGAGTGTCCCTCAGCAGGCACAGGGGCTGCCCTGCCTGGGGACAGCCCCGGGACTTTGCTGCTGGAAAAGCCTCTCCGCCTGCAAACGAGGCCAGCTCGAGGCCTTGGTTAAGATGAAGCCTTTGGGCTCTCCTGTCCATGCTCTCTCAAGGTGTCTAAAGGGGACTTTGTGACAGGTCAGGGACCTGGGCAGCCAGGTTCTGCACCGCATTATCCTGTGCCAGCCCGGGGCTGCTGCAACGGGGAACAGGAGCAGCAACCGTTACCTCCTGTCACTGGATGGGAGCAGCAGCTCTGTCCCGGTTTGCCCGGTCTCCTTTGGGCTGCAGCAGCTACACTCCCATCACTGCATATTTCTGAGGGTTACTCTGCACGGAGTGACCCCGAGCCTTGCAGTGGCCCCCTCGGGCTGCTGGGACACTGGAAGGAGTCACTGGGCGCCCTCACCTGCTGCAATAAACCGGTTAAACAAGGGCTGAGCGTGTCCCCGAGCCTCGGGGGGTGCCAGGCGTTTTACTGCAACAGGGACTGTTTTACAGGCTGCGGCTGTTTCTGAACTGTGGACTCCCCCAGCTGGTGTACGCCTGTATTACCATCGGACACCGTCCCTCCAGTCCAAAACGTCTCTGAGGACACACTGCAAGACCAACCCCAAAGACTCACCAGCCTTTGGGGATGTCTGGTCAGTCGGAAGCCAGAGGGGACATCTGCAGGATGCCGCAATGGCATGGCCCACCAACGTGAGCAGGGCAGCACCACCACTGTCTCGTCTGTCCTTTGGGAAGGGGAACAAGATCATTGTGTGCTCACAGATGCTTGGTGGGGTCTGTCTCTCGAAGTCTGAGCACTGTGGGATGCTGGATGGGAATGTGGGAAGAGCCAGACCCCCAGCAGCTGGTTTCTCTATCAACATCCATAAGGGAAAACATCACGCTCAGATGGCTTTGAAGCGCGACTCCAGAGAACACAGCCCCAACACCTGGCCCGTGCCACACGTTTCAGGTCACTTGCCCTCTTTTGGGCTTTGTACATGAGGTTCTCTGTACATAACAGGTTAGTGGCCACCCCTGATGGAGCTGAAAGCCTTCTTTCTAACACGTAGGAGCGTCAGGAACACTGCTGATGGTGTAAGCAGGAAGGCGGCGTGTACCAAAGAAATTGCGTAGCAGTACTCATCCTCGCGTGGTGTTAAAGAAGCTGGTGGTGATGGTCATCACTGCTGCAGTGATGCAAGGGGCCAGGCCAAGGTGCGGGTTTACAGCCAGCCAGGGTGGTGCTCCTCCTCCACTCCACGTTCACGCAGGCACCATCCTGCTTTAACAGCTCTTGGAGACAGAGGTTGCCAGGAGCCGAAACAACCCTCCAACAGGAAAATGAAACCCTGCACGTTTTGGCTCCAGGGGACCCTCTCCCCAGCTCAGTAAGCTGATGCAAGATGCTTGCTGGGAACATGCTGGCAAGAGTGGGAAGGTGGTGATGCGGGGACGCATCCCTGCTGGCAGTGGGTTCCCCACTCCTGGAGGGGAAAAGTGGGATCTAGGTGGGACTGGGAGCTCGCTTAGTGGGAGCACCATCTATCGGAAGCACCACTGGTTTTGCCTGTGACTTCGTAAGGAGCTAATGGCCAACACTTGACTAAGTCCTCTGCTGGACGACAGAGAGGACCAATCTGCTGCCACCCACAGGAACTTTCCCGTACATACCTGCCATGCCATCCTTGGCCAAAAGCTTACCCTTGGCTGGCAGTAACTTCTCAGCCTTCCCTCAGGTCCCTCAATCCAAGTGAGCATTCCTCTGGGCGACACTGTCTTCATCCACTGACCACGTGTCACCACTTCCTGCCTGGTTTGAGAGCTGACATCATCTAACTGGGATCAGGTTTGCAGTGCCTCATACTGCACAAAATACCAGCAACCACCTCTCCCGTGCCCACCTGGCCTTTGCGTTTCCTGCTGTGCATCACCGAGACCCAGGACAGACACACGGTGTTGGTACTTCAGGGACAAAGCCTCCCAAAAGGGAAGCAATCCCTCAATAGCACGCGTGGCCTTCTTACGGAATTACTTACAATGGAGCTTCATCAAAAAGGCAACCTGTTTGCAGAGACGTGGCCAGTGAAAAGATCCATGTTGTCCCATCCTGTCAATGTCATCTAGTAGTCGTCTAGCCAAATAGAATGTGACTGGGGTTCGAAGTCACATCACGCTTACTTCCAGGTAGAGGACTCTGCAACAGGAACCTCAGGGCTGCGGGGGCTGTCAGAGGGGTAACGGGTACCTCTGTGCTGGCCCTGGTTAGCTCGTGTCACTGTCAGCGGCGTGGCCAAGGTCTAGGAAGTACCTTAGGTGTGGCAATGTGACCGGCTTTCTGTCAGGAAGGAGAACCGCAGGAGCAACAGCTCCAGGGACAGGAGGGTCAAGCCACAGAAATGGCTCAAAGTAAACCATGAAATATATGCTGTTTCAGTGTCTGACAAGAAGGGGAAAGCCTGTAGCACCCGGTGACCTTCATGATGGAGGGAGGAAGGGGAGGGAAACAAGTGTGTTTGCTTGTCCAAGGGAGGTGGATGATGAGAGCAATGCTGGGCGGTGGACAGACTTGTCTAGGTGGACCATGGGCTATCTTACCAAGACACTCCAGGCTGTGCCAGATTAGCCGGGGCTTCTTGTGGTGCTACAGCAAGCAGAGGTCTTGGCGAGGGTTTCGGGGAGCAGGGAGGGCGCTGGCTTAGCACTCTGTGGTGTGCTCGCCAAGCTCCTGAGGAGTGGTCTCGGGGGGGGGGAGGGGGTCCCTGCCTGCTCTTCCCACCCAACCCAGGGGACCCCTGGCTGCCTCTGTCCCCCCCCAGCCCAGCATCACCCCACGGCTGCCCAGCCCCATGGCTTCCTCTGTCCCCCCTCAGCCCAGCATCACCCTGTGTCGACCCCACAAAAATGCCAGGCCCAGGCAGTTGTGTACAAAACCTGAAATAGTTTACTTTGCTTTCTTTTTTTTTTTTCCTTTTTTTTTTTCTTTTTTTAAACTTTGCTCTAGGTTTACTTAGATTTCGTGAACTCAATACAAGAGCATTTGATATGAACCGGTAAATAAAACACCGTCATAGATATAGATAGCCACGATAAACTTTGTTAGAAATGTACATGTCGCGAAAAAATAATAATACTAATAATAATAATCATAATAAAAAAAGCCGGCGTGACGCCCAGGCCGGTGCGGCCCTCCCGGCCCTCGCCCACGGCCGCGGGTGGCTCTGGTTCCCCGCGGGCGCCGCGCCCCGGTAATGTGTGTATATAAACAAAGCCCATAAGAAATGTACAAATATAAAAAGCTACAAACATTAATAAATTACATCGTCACAAAACACGGAAACACTCCACAAGGTGCTAGTAAAATAACTTGTCTCCCTCCTCGTACAAGAAGTTACGCAAAGAGCTGGTACCGGTGGGCGGCGCCCCAGAGAGACTTTCCCCTTATAAAAAACCGGTGGTGGTTATTCCAAAAGCTATGTACAAGCTACATTCTAGGAAAAGGATGCCTCGGGAAACGCAACTACACGGGGTGACAGGGGAGTTGCCTGAGAAACGCACCCAACATCTCACAGCCCAATGGCCGCCGCTGCCCATCGCCTCACGGCCCATCACCTCAGCCTGATGACTGCCACGGCCCATCGCTTCACAACCCAACGGCCGCTACCGCCCATCACCTCACAGCCCAACAGCCGCCACGGCTCATGGCCTCACCGCCCATTGCCTCACAGCCTGACGGCCGCCATGGCCCACCTCCTCACAGCCCAACGGCCCCCGCCCCGCCGGCCCCGCTCCGGCCCAACCCGGTCCCGCGGCCCCGGCCCGCTCGGCCGCCCCACAGGGGCCGCTGCCGCCGCTCCCTGCCCGCTGGCCGGGCGGGAAGAGGCGCGGCGGCCGCCAGCCTCGCTACTGCTGCTGCTGCCGCACCGGCGGCTCCGCCCAAGGGCCGGGCCGGGGCAGGGGCCGGGGCCGGGGGACCAACGCGCTCCTCCGCGGCCGGGATTAGTATTAACTTTTTGCGGCTGGTCACTCTCAGCACTCTGAGAAAGGACATCTATATTAAAAAATATTTATAGCAGGATTCTGTACACTCCGACCGCTGAAAGTTAACGGGATTACTGTGGTGGTGGTGGTGGCCAAGAGTCCAGCGGCAGCGTCCCCGGGCTCCCGCCGGCCTGGCCGCTAGAGTAGCAGCTTCCCGTTCCGGTGGATCTTCAGGATCTTGCCGAGCCGCTGCTTGGCCGTGGCCATCCCCTTCTTCGTGCGCTTTCCTGGAAGGAGAGTGGGGCAGCGGTGTGAGGGCCCGCTCCTGCCCCACAGTCACCCCCCACAATGACCCCACTGGCCGCCTCCTTCCCCTGGAGCCCCCCAGGCCACCCTGCAGCCAGCCCTGCCCCTGCCCAGCACCCCTCCAGTGCGGGGGCTCCCCCCCAGACACCAGGCAGGGCTCTGCAGGGACCCGGCACCACTGTGGCTGGGGTACATCCCTCACCTGCACCCGGGGATGTCCCCCTGAGCGCACCCTGATCAGGGTAGAGGCTCATCTCATCCCTTCTCCGCTGGGGATCCCTCATCTCATCCCTTCTCCTGCCTCCACAGTGCCAGCCCTGCTGCCCTGTTCCCGGGGTGACAGCCAGAACCCAGCCAGGCCAGCACTGTCCCACTCCTTAGCGCCTCACGAGCTCCTTGCAACAGTCAGGCTGTCACCAGGTTCCCGCAGGCTCCCCACGGACGTCTGGGCACCTCTGTGCCATCCCCAAAGGACAACCTGCGGCACAGGGATGCTAAGCTCGCATCCCACCACGAGTCCTGAGCCAAGCACTGCCCCGAGGATGCTTGGTTCCTTGCCCACCACACTGAGACCAACCCACCTACCGCTGCAGCTCCACATTTCTTCTTGCCCTCTCTCCCCCCAGCTCTAGAGACCACATGCATCCAGACACCCAAAAGACACACACACACACACTTCACACACACACACTTCCTACAGATTCAGGCCAGCACCAAGGCACCACAACGCACCCAGAGTGGACAACCTTCCCTGACCCAATGAGAGGACACCACCACCACGAGCCCAGGCCCTTGCTCATGAGCTGTGCAGTTCAGTGAAGCCTGTGCTCCCTGCATACTGGTTCTGGGACTGGTGTGGCTACCACCTTACGGCCAAAATCTCCCCTGGTCGCCAGGGCACCTGGCACTGCCGGGCACAACACAAAACACCCAGGCTTTTCTCTTCCCATCATACCACTGCTGGTGCACTCTTGTGTGGTACCTGCAGAGGCTCAGCTCCTCTCCGCTCTTCCCATCTGCACTGAATGCCTTAAAGACCACGACAGTGTGGGTGACACTTTCCATGGGAAGTTTCCTCATTTCTCGTCCTTTCGCCTCACTCCGTAAGACTGAGACCGTCCCTGAGAAGGTCCTACAGCTCCCTAATTCTGCTTCATCCCACCATCTCCTTCCACAGTCCCTTCATGCCCAGTGATGCATGATCTGGTAGTCCCTGGGCTCAGGACTCTCCAGTGCTCCATGCAGAGAGATGCCCTGAAGTCCCCTTGGTGCCCCAAGCTGTCCCAAGGCCCTGCACAGGAGGCCCTGAAAGTGCTCTGCTGCCTACAAGTCAGCCACTTGCTTCCTTGGCACATGGCTCCTTCCCTCCTTTGAGGAGTGAGCTACGGGCAAGCCACTACCCACTACCACGGGCAAGGTGTGATCCACAATGCCTGGTCAGCTTCCCTTCACGACACCCTGACTGGGCCGCCCAGCTCACCGGCCAGACCGGGCTCCAGCTCCATTCAGTACTCCCCATCACATCTTCCACTGGCTTGGACCTGTTTCACTAATGCCACCATTTCACCACAAAGACACAATTCCATGCAAATATGTTAATTCCTCTCTGGTTTTGCAGCCAGTCACAGGTGTTACCAGCTCCTGGAAGGACCCCGGCACCCACCATGGGTTACACATGTCCTCCTGCATGGCCCACTCAAACTGCTCTGATGTTTTACTGCAGGACACCGTGCACTACCTCTAATTTGCTCTGCTCAAACATAGGGGAAGGAAGGAGACATCTGCCATGTTGCCTCACTTTTTACATCAGAGCTTCTCCCAGTGGGATTGACACTTTATCTTCAAGGTGCCTGTCCCACACCCTGCCTCTGTCATGCTTTCTGAGCAAGGTTCAAGCGGAGAATAGGAGATCCTAGTCCAGAACTTCAGGACGGCCTCAGCTTTCCCTACAGCGGACAACAAGCGACCTCTCCTCTCTCTTGGCTTAGGTTGTGTAGCTGTGTTTGACATTCCTCTGCTCCCTTGTGGCAACTCTCAAGACAAGTTTGCGGGTTTTCTGCTCTACACCCGCTGGGTAGGATATCCTCGCCCATCATGTCAGCATTGGTGTACAACCACCACCCAACCACAGCAGTGCCTGAGCTACCCTGGGCAGAACAGCCTTCACGGATGCATCTTCCCCTGGACAAGGCTTCACCAGACTGGCTGGACTGTGATGTGACCACTGGAGGTGTTCCTCGGGAGTACTTCCTACATGGGATGCCTCACACCCTGCAACAAACAGCCCAGCAGCCTATTTGGGCCCACAGTGCTGGGACAGCTAAGGCCATGGGCCCCATCTCCAACCAGACCTGACCTGCCAAAGCACCTCCACATATCCGTGACAGACAAAACACGTGAGGGCCCTGCAAAAGGCATGGATTACATGACCAATTCACACTTCCCCATTCCTACACCGTAACCCCAGGCGTTTCCTGGTACCTTTGGCGGAGGCATTGTTCTGCGAGGATGATGAGGGTCTCCTCTGTGTGAGGAAAACACCGGGTGCCATCGGCTGCGATCCCCTGTTAGGCTGGGCGACCCCAAAGGTGCTGGCCCCCGCGGTGTACTCGTGATCTGTGAGGCTGCTGGCATGTGACTCCAGCTTCGGCTCTGGCGAGCTGCCCTCCTGAGCCGGTTTGTTCGCGTTGTTGGTTGACAGCTTCTTTTTGGTATTTTTTTTCTTCTTGCCTTTTTGTTCCTCCTTTAAAATGACAAACATGAAGCTCAGATTAATCCCCAGAAGACCTTTAGCTACAGCAAGGGCCAGCGGTGTTGCTTAGGGTCCTGATACAAGAAAAACCCACGGAGTTTGCCATGTACAAACTGCTTGGGGTCTGTTCCGACACCATCTCACTCACAGCTCTCTGCTGCACACACACCTTTGCCCTTTTTGCATCTACGTCTGCGCTTTGTGCAGAGCCTCCTGGTCTGTTAACTCTGCACTCACTGCGGTGAAGGGCAGCCAGCCAGGACCAAACTGACCCTGCCGTGGGACACCAGCGGGGTTTGGCGTGAACAAACCTTTCGATGCTCCACAAAAACTGGCACCTCCTATCTTCAGGTATCTTCATACACTTCCACAATAGCATGGAGGATATTAAACATCCCACTGATTCACAGACTCTGCCTCCTGCTACGACACACATGGTATCTCTCGCCCTGTAACTGCACTTAACACACCATGAGAACGGTGGTCTGTCACCATCCTGGTGCCCTTGCCTGCCTTCCGTCCGCTTCTCGATGAAACCCTGCTACCGTCCTTAGAGCTCTTCTACTCAACTGTATGCATCACAGACACACAGTGCCACCAAAAACCACACCTCCAGCAACTTGCCAAGGTGTCTCACCAACCTTGCTCCAGCAGCCCTTGTCACCTTTGCGCCTCATGGTGTCACATTTGTGGGCCTATGTGTGTTATGCGCTTACCATCTATCTGACCTCTCCAGAGACCAGACACTTACCAACTCCCAAAGTGCCTCAGTATCTTTGCTGAACTGACCCAATGATTCACCAAACCTTTGGAAGTAAATCCCTATGGTTCCCAGCAGCTGATTTCCACAGATGAGCCAATCACACCAGTCAGACTCTCCAATACACATCAATATGCAGTTCATGCACACTCCTCTTGGGCAGCCTCCTTCTGCCCTAGCCCGGCAGCTACGCATGCTCGCTCATACTCCTCTACGCTTCCGATGCATTGCCTGCGCTGTGCCACGGCGTTGTCAGACACGCTGTGACACTAATGGACTGTCATCCCATTTATTTCCCCTGAGACTGCTGAGCCTTGTGTCACTGGCACGAACAAAGACTGAGGAGGACTGGCACTGCGCTGTTCTTTGGGCATGACTCTGCTGCCGGGGGAGAGGGCTTTCATTCTTGACAGTAACTTCTCAAGCAACCTCACCTGCTGTGACAGCTTTGCAGCAGCAGCGGCGAGTCCGGTTTCAATGGAGGCAACTCTTGTGCCCTCTCGCACGGGTCTGTCTTGTCGAGGCACCGAGGGACCGACTCGTGCTACAAGGAAAGCAGATGCAGGTGAGACGTGAAGAACGTGCCTGTGTGAGCACCATAACCACATACGAGACAGCGAGGCTCTGCCCTCCTGAGCCTCAGCCCTTCCTTCCCCAGGACAAGTCCTCCAGCCACAGTGGCTTGGGGAGAAGGTGCCAATGAAGATGTAACAGAGATGAGAAACTTCACCGGCAGCTGCAGCCACCTGAAGCCAAAGTCAAGGGAGGTTTCTGCCCACGCTACAGAGATAGTGATGCCAGCATCACTTCAAAATGGACAGTGTTCACCGCCCCATCAGCTGGGGGTGACATGCAGCCACTGCACGATGAAGCTGATGAGACATGGGCTGCTTGTCACACACACAACAAGCCAGGGAGACTCTCCTGTTAGTGGGACACATCAAAGGGGTCTAAGGACCCCCTGGCCTGTCACTGCCTCGGGTGAGCTGCAACAAAAACACCCTCCCAGACCACCAGCTTTGGCTGAACCTGGAGGAGACCATTCCCACACTCTCTCATTTCTCTTTACACAGTCAACACCTAAAAGCCGTGGCTACTCAGCTGTCTGGGGTTTCACTGTTGTATCAATGCTAAGGTGGCCACCAATTGTTCCATCACCAAGACTGTGAAGAAAAATAAACCCACAACCCATCCAGAAATGACTTTTTCCTGCCACCTGCTTGATGGAGGAAGGCTAACACTGCTTAGCATGAGTCCCAGCTCATGACATCACCTCCCACTGCGTTGGAAAGGATTTATCCTTCACATGATAAAGAAATCGCTAGTTGTGGTCTTACAATTTCCACACTCATTGAAAAATGGGGGTTTTTTAGGCACCTGCATGACTTAGCCTGAGTCTGGGCAGCACAGACCATATGGACTTACCCGTTGGACTGTAAGGGGCATCATCTGAACTTTTCCTTTTCTTTGATCGGGATTTGAATACTGGATTATCTTCATCTGATTCCAGAGAAGGGTAAACTACAGTAGGAAACAAAGACAATAGTTTCAGTGTAGGAAACAGCTCTAGCCTGCACAGAGGCCCACTTACAGGTGCGGTGACGACAGCATCACAGCTAGAACAGCAAGGTCCTCCAGAGGTACCACTGAGTGGTGACGCAGCCGCAATGCTCAGTGGACTTTGTCCTGCTCTCATCCACACACTACACTTAGGAGCTGTCGTCATTAAACTGTCACCGACTACTTTTAGGATACACAGTGAAACTTCTCAGGAAAAATTAGTCTTCCTCCTGTCTGTGGAGTGGCAGCACAGCTAGAAGAGATGTGAACTGATGCTGGAGACACATCAGCCAACTGCTCTATTCAGCACCCACCTTCCTGGCCCCTGTGACTCCCGCATTTACATAGAGAGAAATTACACGGTGCTGTTTACACAGACCTTGAAAACGGCTTTCCTTGACTTAGGTGTATCCAAAAGATAGAATCATAGAATCATAGAATGGTTTAGTTTGGAAGGGACCTTAAAGCCCACCCAGTGCCACCTCCTGCCCTGGGAAGGGACACCTCCCACCAGACCAGGCTGCTCAAAGCCCCCTCCAACCTGGCCTTGAACCCCTCCAGGGATGGGGCAGCCGCAGCTTCTCTGGGCAACCTGGGCCAGGGTCTCACCACCCTCAGCAAAGAATTTTCTCGCACACCACCACCAGCAAAGAATTTCTTCCTGAGATCTCACCAGACCTCCCCTCTTTCAGTTTAAAACTGTTCCCCCTTGTTCCCCCTTGTCCACTCCCTTTCCTGGAGCCCTTTTAGGGACTGGAAGGGGCTTTAAGGTCTCCCCAGAGCCTTCTCATCTACTGAACAACCCCAACAATGTCAGATGAAAGTGAACCATTCTACCAAAAGACCCTTCACAAGCTTCTGGGATAAACGCCAACTTATCTGTCTAAATTCTGTCCCAGCCTTTAACATGTTTTTTTTCATGAGTCTGATTTTCTTGCCAGTTGCCATTTGTTACATCATGGTGATTTTGGCATTATTGTGGCATTTGACCACTGACACTAGAAATCTGCTGCTCAGATGGGGCACAAACAGAGCCTCTGGAAACCAAGCCTGCTCACAGCACAGACTCTCCATTTGCTGTCAGCATGGACACATAATGAGCAAATCCACCCCTCGGCAGAGCGGTGGCATCTGTCTGTGAACCACAGCCCTGCCCAACACCTTCATGGAGCTGCCCTTTCCCAAAGCACCTTGCAGCAGTATCGCTGCATCCCAGCACCTGGAGTGCACCCTCAATGGCTGGGCAGCCTCTTCTGCAACATGTCACCACATCTCTGTTCTGCCTTGGCATTTCTGTTAATAATGTGACAACACACACACTCCACTTCTCCAGCCACAACAGATGATTTCTGATGGCCACACTTGCCAGGGAGACTTCAACGCACACACAGACTCTCCTGTTATGCAACATAAACCTCTACCAACTTCTTGCTCTCCTTGGTACTTCAGGCTTTCCAGTCTCTATCAGTCTTCACGTGATTACTTTTCTTCATTTCCTCACTACTTATATTCAAAAATGCTCCTGCAGATTATTATGGCAGAACTGATATAACTGGGTTTGTGCCGATCTCTCCTTCAGCTGCTTGCACTCTCTGCCAACACTCAAAATACCACTGGATCCCTTTTTCAAGTACAAATTCAATTCCTCACTCATTTTAGCTAGATATTTTATTGCTGTTGTACAGACCAGGACATTTCCGTCACAAGTACCAGTACGTGACGTGTTTCTGGGACAGGTTCCTGTTTCTTGGTTGACTGCCGCAGTTGTGGTGGGCTTCCATGCCTCTTAACATCTGATTGTGACATGCCTCAAATACATTCTACCTGGATGGCCAAATCACCACCAGCTCTGCAGTTGGTCTACCTGTCACACGGTGTTTGCTTCATTCTGCCCTGCAGATCTCTTGTTATCTGCACTCCTTCTCTCCCAGATACCCAGAGGATTTCAACGTGACACAATGCGAGCAAGCGCATCATGAGAAACGTGGAGGTATTTGCAAACATGCACAAATACGTCCATGCACACCCAGGCAAACACTCACACTTTGTCCTCTCTACTTACCGTAATCGGAATCTTTAAAACAGGCATCTAAGTGGTCCTGATCTTCATCGTAGTCTTCAATGTCAATACTGTTCTTTGTGCTTTTCTTTAGTAACCGTTTGCTGGCATTTTTGTTGCTGCCACCACCCGTTTTTTTAGAGTTCTGTGTGGAGATGGAGTTGTTCTTCGCCTGATTGGTACCCCATGTGGTCTGGAGGCAGGACTCTGAGGCCTGGAGGTTTGCCATTGATAGCATGCCCTGGATGGCTTCCTGCGTGCTGGGCGAGGCGGGTGGCTGACTTCAGGGAGACAGTGAGAAATACAAGAGTTATTAGTGAGTCCAGGAAAACGTGAACCCCTCACAAGCAGTTGACTCCATTCACTGCACAGTGTTGCTAGAAGAGACTTCCCGATTACTGTCCTTTGAGCATCTGGGTGTGCCACCAGCGACACCAGTTATTTTTATGCTAACAGCAGTATCATGGACAGCATAATAGATTTGGGGTTGCTGTCCCAGAAATGATGGAGCTGTGCGCCATGGGGCTGGGCGTGTGATAGGCATCTCCCTGGGAGCTGCTGTCACTAGTGGGCGAGGACAAGGGTCAGGTAACTTTTCAAAGCCCATAACTGCCTTCCCAACCATTGTTGAAAAGTGTCTCTACTTCCAACTAGAGACATGCAGTGTCTCTACTACCAACTCTGAGGGCTTATGGGGCAGCGCTGGAGGGGGATGTTGAGGTGGGCTTCTGCTACATACATAGGGCGGGAGCCCCTCTGCTATGGAGACAGGGTGAGAGAGTTAGGGGTGCTCAGCCTGGAGAAGAGAAGGCTCCGGAGAGACCTTAGAGCAGCTTTGCAGTATTTGAAGGGGGCCTAGAAGAAAGCTAAAGAAGGACTTTTTACAAGAGCATGTGGCAATAGGACCTTGTCCTATGGGTAAGGGCTTCAAACTGGAAGAGGGGAGATCTAGATGAGATCTCAGGAAGAAATTCTTTGCTGTGAGGGTGGTGAGAGCCTGGCCCAGGTTGCCCAGAGAAGCTGTGGCTGCCCCATCCCTGGAGGGGTGCAAGGCCAGGTTGGAGGGGGCTTTGAGCAACCTGGTCTGATGGAAGGTGTCCCTGTCCAGGGCAGGGGGTGGCAGTGCGTGGGCTTTAAGGTCCCTTCCAACCCAACCCATTCTGTGATTCTACGATACTGCTAAGCAGGTAGAGGAAGAATTTGAACAACTGGAAGGAAGCTCATGATCACAGGTCACAGTTCTCCCTGGGGACTGTCACCACTCCAGGATCTGCTGGAAGAGCACCACGATAGGACACAAGCAATTCAAGAGATTTCTGCAGTGCATTGGGAGAGTTTTCTGATGTGGATGTGGGATGGATTGATTATGGGAGATGCTGGAGAGATATGGACTGGATATGTGCACCTACAGGGTGGGTGGAAACCTTTATTTCATTGAACTTGCTTTGAGGCAGTTTATTGCCAGTTTTCAACAGGGACTGTGCGTCTACTACAGACAGAAATATATTCCTACAGAATAAGCTGCGGTCAAATGATGTGTAAATTCTGACTGGCATGTACGCATAACAAGGTGGGAAAGCACCCTCCCCACCATACAGAAGAATGTAGAAGAACGATAATCTCATCAGAGAACACCAGACATTAATTCTGCACCAGGCGGAACGCATCATCAAATATTTCCACAACTTTGGAGTTTGGGCAAATAGTGAAACACAAAAAAAACTTGCTGTGGTAATGACTTTTTTAACGGTTATGCAATAGAATCCACTAACACACAGCATTTCCCAAGGAAATTAGCAGTACCACATCGCTTTCTCCGATTTGATCTTAATTTAATCCACTTTAAACCATTACAGGACTCCGGATAGAGTAACGTACAAGACATAATGAGAGTTTCTGGGCACTAATTGCATTTATAAATAATCCTGAAAATGAGGTAAAACTGGTGTTAGCAGTTAGCAACTCAACAAACAGAATAACTTTGAAAAACTTATTTAGGGATGAGACACTTTAATTCCTCATTATCATGCCAGATGCCTTAGCCTTCTCCCTGCCAAAGGCATATTTTGCATCATCTATAAGAAATTAACGTATTTTCTCTCAATTTTTTCCCCCCAACCGTTTTTGCAAACACTGGACTCTCAAAACACTGCAAACAGACCATCAAACACTGACCACTAAATGGGCAAATCAGAGAGGAACTGCCTTAAGCAACACAAGCTTCCACAAATAAGTTGTGGAATATGATCAAAACCAGTGGTTTTGAGAGTGAAACCACAACCTGACCGTGTGGGTGAAATGTCTCACAGAGACCGAGCTGCACACGGGGCAAAGTGTTTCTCATTAGGGCATGTGCTTGCCTGCACTTCCATTAGAGGTATTTCAGCTTCCCAAGCCAAAAAAAAATTCAAGAAGAATCAGGAAGCAATTTTTAAGCTCTGTGAGGCCATATCCCCTTTCTGTAGCCTCAGCAACCATTAAAAAAATACATTTATGAAAGTAAACTATCTGTGAGTTTCAATTATGACTTAAAAAACATGTAAAATGAGAGCGGGAGCAGGAGCAAAGCTGCCCGTGCTGCTGCCCCCCAGTTCCCTTGGCAGCATCTGGCTGCCAAGGGCCCTCCTGCCACCCTCCAGCGCGGTGGCCCTTGGTGACAGCAGAGACACTGCTGCCATTCTGCAAATCCCGCAGCCTCGCTCTCCTTTCCTCATGCTAAAAAATGCTGTTGTGGGTGAACAGAGAAAAGGACACTTTAACAAACTGACTTGCAGCACTTTGTACCCTTTGCAATGGGCTCCACCTCAGCATTTTGCACGGCCTCACTTTTTGGGATTTTATTGTTTCCTTTTACTCTTGCAAAGACAAGGACACATCATTGAGAGATTATTTTACTGCAATAACTCTTTGCTCCCTAGCAAGCATTTGGTGATTTTCAGCTACATATAGCGCAGGAATCATAGAATCACAGAATGGTTTGGGTTGGAAGGGACCTTAAAGCCCACGCACTGCCACCCCCTGCCCTGGACAGGGACACCTCCCACCAGACCAGGTTGCTCCAAGCCCCCTCCAACCTGGCCTTGAACCCCTCCAGGGATGGGGTAGCCACAGCTTCTCTGGGCAACCTGGGCCAGGGTCTCACCACCCTCACAGCAAAGAAGTTCTTTCCCAGATCTCATCTCAATCTCCCCTCTTTCAGTGTCAAACCCTTCCCCCTCGTCCCATGGCTCCCCTCCCTGATCAAGAGTCCCTCCCCAGCTTTCCTGGAGCCCCCTTAGGGACTGGAAGAGGCTCTAAGGTCTCTCTGGAGCCTTCTCTTCTCCAGGCTGAACCCCCCCAACTCTCTCAGCCTGTGAGTGTGGAGCTCAAAGAGGTCCCCACTGGACACTGCCTGCCTCCCCTGCAACACCCAGCACCACGCAGCACACCTCAGTGCAGCCCCAGCAGCATCCACAGGCAAAAGAGCCACTCAAATGGCCAAAAGGGCATGGCCAAAGCCAAGGTGGCTTCCTGAATGACCCACAGGGTGGGCTGTGGAGGAGGTCCAAGTCCAAGGTCTCACCCAGAGCCCACACTAAGCCAGTACAGAGCCCAACGGGCCAAGCTTGCACCCATGCTGAGCAGCCTCGTTAGCCATGCTAAAGAGCCATGCGCATCATCATCACCAGCAACCACCTTTCTGCTGCTGCTCCCCAGAGCTGAAACTGGCAGCATGTTTTCACATTATTAACCAAGAGAAGCACCACAACAGAAGGGAAAATCTGCTGTTAAAACCCATCCCCAGTAAAATCTCCCCCAGGGCTGACCTGCCTGCAGCGCTGGTCGGGACAGTGTGATGGGGAGCAGGGAAGGGCAGCTCATCTCAGTGGGAACCAGGGGAAGAAGACGTTGCTCTGTATGGCACAGATGGCTTTGTGCCCTACACACAGTGCTCTCTGCCACTATTTGTCATGTTGGGTTTAAGCCTCGGAGCTCAGTGTCCCAGAACAGCCTGCTGTTGCCAGCAGCAACTTTGTCAGGGAGGAGAGGATAAAGCATCCCTTCAGGCTACGCTTTGGGGCTTCCACACTGCCCGTGATTCCTGCCTGGATTTGACAAGAGCATCCTTTCCCTGACAGCACGTTCCAGAGCGGGTGGCAATAGGCAAACAGCCACCAGCATGACAAGAATACACACAATTCCCCACAGACTAAGGTTTTACCTCCTTATTGAGGCTGGTCCCTGTGCTGTCTGGGCCCAGGAGGATCCCAGTGCCCTGAAGCTGGGAGAGGACATCACGCAGGGAGCTGGTGCCTCACTTTCCACAACTACTGCCATCTCCCTGTGAGGGTCCAACATCTGCTGGCCAGATCACCTCCTTCCCTTCATAAGCAATTACTGAGCCTTTCACCTATATCCTCCTGTTCAGAAATCAAATTTATTATTAACTTCAGCAGAGTATTACTCACTGAGGAGTGGCTTCTCCCCCATTCTCCATGCTGCCTACACAGATGTCTGGGAGCACCAAAGGGCAAGGTGGAGATGACAGACAGTAAGGTCACTAATGTCTCACCTCCCCTCTGAGGAACTGTCGTGGTTTCGGCCAAATTTACCAAAACCAGACCGACAGATGGCCCTTCCCTCTCTCCCCACCCCTCCCCCAAAAGAGAGGAGAGGAAGAGAGAAGGAGATTTAGAAGTCTAGAATGAACTAAACTACTTTAATGAAGAATTAATGTTAAAATAAAATTAAAAAAAAATAGATACTGAATTTCACTGAATTTTTAGAGTTGGAAGGGACCATATAGATCATCTAGTCCAACTCCCCTGCTGAAGCAGGATTGCCCAGAGCATGTCAGAGCATGTTACTCAGGACTGCATCCAGGCGGGTCTTGAAAATCTCCAAAGAAGGGGACTCCACAACCTCCCTGGGCAGCCTGTTCCAGGGCTCTGTCACCCTCACCGGAAAGAAGTTTCTTCTCATATTTGAGTGGAACCTCCTATGTTCCAGCTTGTGCCCGTTGCCCCTCGTCCTCTCACTGGCAACCACTGAAAAGAGTCTGGCTCCCTCCTCCTTCAACCCACCCTTCAGATACTTATAAGCATTGATAAGGTCTCCCCTCAGCCTTCTCTTCTCCAGGCTGAAGAGTCCCAGCTCTCTCAGCCTTTCTTCATAAGGGAGATGCTCCAACCCTTGAATCATCCTCATTGCCCTTCGCTGGACTCTTTCCAGTAGTTCCCTGTCCCTCTTGAATTGGGGAGCCCAGAACTGGATGCAGTATTCCAGTTGTGGCCTCACCAGTGCAGAGCAGAGGGGGGGAATGACTTCCCTCGACCTACTAGCCACACTCTTCCCTATGCAGCCCAGGATTCCATTGGCCTTCCTGGCCACAAGAGCACACTGCTTGCTCATTGTCATTTTGCTGTCTACCAGGACCCCCAGATCTTTCTCTTCGGAACTTGTCTCCAGCAGGTGCACACCTAACCTGTATTGGTGCCTGACATTCTTCTTCCCCAGGTGCAGGACCCTACACTTTTCCCTGTTGAACCTCATGAGGTTCTTCCTTGCCCAGCTCTCCAGCCTGTCCAGGTCTCGCTGGATGGCAGCACGGCCCTCCGGGGTGTCAGCCACCCCTCCCAGTTTGGTGTCATCAGCAAACTTGCTGAGGATACACTCGGTCCCCTCGTCCAGGTCGCTGATGAATATGTTGAACAGGACTGGACCAAGTATTGACCCCTGGGGGACACCACTGATTACAGGCCTCCAGCTTGAACCTGCTCCATTAATCATTACCCTTTGGGTCCTGTCACACAGCCAGTTCTCAATCCACCTCACTGTCCCCTCATCCAGCCCACACTTCCTTAGTTTCCCAATGAGGATGCTATGGGAGACTGTGTCAAAAGCCTTGCTGAAGTCAAGGTAGATGACATCTGCTGCCCTCCTCTCATCCAACCAACCAGTTATAGCATCATAGAAAGCTATCAGATTGGTCAAACATGATTTACCCCTGGTAAACCCATGTTGCCCACTTCCAATAACCCCCCGCTCTTCAACTTGTTTGGAGATGACATCTAGAATGAGTCTCTCCATTACCTTCCCAGGGATGGAGGTGAAACCAACTGGTCTGTAGTTCCCAGGGTCCTCCTTCTTGCCCTTTTTGAAGACTGGAGTGATGTTGGCCTTCCTCCAGTCTTCAGGCACCTCTCCTGTTCTCCATGACCTTTCAAAGATGATAGAGAGTGGCCCAGCGATAACATCTGCCAGCTCTCTCAGCACTCGTGGGTGCATCCCATCAGGGCCCATGGACTTATGAATGTCCAGTTTGGCCAAGTGGTCCCGAACCTGGTCCTCCTCTACTGGAGGAAAAACTTCCTCTCTCCATACCCTCCCCCTTGCCTCCAAGGCCAGACATTCATGAAGGACAGCCTTAGCAGTGAAGACTGAAGAAAAGAAGGCATTCAGCAACTCTGCTTTCTCCGTGTCTTCCACCACTAGGGTGCCCATCTCATTCCTCAGTGGGCCCACGTTATCCCTAATCTTCCTTTTACTGTTTACATACCAAAAAAAACCCTTTTTGTTATTCTTAACTGTAGTGGCCAAGATGAGCTCGGCTTGAGCCTTGGCCCTTCTAATTTTCCCCCTGCATATCTTCACTGCTTCCTGGTATTTCTCCTTGCCTGCCAGGCCCCTTTTACAAAGATCATAAACCTTCTTTTTGTTCCTGAGTTCCAGCCAAAGCTCTCTATTTAGCCAGGCTGGTCTTCTTCCCTTCCTGCTTGTTTTTCAGGATTTGGGTATGGCTCTTTCCTGGGCTTTTAAGAGTGCCTCCTTGAAGTGCGACCAGCCTTCCTGGGCACCTTTGCCCTTCAGGACTGTCTCCCAAGGGACACTTTCAACCATGCTCCTGAAGAGGCCAAAGTCTGCCCTTCGGAAGTCCAACGTGGCAGTTTTGCTGGCCCCCCTCCTTGCTTCAGCAAAAATTGAAATTGTATCATTTCATGATCACTCTGTCCAAGACGACCTCCAATGTTTACATCCCCCACAAGACCTTCTGAGTTAATTATCAGCAGGTCCAGTAGGGCACTTTCCCTATTCGGTTTTCTCACCAGCTGCGTTAGGAAGTTGTCTTCCATGCACTCTAAGAATCTCCAGGACTGTTGCCTCTCTGCTGTGTTATATTTCCAGCAGATATCTGGGAAGTTGAAGTCCCCCATGAGTACAAGGGGGAGTGATCGTGAGGTCTCTGCCAGCTGCTTATAGAATATTTCATCTGCCTTTATATCCTGGTTTGGGGGTCTATAACAAATTCCCACCATGATGGTCTGCCTTATTGGTCTTCCCCTTAATTCTTATCCATAGACACTCAACACTGTCATCTTGCTAAGTTCGAGGCATACAATACTGCTCTTAACATAAAGGGCCACCCCACCACCTCTCTTTCCTTGCCTGTCCCTTCTGAAAAGTTGGTAACCATCAATCACAGCACTCCAGTTATGCGAGTCCTCCCACCACGTTTCTGTGATGGCAACCAGATCACAGTTTTCTTGCTGTACGATGGCCTCCAGCTCTTCCTGTTTGTTACCCATGCTGCGTGCATTCATGTAGATACACTTCAGCTGGGCTAATCGTCCCACTATTTTTCTGGGAGGGCAGGCACTAATTCCCACCTGTTCATGTGCAGACATTTCTGCAGTTACCATCTTATCACTACTCATGTCTTCACGGCCACATGTGTCCTTCTCTCCCTCATCAACTGCCACAACAGGCTGCAAGGCTGTGCTGGCACCTTTACCTACTAGCACTGGCACGCTATTCCTGGGCACCACTTTAGTAACCCTGGTTCCAACCCCATCCCCCTTCAAAACTAGTTTAAAGCTCTCTCAATGAGCCCTGCTAATTCTTGTCCCAATATCCTTTTTCCCCTTTGGGTTAGGCTTCCCCCACCTGCTGCCAGTATGCCTGGTGACCTGTAGATCTGCCCGGGATCAAAGAATCCAAAGTCCTGCCGTTTACACCAGTCTTTCAGCCATGAGTTGATCTTTTGATTCTTCCTATTTATCCCCCCATCCATCCCTGTGACTGGTGGGATAGAAGAGAACACCACTTGTGCTCCTGATCCCTTGACCATTGTCCCAGCACTCTGAAGTCCCTTTTCATTGCCTTTAGGCTTCTGGTGGCTACTTCATCATTGCCCACTTGAAATATCAGTAGTGGGTAATAATCTGAGGGCTGAACCAGGGAGTGAATTTCCCTCTGTATATCCTTAATCCTGGCCCCAGGGAGGCAGGTGACTTCCCTGTGGGATGGGTCTGGTCTACAGATTGGGCCCTCTGTTCCACTCAGAAGGGAGTCACCTATTACAATCACCTTTCTTTTTTCCTTAGTTGATGACGTCCTGAGGCACGGGGGTGGGTGACTAGTCCTGGGTGCCTCACTGGGTAGATCGTCCTCTTCGTTCTCATTTACCTCGTCCCCAAAATCCAGAACTCCAAACCTATTATGCAGATGTAACTGGGAAGGTGAGGGAGGCTGTTGGGGGTTCCGCTTGCCTCTCCGAGGAAGGACCAGCCTCCATTCCCCCCTTTCTATTAAGTCCCCTCTCTCTGCCTGGTGACAGGGTGGGAGGGGATCATCTACTTTTATTAGAGCCTCTTCTTGCTGCCTTTGCCTCAGGGTACGGCTCCACCAGTCTATTTCACTTTCGCATTCCCTAATGCTTCTTAACCTTTCCACCTCTTCTCTCAGTTCCACCACCTGCCTGAGCAGGTCGTTTCTCTGCTCGCATGGCACACAATGGGTGTCTCTGGGTCCCTGTGGTACCACAGCCAGGCTCAGGCATTCGGTGCAGCCGGGGCCCTGCACGGCCGCGTCCTGGCGCGGGAGCTCGGTCTGAGTTCCCACATTCTTCTTCACGGGGGCTTTGGGGCGTTTCGTCGCCATTTCCTCTCCTGAGCCCGAACGGACCGTTCGCCCTCAGACTCTCCCTCTTTGTCCTGCGCACGTGCGCCCGCGCGCTAATGTACCCGCCCGTGCGCTCACGTGCGCCCGGCACGCGCTCTGAACCTGCCGCGGCTGCAGCCGCTTTTAAATTTGCCGCGGCTCGCCCGGCCCGCCCCCAGCCACGTCAGCCTCGCGCCTCCCTCGCGAGATTCCCGACTCGCTTCGGGTCTCTCCGCTCTCCTTCGGCTTCTCCGTCTCCGGGAAGTCCCCTCTCCGGCTCGATCTAAATCAAATTTAAAGCAGCAGCACTCACCGCTGCTGCTGTCGCTCTCCGCGTGGTTTGCAATACATATTGCATACAATATATACAAAACCGTATCAAGCTCCCAGGATGACAGTCACGTCACCGGCAGGCACTGGGGAAGGCCCAGACTGGACTCAGTGACAGATGGGAACTGGATTCCAGCTCTGGAGTCAGGAACACACGGATCGGGATCAAGGGCAGATGAACAGAGTCCTCTCTGGACGTCGGCCATCGCGGAAAGAAGGGCTGACCCTTTGATCCCTCAGCTGTTATACTGAGCGTGGGGCAGACGGGATGGAATACCCCAGTTGGTCAGGTTTGGGTCACCTCTCCTGTCCGCTCCTCCCCACCGATGTGACCCCTCTACGTTTTTTCCGTTTCCGACCCTCTAAGGGGGCAAATAACGAAATTGGCTGCCCTTGGTTGTTATAGCAATAAGTATAAGCAAGGGCCTCCCTGCACACCATCCCTTGGCATAGAGCACAAACATTGGGCTGATCATTCTGAGAAGTTCTTTCAGACTGTGTCCACATTTACAGCAGCCTTTCTGCAGAACCTCTGTCATTATCTGTCCCCATCTTGCTACCACTGACACAAGTATGGGAGATGCAGCTCTCTGCAGCAATCTAGGCAACGTCACCAGGGTGTTTGGTTTGGTCAGCTGCAAATGGCAGTCCAATATTTTACAGAATAAAGTTTCATACAATTCAGAGTAAGGTCATTATCACAAAAAGCCCCGACCTGCTCCCTACGTTACTGCTGGGGTTCAGCAGCTCCAGCGCTGGTCGGACAGGGCTCCAACATTCCCACTTGAGACCTGGCTCTTATCCCCACAGACCACTGTGTGAGCAAAGGAGACTCCACACAGACCTACAGACTACCTGGAGTGTCCAGAATATACCTACGTATGTATATATACCTATGTATATATATATATATAAAAATACATACATAGGCCTAGCCTTTATCTGCCTTAGAAGTAGAGAAAGATGGCAATTGTTCCTGTGAGTCAGACACGACCACATTGGCATTATGTTGCGACACAGCGTGTTTGCGTATTGTGTTTCTTCCTTTTTTCTTTTCTTTTTTAAAAAGCACGTTAGGGCCATTTAAAAAGCCAAGCATAATTACGAAATGAAACAGTAATTTCATTTATCGGGAGCTTTTTTCAATGAAGCTGCAACACACACTGCCAAAGCCTAATTGTTTATACAAGAGACAAAATTGATATGACACATTCCCACTGAACTACCACACACAGTGCAGTAATTCATGCAGAGTTTAGTTTTGTGACAGTGCTTGCGACTTCGATTTCAGAAACCGCAAAGTCTACAAATACACTAGGTACAGGGCCCGGGCTGAAGGGAGGGAAAATGAACGGCCTGAGTCCCACTCCATCGCTGAAGGGCAGTTTTAACCCATTGCAGGCAGCGAAAGACACCTCCCAAGTGAGGAAAAGTATCTTTGAGGACCATTTCTTTAACCTGTTTCTTCTGCTCCCCCCTGCATTTCTGCATATCATAACCAGGTGGCAAATCATGTCATAGATGGAATGGTTCGTACTGTAAATATGGCCAAGACAGATTTCTTTTAATTCTTACAATGATTGACAAATTTTCTTATTTCATACCAAATTTCAAGCATGGGAGTCATGTTATACTGGCAACTTTATTCCCAGAGTTAGATACACCTAACTACCTGCCAACATGTCTAATTACCTGCCAAAATGTAAGTGTAAATTCAACACAAAACACTAGTTCCACTACGCACCATGACAGGGAATGGAAAAGGAACTCACAAGAACAAACAGACAAGTGCCGATGCGATTATTTCTTTCGAAGAGCAGATGCAGAGATGGGGTCAAATCTCGAGAGATCAGGAAAATCTAGAACCACTGACCCACTTGAGCTCAGACAACAAAAAATACTGTATTTCCTGGGAGCTGCAGACATACCGGTACCTCTCCCCACACCCTTTGCAGCCCCAGGAGGTGGCTGGCTGTTCTGACCAACCACTCCTTGCAAGGGGGAGGCAGCAATGCAGGAAAACCAGGACTAAACCAAGATCAGATCTCTTCCCTAGAACTAGCAGCCTCATCAAGATAAGCCTTCAAAGGATACACCATGACTATGCTACTTGATTTTAAAATCATTGGCTTTTTTCATCCCCACTAGGAACGAACAGAGAGCTCTTAGAGGAGACTCCGCACACACACCTCTGTTCAACACAGAGATGAGGATCCCCGTCGCTGTCATAAACTCTACAAGTTGATGTGCAAAGGCAAGGCTGGCTCTCCCAGAGCTGCCTGGCACCGCACAGCTGAGCACCCTGCATCAAGACAGTCTATATAATATGCTTTAATCTCCTGCAACCATCTAAACTGTGAAAGAGAGAATTGCTGAATAAACTGAGGAAGATTGAACCAGAAGATGTTTCTGGTTCAGCAACACCTCTTCCTTAAGATTTCTCTGTAGCTCTGTCACTGCACTGTAACCTTAAAAAGATTCCATTTTCTCTCTCAACACCAAAAAATCTCTCTTTTTTTTTTTTTTCAAACTGCCTGATAAAATTTGCTTCCATGATTTCCCTCGATAACTTATTCCATATGTTCCCCTTTGACCACGAGGCATATCTTTTGGAATTCTCAGTTATGACTTTTAGCTTTCCCAGGTTTAGGTAATACCCCTCTCTGAGGGGACCTTCTCATTCCACTTTAACGGGTCGTTTCCAAGTTGCAAGCTGAGTTTTTCCTGGGTGACGGACACCCAGCACCCAGTTTGGGCACAGCTGGGTGAGAAGGTGGTGAGAAGGACAGCACCGGTCTCTCCTTGTCCAGTCTGTTCTCAACTCTACCACCACTCCTACAACTACTTTTACCTCCTGCACAGGTCCTGGGGCAGACCCAGAGAAAGCAGGGAGGAAAAGGATGCCTTTGGGGTACCTCAGCAACCACTGACTGTGGTATCCGGCTTTATGACTCAAAGCAGGTTGGTTTTGCTGCTTTGCACGTATAAAATGGTGCAAGACACCTCTTGCTTCCACGCAACATCTGCTGTAGGAATCTAGAGTAGGATAAATGCTGCTTCCAGCAGCCAGCCTGGAGAGCCAACGTGTCCCGCCTGACCGGCGAAGGCCATTTTCAAACAAAGGCAGAGCAGAGATGGAACTGGCTCATTAAAATGCCAAACAAGAATAGCCTTACCACACATTGCACATCATTTCCCATCTCACCACCTCACCTTTTGGAGGACAATTCCTTTGTTTGCACAACAGGTGTATCTAGAGGCTAGAAACTTGTGCCAGGAATTTATGAACAGCCCACAGCTTCCAAACGTACCGAGGCTGCGGTCGCTGTGGAGCAGTGGAGCATGCTTAGGTGAATACCTCTGGTTTTCCACAGACAGGGGACAAATCACTCCGTTAAAACTGCAGCAGCAAAGACCCCTGAATCAGCAGAGTGTTAGGGAGAAAAGGGCATAAGACGCAGCAGTTCCTGTCTGCAGTGCCATTCTGTGCCTGGAAGCCATAAACATTGATATTCCCAAAACCTCTTTCCCAGGGATTTGTTCCTAAGGTCAGGAACCTGGAGTTCTGGGCTATTCTGTATGTGAAGAGTGCCACTAGCTCCTTTCGAAACAACACGTGTACTTCTGTCCCCTAATTGCTCTCTCAGTATTCAAGGTCAGGCTTGTCCTGGAGAGAGTGGAGAGAGTGAACCCACACATTTGTTTTGAGACGGGTCCAAGCAAAACCCTTGTCCCAGACAGGTCTGAGCTGCAGGATTTGAATCTGGGGACTGTATTTTCCAGTTTTGCATTTCTTTTCACTGCTCATTGTTTAGATTACTAAAAGATCTAGTGCTGCACCTTATTAACCGTATTCCAAAATGTCTAGCGTCGACTTCAGTGTCCACCTACAGTGGTCCCACATGAAACACAACCCAGCGCAGGCAAGCACTTCCATTTTAGGTACAGAAGTACCCAGGAAAGAGTTTTGTTTTTTCCAAGCCATGTGTTTTGCTGGGGAGAGGAATGATGACCAGGGGTGTGTGGGAGAGTAGATGGTTTCCTATTTTCTTCTTTCAAACATTCAGTATTCAGGGAGCTCCGCGGCACCTTACAATACCTTATGGAAGGAATGCTGGGCATTTACATTACTTTATTACATTATTACTACATTAAAAACCATTATTCATGCCCTCAAGCTGCATTCACTGAGCTCTCCTTCCTTTTGAATGATTCATCTATTACAGCATTATTGCTAAAATGGATGTTCAGCATTTACAGATGTGAAATGCCTCTGTTTGTTTAAATTATGCCACCAAAACCTTTCCCACACATTTTCCCACCTCTCCCTCCAGATCACAGGATAAAAGGAAGATTTGCTTACTGGAGAAAAAGCAGTTACTGAGCTGCAAAATTCATTCTCACTCACACACACACAATGACAAAAGAACAATTTTTGTTTATGGGTAAGAGGAAAAAACATCCCTTGGTGCATACCTGTTGGTGTTATACTCTAGACCCCCAACTTCCTTGCTTGCCTGCAAAAGATCAAGAATTCCCGCTGAACTTCCACTCTCTTTCTTTACTTTGGAATTGCGCCCTGGCTTTGCCTCTGTGTCAATGTGAAGCAAATCTTCATCTGACGAGTCATCGCTCTGCAAAAACAAGGAAACGGTTCAAACAAAAAAGAAACTCACTAAGTTAGAACAACACAGTAATTTTTGCAGCCTGCTGCTCCTCCAAAGGCACAGGGCTAGCGTTTGTAATTTGCTTTCATTTAAAAAAAAACCCTCAAAACCAAACCCAGGTACACGGTAAAAATCTGTTTCCTTGCAGCCTCTAGCCACTAGTAGGTTTTTCTTTCCCCTTCCAACCCTGGAGAACCAACTTTGAGATCTGATCCTGCCCGTGGGATCAAACCACTCCAACAGTGGTTTTTCCAGGAGCTGTGCTGCTTTTTCACAGCATGGTTTGGGTTGGAAGGGACCTTAAAGCCCACGCACTGCCACCCCCTGCCCTGGACAGGGACACCTCCCACCAGACCAGGTTGCTCAAAGCCCCCTCCAACCTGGCCTTGAACCCCTCCAGGGATGGGGCAGCCACAGCTTCCCTGGGCAACCTGCCACACATGCTGTTAGAGACGTACAGCGGGTGCCTGCTTGTGACAGGTACAACAATAACCGTACCTTGTATGATACCGACTCCACCTTCGGCTTCTTGACAGGAGTATGCTGCAAAGTGTCTTTTTTATCCGATAAAACTGAATTCAAAATAAAAAGAAAAACAAAGTCATGGCTCTTTTCTCTTCAAAAGATACCACTCCTAAGCTATAACTTCTAAAGCAGTTCAAATCCACCTATATTTAACTGACAGTTAAGACATGGTTTGCTTTTTTATAAATCATGTAGATTTTAAAGACTAATTTTGGACAATCAATACGTAAGACTTTGTTGTGCAGCTATAAGCAAAATAGGAAATATTCTTACAGGGCAGTTCTCTTTTTGAAGTGTTTTTCTTCCTCCTGATTGGAAACTCATCAATTTTTAGTTCACCATCGTCTGACACATACTCATATTCATCTCGTACAGGTTTTGCTTTATCTTCTTTAAAATTCTGCAGTGACCCAAACACACTAGTATTCAGCTGGGTTTTGACTCCCTTGGAACTGAAAAAAAAATTAATATAATTACAAATCAGTAACAATATTCTGATTGGAAAGCATTTTGTGAATTGCCAGAGAGGAAGACAATGAGTATCTTTATATAGAAATCTCAGTCAACTTGAATACTTTCAGAGGGGCCACAGCAATTTAAATAATTTTACAAACACACTTCTGTACCTACAATTTATATCTCAAAATGCGATGCTGACTAGAGAAGCCTTGGCTGGCTTCAAATAAGCACTGTATTACTTAAAGCTGTCTCAAGGTGTATCACAATATGCATCACGCACACAGAATGGAACTGCGGTATGCAGAGTTTATTGAACACTTTCTTAAAAATGTACGCCGAGTAGGATCTGCACAAAACCCACTTAATACAACTCAACTAGTAAGAACCCGAAGTGCCAAAACCCGAGACACTGTCTGAATACTGAGGACACTATTCTCAAGCAAAGTACCAGCCCCAAAGGCAGGTCATTGCTGTTCCAGCCAACTATGCTGGGTTCCAGGTGAAATCAAGTTCTAGAGCAGAGAACTTTTTGCTTATGTGTATTTTCTACATTGACCAGAAAGGCAGATTTTCACCTTCTTGTATAAAAACCCATAAATAACAACAAGACTTTTTAATCTGCTTTTTTTAAACTGATCTGTATTGTCATATTTTTTACTTACCCAAGCAACTTCTTATTAGAGAAAGAGAATGTAAATTTGTTGTCCTTATTTCCTGATAAAGGCGTCTTTTCCGATTTGTGTTCCTCTTCCATTTTTAGAAGTGAATCAGGTTTACTGTTCTGAAAGGCAAAGGGCCCAAAATAAAACAATAACATTAGTTGAAGGAGTTGTTGATATTTCAGACTCCCAGGTAACCTCAGAGAATCCACTGACCTATATGCAGAGAAAAACATGTTCCCCCACATGTGGTAATGAACGGAGGATTATACTCTTCCTTAGATGACACAGGGTTTAGTTCAGGGACTTGTCCCATTCAAGAAGCACTTCAGCACCAGTTTAAGCAGTGCCTGCCACAAACACAATGCCAAATTTAAATATCGCTCTCTTAAATTTGTACAGACTGATGTAAAATATAAAGACACATCTCGTGAACCAGAGCACAGGTTCAGCGCGCTGCTCATCGGCGTCCTGCCGTGTGGCTGAGAACAGAATCCAGCACGGAGCCCGGAACCTCCCAAATACAACTGCATTTTATTCCCAGGCTCCACTTGCTTCTTTCACACCTTCAGAAGAGCCTGAATTATGAATTTAATAATGTAATATCAAAGTCATTCAGTGCAAAGGAAGCCTTTAATTATTTTTTAAGCATCACCTTAATACTTTCCTAAGTTACACTGGCTGCAGAATTAATTGGTACGTATGGATCTAATCACATTAACCAGGACTTTTTTAACACAAAAGATTTAGATGTCTCCAATGTTAATGATTCATGATTCTTAGTACTTTGCCCACATGAAAAAGCATGTACTTCTGTTTTGTTTTGGGAGAAATTGTTTGCACCTTTGTCATTAGAAGTTCACAAAGCAGGCAAAATTCAGACAGCTATTTCTGAGAGAAGGCCTAGTGTCACCTCGTTTTAAATGGTACCTGGAGAAAAAATGTTATTATTCTATGAACGGATTTTACTCACGCTGTTTTAGCCCTCCAGGAAGGCAAGCTTTTAATTCATATGGCATAATTTAGATTTCATTAACTCTACTTTTATGCCATGATTAGTTATCGATTTCTCTGGAACTACTCCAGACAAAGCATATGACTATGTTAAAGTAAGAATGGCAAAAGGGATCAGCACTGAAAAATCTCACTATTTACAGTGTTCGCCCTGGCTTCAATGAAGATGAAGATGGACAATTCGGCACATGCTTTTGAAGAATCTGCTTTTCCCTCCTTTATCAGTGATCACTTCATTATTTTCTGCTGAAATTTTTTCTTCAGAAACTGCAAATTGGTGTTTTTTCTGTTTAGGTAGATCTATGCACATTTCTCCACCCTCAACTTATCACTATGTGGCAGAACCAGCAGCAGAATTTACCAGGACACATTACCTTATATTTCCATTTGGCTTCTGTTTTGCTTTTATTTTGCTCCCGAACTTCAAATTTCTCCGCCTCATTCTGCTTACTAGCAGTTTCCTTGTTGGGAACACTTAAAACATTCTTTGCAGCCTGGGGAAAGAGTCAGCATGTACTGAGGATGGTGGGCTGGCAGGGTACAGAAACACATTTTTTATCTAGAATATAACATGATAGATTTTTGAAAACGCCTGATTCATTCTTTTTGAACCCAAATGTGAGATTCAGTCAAATACTGCTGCTTCAGAGAAGGCAGAAGACAAGCTGCATTACTCCTGGATATAGCAACATACAAAATTATCGTAAAACATACTAATTTCCCTGCCTATTGCTCCGTGGACAGGTCTCGCAAACTGCATACAAACTACTAGGAAATTCAAAGCATTTTAGAAAAGACTTATGGATACTTCTTAACAAACAGTTTACAATACATTACTCTTGTCAGTGCCTCAATGAATTCCTGGCCCCTACTGAAGTCAGCAGCAAAATTCACGTCGAATTAAAGGACATCAAAATGAAACTTGTCCTACATGGGCAAAAATGGAAGCAAACTATTGTTTTATCTTCATTCTCTCATTCCAGAGCAAAATCTCATGCAAATAAGATGCTTTAGAAAAGAGTTCCTTCATCTTTGATAACTGATTATGGAAATGCACACGAGAGTGCTAATAACACTTAAAATAAGAATATAATAGTTGAAGAGGCCAAAAAAAATCCATTTTTAATTTTCATCCTGCCTCAGTTTGGGCAAGGAAGTTTGCCAGACAGCTTGAATCAATAAGTTTCTTGAAGGCTCCAATATCAAATGAATAACCAAGCAAACAGCCAAATCAAATCAAAGTAAAATTCAGGTAAGAAAAGGGTGATAAGCTAGCATTTACAAAGCTGTCATTTACTTCAGTGGAGACAGGCTTTTATACTGTGTTGTTTAAATTGTTTTTTTCATGAGATCTAAGGAGTGATTAAAATGAGAGGAACAGAGAGAGGTTAAAATAGGACCCACCTTCCCCTTCTTTGGCGTCTCGATCTTCGTCAAAGCCTCCTTCGTGTGTGCCTCCAGCAAGTCAAGATTGGGGATGGCTGGCGGTGGACTCTCCTTTGCCTTCTTTCCTTTCTTTTTCCCTTCTCCCTTAACTTTTGGTGTTTTGGGAGGCTTCGGGGGTTTGGGTGGCTTGGGAGGTTTGGGGGGTTTGGATGGCTTGAGTTGTTTGGGGGTTTTCACAGTTTTGGGAGTCTTTTTTTTCGGTGGGGGTGGAGGCGTCACTTGGACAGGTGATGGTGCCTCCTCCTTCTCCACAGGACAGATCTCCTCAGCATTTGTGTTGGCACTCGTGTCTGCTTTGCTGGCTTTTGAAGCATTCTGGAGTTCAGCACAAAACGGAAAGGCGTTCAGACCCATCCATTTCATGTTGGATATTCCCCTGCACCCTCCCTTCCTGGGGGAAACAAACTCCAAAGATCCCCTACTCAATAAAGGGGGAACTGCATTCCCAGCTCAGGCTGGCCATGGGATGAAGACCCCACCACATGCCCCAGGAACACTCTGCTCAGCAATAACTCCCACCCCCACATTGCTCAAGCACAACTTTGGCCAAGAGAAACTCCTGTAGCTCCATAAGGAATGTAACTCTCACCAGGCTCTATCATCAGGCAGGACCGTTGAATGCACTGCCCACACAAAGCAATGTATAGAATGAATGGTCTTTTGTTTAAAATGCTAATCAGCTCATGCACAAACCATTTCCATCTAACTCAGATGTGATAAATGTAGCAGAATCATGTTTCATGCCCTCAGGAAAAATAAGCAGTAAAATAGCTGCCCAATTAAAATTAACACCATCTGACTAATTAAAAAGAAATTATTTTCTGCTTAACTTGCCATTCTGACAATCAGAAAACTTACATATTACATCAAAGAGGATAAAAGGACAAGATAGATTTCAATTTTGAGGTCTTTGGATAGAGTTAGAAAAGGGGTGGCATGTAACACAATGTCTTGTTAAAACAACTGAGCTAGCTATTGTCACCTTGCACTGTCACACGTCTCCTCTAAGTGGGATATGATACCAAACTTAGGGGATGATACCTCCATGAAACCTCCTTTTTTTGGTTTTTTTTTTTTTGGCTTGGGTTTTTTCAGGGGAGGGGAGGAGTACAATTATTATCACATTTGCTATAGTAACTCTGCCTAGAAGCCAGGCAAGAGCAAGGCTTTCTATTGGGACAACGTACAGAATAATAGTCCCAAGCTCAGCCAATGTCACAGACAAGACCGATGGACGTAAGGAAAAGGAGATACTACCCAGGAAGCACAATCACAGGGATGGCAACAGCATTCTCTGAGTTCTATCTTATTTTTGGGTAGGAAGTAGCTAAAGTGAAAGAGAAAATAAGGACAGAGAGGGGAGTGTGGCAGCCCAGCCAGGAGAAAGTGGAGGGGGAAGGATGTGGGACAGGCAGAGCCGGCATAAAGCCGAGGAGAAAGCAAACAGGGGCCCAGAATATGGGACGAGTCACCCCCAGACAAGAGTCTTGAGCAGTGCCCCTAGTGTGACACCTCACGTGAACTCTAATAATGAAGAAAGAGGGGAAAAAAGATTCATTTATTTCAATTCATCCATTTTATAGCCTAGATTATTAAAAGATCCACAATATAGTTAATGTTATGAAAAGAGCACAAACCTCACTTAATCTTATTTCTTTGGCAAGGTCCTTGATAAGTTGTGCTGGTTTGAAGTTTTCTGGTAGCTCATCTTCATGCTCTGCTAAAGCCTAAAACAGAACAAAGCCAGACCGCTGTTTCTGTACATGGGCTTTTTTCAAAAATATAAAAAAAAAACTCATTAAGTGAAACACCAGTGTTTTTCCTATGTACTGAAATCAATACTGACTGCATCAGTGGTCCAAATAAGGAAAAAATCTACTTTTTTCCCCTTCTGGATGTTATTGTAAACAGTTGTCCTGTGAGAACAACAAAGTCAATAGTCTTTTTCAGATGTTACTGCATTTTCACAACTGTAACATCACTTTGTTCAGCCCCTTATATGAGATTCTGCGAGAAATTCCTTTTTTACATCTCCAAGGAGAGCCTGTCCTAGGCTGGTGTCTTCAATGACTGTGACAGGCACACACCTTGTCAGCAGAGCGGTTTGGGAGCTCCCTGATGGGACTAACGACATTTGCATTCACATGTCACATTATAATATTCAAAGTTCAATTTTACCTAAATGCCAGCAGTCTCACTTCCCTTGACTCACTGTTTCTCATCTGCATGGCAAGTGGAGCCCCTCTGCTGTGAGGACAGGATGAGAGAGCTGGGGGGGTTCAGCCTGGAGAAAAGAAGGCTCCAGGGTGACCTTAGAACCCCTTCCAGTCCCTAAAGGGGCTCCAGGAAAGCTGGGGAGGGACTCTGGATCAGGGAGGGGAGCCATGGGACGAGGGGGAAGGGTTTGACACTGAAAGAGGGGAGATTGAGATGAGATCTGGGGAAGAACTTCTTTGCAGTGAGGGTGGTGAGAGCCTGGCCCAGATTGCCCAGAGAAGCTGCAGCTGCCCCATCCCTGGAGAGGTTCAAGGCCAGGTTGGATGGGGCTTTGAGCAACCTGGTCTGATGGAAGGTGTCCCTGTCCAGGGCAGGGGGTGGCACTGGAGGGGCTTTAAGGTCCCTTCCAACGCAAACCATTCTGTGATTCTATGATTGTAAGTGGAAAATTAAACAGGATGACACGGAGAAGAGGGGTTCCACACCAGCCAGTCCTTCTACAGGAACTTAGGGACCAATTCTGAACTCGGGCTCAAGCACTGGCTTTTTGCAGCAGGGAGCAGCCAAGTCCCTCCATTTAAATCTGAGTGACCCAAACGTCTGTGCAACTCTGTGTATTCAGCTGCTCATCCCTTCTTAAAACACCTGGAAATCCTAAAGCTGCTCATTCCCCTGTTCACGTTTTATGACTGAATGGTCTGTCTCCTGCAGCTGATTCCCCAAAACTTTAGGAGCAACACATGCAAGAATAACACTTCTGAAATGACTGCAGCAGGAAATTCAGGCTGCAAATCCCTTTAAGCCTTCTCTCCAACCAATATGTATTTCCTAGCTCAATTAACATGTTGATTTGCAGGAACTGGGCACCTTGTGCACACAAAAATGCAGGCATTGTTCTAGGCCTCGCTCGCATACATAACCTCTGCTTAATTGATTTGGCACAGGAAAATGCCCAGAGAACATTCATTCAGTATCCTTTTGGCCGTGTGCAGAATTGAGCTTTTTTAAGCCCTGGTGGTACCTTTTTTTCCCACTGACTCCTCGTGCAGCACTATAAAATCCCAGCTATCGCACTCCTTCCCCATTCTCCCAGTCCCTTCTCTTTGGGATTTTAGAATTAGCTGTTTTGCTACGGAGATATTATTTGTTCTAGCATTTGCGCTCTGTCCCAGTGACTGACAAACCCGAGGAACATGCAATATTAAAACTGGCTGCTTCTCCTACCTGTTTTTTAGTCCATGACCTGAAAGCACCGTTGAGAATTTTTGCTCCTTGGAGTAAATGAGCGGGAGGTTGTTGCCCAGCTTTATGCAAACCTAAGTAGAGGGAAAAAGCAACGCTGTTCAAACACTGCTAAAGTTGTTCTACATAAAGTCTTTAATTTGAAAAAGTTTAACTGTGAAAGTTGACTCTTTGAAAGTCGGTCACCACAAATGAATCCCTGCTATAACTTGATGGTAATAAGGAGTATATTTACTGTGTCATCAATCCAACTCAGCCTTCCTACACTGTGCTGCTGTAAGTTATGTCTACACTGGCAATCCTTCGGTTCCTTTCTTGGTCCCATACTCAAGCTAGCTTCCACGTGCATACATCCTAGGCTGTGGGAATAAAAAGGTACTGTCAGCGGTTCTTTTAGTCTGACTGAAAAAGCAAATACCAATATGGGGAAACAAAGGTTGTCTTGGGCAAAGTATCTCACTTCTGCCCGAGTACAACTGGCCTAAACTCTTCCCCTCGTTCCAGTTTCTCTTCGGAGTCAGTCATAAGGGGCCCCTTCCAGGTGCCACTCAGAGGCACCCCTCACCATGCTTATTAATTGGACACATTTTTCTTGTTATAAAAGGATCTGGTGGGTGTCTCTAGACACATTCTGTAATAACCGAAATAGCGGCAAAGAGCAAAGTGAGAACGAATCTGTAAAGAACATACACGCATGGATGTTTGGATCAGCTCTGAAGGAATCTGATCTGGAAGATTTTGAATTTCACAGAAAACTTTGCTTTAATTCTCAGTGCTCCCACTGGCCACATCTTTGATGTTCCCGTGGCCCCCTGTATGTGTGACCTGCCCAGGTACTTTGAGCGGGATGAGAAGAACGATGGGAGAAGGAAGTACTACCCTGTGCCTCGAGCTGACAGAGTTCATCAGGTTAAAACAGGGAATGAATCTGGACTTGACAGGCAACCAAAAACTAAGAGAAATGTTACAACATTATTTGCCTCTGAGGCAAATAAAATACATTTTATAAAAAAGATGAAACCTTCCCTCAGGCATAGGCAAGAGGGACAGTTTAAGGTCCTTTCTAGAGTGAGATGGCAGGAAATTAAGGGGAGAGCTGGGCCAGACAAGCATGTTCTGCTGGTACGTTAACAGTAGTTTTCAAATACTAACAAGACATATTGTGGCCACCTGTCCATCTTCTACGTGACGCATCAGCAGAAATTAAGAGGAACTATTTTCAGGCCCCCGAAGCTAAGCAACTAAAGTAGGCAAAGAACTGCAGTTTTACCTTTGAATGTCTCTAGTAGATGCCTTCCCATATACCAACATGCAGTTTCGAAGTTTGGAAACTGGGTCAGACTGACAATTTTCAATCGTCTTTCTACTTCATATGCCCTGCAATAGAAAGACACGCGAACTTAAACATAGCAGGTCACCAGTGTGTCGCGCAGTGACAAGCACCGCTCATAAACGCCTGAGGTTCATTTTGCAGTGCTTCACTTCTTTGTGCTGCTGCTACTACGTATTCTGGCATTAGACCAAAAGCAAAACACCAAAATAACACTAGTAAGAAACTCTGCGATACAGATGTAAGATAGTTTTATTGCATTATTCGCCCAGCATCAGTAAAGAACTACTTGTATTGTCTTACACTGGGCAAAGAACCCAGCTGAGCAGATGGGGGCTCATCCAGAAGGCGAATGGCATAATCTAGGGTAAAACTGAGTTTTTAACAGTTCTTTCTTCAGGACTTAGCCACATCAACCCAAGTACCCCATAGATCCTTCCATGTGCTATGCAGTAGGTGTAAAGCCAGCTTGGGATAACTCAGCACGGGAGAACACAGTGGAAGGGGACAAATGTGGGTACATCCTCCAAAATTGCCCAATAGAGCTGCATCAACATTACTGCAAATGCAGGGTAATTAACAGGAGAGAGGATGGCCAATTTATTAAAAGCTGAGCCTTTCCTAACTTCAGTTTTTAAAGACAGATTACCTCATCTGCATTTCAACACTTAGACTATGTAGAAAATGTCCTGCGAAGGCCAGGCAGTCGACAGGCGTTAGAGTTGCATAAATCCAACCTAAAAGAGAAAGAGTCCTGAGGATAAAAACTGGAATCACAGTAACAGAGACTTTATTCACAACATGACATTTATGCTTCACTTAACAACTTACTTCCTGGGTACCAATACAGCTCTTCAGCCCAGGTCAGCACCAGAACTGAAGCTGGATCTGGCCCCTTGTTTTGCATGGTGAAGGCCCAGCCCAGGAAGGCACGAGGCACAGCCCGAGGGCTACCTTCAGCATGGCAGACAGTGAAAGGGGACATACTGCTCCCACTGACATCACTTTCTTGTTTCTGTGAAAAGCAGCAGCAGCAGCTACATGATAGTATCTGCTTTCTCAACACCATAAAATCTGTGACAGCTCCTGAGGCTGACTTTATTGTAGTGCCAGGAACAGGTGTTCTCCGAACACTTATTTTCATACAAAAATCTACTTGAATTAGTGAATCTCTATAAATTGCTTGGTGTTTATTCCACCATCTGCTCCACATATGGTCATGAGAGAAGTACCTACTTTCCACTTTTTACAGTCAAAGTAAAATGCAAGTGTGTAAACATTCTGTGCAAGGATTACACTCACACACAGAAAAATGGCACTACTGTATGCTTCCTCCAAAACACAAGTCCCAGTGCTGTTACTCACACCACCTGGAAGCCTCAACTCAGATTGTGGATTGAGTGGGCAGTGCATTGTTTAAAGGCATAAAGAGGGAGAGAAAATCCCTCTCAGGGATTTTCAGGTAACAACAGGTAACAGCAAGTGCTGGAAACAGCAATGCAAATGAAGAAATAGTTGTTCGTGGTGAGAGGAAAGTGAGGGACAGGGGCAGGAGCAGAACTGCATTCCTTAAGACTGCGCTATCTGCTGATCAACTCCCCATCCTTACGAAAATCCTCCCAGGAACTGAGTAAAACAAAATCCACCATCCCTAATGCAATGAAAGCCCGAGTTTATCAAGTAATCCATAAAAACCTGTGACACCCAGGTCTTCAGCCTCATGTGAAACCATAAATGCACACTCACACTCATGCAGGCACCTACAGTTACTCAGTGTCACAGGGAATCAATGACCGTGAAAAGGATTTTGTGGGGAGTCATGGTCAGCAAGTAATTCAACGTGAATTCTCTGTCAGATGGCAAAAAGCATCTTTGTCATGGCTGGATACAGAGAAAGAACTCATGAGCTCCTGCAACCCAGCTAGACCAGGAGTGGAACAGTCTACCTATTAGTTGTATTTTCAAAAGGGTGCTAAAATACCAATAGAAAGCAGCAGAAGTTCTGATATTTTTTTTGGTAAGCATATGAAATTGTACTTCTGCTGAGAATTGGACTTCATACTTTGTCAGAGAAAGTGGTCAAATCACATCCCTCCGGCATTTTGGACATGCTATTTCAGCAGCTCTAAAATCAGCAGGAAACCTCACCTGCATCAGCCCACTCACCTGATGGAATGAAGAGGGTCTGTCCTTGTTTAACTGTGCACTTGTAACACTTATCTACTTGGTCTGCAAAAAACATCTCACTGTGGTTTGCTGCCGATTGCCAGCGTTCATAAAGAGAAATATTTGCAGAGGCTGGTTTGATGAGATAAAATATCTTTTCTCCCTGAATTAGAAAATATAAAATTAGCAACAAGCAGCCCAACCAAGCACTGCTGCACTGGCACAGATTCATGAACATACATGCACATTCATCTGAAGAAATATATAGCATTACATATTTTAACATTATTGAAATAAAATTTACTTGTCAGCTTTGTACAGACTGGCTGAAATAATTAAATCGCTAGCTGACCACCTTTGCTCAGATCTGTGGGACTGAGGTTGCAAAAAGCTTACAGATCCCATTATCCTGCAAAAGCAGGACGTAATATCTTTCAGGTCATAGGTGACATATGTACAGAAGGCACTAAACAAATATTAAAATGCAAATACAGTGAAAGCACAGAGATAACTTCCTCGCTCAGCAGACCCTGGCACTGCTGAGAGGGCACCTTACAGCTCTGTGTATTTCTTACAGATACAACAGGACCATGGGGGAAAAAAACCCAAGACCTGAATTTCTGAGAGAATTTTAGGATGGCCTTTGCATATAAAATTTAGTTCATTACTAGATACACCACAAAAACATGACCGCTTACCTTCAGCACATGGTACCATGCGGAAGCCCCCCCCGAATCTATGTGGAAATCCGTGTAGCTGTCCTTCACGCAGATCAGGCAGTACTTGGTGACTTTGGGCTTAGCCAGAAGAGCATCATCAGGCCAATAGTTTTCCACCCAGGACAACTTCTTAACTATATCTGGAGGCTCTACAAAACTGGACATCCTTTACAGGGAGAATGGAAAACAAACAGGCAACTTTAATAAAAAGACAGCACAAGGACCCTGATAGAACAACAAGCGGGGTGCGACTCTCGCACTCGCGTGACAATCTGAAGCAGCTCCTTACGTGTCAGCGGAACTGCCTTCATTCAAAAAAACTGTAAAACTGTTTAGAGACAGAAATTTAAGACTTTTTAAGTATGATGACTTAGCAACAATCCTTTGGCGTCTTTCAGCAGCAGTATTTATGACCAAGCATACGCTGTTTGTATTTTTCCAGTCCCTGCCTCTTGCCATGCAGGCTGTTATCAACAGTGCTGTTATCAGTCACAGCCACTTTTCCAGCCCCCTTCAGAAGGGAGAGTGAAATGTGTGCTCTCCTACAGAAATGCTCTTGAACATTTGCAAGTCAACCTTAGTATTAAAAATCCTAATAACAATAATATTAATACTTAGGGACTAAGTAAGTCTTGAGCTGGTGCTGAGAATCACAGCAATCTTTTTATTCAGACTGATTAAATTACATTAAAAGCTCAGAAGAAGGAAAAAGTCTAATTTGGATTGATAATGTGAATACATTAAAATAAAACATGTATAATATTTATTTATATAATTTATACAAATGAATATACGTTCAGCATATATTTACATTGTATATATTTATTTATATATGATGTCTATATTACATATATAATAGATACTATAAATCTCAGCTAAGACAATGTAGTGGCATGATAACCAGGTATTAAAAGTATTTCATCCCAGAATGTGCTAAATTTTATATTTAAAACATCCAAAATTTGGACTAACACTTGCAGGGGGTGGAGGTTCACTGTTGGACACTCTAAAATACCATGTCAGTGAGAGTATCTGTACTTCAAACTAAAATTAAATGCTCTCATGTGTCATTTATGCTCACTGTCAAACACCGATAACAATAGCTCCCTTTAAAATGGCAGGGGAAGATGGAGCACTGCATTCAATTAAAGTGTCACTGTCTATGTTAAGAAATAAAATATTTGCTAGTTAATGTCTAAATTAGCAGCATGTGAGTGACAGCTCCAGCAGTCCTTCAGAACAAAAGACCTCCCGTTATTCTGGGATAATGGCAGAAAGCTAAAAAAAATCTCAACTGAAGATACTGGTAATCTTTGAAGCCTGTAATTACTACAGATGCTTTCTGCAGAAATGGGTGCACACTACTAAAACACTAACTACAGGGCTAAAGGTAATGGCTTTAAAAAAAATGAGCTAGTAATTATTCATCAGCCAGCTTTTTTAAGGCTACATTAAGCCTTTCTGCTAAAATGGAATGCTCCCCCAAACAGCCATTCTTTATGTTGACATTCATTATCTTCTGTGTAGTGTTTATATATAAAGGAATCTTTTCCTTCTCTGACTTCTCTAGAAGTGTGAGCTGCCCAGAAGGACTACAAGAACTGTGGAAATCATCTGCAGTGT
Organism: Numenius arquata; assembly: GCF_964106895.1. Lineage (NCBI taxonomy): Eukaryota > Metazoa > Chordata > Aves > Charadriiformes > Scolopacidae > Numenius > Numenius arquata. The sequence goes on from NC_133583.1 coordinate 23,434,674, forward strand.
TGCATGAAGTTCCACAGATTATAGATTCATCTGCCTACTTCCGGAATAAAAGCACAGCTCAGGTGCTGAATACAGCTATATAGAGCACAAAGCAATAACTCAACGCTTAGGCATTAACATCAGCTAATTATCCTGTATATGAAACATATCATATAAACCATGAGGAGAATCGTAGGCTCCCTCTCCATGAGGTCAGGCGATGCCCACGTAGCCAGCACCATCACCTCTGGCTCTCGGCATCACTAAGGCACCTCAGCACGACATTCCCAGCTACTCTGCACCGTCACACCCCCAGCTTTCCGTGGAGGCGTCAGCACCGCTCCAGTTCTGAGCCGCTGTCATACAGATGACAGGTTAACCTGCGAAACTAAAACTACAATGCATGGTCTAGGATTACAGTATTACAGACATTTCAAACTTAACCCTCGTCCAAGGCCATCCAGTGACATGTGACACCAGACCTAGAGGCACACCTCATTGATTTACTTACTGCTACTTTAAATGGAGGATTTCAGAAAGCAATATATGATATACTCAAACCTATGCTAGACCAGTAGGATGCTGATTGCTCTAAAACCCATTTTAAAACAGAATGTTCCATGTTTAAAGATCACCTTAAGCTGGAGGAAGGGCTGTTCTTGCCTTATATGCATCAGAATTCCCATTTTACCAGAAAAGTAACACAGCATATTAAAACAAAGACCCCTTATGTTTATCTTCTCCCAGGAACCCACATACAGTTTTATCATCTCTCTCTGGTCACCTCTGTCCTCCTTTCCTTGGTCTTACCAGTGTATGTTAGGCTGTATGTAATACCTCAGATCACACTAGGAACATACTACGTTACCAGTCACTACCAGGGCAGAGAATTCACTCCTGGAGCATCAAGTGATGCTCTGGTTACAAATCACTGGTATCTAGCTGCAATGAATTAACTATGCCTATACTACTGGAGTTAAAATAAAATGGAAAGGTGCCAAAATCTCCAGTTCTGATCTGTTAATGCTGACGGCACATGCCTGCTGATGAAATGCCGGTGTGAATTACCAGGACATTTAGTCTACTATGTACTACTCTCCTTGTACAGCAAAGAGCACTTTCATTTCTATGCTTTCCCTGACCTGGCCGCACTGGGAGGATGGAGTGGAGACTCAGAGCTACGAGAAGCCACCACCCCGTTATTAAAGCAGAATCTCCTAAAGAGGGAACCAGCGGGAAGGGCAGAGGCTGTTTAAACCCCCCAGCCACGTGTCCCAGCCACCGCACGGTGCCACAGGCTGGACTCGTACCTCGTGTCTGAGAACTCCAGGTTGGTCACGTTGAGGACCCTTTTCCTGTTCGTACTGTAGTAGTAATCCACAAACTCCTTGAGCTTCATCTTGCAGTCTTTCTGTTTGGTGACATCGGTGACATCAACGCTCCTCTCTGGTCCTAAAATTTAATTCAATGAAAAAGAGAGTTTGAAGGGTAGCCTGGCTCGCCCCATTTTCTATGCTTGGGGGTGACTTTAACATTTTGAGAAACATCTCAATCTTTAAATTTCCTGATCTTCTTAGCCTTTGTATCTTCCTTTTTGTTTATGCATGTATACACATATACATGTATGTATAAAAGATGTGTATATACATAAAATGTATATGCATAAAAAGGTGCATTTGTATTCATGCCTCTGACATTATTTCTGTAGTTTTTACCTTTAAAGGATTAATGTTATTTTGAATCTATTAATTTCATTATGGATTTTATTTGCATGGTGCAAATCATATGCAAATACCTGTATATCCACGGCGTATGCCCTACCCACCCCACTGTAGAAGTCCCATGATTGCAGACAGTGTAATACCATACAGGGTATCTTGTCAAACGATTTTCCAAAACTGTAACTTCTCTTATGCTCTATTTTAAATTTTTGCTTATAAAATCTATAATCGAGGAGGAGCTTGCAGGAAAAGTCCCACTTTTTAATGTGATATTTCAGGTGTGCCACAAAAAATCTGACTTATTACTATTTTATCAAGAATTACACCTATCAAAAATCCATCCCCTCTGTATTAGAGTACAGAGAATAAGCTGCTACTACTTATACATTTCCTCTGACAGACTTTGTTGGATACCAATCTCCAGTGTTAATACTAATGGCAATAGTCAATTAGTGGAATTTAACACTGGGCACATCAGAGAACACATGGAGAAAGTCAGAGCTTTAAAGAGTGCCCATTTCTGAGCACACTCTCTTATCCTTCCTGCAAGAAAAGCACCTCTCCAGTCTTTCTTCCCTCCGGTTTTGATTTGCCTTATTTTTCCTCTCTCAGCACTTCATTCATAGCTTTTTTTTCGCATTAGGAGAGGAAAAAAAATCAATTTGTTTTTTCATGAGATGCCAGAACAGTAATGATGTATTTGGCAGCCTCGGTTGTGCTGTTTTGTCCTCTGCTACTTACTTTAGATTGTTTCTAAAAGACATTCTAGGTCCAATGTAATAAATTACAAAATCGCGAGATAAATCCCTGCCTGGGAAATCCCGTTCAAGCGAACTAACCCCATGGAGGTTAGACTAGCGCCTATTTGTTCGGTTCACTTTCAAATCTGGTGCCAGCTCCAGATTAAACAACCCGCATTCTTCCCTCCAGCTTTTCACTAACTGTTTTGTTGGTAGGGTGGATTATTTCAGCTGAAGGCTGAGAGAAAGCCAGCAGATGCCTAAGGAGCACCTGGGTCATACCAGAAAATCTGCTAAGTGTAGCAGATGGACAAGGAAAATATGTTTCCTGTAGAAGCAACAGGATAGAGAGAACAATAAAATTAGGAGTCTTGAATTCTCCTTTATTCAGAGTTATCTCGCTGCACACAATCACCACAAAAGCAACAGATGCAGTCAGGAACACCAGTGGCTGGTGATAGCACCCTCCAGTCTGGGGAGCAGGTCAATGGGCTGGTGAGGAGAGTGCAGGAGGGGGTGGTTAGCAGAATATACAAGGAGATAAAGGGACCATGAAATGCAGGGCTGGAGTCATGGCTCCAAACGGATGATGCCTTGCCAGAAGGATGATGGAAGGAGAGAGAATCGGACAGAAAGTGACACAGAGGAGGGACAGAGCGAGAGAAGACAGGAGACAAGATCACACATGCTGAAGGAAGAAGGATGTGGAGACAAGTGACTACAGAGCACTTCCATGGCTCCTGGCCAAGGTGTGTCTTCCAAGGTGGGACGACGTGATGACTTGTGAGAAGATGCAGTACAATATCCTGCTCAGGTGAGAGACAGGACGATGCCAAAATGCACCCAAACAACCAGCAGCAATGAAAACAGCTCTCTCTGACAGCAGTGTTAAAAAGTGCACTGCCTTTGCAGAGTGGGAGTGTCAGTCTAGTAATTCCTTCAACACAAAGCGAGATGGCAGCAATCAATTAAGACCTGGCCTGAAGAAACAGTTTTTTGATACTACCATGACTATTTCCTTCCATGCAGTGCTATGGAGTACAACACAACATGGCTCAGGCTTACTGGAGGATACTCAAGTTGGTACAAGAACCACGAGCGAATTAATTGCTAATTACAAGCTGCCACTACATAACAAATATTGAAGTCGGCATAGCTTAAGACATAGGCAATATTTTACAATATGTTTTACATTTTTTTTATACAAATTATATATAGATATATATTTTAAAATCAGCTGAACTCTGAACAGTACAACGCCAGATACCCACCGACATAGTTTTCAACATCGCTGACATAGAAGGTGGGTGCGGGTACGGACAAACCCAGGCCATCCTTCTTTGGGACGAGGATAGGCTCTGCAAAGCCATTTTCTTCCAAATACTCTGGTGTTAGTTGGCTGCCTGGCACTTTCACGACTATATCTTCAGCACTGAAAAAGTAAGCAGAGGTTCAACGGTGAGGTGCTTCCACACAGTATGGCACCTTCTGCACTTCACTAGTGAAAGGAAAAAATGATGAATAAGCAATTATATGCAAATTAGGTGCATAAGACAAAAGACAAGAAGCCATATATTGCAAAGCACGCAGGGCACACTAAAATCATCCAGAATTGATTCGTTCGACCTCATGCACCAACTACTGGAAACTCCTAAAATAACAGCTTACGGAGAAAGATCATTTTCCTCCACTATAGGGATCTGTCGAGTTACCAGCAATCAATGTTAAAAAAATTAGTGTTAAATGTTCCACTCTAAAGAAGGCAAGATTTAAAATGTTACATAATCTCAAATAAATTGTCCAGGAAATACTTTGCAAATCGTCTCTAAGTAGTCAAATAAATTGAAGTCGCTGGGAGGGCGTCAGAGGGAGGAAGGAAAGGGCAGCTTCACCAGACTATTTGCACCCACAGCTCGCGAGGGAAGTTCAAATCTGATTTCTAGATCTTTTCAAGAGTAAAACACTTTGAATTTGGAGTGAGAACTGACTGTATATGAATGACCATCAGTCCCAAAATGCCCTGCTATTGTGTATAGTTTGTCAGCCAGGCTATGAAAACCAACCAGCCGGGTCATGGCTGCCAATGGGGGGAAACAGCAAAACCTTGAGGGTTCACCCCAAAAAGCACCACCTCCCCGTGTTGGTAAGGCTAATACATGACTGCCCTCTCCTGCAGCAGTTCTGAACTACAGCTCATGTCTTCATGTGGCCCCAAAAAGTGGCAGGAAAGGGGAGGAAGTTGTGAGCACCGCCATGGTGGCCGGCAGGCTCAGGCCTCACCACCTTCGCTGCCCCGTGAAGCCCAACCTGCAGCAGAGCCCCTGACAACCATCGCTGTGGGGGTTCCTCCGCCGGCCCTGACACCCATCGTTGTGGGGGCTCCTCCGGCGGCCCCGCCATGCAGGGACACCCTGGCCCATGGCCTGCGCAGGCCGCCCCAGTGGGGCTTCAACCCCAGAGAACAAGATGGCAGGATGCAAGGAGGGATCAGCTCTAGAAACCCAGCTTATTTCTGCATCACCCCAGCCACAGTGCATCAGCAATGGCTGGTCAGGAGGCAAATTTAATTAATAATTAATTAAAAGGAGCATTCCTCATTTATGTGAGCACTGGGACGGTACGCCAGCAATATGCAAAGAACAAGGCTGGAGATTTTAAGGAGCAAGAAGCAAATCACGATTCAACACTAAAGCTCTGCACTTACTCTACAGTGCCCATATATATCTCACGTACTTGTTCAAGTTTGATTTGCTTCTATACACGCTCCAGCAACTTACACACAATCATGACGAGAGATCAGTCCCAGGGCATCTAGTAATGATCGTGCCAAAACGGAGAGTCTGGCACCTACACTGAAGTACCTGACCCATCAGTTTAATTATTATTACTACTACTATTGCTACTTTAATGCTATTTTGGTATTAAACATTCAGGAGCGGAATGACATGAATTACATTTTTTGCCTTTTTGCTCTCTCCACTGTTCCTTTTGATCCGAGCCTCAACGAGGGATTAACCGTGGGCTATAATTCCCTGTCGCGTGCTGGGAATCAGCAATGATGTTTCCGTCTCTGAACTGAGACCCCCTTTTTCCGTTCATCACATTCTGACTGAAGAGTGTTGGGTTTTGTTCTGTGAACACCTGCAGATTTCATTCATTTTCTTCATAAGAGAAAATTTCTCAACGAGACTTTGTTTTACTAACAGTGCAAGTGGAGATGTCAGAGGCCTGAATCTTGCAGGCACTCCTTTGGGCTACAGACCTTTCTAACTAACTTTAATTTGGCAGCAGGATTTTCTTAGGTGCACATTTATGTTAGAAACCAACAAAAAACCTGGGGGTCCATATTTTTTTTACAATTTGGGAGTGACTCAAAGCCATTGCATACGTGAGTGCAACCTCAGAGGCCATCCCAGGTTACCGAAATCATCCTGCCGAGGCCTTAAACCTTGATTAAGAAATCAGCTTTGCAAACTGTCAAATTGCTCTGTACAGTAAAAAAAAAAACAACAAAACAAAACAAAACAAAAGGCTAAGGCAAAAATCCAGCAGGCCCAAATAAGAATAGCCAAGCAAGTAAAAATACTTGGTCCCGAGTTCAGTGAAACACATCTCCAAGTGCTGCAAACTTTGCAGAGGCATTTTCAGCCTTTTCGTTAAGCAGCCTAAGACCAGTATCTGAAATTAAATGTGAAATCAAATTCTCCGTAAAAAAGGAAGAAGTTTTGTGTTTACCAAGTACACTTTACCAGTCTCCAAGGATTCTTCTAAAATAATTAGTCATTACTAATTAAAGATTTATTTGGCTAAGGCCTACATTAAAGAACCAGAAGAAAATCATCACTCTTACAAATGGCTATGAAGCAGCCTAATAAAGTGTGGAACATGTCACCTAACAACTAGCACTATTCATTACCCCAAATAAGAGGGCCTTTGTCACTGTAGCAACTGAGGATGTCATTGTTCTTTTCAAGATGGAGACTGACTTCAGCAAAACCATTAGTATTTTTGAGAACTGGATAATTCTATGCAATAAATTGGCTCGTTTCTTATGCAAGCAAATGTTGTAGGGGCCAAAGGCATTCTTGTTCTTGTCTTCGCAAATACCAGCTTCTATGGAAATCCACAGGAATTGGGCTTAATCAAGAGCAGATTTTGATACGGCTTCACAAATATAAAAAAGGGAAGAGCCTGGGACATCTGCAATGAAACAGCACTCATTTAAACTTCATCACTCTGTACTATATCATGCTTTCAGCAGGGATCATCATCAGCTTCACAGGAAACTGTCTCTACAGGCTTCACCCCAACAGCCTTGGCCGTGTGTGCAGCTGAACAACCCACCTCGGAAAAGTACGACTTCGAAGCTCCTTTATGAAGACTTGGCTTCCGTTCTGTACAGGTTTAACCTCTGTCGTCTGTCCAGTATCGTGTTTATGCCAGTTTCTTTTCTTTTTCACTGAAAAAGAATGAATTGGACAGTACCACATGTTAAGCAGAAGGTAATTATTCAGACGTTTGAAGGAAGGACAAATCTTCATTTCATTTCTTAGACGAGCAGAGAAGAGGAAACCCCCACTATGCTGCACTGCAAATTTTAATATTGCTCTCAATTCACCATTACACAATTATACTGTAGCCTGAAGATCTATTACAGACTGAACAGTGTTCGTTTTGTAACATAAGGGCAACCAGACGGATAATTACCAAGCTGCACAGCTACCGCAGGCTTCATGCAAACACAGGCTCTGGACGTTTTGTACTTGCCAGACTACACACTTAATCCTTATCATAAAACTCTTAGAAAGCCACTTTTCTGCCTTCTCAGTATAGATCCTTAGGAATATACTTGTCATGAATTACCTTAGTCTACAAATGTGTCCAGCAGTGGCAGATTGGACATCAATTTTGATGGGCTCTGAATTATGCCCTGCACACCATGCACATAAAAGGAATAAGAAAAGAAAAAAAAAAAAAAAAAAAAAAGATGCAAGGGCACCACAAATGCAATTTTTAGAACTCCTCTTATTCCTGGGTTTTGAAACGCGAGCCAGGCTCAGGCCCTAAGTTGATGACAGCAAATTGAAGGCCCCTCGACTGTGCTCCAGCGCTTGAGACACAGGCAAGTTCATCATGGAAAAAGGGGCAGCTGGAATAAGCACAAATAAGTAAGTGAAATGTCAATGCAGTTCTGCCTTGCCTCTTAGACAGCCAGATAACGCAGAGCAAGAAAAACTGGTCCAGCTTTTTCCCTTAGTCAGCACTATCTCTCTCAGCTGTTCCTGCTTCCACAGCCTGTCTGGACATGCTCATTTTGGTAGTAAATTGGTTTTGTCCCAAGTGCATATTCATACCATCTCAAGCCTCTGTTAGCAGAATTTTCAAATGTCACGACTTTCTTGCCCTTGTTTTGAAGCATGAAACTCAGTATTTTAGCCCAAAATCAAGATCTCAGGCTTTTCTTACTGTTCAAAACAGCTAGGGGAGGAACCAGGCTCCTCAGTAACCATGCACGGACGGCACTCTTTCCTCGCTCTTCGCACATGCACATACAGACAGAACCACATACTTTTTCACTAAGAAAGGAATCTGGAGGCCACAGCTACAAGACACGAGGTTTGGAAAAAGCTAACTTTGTTTTCTTGACCACAGCCCTGCAATAACTCAAGTAAAGACATCTCCCAATGAATCCATCCCAGGTTTTGCACAAAGCATGTTGGTTTTATTAGTTCCATGCAGCTCTCCAGCCTAGCTGGATATATTCATTAAAGCTGTTAGTTCTTTATCTTAATGACTCTCAGGCTTAGTGTATTAATTCAATGCTCCTGGTAACAAAGGAAACAAGCCCTACATGAATGCCAAACCTTTCTCCTCCCCTTCCCTTTCCGACGGCTGCCTCCTCCCCCTCTCAGAACCAACACTGGGACTCTTCACCCAAGTCCCAGTGACACAGGTGTCGCTTGCCACCGTGAAAAAAGAGCTGTTCACATTAGCACGTGCTTTTATTATATTTCACATAGCACAGAGCTTTGAGAAATAAATGCAGCAAATCAGTGCTGGATTATGAAATTCCCTGCAACTCTTCAAAAAGCATCAGGGAGTTCTCTCTCTCGGCACCGAGTGCTGGTAAACATCCACCTCTCCCATGCACCTCTTGCATCCACCTCTCCCATGCATCCACCTCTCCCACCCACCTCTCCTACATCTACCTCTCCCATACATTGAGCTCCCCTCCGCCTCTCCTATGCACCTCTTGCATCCACCTCTCCCATTCATCCACCTCCCACATCCACTTCTCACATCCATCCTCCTCTCCCACTCACCTCAAACCCATCTCTCCCACCTACCTCTCCCGCAGAGGCCACAAAGATGCCTCCACCACCAGCAGGCTCCCAGGAAGTGCCATCTCCTGGAGGCAGCAAGCCAGCTGTTGTAGTCCATTATACTGCATCAAACAATCCACATTTGGCCCATTTTCAGCCATTCTCTTTATGTTTAATCTTTACCATGAACACCCCAGTAAGGATGAAAGGCCCATTAACGTGTGCTACAAATACCAGCTCTGGCCAGAAAGGCCACTTTTTCTTAACTGGTTACAGATTTCTTTTCTTGTAGAACTTTCTGATCCAAATTTGACCATTGAAAATTATAACCCACCCCTTCTACAGAAAACCCTCTGGAGGAAAAAGGGAATGTATTTTTATGAAAACTATATCTCAAAATGAGTACTTCTAGACTTCAAGGGTATACTTGCATTATTTCAAGTGTATTTGTGAAGAAGGGATACCTAGAAGCGCCCTGTTAGTTCTCTGTTGATTTATATTAAAGTTTGTAACTACTTAAAAACAGTTTCAGCCTGACTTTGGTTTGTCTGCATTTATGTACTTCACCCATTCCAAAGAATTTCTCCTGATTTTCCCTGCTGCAAATGAGACAGCAATCAAACCGAACGTTTCAGATCATGTTATGAAAATGACTCAAGTCTGCCTAAACAAAGCACTGACATTTTATTTAAATGATGTCAGAAAATTTGGTGTGAACGTGTATATATTTTTCCCAAAGAGGAGTCCCTCCAAATTTCATTAAACCAATGGCTTAAAACGTCCTTATGGCAGGAAGCAATCTTCTGAAATAGTAGCCACTAAGCCACATTGGTAAAGTGGAAAAATGTAAGAAGAGGAAAATGATTTTTAAATTTGACATCTGGAAAACATATATTGGGGAATGTGCGCTCCAGAAATACACATATATTTTTAAATCCAGACGCATTGCATAACAGACAATTGGTGTCTGTGTTTCCCTTCGCTAATCTTGCTATAATTAAATCCCGCCAGTGAACTACTGGCTCTGGGACAACAGTTACTCATTTATTTCCAAACTGATAGTGCTAGATAACGCGTTTAAGTGCATATTGTAACCGTTAATAAACCCAATGAAAGCGCCCGCGTCCTGGCAGCCCCAGCGCCGTGCAGCAGGACGCCCGCACGCAAACACCTGACGGAATGACTGCACGAAGCCAAGCTGTTCCTGCCTTCCTTTAATCGCTCCTTTAACTTTCCCAGCCCATCGCGCTCCGCAAGGAGGGGCTGCAGGACAACAGCCTCATTTTTCAACAGGATCCACGATTCTACGGGTTAATGATGAAAATGGCTACGCGGCTGGAGAACCCGCAATCCTTGCACTTCACCCAAACTCAAGGTAAGGTTATCAATAACTAACATTTAAACGTTCCCGGAACTTTTACACTTGACTCCTTTGATGGTTGGTCGTTCATCATTAAACTATCTGCATTCGAAGGGAGAAAAGAAAGTCATGTTTCTGTACTGTAGACTTATTTAATGTTCTTTTTTCCTGTCACGCTGATAACCTCAGACATTGGTAAGACCAGAACTAGCCACAGCACTCCAGCAGCGCCTTCTGCACAATGCGGACTGAGGGACCTGCTGCCAAGGCAGATTTTTATTTGGATAAAAAGAATTGGATAGCCAAAAACCTTCTTAAAGCACCAGAAGACTGTTGTCGATTCAACTCTCCTCCTCTTAACTGGTATATTAAACTTGTAATCTTTTTATCGAAACTGCCATCTCTTGAATTCTAAGATTATGCATCACAGTTTTTAGAGAATTGATATTTAATTCCTGATTATAGACTTTTGCTGCTTCTGGTTTTTTCCTCTCACTCTGAAAAGTAGGTGCCTTTCATCATTCATAATTCAAAGCAAAGTGAAAGAAATCAAAGCATCAGACATATCTCAATGTTACAGAAAACTCACAGAGGCAAGAAATCCCATGCTGCTGCTTCTATGCTGGGTCGGGAACAGCCAAGGAGTATCTGCAGTCACACCCCCCTCTTGCACACAACCCATTCTAATACCAAATTGGTCACTTGAAGATGATTTGTGGTTATTTGTATGACTGATTTCCAGCGCGTTTGTCAGAAATTTTCCAACAAAACATCAGGAAGGCTGACTCGTTTAAATCAAAACATTTGTAGGGACATCTTGATTTTGTTAAGTCTTTCACCAGGAGCCTCCCAAGGGGTTTCTGGCCAGCCTGCCCCATTTGTGGTGCCCTGCTTGGGCCAAAGTTGTCAGCAGAGTATCTGGGAGACAAGAGCAGCTGTGGGTCACTCAGGTTTACAGGTCACACTTGATTTTGAAAAAAGTCAAAGTGGAAAAGTATTCCCATTTTTGCCCCCCAAATGAACATTTCAGATGCCTCCCCTTTCCCTCTAGAAATCTTTTAAACTTTAACTCTTAAGGCAGTGCAGAAATAACTGCTTGTTTTTAAAATCACTGAATTTTAACACAACAGAAGTCAGTTTCCAGCCATCCCTTGTTTGGCACGAAAAAAGGAATGTTATGATTCGGCCGGCTCCTGGGAGATGAGCACAGAGCTCTCCCTCTGCACGTTGCTGTAAGGTTGCAAAGCAGTGAGAACCTCCGCATCATTGCTGCTTATTTACAATAAATGGCTTTCAAGTAAAGCACTTTGTCTTTTACAGCGATTGATTTATTTTCTTTTCTTTTTTTCCATTGTATAATAGGAAGAATTCGTGAATTTATCTGACCAAAGCAAACACATCCTAGAGTTCTTTCCCAGATAAAACTCCCACTGAAATCAACTGTCACTTTTACTCAGGAGAACTTTTTCCTGTGAAAGAACTGCAAGAATTGGCACCCTCGGTGCATCGTACAATTTTGCCTGTCACTGAAATCACTGCAGTTTTATATCCTGGCCAAGCATAACATACTGTTTCTTACTCTTCTCGTCCAAAACCAAAAAACACCATGTAGTTTCCAAAGCTCGCTGTGTCAGAACTAGCCGTCTCTGTAGGATTTTGCTAGTCCATGGTACCAAGTGCCTTCACAGTTCTTAATTCTGTGCTGGGGACCGAAGCTGTCCAAGTGAGGTCCCTCACATCAGCTCATGCACTGCCTGAGGGAGCTGCATCCAAAGCTCCACAATCCAGCCCATGGTTCTCTCCCTCTTACATCATTTTTCACCTCATGGTTTGAATTCTAATATTCATGACACGTGATATTTAGGTGTGTCTTTTTGTAATAATAACAAAAAAAAGCTTCTTTTGTTTATACATGCATGATCTGCTACATATCTGAGGACCGGCTGTGCAAGTATACTTACAAGTAGACTTCCCGTGGGTTTTCTCACAATTTGGACAGTGGTAGATGTCGATATCTGGTGCCTCTTCTTCTTCAACACCCACACAGCTGGAATATACAAAGGCAAATATTACATTAGCTCGAGCCCACCTCCAAACATGCAAGCACACAATTAATAATGAAAAAACCAACCCCCAATAAGCCGTGCTTTTATTATGCAGCTATGCTGATTGCTGACAGCTCCATCAAAGCAAAGCTCTGCTGATTTTTACACCAGTACAGTGAGACTGGATTTCTGGAGCCTACATTCCTGATGTGGCACTCCAAAAGGTGTCCATCTACCACTACCACTGTGGACCTCCATTAAAATGTGGCAAAGAGTCCCACAGAAAATTTTTTTCCCAGGAAGACCATTTTGTATCTACCCAGAGCTCTCCAAGCAGCATCCCACGTAAACCTAATTAACAAAACACATCTTCACCGAGCATGTACGGACAGCTGCTAGGCACCAATCTTGGCAAGGCAGACCATACACAAGACTTCTATAGGCTCCATCGCTATTACAATATAGGAAGATGAGGAGGAAGAGAAGACACGTAGCTCACACACTCTTGGCTGCCAAGAAGATGGGTTGTACCATGGCAGCTGCTTAGAACAGCAGCTGCGAGATTCTTTTGGATGGTACAACGTACGCAACAACCCAGGACAGCCCGCGGACACGCCGACGGCACCACAGAGCTGGGCAAAAACAAACCCAAGGTGCAAAGGAAGGAAGCACTCAAGGTAAGGTGTTGTCGCGCAGTGGAAGCGCCGAGCAGCCAGACCAAACTCCAGAATGGTGCTGCTCCTCCCGACGGAGGGAAAGCAAACAGGATCCCGCTCCTGCTTGCTCAGTCGGAAGCAGCCCAGGCTGCAAGGAGCGTTTGCCACACAGAAAACAGAGTTTCAGCCGGGTGCCGTGAGACACGGCCTCCTGCCATGGCTCTGTGAGAGCTCAGCGAGGCACGAGGAGCCACGGGGGGCAACAAAGGGAGCTTCACCTCAGCCACTTGCACAAACAAGGCTAGATCCCACTGCAATAAGAGCACTCTTGGAGTTTCTCTACTTCACAGCCTGAAAGGCCTTCTCAGTGCCCTTCAGTCAGCAGGAACCACCGATGCACCTCTCCTGCTCGGGCATGGGTCATGGCCAGGCCATCTCCATGCATATGGCAGCATTCGCCCTCCTCACACCCGCCGGCAGGGCAAAGCGGCTGTTAGCACAGGAATTCATACAAATTCAAGAGTTTTTAGGTGCTGGCTCTGACCCACAGGAAGCCAAGGAGAAGGTGTCTTCTCCTCTCCCATGGGCAAGGCAACAGGAGGCATCAGCCTCTGTCAAGCAACCCACGGAATCTCTCAAACCATTCTCACTGTGTTCAAGCTCTTTAGGACAATACCACCGTGTCCAAAATGACAACAAAGTTAAATAACTAGAGAAATTGGATACACCAATAATGACTAAACGTGATGGTCTAGATGCAGGAAGGAACTCCTGGTTGCTGGCAGATGGGAAGGTGCCTGGCCAAAGGAAGGACAACGTGTGGCCGCGCATGCCCACCTCTGCCATGCTTTCTGAAGCCCTGCAGGTCACCACTGCTGTGAACCATCTTCCTGGCTCCATGGAGCTCGGGGCTCTTGTGATGGGCACGTCAACACCTGCACGCTCAGGGCAGGAGGAGAAACTGCTAAAACACGCTATGGCCCTCTCTGCATACAAAGTTGGGCTTGAAACCACATTTGAATCCAAAGCACACGGCGATGTGTAACTGTACAAGATCTACTTGCTTTTAGACAAGAGCGTCAACAAAAGCCATACTGAGTCTGCAACTAAGCTGGAAAAAGCCACCCTAGCTTTAGAAGATATGGAAACAAATCTTCTTTACAACCGTTGTAAATGTTTTGTCAAAATACAATTCTGCCAGAAACCATAGTGGATATTTTCATCCTGCTGCAGCCGCCAGCGTGTGTATGGGACCCAGCTCCCTCCAAAGCAGAGAGTACAGGGTGAGAGAAGCTTTGCAAAGCCACAGAAATTCTAATTTCCGTGAGTTCAGGCTGTGAACAGGCTGGTAAACACGACATTAGTTCTGAATCGTGTAAAAGCAACTGCAGATTGGGCTGACGGTTTTTTTATTAAACAGTTACCTGAAAAAATACCAAATTATTGGGTCTCCCTGGGCAGACAGCATGGAAAACTGAAGGGTAAGTTTACAGACAGGAAAAATCATCACAACAATCCAGTCCTCAGAGTCCGGCAGTAAAATACCAGATTAAGCAGCAGAAAATTTAAACAAACCCTGGCAGATTAGAGCACTCATAAGAGAATGTAAAGGATTCCTCTACCCATAAAGCTGTGTCAGCTGCTTATGCCACCGGATTCAGCTTGTTAAGCTTAGTAAAGGTATGGATTAGGCTCTGTACTAGGGCTTGAAAAGTCTATATTTAGCTAAACTAAGGAGATGAGACCCTTGGGCGCTGCCTGGATTGCCGCAGGAGGAGGTACGAAAAGCTACTGCACTGGGCGAAGGCTTCAGTGCGGTGGGAGCTATTGTTCTGAGAGCAAGTGAAAATATTTAACTAGAACGAAGTGGAAAAGTAAAAATAACTGACCTCAAACAGGCCTCTAAAAGATGCAGTTAACTTTTCCAACTACAACAAGGCTTTTGAACAGGGTTTGGCCATTCACAGCTACTCGTGGGCAGAAGCCGCTATCCTCACTGTATATGAAATCGGGAGTAAACTCTCCAAGAGCTTACTCCAAGAGTAAACTCTTCTCTATTGAAATGCCTCAGGTCATCTTTAACCAAAATATGAACCAGTTCCAGTTTGTGCCCCTCTTCCCAACTAATAGCACTTGACTTGCTGGGTATTTCCATCAACAGAACTGTTGTTGGGCTTCCGCATGAATGGAGGCATCCAACATTGAATTCCCATAGTTAAAGACAGACTGGGAGGGACAACCCCTCACGAACATCCCAGAACAAGAACATGCCAGAAAAGGAACGAGCATTTCTTGCAGGTGTATTGGGTTTATGTGACAAAGTTTTGGTAGTGGGAGGGCCATCAGCTCCGCAGCAGTGACCAACCCCTGGGTTGGTCTCCAGAGCACTTGCCCCTGTGCATGAGAACCAGGAGATTGCCAGCCTTGGCAGAAGCCAGTGCAGAGTCCTGAAGCGGTCTCCCGCCTGATTTACAAATGTATTTTTCTTTTTTCTCAGAGTGGTTAATTAACAATAGAATAGAATCAAAGCATTTCTCTAGCTGGAAAAAACCAAATCATCTATAGCAGTCATAAAAAAGAAAACCAAGTCATCTATAGTCCTTCCCCTCAGTGCCCCAAATTTGAGCACAAATGGTGCTTTGTGTTCTGCATCTATTTTTTTTCATGAGAACGCTCCACTTCGGTCCCTCCAGTTTCTTTTTTCAGCCCCATTTGCCTGAGAGAAACACAAACAGAAAGAAGGCTTGAGCCAAGTGTTTGCCCCCCTACTCCGACCAGCTGGGTTAGGTCTGAGAGCCTGGGAGCAACCTCCAGCCACCAGCCCCACCACAGCCAGCCCCACATGGATCTGTCAATATGAGCCCAGGACGCACTACCAGCCACAGAGAAGGACTGGCAGAAGTTTCTGTGATTATTCAGACCCACTGATGAGATAAAAATGGACAGAAGAGGTTCAGCAAAGGAGCTGCCCAGCGTTTGTAGGACAGAAGGACACACAGGGCGCAGGAGCAGGAGGCAGAGCTGGAAGCAGCCTTGTGGACAGCAGCGTGAGCAGATTTATTGGCTTCGTTTCTGCCAACAGCCCCAGAACCCGTTTCACAAAGCCCACAGACACCCCAAAACAGTGCGCTGACATCCCAGCAAAATCCCACTCTGCTGCAAGAACTCACAAACCACACAGCACAGCATTTACACCTGTGAGAGATTGCTAAACCCATCCTCCTGGTCACACAGCAAGGGCACCTCACGGACGCTGGTGATTTCCTGCTTGGAGGTGTGAGCAGGTACAATGTGGGTGTCCTCCAGTGACGTATCTCATAGAATCACAGAATGGTTTGGGTTTAAAGCCCATCCAGTGCCACCCAGTGCCCTGCCCTGGGTAGGGACACCTCCCACCAGACCAGGTTGCTCAAAGCCCCCTCCAACCTGGCCTTGAACCCCTCCAGGGATGGGGCAGCCACAGCTTCTCTGGGCAACCTGGGCCAGGCTCTCACCACCCTCACAGCAAAGAATTTCTTCTCCAGGTCTCATCTCAATCTCCCCTCTTTCAGTTTAAAACTGTTTCCCCTCATCCTATCATTACATGCCCTTGCAAAAATTCTCTCTCCAGCTTTCTTGTAGGTGCGCTTTGGATACTGGAAAGCAGCTCTAAGGTCTCCTCGCAACATTCTCTTCTCCAGGCTGAACCCCCCCAACTATCTCAGCCTGTCTTCACAGCAGAGGGGCTCCAGCCCTCACAGCATCTCCATGGCCTCCTCTGGACCTGTTCCAACAGGTCCATGTCCTTTTTGTGCTGAGGACTCCAAAGTCGGATGCAGTTCTCCAGGTGGGGTTTCATGAGAGCAGAGTACATCTCAGAATCATCTCCCTCAACCTACTGGTTGACCTACTGTGTGACAATGAAGGCATGTGGCAGGACCAAACACGTCCTTCTTGGGGAAAACATCAGGTTCCCAAAGGAGATTGGAAGGAGAAAACTTTTCCTTGGTGAAGGATAAGGAAGTGAGGAAAGAAAACTCTCCCCACTGTCCCATCGGCGTTATCCCTCGGTGAGAGGTGGCAGCCTCCTGCTTGCCAGCTGGGAGTCGGGGATGGAGCCGGTGTAGAGGGCAGGGATGCGGGATGCAGGAGCATCAGCCTTGTGGCAGCCAGCACGCACCCCTCCACCCATAGAAAACATCCTGCTCCACCTATAGAAAACTTGTTCCACCTTTCTGCCCAAACATGGTAAAGATGGCATTAAGAGATTAATTATTGTGCATGCAAGAGCATCTTTTTGGAATGATTTAAAACAACTTACTGGTTGATTTTTTAAATGGTATTTAAGTGATTTAACTGAGGTTGAGGCAGCATAAAACTAATTTGATAATGACATAAAAGTGAAACATTATTACTCATGCATTTGAATTTTACCAAAACTGTTATAGGAAGAAAAAAAATAATAATGAAAAGTAAAGCCTTTGATATTGCAGCTGTTTAAGCTGATAGATCACACATTTCACAGTGACTTAAATGAGAATTAGCCCAAACACAAGCATTTGCAGTCAGAGGCTACAAATTACATTTTTATTAGAAACTCTGCCCTTTGCCACTTGAAAACTAAATTGCTTCCGTGTTCACAATGAAGAGATGTTCAGATTTCAGTATTCTGACAAAATTAACTATTTTTTTATGCAGGCAACAATAATAAAAAGTGCATGAATCGAAACTGCTTTTACAGCATGAATGTTTACAAGGACCTTGATTTGTCATCTTCAATGTGATGACATTTTAAGTAATTTTAGGAGAAATATGAATTTGCGTAGTATCTGTTCTATCAAAACCATGTAATCTCCATTATCAACTAGCAGAGAAGTATAAAAAAATATTAAAAAATAAAACAACCAAGCAAAAAGCTATTTGATGGGAAAGAAAATGCAATCTAGAATACATAAATAGAGTAGAAGAAAAAATAAGCTTAACTTCTGAAAACAAACCAAAGCCATATATTTTATCCGCTCCTGAGCAGCGCTCATCAAACATAACCCAAACATGAAATATAAGCTCTTCAGACAGAGAATTGGGCTTGTGAGAGAGGCCGCAGGTCAGCACAGATGGGAATGCCAGCAGCTCCCCAGGGTGCTCGGCACCTGCATGGTCCCAGGGAGTGATCATAGAATCACAGAATCATAGAATGATCGAGGTTGGAAGGGACCTTTCAGATCATTGAGTCCAACCATCAACCCAGCACTGCCAAAACCACCACTAACCCATGTACTCCAGCACCACGTCTGCCCAGCTTTTAAATACGTCCAGGGATGGCCACTCCACCTCTTCCCTGGGCAGCCTCTTCCAATGCTTGATAACCATTTCAGTGTAAAAATTTTTCCTAATATCCATCCCAAACCTCCCCTAGTGCAACTTGAGGCCATTTCCTCTTGTCCCATCGCCTGTTCCTTGGGAGAAGAGACTGACCCCCCCCGGCTACACCCTCCTTTCAGGGAGTTGGAGAGAGCGAGAAGATCTCCCCTCAGCCCCCTTTTCTCCAGATGTGGTGCTGAGGCACATGGTTTCATGGTGGTTTTGGCAGTGTTGGGTTGATGGTTGGACTCAATGATCCAAAAGGTCCCTTCCAACCTCAACCATTCTGTGATTCTATGATTCCCAAGCAGCAAGCAGCTGCTCCACCCCAGCACATGAGGATAAAGCATCAAAGCCCCGGGTGGGACAGCCGTCACAGCACAGAAGAGGCACTCACAGCATTTTTATAGGTAATAAAGGTCATAATCAGTAATTAGCCTGAGCTCATCCCTATCTCTTAACAACGGGTATAATTTCTTGACATGTCATTTATCACGCGTTGCACAATAACGCTCTTCCTTAACAATAAGGTATCATTTGTAAGAAAGGTACCTGGCCAGGTTCAGAAGCCTCCACCACCTGAAAAAAACTACAGGTATTGGGGGTAAATCAGGACTTCCCAGCAGCAGAGAGACTCATGCTTCACATTTTGATGCCAGGCCAATGTTAAGTGAGAGCAGTTTCTTCTGTCCACATCCCAGCATCCAGAAACGCCACAGCCAACACTGTGGACGTGAAGGATGTTAAGGAAAGATAAGAAAAGGAAAAGAAAGAAGCCATTTCAAGAGCAGTCAAACAAGCTGTTCCTTGGATTTAAGTCTCATAGTGCCATTTTTCTGGTGGCTGTGACGGGGTGAACCCTGAGGAGGGCTCTCCAATGTCTGCTCTTTGGTGTCTAGGGAGCAAACAGACAAGCCTTTTCCTAAGCAGAAGCATCTGTCTCATCTAATCAGCACCTATTTTCTCAAAACATGCAGGGATTTTTGAGACCTCAAGCCTTCTGTCAGATACAGTTAAAGCTAAACAGCGAGTTCCAGAGTCATTGGGAGAACAGCAAGACACACGGGTCCGGGTCACTTCAGCAGGAGACCTGAGAGCAGGCAATGGCAGAAGAAAACCCTTGCGCACTGGCTGGGCACATGTGCCAGTGCCCAGTACAGGGGACTCGTTGAATTAGGGCCCAAATGAGAGAGAACCCCAGCCAGTATTTCACATCCTCTTACAGATGCTCACCCTCAGCACGTTAGAAACATAAATTTAGAGGGAAAACCCAACTGTCTCTGTTTGGTTCCCTTCAGGAGCAGAGCAGCTTTGGCAACGCACAAGGGAAGACAAATCGGCACAGTTCATCGGGCTGTTGGGACTGTCCTTAATCTCAACTACATTACCTCATTTCTTTGACTCAGTTTCTCCACCTCTAACGCAGTAATGTAAATACCTGCCTGACGGCCTGGCAGGCTGCTGCAGTATAATTAACAAACATTTGCTGGGTGCTTTGAAGATGACAATCCCTCTGCAAGTGCCGGGTTGTGCTACCTACACGCAGAGATATTGCTTTAGAGGTTTGTCTCTGCTGCCCGTAAATTCTCCTGTGGGAATTTACAAATACATGTTTTCCTTCTGACATCACCCCTTCCTTCACAAATCCACGAATTCTCATGGGCATTTGTTAAACTAAAATTTACATTTGGGTTTCCGCAATTCTGGGCCCAACAGTGAGACTTGTTTAGAGCAAACATATTGTAGACTTGAAACACAAAGAATTAGCATCCTCCGGCTTCTAAAAGTCTTGAAGGGACTTCATCTCAATTTTGACCACCTTCCTACAATGTGAAGAGGCTGGAGAAAGAAGCAGGAGAAGGTGCAGGCACTACAGCCAGCAGAGACCGACCCTTGGTGACCTCACGCTGTCTCAGGGACAGTAACCATAGACATGGGACCCTGGACTGCGCCTTAGCAGGGAAATGTCCCCACAATGATTGCCACCGGGCTACGAACAGTACTCACAGGTTACACCAGGAATACTGTGCTGCCACAGGACAGGTATTCAACTTACTCAAGCACCACCCGCACTTCTGGATGGTTGCCATGTCCATAAAAGCCCCAACCTGGTCTGGTGGGAGGTGTCCCTGCCCAGGGCAGGGGTTGGAACTGGATGGTCTTTAAGGTCCCTTCCAACCCAAACCATTCTATGAGTCTATGAAAATCATTGAAATACTTGAGGGCTTGTGGCACGATGGGACCGCTTCTGAAATGGAACAACTGCAAGTGATGGTGTCCTTCCTCTTGAGATACGCTGCTCCTTTGATGTGAACAGCCTGGTCCCACCACCCCGCCCAGCATCCAGAGAGGGCCGTGCTGTCCCAGGGGCATGGGGTGGGATTATCTCCGTTCCTACCTTATTTACTATTTGGGAATTCTTTGGGGCATGGGGGTGGTACCCGCTCTTTTTGATGTTTGCGATTGTACTGGAAGTTAATTGCTTGCTTATGAAGTAGATGCCTTTTCCTTTTAAAAAGAGGAACAGAGTAAATCTGTTTGTTCCAGCCCGGTTGAGAAATGCAAACAGGACTGAATTACAACAAGGAGCTGCTCCCTCTGCTCCTTCATCCCCACTCTTCAGCCTGTTGTACGAGTTTTGCTGTCTTGGATAAACTTTGCCCTTTAGTTGACTGAACCACATTTTACCATTTTTTTTTCCAACTGGTTTGCAGTTGTGGTATGCAGCGGAGAATTAGCCCTTTGGGAGAGAGCATGAATTACTTGACCTCTATAAAACTATTTGTAATAGTGAGTGGAATTGGGACCTCACTGAAAAACAAATGTTACAGCCAACTAAGCCAGCTGTAGAATATTGTTTTAATTGCAAATGGCTGAGGGATTTCATGGATGTTACTGGCCAGCACAGGTGCTTGGCACCTCCTTGATTAAGAGACAAAAATCTGCCCTTTCTGGTGTGAAGACCCTCTTTCTGCACTGTACAGGCATTCAAGTGTACGTTCCACCTATGCGTTTATCACAGAGCCATACCCACCAAGGTTCCAACATAAATCGCTTAAGCCCCAGTGACAAGAAATGATGGGCTGATTGGGATGGGGGTTTGCTCTCCCTGAAAGCGGCTCCCGCACCAAGCTCTCTGGAGAGTGAAAACCACAGGCAGAGTTTTAGAAACAGAGGTTGAACGTTTTTTCAGAAGGTGCACCCCGAAGTGCAAGGAAAGCTAAAATAAAAGTAAGCACAGGAACAAAATGCAGACATCGAGAACTCAAATTACACTCAGAGAATTACAGATTTTATGTCATCAACAATACCCAGATTGTTCAAGCCTGAGTCATAAAACAAGTTTAAAAACACCAGAAACAAATCACATTTAGCAACTGAGGCTATTATTATAGGATATGTTTCCCCAAGGTAAAATAGTTTTGTCTCTATTACACTGAACACCATTAATGATAATCTGTCCTCAGCTGCTATTTTTGCGAGCAGGTTAGTTGTTGTGGAAAAAGACATCCTGTTTTTTGAACGTGTTCTATCTGATCCGCTCCCTGACGTCCCTGGTGATTTCTGTAATCTCAAGACATTACAAAGGAAACAAAAGTTTAGATCCCTCTGCAGAGAGTTACTATTTTTACATGGTTTCATTGCTGCTATTCATAGGCATAAAATGCTAAACTACCCCAGTGGCTTAGATGCATAAAACTCATTTTCAGCCTCTACCTACATTCAAAACAGTGTGAGGGAGATTCTTTTAAGTTGACAGCAAGAAGATGAGTCCTTAATATACATTGCATGCTACGCCACTACTTCACCTTAGGAAGGAACACGTTAGAAGAAAAAGTGCAATTTTTCACCCCATAAGTAGTAGTAAAAAACGATATTAAAAAAAAAAGGGGGGGGAAGGAAGGTTTTGTTGCCTTGAAGCGAGCGGCTGAGTGAAGCTGAAGAAAGGGGTGTGAGTTTTAAAAGCCTCCCCGAAGCGGCTTGAAGGCCAGGACTGATTTTCACTCGTGGTGTTCCCTCCCAGAAGCCTCGGGGCCATACGTTAGTGACTGATATTCCCATTAGTGCGTGACCTGCCCGAAGCGTTTCATGCTCCCTAACAGCAGTGAGCTCCACCATCCAGCCATCCCACCACAGCTCTCTATCCCTCCCTCTCACTCCCAGCCCCTTCCAGGCTCTGCAGAGTCAAGTTCCTTGGAAAGCAGCACAGCTTTGGCTGCATTTTCCTTTCCTTCAACTCTGCAGTTGTATGTCAACCGTGAGCCAGATTCTGGATGCTGTTCTTAGTCTTTCTGGGCTGCTCCCGGGGCACAAAGGACCAAACAATGCCCTAATTGCTCAGCTGGGAATCACTAGAGCACAGGGGAAGGAATGCCTGGGTGCCACAGGACCTGCCTGACTTACCTAATTTCGTATCAGGGAACAAAAGTGCTCAATAACATATCAAACACAAGGCTAATTTAATTTTCCTTTCTTAAAAAACATACAGTTCTCCCAGCTGGAGTAATGCAGAGAACAATGACCTTCATGTATTTAACATATAGAAAGAGGACTGGAGCCCTGCTGAGCTGTTACAAAAACATGGCTTTATCTCTTTTAATATCATGTTTAGCTAATGTAATTACTTCAAAGTGGTCTCCCAACTTTTGCTGGTCTGTGGAGTCCTATATATTTTCCTGATGTCCCCCGCAGAGCAAATTTAAGCCTAATGACATCAGGCCTATTTTCCTTAGATCAAAAGTCTGTTAAAAATGGACAATGATTTCAAGGGCTCCCTGGAACATGCTGAAGTAGAAGACTTTTTTTCTGACACCTGGAGAACCTCAAAAAGATATGAAACAGTCTAGGTTTTGGCCAAGTTTATAAGAAAGCAAGAGCAACTCAAAAGCTGTTTGAGTTAAGAAGAGCCATCAGAGCCATCAGCGATTACAACCAGCACGTTTGTTAAGGCCCAAACACTCCATGGCGATGTCGGTGCCTGAACACAACAGTGTCAATGTGCCCTCGGCTGCTCAATCTGCACATTCACCGCAGTGCTAACACCATCCCGTTGGAGATAAAATTGACTTGTCCAAATGAATCCTTAGTAATTATCAACAATCTGTCCCATTTACTTGACAACAACTTGATGGTCGTCAACAACTTGACGGTCGTCAACAACTTGACGATATTACAACCTGAGATGATAATATCATTTTCTCCCTTAACAAACCATCTGGATTTGAAGTTAATAACTTCGCTGCGTTAGTTTTATTGCAGAGTGTTTTCCTCGTTCCTTTATTGCAGCAGCTGCCGGGGATCTGAGCAGCGGTCGCCATGCCGTCCACCCCTTCCTCCTGGCCTGTGATTTCTCCTTTCCGTGCCAAATTCCTGCCTGGCAAGAGCCGGCCAACAATCCTGTTCTCACCCAGCTATCGAGAGAGCCTCCAAGACAAGCTGAGAGAGTATTTTACAGACATCAACTTGCACAATAATTCAATTTTCCTGGTGCTGTATTTAACCCCACACTGTGCTCAGAAACCACAAATCTTTACAAGAGACGTTTAGTGTCAGGGAAGCTCACAGAAAAAAACAGTTTCTAGATTTATGTTTGGGACTATCCCCAGAAAAGGCATTTTTAACTTGTAAACTAGAGGTTTTGCACAACCTGGATCTAAGCCTACACCGAGGAGTTACACTTGTGCGACCATGATACGCACACACAGAGACTTTATGACCTGCAGAGCATCTTTGTGCCGTAGCTCCCAGGTGAAGCTACCTGAGGTCCTCCTGACCTCCTCTGTGGACGCTGCATTTCAAGACAAGAGCTTCTACTATCGCTTCTCTGCTGAGGCTGGAACTGAATGACTCTTGGGTCTGTTCACCGGGCGCCACGCAGCTTCTTCAACTGCTGGAAGGACACAGCCCCATCGGCAAAGGTCCTGGCGAGACCCATAGAACCTCCTCCACCAGAGCTATCCTGCGCCAAGCCCTGCCCCAACGCTCTCGGGGAGGTGGGGCAGCCAGATGGCTGCAGCTGCAAGGGTGGAAGAAGGGGGGGAACCTCAGCCCCCTTATTTCCCCGGCACAACGGCAGCCGGCCCCACGCAGCTGCAGCACCCACCATGCCCGAGGGGCACCAGAGCCCTTCTCCCGGTCAGCCATCAGGAGCTCGGCTGGCCTCCTGCACCCTAGGACCCGCAGTTCTGTCCCCTCCAGGAGCCATGACAAACTGTAACCAGTGCCCAAATAATCTCTGGAAAGGGAGCACTGTTTATTTAAAATATACCTCCCTCCAAACCAACTGTACACCCGTCTTTCTCCTAACTGTTCCTACCCTAGAGTGGTCTCCAAGAAGCTTTCTCACTATGTAACTTGAAAGCTACTGCTGTTCTACTCTTAACAAGGTGTTAACCTCTGAGTCCCCCGCTGAGAGAAGGACCCTGTGAGCAAACAGCTCACCTCTTGTTTGTCAGGGATGCGCTGGGGTGTGCCAGGGTGTCCTGGGTTACCCCTCCATAGCCTTCTCTGAGGCTGAACTGGTACAGCTGCTGAAAAACACTCATAACCCAGTAACTTCTCACTTATTCATACAGTTGTTCAAAGTCACTATTAATAAATCAATGCAGATCCACTTCTCGTCTGCCACAGTTTGGTCAAACCAACCAGGATACATTTAACTTTGAATATTGAACATGTTCGACATAACTGTTCAAAATCCACCAGTCTTTGAAGCCATTCTGGAAAGTAAGGAGCTCGAAGAATCACTGTTCTTTGAATATTTGAATATTTTTTTAGTATTCACCGAAAAGGTTAAGCCCAGCTTTTGCAGCCCTGACAATAATGTTGGACACGACTCCTTTGCAAGCAGGTACCAACCCAACCCAGGACCCTGTGCAGCTACATGGGGCTCCAGGCTGTGGTGGAGCCTCTGCTACTGCTGCTCACCTTGGGACTCAAACTGGCCAACCTGCAACTGCCGCTGAGGACCTTATAGATGCTTCAGCCTGGCTGGGGTGCAGATGGACTGAAGCCACTCCTGGGGGTCCATGCTCTGAAAAGCTTGGACTCCTGGAGACACAGCTAAGTTTCTAGATTCCCAAAGGCTAACCCGTTTCCTTCCTCACAGTACCCAGGAACCCCAGTATTTCATCAGGAAAATAACCTCTTTTTAAAGATGGATGTTCAGTAAATTGCAGGCAGCGATATAAACACTGCGGGTGCCCTTCCAGAGAAACAACAATCTTTATCACAAGCAGCATTCAAAGCCACCTATTGAATATAAAACTCAATGTCCTATCGCAGGTGTCTCCATGCTCATTTCAAGGTGCTACAGGTCACTAATCACTGCTTTGATTTTCAAAACATTCCCTTTAAAAAGGCAAGAAATTCACCAAGAAAACTGTGGTGGTCTTTCCTTCGGTGGGCAGGCCAATGAATCACAGAATCACAGAACGATAAGGGGTGTGAAGGGACCTCTGGAGATCATCTAGTCCAACACCCCTGCCAAAGCAGGTCCACCTAGAGCAGGTTGCACAGGAACGCATCCAGGCGGGTTTGGAATGTCTCCAGAGAAGGAGACTCCACCACCTCTCTGGGCAGCCTCTTCCAGGGCTCTGCCACCCTCAAAGGAAAGAAGTTCCTCCTCATGTTTAGGTGGAACTTCTTATATTCAAGTTTGTGCCCATTTCCTCTTGTCCTGTCACTGGGCACCACTGCAAAAAGACCGGCCCCATCCTCTTGACACCCTCCCTTTAAGTATTTATAAGCATTGACCAGATCCCCCCTCAGCCTTCTTTTCTCCAGACTAAAAAGACTCAAGATCCTCAGCCTCTCCTCGTAAGGGAGATGCTCCAGGCCCCTCATCATCTTTGTAGCCCTGCCAGGGCTACAAATCATTTTGCCAGGCAGCCCGTGGTGGCTCAGTTTGGACAGTGGTAACTTCTCCAATGCCACTGGCTTTGCTATTAGGAAGGGGTGGCCAGGAACAGTCACAGCCTGGGCTGTCACCCCCTACCACCAAACTCCTGAGCAGCGCCTGAGCTCTGCACTCCGTGAGAACCAAGAGGCAGAGAGACACAATTCTGCTTTTCTGAAGCAGCCATAAATAGGTCACGCGACAGGCAGAGATCTAATCTCACTCTAGCTTTAAGCACGACATGTAAATTTATGAGATGAAAACAGCACCAAAGAGGCAGGAAGCCCGTGTAGGAGACAAAATACTAACATCAATAAACTGTGAAACATCTTTACTGCACATTTCCTGATCCAGCAATGAAAATGGCGATTCATATGAAGAATCTGAGATGTGCATTCCCTGTGTCTTCCAGAGGCAGACACCACTGCCAGGGTACCACAGAAACAACACATTTCCAATTTACCAAAAAGGTGTTCAGTTAAAATCCCTTGCAAAATGTAAATTCACCCCAAAAATTTTAATCATCTGACCCAATTTCTGCTCTAAGAGTCCATCCTCTTCTACACATGTGGGAGCTGAATTTGGATCTGCGTATGTCTTATTAATAGAAAGAAAGCTAAATATGAATAATGAAATAAAAAAGGGGAGAACACCTGTACTGAGAGAAGTTAAAAGCATGCCAGTAATCCTGAGGCTGTTTTTCAAATCTACACAGACCTACCCCAGGTCTTCTCATGACTGAATGTTCTGTGTCAAATACCTTTTTGCTGGGTTTCAGAGGAAGTTGGATCTTAATATTCAAACCTTTCCCTTCAGTTTAGCTTCTGATTAAGTCATATTATTATATTTTTTTAAATCACTACAAGTCACTCTAGTTTCCAGAATAAAGCTCTATAAACTTGGATCCTCTGACATCAATAGTGGAACTTGTCAAATTAATCACTGAACCTATCAGAATTAAAAAAAAACCAAAAAAACCAACCACTTCTATACCTATGCACCACTGGAGACAGAGGTACGTCCACACATGTATAAACCTACACAGACAGACACAAAGAACATTTTAATGTAACCACAGTCTTAAGTAGACTCCATGAAGTCCACCAGAGAATTAATTACTTCTGATTTTATCCGGGAGATGCTCAGAGGATACTGCATTTGAGAGGAACCCAAGAGTCTAAGATTGTACATGTAGATGACACAGGACTACTCACACTCACCCCAACACGTATGGAGCTGCACCACTGGTGAGACTTGGAGGCAGAAGACACAAGAACAACGCATTGCTTCTCATTTTCAATCAGTAAGACTTTAAATATTAGCAGCACGCAGTGCTTACAGCGTAAGATTAATGCGAGCTGCAGTCTGGGGGCAGAGATTGACACAGCAGAAGTGGCCAACAGAGGAGATCTAAGGACACAGCATCAGATTCACCAGTTATTGACAAACTCCATCTGCACTCAAGCAGTTCCTTCGGCACATACTCACTACTGAGTTCAAACAGAAGCCGAAACCCAGTCCTGTAAGGGAATTTTGCACAATCGGAGCCTTCAATTACAGCATTTTTCTACCGAGGAGCGCTTGTACAACGCATAACTCTGCAAGTGGCAATGCTTAGGCCATTGTTCAAAGCTCAGCTGTGCTCCCCCACCCCTTAAATAACTGTACAGCAGGATCTGGATAAGGATGGTTAAAGTTCTCCTCACTGCGCTCAGTAAGAAGCGGCTAAATATTGCAGATCACCATTGTATTTGAGGGGGGAAATGGGTCTGCAGTACAGTCATTCACCCAGCCTGGACTAGTGGAAAGCCTGGCCACTGTGGTGTCACCCACAGCCCGTTGAAGCCCATGCAGTGAGTCGGCTGTGGTGACCACCACACCCTAAGCCTCCTGTAAGAGGACAATTTGTGAGGGTCGCAGGGGTCCGTGTAGGTCTATGCTACCCTTTGTTAACATAACATACCCCTAGGTCTCTTTGGATCGCAAATACCCGTCACTGCCATCACCTGAATTCCCGTAACTTCACTGAAACACAGCTCAGGATGACAAAGGTTTTCAAGGAGTGAGTGGACCATCCATCTTCTGTGTGTGCTGAAATCAGTGCCTGTGGAGGAGATCTGACAGGCAGTGTTTCTTCAAATCAAGCAGTTCTGGTATCAGTGTGCAATTCAATGATAAAAGCAGAGATGTGCACCATCGACGCTTTTTCAGATCCACCAAGAAAACAATTATGTCTTCCTTCAGTCCTCATTTTTGGGCCTTGATGAACCACTGTGGTCATTTCTGGAGCTGATTAAAGGAGGTCTGGTCTTGATCCAGACAACTGAGACCAAAACAAAGCTGAGGGTCCACCTGCAAGACTGGAACCTTAGAGTGAAAGCTCCTCAAAGCAAGCTGTGCCCCAGCAAGAGTCATGCCCATGGGCAGGTCCCCACCAGCCACCCGCCGGGCAGATAACGGCCACCTGCACCACGGCCACAGTTCCTTCCAAACGGTCCCTTCCCCAATTACAAACATGTGTGGCTGCTGATTCTCTGCTTTGCCTTGTTATAAATAATAAGGTTATGTCTTCTTCATACATCTTTTGATTTTTTTCCTTTGGGAGACTTGCGGGTTTTAATGGCATTAATTCCTATTTGCCAACCTTGTCCGTACAAATGAGGATGTTCATTAAATTAACGTTAAGCGATGAGCATTATAATTAGGATACATTTAAAATGCAGCACGTCTAAATCAAAGACCGTCCAAGATGTTCTCCTTTTTATTAAGATATAATTCGAAGGAAGCTTACTGTTTAGTATAAAATGAGTATTTTTTGACAACCTCTTCCGAGATGTCAGGACCAAGGAAATACACCACAGACCGGCTCTTTCCAGTTGACAGTTTTTCACACACGCTGGGGTATGACGTCTTTCATTAGTTATTATGTTGAGTTTACTGTGTAATTTTTTGCCACTGATAGCAGTAAAGAGAGCAAGGAAAACACAGCAACACAGAACAGTGGGGTTGCATACAACGAATAGAGCGGGGATTTTGGGAAGCAAAATGTAAGGTCACAACTGCTGAGAAGCTGCCCAGGTTCCAGCCCTTGTAATTGATTTCATTTCCCTAGGAGCAGCAGCTCATTGAGACACCTCAGAGACACCACCCTGGAGGAGGTATCAGCTAAGGTAGACCTAAGTGCACTGGAGACATAGCTTCAAGCCAAGGGCCAATTCCTTCCTAGAGCATCCTTTGTGTTGTCCCATGGAGACACCTCAGCAGGCCACCAAGCTACCCGTGTTTGCCATTTTAGGCCAGACTCTCCACAGTTGTGGGGCTCACTGAGCAGGAAACACAGAAAATCCACAGCAGACTGAAGAAGCCAGTCCAGCTCTCCCAGTTCCTACCACCGACAGACAACACTCTCATAAGAACAGACCGATCACAAATAAATTTAAGCTGAGAAGGTTCCTAAATAGGGGGTGGGAGTGAAAAGTGCCAGAGGAGGCTCCCTTCCCCCTTGTTATTTTATATCAAATCAAAATTCTATTTCATCTCACTATAATTTAAAATAATGAAAGGCTTTAGTGCTTGACCCTGCTGTTAAGTCACACAGTTCCAGCTGACTGCAGTGTCTGTCATCTGGGTGACATCAAAGGCAACACCTCGAAGAGGTCACCTTTGCCAGAGCCAACAGGGGGAGAAGGGCTTATGCAATTTTTTGCACAGCAACATATTCCCATCTATCTCCAAAATTCATCCTCTTCCTGTGACAAACGGATAGCCAGACCCCCACTCTGTTCTCAGCCACACCAGGCTGCCATGTAGGACCACGCTAATGGAAATCAAGGGACTCATCCAAATCCAGCTGGGATCAGAATTTAGATTTTACCACTTCACAGTTTCTTCCCCTAATTTGTGCCCTAGTTAAGAAGTTTGTCCTTGAATTTCTTTGTTTGACTGTTGCCATGTGGCCTTGTCCTCTGGCAGTGCCAGCCCAGGTCCAACCCTCCACCCTCTGCCACCAGCAGAACTTACATTGGGTGCAGGACATCTGCGGGGACAGCCTGTTACCATGCCAGGGACTCACCGCTGAAATTAGGGCTCTGCCAAACACAGCCCATTTGGCAGGGAAGCTGTTGGCCCTGGGTGATTTCAGCTGTTCGGAGTCTTACAGAATCATAGAATGGTTTGGGTTGGAAGGCACCTTAAAGCCCACGCACTGCCACCCCCTGCCCTGGGCAGGGACACCTCCCACCAGACCAGGTTGCTCAAAGCCCCCTCCAACCTGGCCTTGAACCCCTCCAGGGATGGGGCAGCCACAGCTTCTCTGGGCAACCTGGGCCAGGCTCTCACCACCCTCACAGCAAAGAAGTTCTGCCCAAGATCTCATCTCAATCTCCCCTCTTTCAGTGTCAAACCCTTCCCCCTCATCCCATCGCTCCCCTCCCTGGTCAAGGGTCCCTGCCCATCTCTCCTGTAGGTCCCAAATGTCTTGCTCTGCCCCTTCCCCTCACTGGATTTCCCACAAGCAGACGGGAAATAAGCCAAGAGGGAAGGAAAGAGAGAAGGAGGCGGTGGTAAAAAGCAGGAACAAAACAAAACCCAAGGAAAAAATTGCAAAGCTAGAGCGAATTAAACCCAAAAGGTCAAGAAGTACATTAAACAAATAACACATAAATAACCTTCCTCTCAAAATCAACCTCTTATTTTTCAATTTATTTTTTGTGTAACTCAACTGAAAGAAGTAGCACTGGCCCACAAAAGAATCTGGCCACACACAGTAATAAAATGTGCGGTTTTTTCCAGCAGATGAGGAAATTGCAGGGAGCCCGGTGGTGCTCACCCCGACCTGGTGGCTGGGGAGGGTTGCAAAGCCCATCGTGCCGGCTGGGAGACCCCACCACGACCCCATCGCTCAAAAGCGCTGCTTTGTACCCCACCTCTGCAACAAAAGACGTTGATGAGGGCACGGAGCTCCCCGCTTTTAGGTGTGAGCTGATAGCCTGCAGGTGTGAAAAAAGAACTGGTACGCACACATGGTTTCTCTCCGTTTCTTGCTTTCTCTCCCCGTTCCTTTCACCAGTCACCTTCTGTTCTTCACATACGGTTTCCATTTCATCTGCAACTGATGTGCCAGGTGTGAGCTCATGACCGCAAAGCAGCCACCAGCCAAGACAGTTTGACTCAGCGTGGCAGCATCTGAGTTCCTCTCTTACAAAATATGAAGAAATACACACCCCAACTGACCATTTCTGTCTCTCTGCAGAAGAATTCAAAAGCAAGTCCACACAAGTGGGCTGCACAGCTCCTGCCCCCCCCTGCGTACTCGCTCCAGCTGCAGCGCATGGTCCCCTCCCCAAACTGATCTCCATCCTGGTGGCACTCAGCTCTGTGATCCACACAGCATCCCCTCCACGCAGGGGCCCGCGCAGGGCTCCTGACCCAGCAGTCAGATGCAACAACCTCAGTAACAACAACGTAACCAGAACCAGTAAGGACAATCTGAACTACCTTTGAAATAAGCAAAAGTGGCCTGACCCAAACTCTGTTGGATCAGTAGGAATTTCTCACTACAATAAATAGGTAGGTATTACCTAAAATATCAGATAACAGGCCCACAGATGAGCAACAGCATGAACACCTAAAACGTGATTGCTCTTCATAAATGTTCCCAGGTACAACTTTTCACATCTTTTAAAATCTACGTTAAGCAATACAGAGGAATATAGCATGAAAACCCTACACATACTTGTACCTCTAACAGTGAAAAAAGGCCAACATCGCTGTATTTGTTCTCTCAGTGAGCTTCCCTGTGTGTTAAAAACAGAAATGGCAGTGAAATATAACCTTTATTAATCAAACGTGCTATCTTCACAATCACTAAATCAGCTTCCATAACCATAACATGAGGATGGGTCCCTTCCAGTTCTGATCAGACCCCAGAGAAGCACCAAGCACTGCAGATCTAGGGTTAAAGCAGTAAGAAAAGCAATTCCCATGTGTGTCTCTGCAGCGTATTTCGGTTTGTTCAGTTAAAAGAGCTTAACACTTGCCCACGAGCATCCCATGGGACAGAAACGTTCTCCGGCTCTGGAATCTCTGAGAGCACCAAAGTGTTTCTGTTTATTTCTGCAACTACCAAATTGTGCCTCCTGCATCAACACAAATATTTTTTTTCTAAATAGGCCCAGCCTACTTGTTTACAGACAGGATGGCACACACTGTTTGAATCTAGGTTTTGTCATCTCTACATATATAAAACCAAAACACTTCTGCCTTTGTCTCCTACACATTGACCAAGTGGTTCTTGTTGGCAGCAGTGATGCATATACTCTCCCAAGGAATATAGAGGAAAAGAACACTATGGAAGAGAAAAATGGTCTCATCCACACTGAAACGGCCGTGAGCTATGGAGATCCGCATTAACGTGCCTAAGTCATTTTCATAAAATGATGTTAACATCTTCTGTTTTGGTTCTGTCTCATGGTAGGCGCTGCTGAGGAGAGACCTTCTTCTAGTCTCAAACAACACTTGGCACAACACCCTCAACCTCAGCTGAAGATGAGATGCAAGGCTGTAAAAAGGAAACAGTGCACATATTTGTAGGGTCTCATAAAGCTCTTCTCGCACTTCAGTAGAGGTTCCTCAGTTGGGACCTACAACCACCAGCAGATACCAGGGACCTTTGCAATGCAAGACTACACCCTGCTACGCACATGGAGTTTGAGCAGACACAACCCAGCTCCCAGGAACGACAGAGCAGGAAGGAGCACGGGAAATCACTCAAGAAAATACTTTTGAGAGAGTAAATATGCTTGAAGTAGAGCATTTCGCCCTGGAGTCTGAAGAGTGTTTTCTGTTGTGTACAGAGAGGAAGAGACTCTTCCAAGGACAGGTTATTTCATGCAATTCAGCCATTTCAGAGGACGGCTGACCCCTTCTGCTTTGTCCTGAGGACAGCATCAGCTTCACGGTCCTTAATGAAGTACGCAGCTTTGGTAGCTGTCACCAGTTCACCGCAGGGACTAGCCTAATGTTCACCTCATAGGCACGATGCCTTCAAACCTGTCACGCTCCTAGGATGCTCCTAATAAAAGCCTCCTGTCAGCAGAATAACTCCTCACACCAAGTTTCTTGATGGCTGAGATCTAAAAAATAGGGTAAATACTGAAGTTTTCCCACTGAAGTCACCGAGAGCTTCACATGAGTAAAGCACGTTTCCAAGCTGAGTACAAGTCCTGGGGCTCAGTCTGGATTTAAGCTCTGCTGTTTTAGTGGCAATAAATCAAAAAGTGGAGTCACGCATAAAATTGTCCTTTCCCCTTCCTTCCCCGTGCTCCCAGCTCACTACCAGGCTACGCCAGCAACGCTCTGGAGAGCTGCAAACCCCGCCCCGTCCATCTCCACACACGCTCACACAACCAGAGGATGAGATGGGGTGTGAAGGGACCTCTGGAGATCATCTAGTCCAACACCCCTGCCAAAGCAGGTCCACCCAGAGCAGGTTGCACAGGAACGTGTCCAGGAGGGTTTTGAATGTCTCCAGAGACGGAGACTCCACCACCTCTCTGGGCAGCCTCTTCCAGGGCTCTGCCACCCTCAAAGGAAAGAAGTTCCTCCTCATGTTTAGGTGGAACTTCTTATATTCAAGTTTGTGCCCATTTCCTCTTGTCCTGTCCCTGGGCACCACTGAAAAAAAGACCAGCCCCGTCCTCTTGACACCCTCCCTTTAAGTATTTACAAGCATTGATCAGATGCCCCCTTAGCCCTCTCTTATCACACTCCACAACATCTGTACTAAATCACATGCTGGGTTGATGAGAGCAAATCATCGTTTATCAGCTGCAAATGATCAAGGGATGGAGCAGGTTCTCCAGCAGATCCTGAGAGTCAACTGCAACAGTAAACAAAAAAACTATAGCAATGTTCTCATTTTCACGTACACGTGGGAAACCACAGCCTAAATCCTGCCCAGTGCAAAAGGGGGTAAGAAAGGGAATTGTCTTGGGGAAAAAAATGCCCCTGCTTTATCGCACGACCAAGAAAATTCCAAGAAGTGTCTCAGCACTTCTTCCTCACTCAACAACTCACCTCTGCTATTCACCGTTGCTCCGTACAAAGCGCTGCGATGCAGACCATATGAAAGTTACTGGCAAAAGAGTCTTGTATTAGAGCCACGTAACAAAACCAGCATAAACGGTTCTCCACAAGCCTTCGCTTGTTTTCATTAATATGACACCTTCTGTGTGAGCACAGGTCTAAAGTGCTTTAGAAAAGTGTCTATTATTAGCAAGTGCTTTTTGTTCCTCAGCAAAAACAAACCAGTATCATCGTAAAAATGAAATATTACGTATCTTGGAAAAAAGGAAATGAATCAAACAGAAATAAATAAAGTTTCCAGATCACAGCAATGTGAAGTTACTGCACAATCAAAATCCCTGCCAGCATCATCCTGCTAACTGGCCTACCTACAACTGGTATGTGCCAGAGGCAAGAATATCTTCCAAAGCTCAAACTCAGAAACTCAACAAACGGCAAATAACACTGTTCAGCTTCTTGAGACCCCACAGAGAGGTGACAGTCTGAGGGTTTACTATAACATGTCACGCATCCACAATGGACAGATGCAAGATCCCCCAGACTACCACGACAGACTCCGATAGACGACTGATCCGAGCGAGACCTGGCAGACACCAGCCCAGTACCAGCAGCAGATGCTACTGGGAGGGATGCTCCATTTCACCCTCAGGCTGTCCTCCCTGTCCCCAGGATTCAAAGACAAAAAGCATCTCTACCAGGGATGCCACCTCACGAGTAGCCAAGTAGGCAGGTCACCCTCCTGGGAGAGCCCCAAGGTTGCCTGTAAGGACAGGAGGCAGAAGGGACACCAAAAGATGGGCTTGAAGCCAGAACCAAGGGGTGGGAGCTGGGGTCAGCCCACCCACTGTCCCTGTGATACAGCCCTGAAACAGAAAACAATTTAAGTACCATCCTGTAAAACGTATTCCTCATTTCTCACCCTCTGTGATTCTGGGAATTAACTTGTAACAATAAGCACGTAAATGAAATAAACCATTATGTAAAAGCCTTACAAATCTACCACAGTTTTTCTACGAACCTGGTGGTTTGTTTCTCCTTACAAGAGGGACGTTGCTGCGAACACTCCTACATCCCTGCCCTGTCCCCACGGTACAACCAGCCATGCATCATCCACAACTCACTGAAATACCTGTAACGCTGGCCTGTTATAAACTCACATCTGCAATCCAGTAGATCCCTCAGTAATTCTTCATTTTGTAGCTCCTCCAAAAGCCATAACACTCAGAGCAACACCGTTCCCATGCACTGTGACTGTACCGGCTCTAGCCCTGAGCAGGGGCTCAGCTGGAAGAGAAGACCCAGGATTTTGCCCCCGCCGGCGTTAGGGGTGCCCCTTCCGCAGCTCATGGGGGAGCATTTACCCAGCTCTGGGCTGCCAGGGCAGGCAGGGGCTAGATCTTAGTGGGATGTGGGCAACCAGGGTGGCTGGAAGGTCACCATTAGGACCCTGCAATGCGTCTTAGAGTAACTTGCTGGCTTTGGTAAACAGTGGGAAAACTCCTGTTGATCGGCTCTGCCTAGTGATTAAGAGACACCCATGAATTTAAAGGCAAACTCCAGATAGCTGGAAAAAAAAATTAGAAAAATACACATTAAGACACTCACCAGCCAAAACACTGAACCATAATGCAGTGCTATTTATTTATAAAAACAATGTACCTTATGCAAACCATGCATGATAGAATTATTAACAAGATGATTTCCATGTGGAAAAGCTATTTTACATTCCTGCCTTCCCAGCGGTAAGCAAGAGACCTGAGCTCAAGTTCCTCGGTCCCCTCCCTCGTGCACATCTGTACCCTCAGCCCTGATAGGGCTGCTCGAGAACAAGCAGTTTTGCAGCCCGAAGACCGGGAAAACTTAACAGAAAGTTTAGACAAACAAATCCAACTGTTTGGAGAGAAAAACTTGCATTGTCTGCCTTCTCTAGACACTTGTTCCCTTTGAAAGACACAGGGATGACACCTCCAGCCAATGTCAACTGGTCCGGTAGCAACCTGTGCATGGGTAAGAGAACGGGTTTGGATTTCAACCTGGACAGACAGGTCTGCACTTCCATCGGGAAAGAGGGGTTTGCAAATAACCAGGCTCTGAAAGACGGGGAATACACTTGAATCAGACGTTTTTAACCTTCCTGAAATTAAATGATGCGTTTGCCTTCCCGTACACCACTCTGAGGGCTCATTTATACGCAGTGACATCTGAGCAATGGTAATGCTGAAGCTGCACTGGTAGATGATCTGCATTAAACATCTACATGGGAGGTCCATCAAGTCCAAGTTTTAGTACTTCAGTTACTGAGGCTACATAAATACGCTAAAATACAACAACTGATGACCATCATCACTGCTCTGCCCTCTGAAAAAAACCACTCAAAGGCTCAGAAAACACTTTTTCCTCACTAAAGCACTATTTTCACAAGCATTTCTGCACAAATAACGACCCCAGAAAAGGGACCCCTTTACTCTGCCAAGCCCACCACCTGGCCAGCCGCTCTTCAAATGAGCCAACAAACACCGGTTTCTCCAGCAGCCACCGTGCACTGTTTTACGCAGAGAAAACTATGATTTTAGGCA
This sequence comes from Numenius arquata, assembly GCF_964106895.1. Classification (NCBI taxonomy): domain Eukaryota; kingdom Metazoa; phylum Chordata; class Aves; order Charadriiformes; family Scolopacidae; genus Numenius; species Numenius arquata. Next base: position 23,471,396 of record NC_133583.1, read on the forward strand.
GTCTGACATATTCCTTCTCCCCACCCATCCACCCCACCAAGGATCAGGTCACTCTGCACATCACATCACGTACCGCAAGGGCACCCCGGGGATGTGCGATGTATGTGTAAGACTGAACGACAGATAAATGCACATAAACATCTTACAAATGAACTAAACAGCATCAAAGCCCCGGGCAACATCATTAACTTTGTACAACAATAACCACTCGTACCAAAATATGCATAAATACAATTTTGAGTAGTGCATATATTTGATTTGCTTTAATTGCAACGTCCATTTATAAACTCCTTTTTAAATCTGAGGTAACTTATAATTGTAATTTGCATAGGCATTATTATGCTAAGATCTCACTAAAAATACACACCAAGATTTGGTTGGTTTCTCATTTTCATTCACAGTACCCCTTTTTATGTATTTTTTTTAATACATATATATATCTATAAACACATAGCAGTCCTGATAGTACAGTGACATTCCCCCTTCATGCTCTATTTTGCATGGCAAGCAACCCGAGCCAACTGTACTGCTCACAGGGGAAGCTCCAGCAATGAACCGCTGGTACACCAAGGAGGGAAGGAGGAAAGGGAATGACTTTCACTGTCGCATTTATTTAAAAACATCAACAGTACAATTTAAGAATGAGAAATTATTAACAGAAACCCCCAAACCATTCTTGACTATGTTGCTGAATTGTGTAACCTGCTCTTGTCTCTACTTCAGTAGCTTTCAGCATTTCACAGGCATCTTTCCAAAGATTCACACCAAATTCCAAATGACCTAATTACAGATTTATCACTTTTTAGTCCTATTTCGAGATGGTAAATCGGCTTTACACACATACATGTACATCCATGCCGCGCTCTGAATGTCTTTCCCGTGCAATTCTCTGCAAGTCTGGCCGACCGACCTCCGCAATAATGACCCAGGGCGACAATCTGGGATCCTGCTGCCAACACAACGCTCCGTGATGCCTCACTGCTGACAACAGCCATCATGGAGATGGTACATCTTCTCCTCTGATACAGCAGACAGCATACAGTATGAGAGATACCATATGTACAGAAGGGAAAAAAAACAAAATCACATGTTTAGAAAGAAAAACCCGGTAGTAATACTTGTACTGTCCAGTGGCATAAACCACACAGGTTTCCTAGGATCAGGCATTTGGACTAACCACAGGGATAGTATGAAACGAGGAAGTGTCCTTTACATCTGTGGACAGATAACGATTTACTCCCCCTGGTAATTCAGCCCTGCATGTACACACTTCACCGGTTGATGTCACTTTGACAGGCTGTAAGACACAATGGGCTGATGACAATGGATCACCCAACGGGGCTTGATCCTGGGGCCCTTCTCCTCCCTCTTGACTTCAGCAGAACCTCTGTTGACTGACATGGATCCCAAGGCACTGCTGCGGAGCGGATCCCTTCTATTTGGGCTTTATCGCTGTTCACCAGCATGTACCTACACACCGTACCAACACACACCACGGTAAGTTGTTGGTTACAGCTTCCACAACAGCATCTCCTCCAAAGACATCGTGCCTTGCAGAAACCGGTAGCCCATTAGGCACCATGGCAGTGCAAGCTCTCCGGGGTTTGATAAGTAATTCCTAGAAAATTAATTCACTATAAATTAACATTGCATTTTACAAAAACTGTTGTTTCAAGCTCTATTTTGGGAAGAACTCTCAGAGCCTGACTCAGGGCATGCACAGCATTACTCCCATGGCACAGAGGTGACCTGGAGCTTACCCATGTGGGAAACACAGCCGGACTGCAGCCATCGGGATTCCCATGTCCCGGGGAGGGAAGAGAGGTTCAGACTCCCCTTAACCTAGGAGGACATGCGGTGGGATTTACAAAAGCCTTTCGTGTGCGATGGTCTAACCACAAGCCAGAAGGAACTGCTGGTTTCACAGCTGCCGTACGGAAGCAGGGCGACACCACACACTGTGAAAGCCAGGCAGACCCTGTAAAGCTGAAGTTCAGCCAAACTTCCCGAGCAACAAATACTCCATAAGGTAAGTTATCCTAAACTGAAATGTAGACGGAACCAAAGAAACAGCAAGAAGCAGACAGAGGTTTTCAACCTTCTGGGCGAGACTCTTGACAGACCCACACTTCCCCCGAATACACTGAATAAAGAACTCATGAACTCAGTAAGTACCACAATTTAATTTAATCAGGCATTTTAAATGGAACCATGTTCCCAGCTCCTTTTCTGGGAAGCACGTGGCGCCCTGCCCAGGACGGCAGACATGGCCCCGGGCAGCAGCAGAGACCTGCCAAGGCCACCACTCCCAGCACTGGTGGCCACCAGCACTTCCCCACTTACACCTTAACATTTCCCTAGTGAAAAAGAAAAAACAAACCAAACCACCAACTTTAATTCAGCCAAAATGGACACACAAAATAGTATCTCAATTAAGCTCTAAGCAACTCTTAAAATTGAAACTTCCCACTCCTTGTTCCCCAATTTACTCCTGTCTTTTTTTTTTAATCTCTTTGTTTGCTACCTTTTTGACATTGCTGCAAAAGCTTGTCTCGGCCGGCCAGAACAGACACAGTCTTGTAATATTTCTGTGGTCTGAGTGGAAAGCAAAAGAGAAGCTTCAAAAGTGGCTATCAGGTTGCATTCATGGGCCATAACGGTCTTATTCTGGCAGTCAAACTAGATGCATTTAAGATGATGCTTTTCTTCTCTCTCCTTATCAAATCTTTTACGTGGGTTTGTGCCATTTGAAAGCACAAAATGTTTAAAAGTTTAAAAAGTATATGTGAAATCAAATATAAGCAATAACATTCAAAGTAACCTGCTAAAACTGACTGCCTTAATTTTCATATGATTCCATAACTGGTGAATAATAACAGAGACATTAACTTGTTTCCAACAGGAAACACGCCGCAGTCTCCTGTAAATTTTAGTCTATTTTTAAACAACTCCAAATGTGTTAGGAACTGCTAACTTCACATCTTTGCCACTAATTTGGTCCAAACTGACATGGTAAGCCCTAAACATTTCTTAATAAGGCACCATTTTGAAGGGCAGAGGAGCAGTAACAGAACTGAAGCTTGGGTGTCATTAGGCACTGAATGGCTCTGGAGATGGCACATTGTCATGGGTGTGATGTTACACTGCTGGAAATTGCTCTTTGCTTCAGCTGATTCAGACGTCTGCAAATCGACAAACACTGCACACAATTTATGAAGCAGATTTCCATTTACCAAAGAACTGTAAAAAAAAAAAAAAAAAAAAAAGTAATCACATTACATTTTGAGCTGTGGATTAAATGTCTCCATAAAGAGAGTGAATGGCTTTGATTGCTCCTACACCTGGAGCCTCTGGCTCTGTCAGACTCCAGCGCTCAGCACTTGGTACCGAGACTCAGCCAGGCTTCGGCAAAGCCCGAGATGAAGCATTGTCTTCATTCTGATACACATTCCCGAGCACAATTAACATCATATTTATGTTTAACGTTATGCTTTAAAATTGTAATTTAAAAATTACATTGCACATATCAAGACAGAACATTTACTGGAACTCATACATAAAAAGAATAGGGAGATGCAAACTGCTACCAATGGCACTTATTTCCAAAGGTACTTAAGTTAATATATGGGAAGTCACAAATTTTCTCTTTTCCTCCAGACAGTTTTTATGCCTTTTTACAAACATGACATAAAGCGTTAATGTTGTTTCCCTGCTTGTGGCTCACCAACACAAAATTAAAGAGTTCAGCCTTGCTCTCCTTGAAGGGAAATTCTTTTTCCCCCTGGCTTTGGTGGGAAGGCAGGGGCCAGAGCCCTGCACCTCCCCTGCCACAAGCCCTGCCAGACCTGGTCACTTCTCAAGCAAACAGTTCTGCTTTGAGCAGAGCTTCCCAGCTGCGAGAACGTACAGAAACACAAAATTCAGAAAGACCGAAGATAAAGCAGCGGGTTTAGACTCGGCACTCGGACAGGCTCTGAAAACACAATACGTTCCCGCTCGCTGCTCAATTCAGTTTAAGCGCTGTTCAGAAACACCTCCCTGAAGCCTACTTTTCTTCCTAACACCATTCCCCAACTCTCTCACTGTGAAAATGCAGAAAAAAATTATTCTGAATAGCATTTGTAGCAAGTACTTAGTATCTGTGAAAAACTTCCTTTTACTGAAGCATAAAATGACGGCTCTACCTTGTTCTGCTTCCTAAAAAAAAAAAAAAAGCTCCAAGCAAACAAAAAACCCAACCAAACAAAAAAAAAGTTGTCAGCCCCTCCCTGAGGAAAGCTTCCCAGGAAAAAGCCCAGGCTTGGCTTGTCATTTCTTTAACATAGTAAAAACATCTCTGATTACAACTGATAAGTTGAATTGATCATTTCCCACTGCTCTTTATTTTGGAAGCACAAGGAACAGCTCCAACTACTGCTTATTCCAGCCCTTGAATATTTTTCAAATAGTATTGAATTTAATTTTAGCAATGACTTAATTTCATAGAATCTTAGAATTGCCAAGGTTGGAAGGGATTTTCAGATCATCGAGTCCAACTGTTAACCCAGCCCTGCCAAGGCCACCACTAAACTGTGTCCCTCAGCTGCCTGGCTTTTAAATACCTCCAGGGATGGCGACTCCACCGCTGCCCTGGGCAGCCTCTTCCAATGTTTGGCAACCCTTTCGGTGAAGAAATTTTTCCTAAAATCCATCGTAAACCTTCCCTGGCGCAACCTGAGGCCATTTCCTCTTGTCCCATCGCCTGTTCCTTGGGAGAAGAGACCGACCCCCCCTGGCTACACCCTCCTTTCAGGGAGTTGTAGAGAGCGAGGAGGTCTCCCCTCAGCCTCCTTTTCTCCAGGCTGAACACCCCCAGCTCCCTCAGCCGCTCCTCACAAGACTTGTGCTCCAGACCCCTCACCAGCTCCGTTGCCCCTCAAGGTCTTTCCTGTCCTGAGGGGCCCAAAACTGGACACAGCCCTCGAGGTGAGGCCTCACCAATGCCTGGTACAGGGGGACGGTCACTGCCCCAGTCCTGCTGGCCACACTGTTCCTGACACAGGCCAGGATGCTGTTGGCCTTCCTGGCCACCTGGGCACACTGCTGGCTCATGTTCAGCCACTGTCGACCAACACCCCCAGGTCCTTTTCTGCCGGGCAGCTCCAGCCACTCTGCCCCAGGCCTGGAGCGTCCACGGGGTTGGTGTAACCCAAGGGCAGGACCTGACACTTGGCCTTGTTCAACCTCAAACCACTGGCCTTGGCCCATTCATCCAGCCTGTCCAGATCCCCCTGCAGAGCCTTCCTATCCTCAAGCAGATCAACACTCACGCCCAAAATTTCAGCATTTTTAAAATGGAAAAATCTACCAGTATCATAAAAAGTGATATAAATTGTATATGGGACTTAAGTAGCTGGAGAGCCAGTGAGCAGCCTGGTTGTCACCGTGCAGATGAGCTATACACACAGTGTGACAGCTTCATGTCCCTCCCCAAGCTCCTTGTTCTGCCCCGGTCCCCCTCCTGCCCTCTGCTCGCCCCGAGCAGTGCCCAAGGTGGGCCCGGACCACCCAGGACCTCCCCCCAACTGCCATCTCCCAGTGCTTGGGCAGTTCTGGGCTGCTGCAGGAGTTAAGAGCAGCTCCAGTTTGTGAGTGGGATGGGAGCACTCTGACTCACGGCTTCTCTGGGTGGCAACCATAACCCCCCTGTGGGCACCGACTGTCTTACCTACTCCCCACAGGACACAGCTTGCAAACGTCGAAATTGAATCTGAAACACAAACATCTACTTTACAGTAATACCCACGGTATCCAACAAGGACAATGGACCACCTATCTGCCACGCTGTACCACTGCCCAGCTGCAATGGGGCCCGGGATGCTCAAGGCACACCTTCTACCATAACAAAATAATTGTAAGACACCAAATAGCAGAGGAAGACTGACAATTACGAGTTTGCTGGGCTCCTACCCAACAGCAGGACTGCAAAGGCCGCTGATGCAGACCTGCCGCCCAGCATAAGTCAGGACCTGAGGGGATGTCCATGACAGGGAATTCGGACACGGAGGCGGCTGAAGGGCTTGGCCAGCCCTTGAGATGGGAAAACCAGCCGACACAGACGATGGTGGGGCTACCAGACCTTCCTGGTCCTCCTCTCATTGTCTTCCAACAACTTTCACTCCCCTTCCTCTTCCAGAGAGAAACTATTTTCTTCATTATGTTACATATCACATTTAAAATATTAACTTATTCATTAATGTGCATGCATGAGAGAGTTAACCCAAACCCAACCAGAGAGAGGTTAACTGACTGGACAAAAAGGCGGGTGGAAAGGAGGAGCAAAGCCAGCAATGAAACCTTGCAGTCCCGCCTCTGTCCTCTGCGTTCATCTCTGTGTTTAACCACTATCCCTAAAAACATACGTGTCAGGGATTTAACACAGAGTTCTGACAGTAAGAATTTACACAGCAATTTTAAATCCAGAGTATCTTTACACTCCGCCATTCTACAGAACACACAGAGATGGCCTGAAGACGAGAGCTACGGGTGCTGGGGGAGGAACGGGCACGTCTCAACGAATGCAGGGATGTCGTTAGTAATCTCGGATTATTGAAGGTGTGGGAGTCAAACTGCAGGGACTATGGATAACAGCGCAGGGGGAGATGCAGCTGTGGGTGAAAAAACGTCACTATTTCTGATGCTGTTCATAAAGTGTAAACTGGGAGACAAAGTCAGCGCCGAGGGCATGGAAAGACAGGACACACACTCTGTGCGGAACGAATAACCAAGGCTCTGAAGAAGTTATTAATACATTATTTTGCTCAGTTCTTTGGAAACCTAGAGGATTGTTTACATAGGACTCTTATAAAATAAGCAAATATTTCTGAGATATTTCACCTTCCCTGTGAAGGACTATTCTCCTACAGCGTTTAACGCCCTGCTGTATTTTGAAGTTTTATCATAAAGTTTTAGCCTCTTTTAAACACAGACCAGACCAAGTTGAGAACATGAAGCCTTGCAGCAGAAACAGTACATCATTTTCCCCGACTAGCACAACATTTTACACCTGAAAACCACAGACAATTGGGTATGGCCTTAAGAGTCGTGATACCTGCTCAGCCTGACTGAGCTCCCCTCCAGAAGTAACGATGAGCTGTTCCCACAGCCAATAACCGCTGAGAGCTGTCGGGCTGTAGTTCTGCTACAACCACACCACAGCTGTGACTAAATCCAACACGATGCCCGAGAAGTGACCGCAAATACAGGCAAAGCAAAAAGAGAAACGCTATTGTTGAGTGGAAGATAAGTGAAAAAATATTTACCGAAATATGGTCAAAAATTAAAAGTTCTCCATACAGAACTAGAAAACTAAGTGTATTTATTGGACTGTAGATACCTTCTCAGCAGAACTCAGATGAACAAATAATGACCTCACAATTAAAGAAGATGACTCTCTTGGGAGAAGAACATCAAAATGGTGATGGAAAAATCTGACTCGGAAAGAGGGCTCTTCAACCCAACTAACAAAATAATAAGACCTGGAAACTGAAAATAAGCCAACTTAGATTGGCTTATGACTCATCAACCACCACACCGAAGCCCTTCTCCTCAGGGCTGCTCCCCACCCTTTCTCCGCCCAGCCTGGATTTGTGCCTGGGACTGCTGTGGCCCAGGTGCAGGACCTTGCACTTGGCCTGGTTGAACTTCATGAGGTTGGCATGGTCCCACCTCTCAAGCCTGTCCAGGTCCCTCTGGATGGCATCCCATCCCTCAGGCATGTCAACCACACCACACAGCTTGGTGTCGTCAGCAAACTTGCTGAGGGTGCACTCAATCCCACTGTCCATGTCACCAACAAAGATGTTAAATAGCACCGGTCCCAGTACTGACCCCTGAGGAACACCACTTGGCACTGGTCTACACTTGGACACTGAGTCATTGACAGCAACTGAGTGCAACCATCCAGCCAACTCGTTACCCCCCAAGTGGTCCATCCGTCAAATCCACGTCTCTCCAATTTAGAGACAAAGGTGTCGTGTGGGACAGTGTCATCTTTCTCAGATGTTCTCTAACATGCTCTACCATCTTTATGGCTTTCAACAGTAAAGTTTAACTGAGAGGCCTTGTGTCTAGACCAGAAATTAGTCAAGTCTTTAGAATGATTAATCCCTAGTCAGCAACTAAACGTGGAGTACAAGCTTTAGTGTTTCATACAAAATGGGCAGGAACACGCAAGCCGAGACTGCAGAGAGGTTGCCCACAGACTTCTTTTCTAGCTAGATTACGCACAGTGGGAATTGCCTTAGGCCATCTGGTCATCCTCTGGGTCTTACTGTTTTGATGGTACTTCAGAGACTTTGATTTCTGAAGTGACCGTGGAAAAAATACTCAATTAGTATTCATTCAGGTATCCAGCAGGATTCCTCACCACAACAGCATTCTTTAATTCCACAAGTAATGCTTCTTGGATAGAAGTCTGTAGTCTGTAAGGAGCTAGATGTTCAAGTGGTCCTGCTTCCAATTAATTCCAGCCAATAACTGCACGTTTATCTAAAAAAATTAAAAGTACAGTAGATACAGTCTAATTTTACATTCCTTAGCAACTGCTGCAATTGTATTTAAGGGTATTTAGTGATCTCGAATGGAGAGAAAGAAAATCACAAATGGATAGCAAGGTGATCCAGGAGACACTCTCCTTGCTCTGACACAGGCCAAGCAGCAACAGAAGTCCAAGCCCTCTCCCTCCCCCCTCCTGCCCTGATCCGGAGACTTTGGTGAGATGTTCAACAGAAGGGATTAAATATTTCTTGTATTCAGGATTGTATTCCTGAAAAACGATCACTGCCTGTTTCACGTGCTCCCCCGTTACTCTGCATTCACCCCAAAACATAATGAGAACCATTTGGGGTCTTTGTGGTGGCACCCAGGGCAGGGGCTATGCAGTGCCCAGCGCGGGCATGTACGAGGAGACACTGTTCTGCACAGGTCCCAGCTCAAAGGGTAAATCACAACCACATGGCTCCCGGTTAACAAGGGTATTTTTATACACACGCAATCACAAAGGCATACGATCACCGTCGTACTCCACGTGAAATCCCACAGAAACCAAGGGTATCATCTGGTCAACCAGATCACTCTGCTGCCCACAGGGCATGCAGACACGGGTCACTGGGACAAAGGAGCCCAGGAAGATCTTTTTTAAAATAACGGGTATGTCTTAACCAGGGCTTTTTTAAATCATTATAGTTTGGCCATATCAAATGCAGCTTTTCCAGACCAACGAATGGCACAGAAGACACAGGAACAGTGCTCCTGCCAATTTTCACATTTCCGTCACCTTCCATTGAGATGTTAATAGCAGAAAAGGAGGTTTAACAAAAAATCACAACTAATGACTCCTAGCAGAAATATCTCACTTTTTTTTTTCCACTTGTTACATCCTTTCAGTCTGACAGATGAAAACTTTAAGGAAAAACGCTCTCCTTGAAAGTTAACGTGGAGTATTTTTTGCTAAGAGGAAAATGCAATGAAATCCATAAGCAATGCAATAAAAACATAAAGGCAACCATAACTCCAATTGTCCTGACATAGTTCTGGATTATCAGATTAACAATTGCAAATACAAAATTTAAAAAATTTTTTGTTTTTAAAATTATAATATTTTTTCCCTTTCTGCTTGTCTCAACTACTAGCTAAAACTACTGGATAAAATACTAAAAATTGCTGAACATCCCACTAGAGACCTACAGCTCTGGAGAGCACCCAGCACTGGGGCAAAGTGGGTGTCGCTGTCACCACACCATGGTCCCAGCGAGCACGGTCTCCTGGGGACACCAGTGTCCCTCAGAAGGGGCTGAGCTACTCAGCCACTACCCAGAGCAGGGGGCAAACCCCTCAGGAATGAGTCCACATGAGAGACTTTGGGAAATTTGCTAAAAACCTTGTTATTGCCAATATATTCTCTATGGAGATGTAACAAACAGCTAGGTAACATCCCAAAATAGATTGTGCATAATGGCCTAAAATAGACTGTGCATAGGCTTAGCCTTTTCAAATAAAAATCTAAAAGGAATTACTATTCATATCACTTTGCGAGTATAAGAGGTTTTAATATACACTCACGTTATGGTGTTCCCAGCCACAGATATGATGCTGGGAACCAGCATCATGGTTACTACGAAAAATGGTTACTATGAAAAAATCCAGTTGATTTCAAGGAGTTAGCTCACCTGTATCACGGAAAAGCTTCTAGTGCTGCTGGAGTGCACCTTTAAATGATACTTTTAATGTCACAAATCACATTTAGTTAAATGTTTTGAGGAACTGCAAAATATTTTAGATACACAAATTTCTGACAAGCAGGAAAGTAAGTCGTTACAACTAGAAAGTTACTGCCATTTAGCTGGTGGGAGTTCTGTTCATCAGAGTAATATCGCAGTCAGAGTGTAACACCAGCAGCGGGATATTTGCTGTGACCCAGCATCCGAATATATTTTTGAAGTGTAATGAAATTTTGCTAATAAAGCTGCGAGCAAAACAATACCATTAGCTTTTGGCAGTGAAAGGACGCTGTGCTGGAGGCTGGTGAGCTCAGCACCGAGCACGCCTCGGGGTGGCCTTTGCACGGGCCCACATCGCCATTCAGAAGAGTACCCCAAGTTCAGGATGGCAGAGCAAAGCTGACTCTAAACTCCAGGCAGTGGCACCAAGGATTTACCAGGAGTCCTCGTGCAGTCCCACAAACCGCCCTGCAGCTGACGCCCACGCTGGCACTGTTACAGGCTGCCATGCAGAAGATACCATCCAGGCTAGAAAAATACCCGTTGTTTTCTGTGTCGATATATACTAAAATGTGTATCGATCAGAAAGAAGAAAATATATTAAGGTCATACTAAAGACAATGGGGTTTAGAAAGCCTTAGAGTGATTCTAGAACGCTTTTTCTCTTCACCAGTTTCTCCCCATACGTAGTTCACTGCTTTGGTAATTTTTTGTCAATGTTTTTATCCATTTTCTTTATTATAGAGCTAGTCAGCAATAAGGAAAAAGCACCAGGTAACCAACTCTCCTTTGCCTGCAGAACTGATTTTCTGTTGCCTGAAAAATGACATTGCTTTAACTTTTCTGATGAAAAGCCAGCACCTGAACTGAACAGGCACCTGGGTGTTTGCAGAACTGCTCACCAGCCACAGTCGAGCCCAGGGTTTGGCATGCTGAAGAGCATTCATCAATTCATACTCCTTTTCAAATTCTTCTTTTTTAATTATACACAAATGGTGCTTGATATCCATAACATTTCATCCTTTCAGAGGCAGCTGATCATTTCACACAATAGTCTGAGGCAAGAAACCCAGCGTGGGAACCGGGACAGTGTGCAGCCTCTGTACAGCCCTGCCCATTTAATTTTTTAATTTTTAAAAAGTTGTAAAATGGATTTGAAATGAAAAAGCTTAAGTTCTCCGAACAGCTTTCAATTTACAGAATAAATAATGCTGCGTTACTTAAAGAAGATTAAAAGGACAGCACTTTCAGCCTGAAGACAAGAAGAATTTTAACAGTTCTTATCTCAAGTTCAAAACTTTTTAATGTTCCGTGGTATCAACTTTAAAAGAAGTAGGTGTTTTGGCTTGTTTGGGTTGTCTTCCTTCTAAGGCAAACAAATTCTACTAAGGTGTCCATGTTGACACTTTATCCAGAATAATTAGCATGCTTTATGGGCTCTATAAAATAATTTCTGAACAACTTGGTTTTCTGTTTTTGCTGGAATAGCAAAATTTTTCCCCATAGGGGAAAGCGTTGTGGTACAGGTGTTAGCACGGCTCGTTCATAAAAGCTGCTCTGGTCAGTCTCCCGCTATAACCAAGGCTGTAATGTTGACTAACTCCTCAGGAAAACTTGAAATAATCTTAAATATTTAGTTATTGGAAAAACTTACATACCTTGTTCCCATCTGAGCTAAAGGAAATCATTCTGTGCTCGGTACAATTAACGTCCATTGCTCCCTCCACTGGGATAACACTAAGCCAAACAGCTCCGTGTTTTTTGGATTATCCTCAGCTTAAAATTTTACCCAAATTTCCAAATTTGGCCACAGCAAGTGATAAACATATGTAAAAGAGAGGAACCAGATGCTGCCATGCAAAACCAGGCCTATTTTAAAAAAGGACAACGATGAACACTCCAGAAGGAGAATAAAATCATCCTGTACACAGGGTTTTTAGTTTTGCAATATAACAGACAAGTGCTTTCCTTAACCTGGACAGAGTTTGCTCTGTGCATTGAGGCACCTTGATTAATACCCACCATTTTCTGCTGCTACGGTAACTGCATGAACTACCTTTAGACAACTAAACCTTTTGTAATTTTACTAAGTTATTTGCTCCAGCTATGCCTGAGGCAATATGGTTCAAAGTTAAAATATACATGGGGTAGAAAAATAAATACAAAAATACTTGTTATTTTATTTAGCAAGCGATTGTATGATGCCATCCTACAACACCAGGTGCATGTTAAGAGAAGTGATAACAAAATATCCACTGCAGCGAAAATAAATAATTTACCATCCTTCACCTACAGCTATAATAAATAACCCAGTGTGGATTTCTAGTTGAACAAACTAGTACAAAAGGACTTGCCTTGAATATTAGGTTGTGGAACACTCCCAAAATAGACAAGATACTTAGAGATCCGTTGTTAAATATGATTTCTTGGAGCCCTCAGTGGTTTGCAGTCACAACCTGTCAGCAAACCTACTCTCAGCCGCAGGTACACAGGGTGTCCCTGAGACAGGCAATCTCCTAAACCAGGCACAACCTCCAAGACCATGACCAACACCATCACCTGGGAGCAGAGGAGTAAGGCAGCACTCTTCACGCAGCACAGGTCTAACGTGCTCTGGCCAAACGGCTCCACCAAGCCGGGGAACCACCTTGTCCCCCACCATCTAAAGCAAGCCTGCGCAGTATGGGCACAGAGAGCCACGAAGCCATGCGTCTGGCCAGGCCTCCAGGTGAGGGAGCAGAGCGACTACCTGATTCTCACCTTCTCCATCCATCCGCACACATCAGCTCCCTCCTCCTCCTCCTTTCCTTGCCTTCCCCGTGTCCAAAGAGCCATCTCCCGTACCAACAGGTGTTACAGCTACGGCTGTTGCTTACTGCCCACAGCCCCGCTGCTGGTAGCACATCAGACAACACCAGGACACCTCGTCGGGTAGGAGACCCATGAGGTGAGGACACACACAGATGTACTGCGATGGAGTGATGGAGGAGCCAGGAACGCGTGGAGCACCAAGGCTGGCTTTGCACAGCAAAGCAAAGGGCTAGACGCAGCTGAGGTGTGAGGGATTTCATCCAACCAGACATCCATACCCAAGAAGGTACAGTCTTCACAAACAGGGGAGTCAGCCCTCTGGTTTAGCCCTACTTTCCTTTTGCCTATAAGGTCATCTCCATCCCCTCCAGACACGGCTTGAAGCTGCTTGTCTCGAGCTGCTCGGGAAAGCACAGAAATGATTGAAACTTCATCTAACAAGACGTCACGAACAGCATCCTGCGAACGTACTGGTGGCTCCACAGCTCAACACACCTCCTACACAGTGTCCAAGAGTGACGGGTGACACAGGGAGTCATAACAGAGGGGCCCATAAAGCTTTCAGAAAGAAAGGAACACAGCTAATATGATGATACATTCTTTACTCTTTCTTCCTATTAAACACTAAGAAAGTTTAACACGCGCTTGATACTTGTATCCTATGAATTTACCATGGGAACCGCTGAAGCTGCCCCAGGGATGTCACCCAGCCTCAGGTGCGAGGGACACTCTGACTGCTATGTGAATAAACCCATGAAAAACATTTCTTTAAATATTTGGAAACTACCCTCAGAAAGGAAGGACAAAAACACCTGATCTGCTTCTACAAAACCAAAACAGAAATTACACTTTTTTTTTTTGAAATGCACACTGTTCGTCATGTTAGAGACAAAAGTGTGATTAAATGATTAAAAAGCTGGGCAAGCCTCCCTAACAGTATGCAGCTTTGCACATTTGCTTATTTGCGGTGGCAGCACCGTTCCTGTGTAAACACCACCAGCGCTTGGAGTGTCTAGGACAGGGACCCGACAACTTTATACAACTGAAACCTGATTTTTAGTTGTTTGTTGAATATTTATTCCTTCAGAGAAAAGCAAACAGAGACGCACATACGCTGTTTGCTACTAAATCACTCAACATACTTCTCCAAAACAATTATCTTAGTTCTGCCGTGGTAAGAAGTCTCCTCCTCCTCAGTTTTCTTTACTTTAAAACCCACCTCTGGGTGTTACCGTGAGCGAAGCAAAAAGGGTACAGCACCCCTGTGACACAGCTGCAATTTGCTTCTGTCCCTTCATACCACAAAATGCAATACCTTTCTGTGTGCACGCATGAGATATTGCCCCCAAACTGTCCACAAAACCATCATTTCCTGCATCAGATATACCTAACCTCTCTTCATCACTTTTAATCAAAATTCACCGCCATATGCAGGCAGCTTAATTCCTGCTGCTGTTTCGCTTTTCACGAATCCACTCTAATCACCTCTTTGCGTGAAAATCTTATTTTTTTCATGTTCCTCAGGCTTCCAAGTTTCAAGTGCCCAACACTTGAAGCTTCTCTCCAGCCTCTAAATCGGCCTCATCTCATCATCTGTGCCCAAGTCCTGATGAACACAGGCCACCGCCCAGCCGTTAAGCCTCGAGTCCACTGCCAACACTGGCACCAGAAATAGTATTTTTGCTTCATGTTTCTACACAGCTTTTTACATCAGTGGTGGAACATCATCCCTAACGTCACAGAGTTTTTTTATGGTTTTTTTTGTGTGCAGGGCTAGTTTTGGGGAAGTTTTTGGGTTGACCAGGGCCTAGTTGGGCACCTGCGAAGCGCAGGGGCAGCGGGCAGAGCCTCCTGCCTTCACCTCCTCCACCGGCTGCTTTGGGGCAATTATCGGAGACGGTTAAAATGAAGGGAGTTACAGTTTAACCTTACTGAATACCTGTCAGAAAAAAAGAACTCATCCAGGCGATTTACCGGATTTTAATTTCACTTTTCACACTTTTAGCACTGATGGAGAATCGCTGCAAAGCCGGTTAACACTCCGTCGCCCTCAAGCCCGCCCGCACGGCTGCCCTCCTCTGCCAGCGGCACCCCCGGGACCCCCGTCTCGGCCACCCGAGTGAACCCCGGGGGTGGCACAAGGCTGGTGGGTCGCTGACAGCCCCCAGAGTCCCCTCACAGACATCCCCAAGACCCTTCAGAGACGCCTCGGAGATTCCTCACAGACCCCTCGCGGAACCCCGTCCCCCGCGCTGGGGAGGCGGCCCCTTCCCCGCCGCGGCTCCCCGGGACCCGCAGGACGCCGCCGAAGCGGCCTTCCGGGTAATTCTGTGAATTTTAACATTCTCGGCTCTCCAGTCACCAACTTCCCCATTTCTCACAGCGGAGGCAAAAAACAATACGCGCTCCTGAAGTTGGGCCGTAACTCCAGCGCGGCCACCCTCCCATTGTCTGCCGCACCGGCGCTCCGCCAGGGCGGTTTTGGGGAGAAACGAGCCGAAATGAGGAGTCCTCCGCCCCGGCCCGCCCCGCTCAGCCTCCCCCTCTTCCCCCGCCGCCGCCCGCCGCTTCCCCCCCGCCCGGCGGCCGCCGCCGCTACGACAGGCCCCGGGCGCCGGGGCGGCGGCGGCAGCAGGGCCGGGCCGGGGGCGGGTGGTCAGGGGCGGCCGCCCCGCAGCCCGGCGTGAGGCGCGGCGGGGGTCCCCGGCGGCCGCCTTCCCGCGGGGCGGGGGTGCCCTGCCCGGGGCCGAGGGGCGGGCTCTGGGCGAGCAGGGTCTCCCCCCGCCCGGCCTTCCCCGCCTCGGGGCAGGCGCTACTCCCGGCGCGGAGGGGCTTCCCCTCGCCCGCCTCCCCTCCGCCAGGGCGGGCGCCGGGCCGCGCTCCCCACCGCCCGCCCCGCAAGGGTTAAGCCGCAGGGCCGGCGCGGCGATGGCAGCCCTGTCAGCCGGGAAACACCCCGGCCGCCCCCCGCCCCGCTCCTCCCCGCTCCCGCCGCCCCGGGGAGCCGCCGAGGGCCGGGGCGGGGGGGTGCCCGGAATCCCCCTTCCCTTCTCCCCGGCCGGGAGGCCGGCCCTGCCCGCCGCGCCAGCCGCCGGAGCCCGCTGACAGGGCGGCGGAGCCCCGTCGTCCGCCGCCGCCGCGGCGCCCCCCCCCCCCGCCCCGGCCCCGCGCCGGCTCGTCCCCCCGCCGCCCCGGGCCCCGTCCCGCTGCGGGGAGCGGCCGAGGGGGCGCGCAACATGCCGGGCGGGAGAGCCCGCCGCCCTGCCAGCGCCCAGCCGGCCGGCGGGAGCCGTCCCCTCCCTCCCTCCCTCCCTCCCTGCCCGAGCAAAGCACAATGGCCCCCCCCCCCAGCCCGGTGACACCGGGGCCCCGGGAGGAGGGGGGGGGGGAAGCTTTGTGCGGGGAATCCAGCGAAATTTACAAAACAAAACACACACACACACACACACAAAAAAATACAACGGGTTGCGAGCGAGCGGGAGACGGGGGCAGAGTGGCTCCTCCTCCTCCTCCTCTCCAAAAAGGCCTGTTGGAAAACTGCACACGGCGGCGGCTCCGGCAGCGCCGCTCCCCGCCAGGGAAACGGAGGCGAAAGGCGGCGGGACCGCGGCGAAAGCCGGGGGGGGGGAGAGGCCCCGATCTCTTTGTGTTACCTGCCGTGAAACCAGTCCTTGCAAGCATCGCACTCGATCATGAAGCGGGTTACGTCGTAGGGCAGCCTACAGATGCAATAGACGGGCACCGTCGCCATGTTTAGCTCCCTCCACAACAGGGCTGGCCGAGCGGGGCGAGCGGGGCGAGCGGGGCTGGCGGCGGCTCCTGCCGCGGGGTCGCTCCGGCGGCTGCTCCCGCCCGCCCGCCCGCCGGTTCGCGATGGCGAGGAGGGACGGGGAGGGGGGGGGGGGGGGAAAGGGAGAGGAGAAAGAAGGGGGGGGGAAGAGAAGGGGGGGGAGGAAAAAAAAAAAAAAAGGAGAAAAAAAAAAATCAGATAATGCAATTACGGCTCCTCAAGGGCGGGCGAGCAATGTCAGGAAAATAATAAAGGGCTTCCCAAAGTTTGGCTGCATGGCTCCTCCGGCTCCGCCAGCGCCGACCGGACTGGGGCTTTTTTTTTGTTGTTGTTGTTGTTAAATGATTATTATTCAAAATGTTTGGCGAAATGCATTCTATTGCGTGCCCCCTGGTGACAGTACAGTACCGAGCCTGTTCATAAACACTCCGAAATGTAGCCCTTTCCTTCTCCTCTCCTTACGTCAGATCCCAGCATTGCAATATTTCCTCCGCCGGGGCCGGGGCCGGGGCGGCCGGCGGGGGGCGAGGGGCGATATTTATCTTTTCGGGGTGGTTTTTTGGTACCGCCTGGCTGCCAGTAGGGAGGTTTTTTTTTAAATAAAGCGGCTCTGCCACCCCCCTCCCGGCCCGGGGTGGGAGCGATGCGGGGGGACCCCTTTTCTCCCCGCAAACGTGATGCTCCCCGGGGGGGCTGCGAGAGCGGGGCACAAAAATTCCTCTTTTAATGACAAGGCACCGCAGAGCTGCCAGGCTTAAAAGTAGCTCTTAAGTATCGTGCTGCCCTCCCAGCAGAAATAACACCCTGGTGTCCGGGTGGTCATGGTGGG
Organism: Numenius arquata; assembly: GCF_964106895.1. NCBI lineage: Eukaryota > Metazoa > Chordata > Aves > Charadriiformes > Scolopacidae > Numenius > Numenius arquata. The sequence goes on from NC_133583.1 coordinate 23,489,085, forward strand.
TAAGGGCCTATAAACACACACGGGTGTTGATTTACATTAAGAAAGAAAAAAAAAATTACCTTCTTTTTAGTTGGTGGAATTTTATTACTGGGTCTGAAGTTACCCACCTCTGCCCATGGCAGCCCTTGCGCCGTTGCAAGTAGGGCTGTTACACCAAAGAGGTGAAAATCATAGAATCGTGGATTGGTTAGAGTTGGAAGGGACCTTAAAGAACATGTGGTTTCAACCCCCTGCCTATGAAGGACCAAATCAAGGTGGGAGGGTGCTGGGTAGGTGCTGTGAAGGGTCACTTAGGCACAAAACGCCCAGGACCACACATACTCACAGACACCAACTTCCTCTCGGAGATGGGTCAATGGTGGCAAAAGGAAAAGAAGAACCCTGGAGTCCATACCGAGGTTGAGGATGCAGCAGCTCTGTCCCCCTCAATTCCAGGACCCTGAAAAGCTCTTCAGGTGGTTAAAACGATCATATTGTGGGGTATCTTGGGGGGATCCGTGTCCTGAGAGCATTCGATGGCCACTGGCACGCTTCCCTGAGAAGCGTGAGAGCTTCCTACAAAGTACTCACCAAGGGAGTCCCGACGGAGATGTGATTTTAATTCCAGTTACGATGGATTCAGCGTCCTGAGTCCATCTCATCTGAGGGGGGAGAAATCTTCCGTTTATCTCAGAGAAAAAAAAGAAAGTTGACACTTCTCTGCCTTTTTTCATTGGTCTGCAAAAATGCTCAGAAATCACCTGTGGAGGACAAGGGAAATTCAAGGGGCCAAATTACTTCAATTCTAAGTTTTTCTCCAAAGAGGTGGCCATCGTTGGTATAGGCAGTACCTGTTTTGGACAACTGAAGAGAGACTGTCAAAACTACTTGCCTTGCCCACTGAATTTACATGCCACAGAAATGACTTTCAGCCAGTGTTCATGCAGAGCTACCTTTGAACCAGTGTCAGAAATGGCACGCTCTGGTCCACCAGGGATGTTTATGAGAGCAAAATTAAATTTCTGACATCGCTCAAGGTGTGGTAATGCGGGGGGAAGATTATAGGCCTGCATTTTAAGTTGTGACTCAGTTGTTTTGAATGACATGTTTTGAATGTCTTGAGATGCACAAAGGGGCCTATTTTCTTCATCGTCCTGAGCGGCATAACTATCTGCCCTCCAAAAATCAGACCTCTTTTAAGTTTAAATTGATCTATCTTGAATTTAATTGCTCGGAGCTTCACCCAGAAAGTAGAAGAGCAAGTCTAGGGAGTAAAGCAGGATGAGGAGGAGAGGCTTGGGAACCCTCGCCGGAGTTGCACACACTTTACAGAGTCCGTTCGCTGCTCGTCAGTGCCAAGTGCATCTTCCAGCACCTCTCAGCTCAGGGTTTAAACAGAGCTTCTGGTGATTTTGATGCCCTTTGGTACAGGGCAGTCACAGGGAAATTGGGTTTTGTGCCTCTGCACACCTAGAATGCATCAACCGCAAGCTGGACTGCCACCTTCCCTTCCTAAAGCCAGTGTTTGTTACTATAAAACAAGCATATATATTTATTTTAAGGAGCATGGACGCACTCGCAAAGTGCAGCAGCTCATCCACACCACGTTCTGTGCTCATCTCCCCCTCCCAGCTGTTTTATGGGCTTTGCTCACACAAAGCCCCTACTATCATGAAAAAATATATCCTCTTGGCCTTCCCTCGGGTCCCACAAGCATCCTCATGGAAAGAGCCCTATTTCCAAAGCACCGCCTGAAATTCTAGTGTCAGCATGTCTCCGCTGGTGAGCTAAACCCTCCTAATGCCACAGGGGTTTTGGTGACCACACCAAAGGGCAGCTGGGCCCGAGGAGGGTGTAGCCAGACGCTCCTCTGGAAATGGAGCTGGAGCAGTTTAAGGCTCCTCAGCTGTTCTTTGGTTGGTGGTCATCATCCGGCACGCAGCTCCGGCAGCAGAGCTGTGCTCACAGTGTCGGTATTTTTACTCCTTTCCTCTGGAAAGTCAGTTGGATTATCTTAAATTGTGCTGCTAGAGCCGACAGTGCCGATACTGCAACTGCGGGAGATGAATTATGGGAGACTCGGTGGCCCTGCTCTGGCAGCTCAGGGACATCTTGCCAAACATTTTGCCTGGGATTAGCGGATAAAGAAACTAATTGGTGAGGCTGTCTCATTGTCCTGACTTTTCCATGAGTATTTTGATGTAGAAGCTATGCAAGGAGGGTGCTCGGCTGCTCCCGGGCAGGGCGGAGCGTGTGGTGGAGCTGCACTGAGATGCCTCCCTCAGCAAAACACCATTTGATCACCGAGTTAACTTCCTTGAAATTTTGAAGTGAGTTTTTAGTACATATTTTTAAAGCAATTGGAAAAAGATCAGCAGCCTAGGCCCAAACAGATACCCAGAAAACATCTGTGTGGTGGTCACAGCGAGCACATCAGCTGGCACGGCACTATGAGCCCAGGGGCTGCATCGCATGAAGAGATCTGCTCCTGTCTTGGTGCTCACGGGAGAGGATAGGATTTTTCAGGAATATTTAAATGGCCTGGGAGCCAAAGACTCACTCATTGCCATCCCAAAGTGGGCACTTCAGAAGAGCTGCTCCTTTGCTGTGAAGAGTGATGGCTCACAATACTCAGGTCCCACCTCCGGTCTGGTGCTCAGAAAGGGCTCGGGCAGCGTCATCAGCACAGAAAGAAGGATTGCTATCATTTTTTGCACTTCCCAGATTTTCTTACCATTTTATAGTGTTCTTCCTATAGATTTCCTCTGCAGCAGTAGATACAAGGTCCTTCTATGCTACCTGAAAGGAGGTTGTAGCAAGGGGGGCGGGTCATCTCTTCTCCCAAGGAACAGGCGATGGGACAAGAGGAAACGGCCTTAAGTTGTACCAGGGGAGGTTTAGGATGGATATTAGGAAAAATGTTTACACTGAAAGGGTTGACATGCCTTGGAAGAGGCTGCCCAGGGCAGTGGTGGAGTTGCCATCCCTGGAGGTATTTAAAAGCCGGACAGACGTGGTGCTGAGGGACATGGGTCAGTGGTGAGTTTGTCAGTGTTGGGTTGATGGTTGGACTTGATGATCTGGACCTTGATGATTCTATGATCTATTTTATGATGCCCTGTAGCTTTAGGGACATTCTCCCCATAGTTATTCCCATGCTACTATAGAGAAGTAAACCAAGTTATCTTTTTTGCTCTTGACCACATTGACTGTTTAAGTAAATGGCTGCAAAGAAGCTGTCTATGAAACCAACCTTGAAACAACAGGGATCGCTGAGCCGCAGCGAGAGAGGGGTGAGCAGATGACAGTGTACATCCCTTCCAGTTTTCCCCTCCGGCGCCAGATTCCCCTGCTGTAGGGTCGGTTCAGCCTCACACCTCACAGTACTGTCCTCTCTTGGTCCTGTTTTGGTTGGCACCAACGGGCAAGCAGCACCCATCAGCCCTGGATCTCACACAGGGAGCTCTACACTGACCACACAGAAGTGGCAGTTCAAATGCTGTAACAAAATACCCAAATAAACCCAAACCAGGAGGAATAATGAGATGTGCAGTTCGAAGCAAGGCATTCGGGGATGTAAACTGCATTTTTAACTTAAAATGGTTAAAGTCATAAAAGGAGACTGGTTTAAAAGGGCCTTTCATGTAGCAAATTAGTTTCAAGAACTAGTTAAAGAATTTATTTCATATTCATAACTCTCAATGCAGTTTGCATTTATCAGTCTCTACATGCACCTTCTCACTTAAACACTTCTCTCTGGCCTTATTATTCAGCACACAATCTAGTGCCACGCACCATCTCAATGTGAAGAAGTTCCTTCACTGGGCATCAGTGTCGCACTGACATTAAAATGTTGTATTTATTGTGAGTGACCAGAATCTGTACAGGGAACATGGACAAAATCTGAGCTTTGACCACCCCGTCAATAAAAAAGTGTCAATAAAGTGTCAATAAAAAATTATCAGTCTCTCTTACAAGATTTAAAATTTTCAGATCTTTTATTTTTTAATTTTATTTTTTAGGGTAAACAATTGTAATAACTCAGAAAATTCACTGTACCCACGCTGTACAGCCACGCGGTAGCCTGGGCACGCCTGGGGAGGAGGAAGAGGCAGGAGCCAGCCCTCGGGAAGCAGCTGGCAGTGGGAAGCAGCACCGGTCACTCCACCTGGGCACCAGTTCTGCCTGGTGGGTATCAGGCAGGAGAACCGGTGGAGGTCAGCAAGCAGGCCAGAAGTCCTCCTCTCTGCTGGTGGGCTCATCATTTCTCCATGATATGTCTTGGTCATTATGCTTCTATATTTATTTGGGGCAAAAGAGGACCAAGAACAATTTGTCTGCACTCCTGTGTGTTACGGAAAGAACCTTCCTTGCGGTGAAAACGTAATGGGCTACTTGTTCCACAGCTGTGTGGCCCGTTAAACAGCCCTTAGGCAGCCTGGCAGCATGTCCCAGACGTTGGTCGGTGGTCTCCACAGGGAGCCCTGGCTGGGTGACACCAGCCCTGCTTTACCACCAGCACCCACCACCCAGCAGCTGGGAATGGCGGTGCCAGGACCTTGTGGCCAAAGCCCCCCACGATTTAATGAACATGGGGTACAGAAATATTTTCAGAGTGCTTTTTCACCTATATTTAACAGCTGGATATAACACAGTGATATGACCATCACATTTTACCACACTCGGTGACAAAAGCAACCGCTTGTTGCGGCAGCAGAACTATTTCCATTAAACGTGGGTCCTGAAGCTCAAAGCCCACGCGGCAGGAGGTGTCATGGGTCTGCACTCACCATTTGTTATGTGTGCAGTTCTTCACACAATGTGGCCTTCAAGAGAGTAACTTAAATTAAATAAAATAAAAAATAAACCCAAGGAAACCCTCTGCCCTCTGTGCTGGGGGACAGGGAGAAAAGCAAAACCCCTGTACACCTCCCGGCTGCACCCAGGGAGCTAGAAGGGGAGTGGGGAGGGACTTGGACCAGGGAAGGGAGCGATGGGATGAGGGGGAAGGGTTTGACACTGAAAGAGGGGAGATTGAGATGAGATCTGGGGAAGAAATTCTTTGCAGTGAGGGTGGTGAGAGCCTGGCCCAGGTTGCCCAGAGAAGCTGTGGCTGCCCCATCCCTGGAGGGGTTCAAGGCCAGGTTGGAGGGGGCTTTGAGCAACCTGGTCTGGTGGGAGGTGTCCCTGCCCAGGTCAGGGGGTGGCACTGGGGGGGCTTTAAGGTCCCTTCCAACCCAAACCATTGTGTGATTCTATGATTTGGAGGAACAAAAATAAGGCAGGAGCAGGCTGGCAGAAGGTTTGCAGAGCGGTGGAAGGAGTAGAAGCCATGGGGAAGATGGGACGTACCTGGGGGCCAGCAGCCCGGCTCAGCCCCTGGCCAGGCCATGGCCACTGCTGGCCCTGGGGTCCCCCCCAGCTTGGCTGGGACCTGCCCCAGTTTACAATGTGGCCCGTGTTCAGGAGCACCGAGCGGATCTGTGGCACTGCTGTTATTTTTGGGGTGCTCCCTGCAGACTGGTGCCAAGGATGCTCTGGGGAGACTCCCAGGCCCGTGGTGGGGGCCACCCCTCGCTCTCCTTATCCTGCATCAGCCCCGGTTGCCTGCGTTGGGTGGCATCAAGGGGGGACCACTCACACCCCAAGAATTACAGAATCACAGAAACCAGCACCCGTGGGGCACCCATGGCTGCAGCGCCCAGACCCTTTGGGTGCAGGGCGTGATGGCACCAGCTCCTTCCTACCACATCTCCTGGGCTGGAGTTTCCGTAGGTGCTCCAAGAGTTACGCCGCTTCCCGGCATTTCCTCATCGTTTATCCACTGCCTGAGTTTCACACACGCTGGCAGATCCCCGGTGCTTAGGAAGTGTTTTGGCAGAGGTTTTGGAGAAAAGGAAGGTGTATTCCGTGTTCCGTTCTCCCAACCCGTCCCCCGGAGAGCGCTGCCCATCGCCACCAGCTCCTCCCTGTCCCGCAGGACCCGGTTAGGCTCGGCAGCCCTCTTCAGGCTCTGCGAGCAAATGTAAGGGCTGAAGCGCCGCTGGAATTCACATTCAGTTACGTGAAAGAACCCCCCCCCCCCCAAGACGTGCTATTCCAGCGCATCCCTCTCCTGCCACCCCCGGGTATTGCCTCTCTCTTAAGTCCTGCTTAAACTCTTCTGTTTTCTACAGCTCCGGCCAGTGTAGGCAGCACGCAGCAGCTGTAAATCCACATCAGCTGCCACAATAACCCCCGGGCACACCATCATAACCTCTGCCACCAGTGTGACCGAGCTGGGGGGCAGCGAGAGGGATCACAGCGTCCCCTGAGTGCCTACAGAGAGGCAGAAGCAGCACCAACAAGGAGACCTCCCTCGAAACTGATCTGCTGGGGGAGAGCAGCGGCCATCCCCTCCCCTCCTTCCCCAGACAGGCTGAGAGAGTTGGGGGGGTTCAGCCTGGAGAAGAGAAGGCTCCGGGGAGAACTTAGAGCCCCTTCCAGTCCCTGAAGGGGGCTACAAGAGAGCTGGGGAGGGACTCTGGATCAGGGAGGGGAGCCATAGGACGAGGGGGAAGGGTTTGACACTGAAAGAGGGGAGATTGAGATGAGATCTCGGGCAGAACTTCTTTGCTGTGAGGGTGGTGAGACCCTGGCCCAGGTTGCCCAGAGAAGCTGTGGCTGCCCCATCCCTGGAGGGGTGCAAGGCCAGGTTGGAGGGGGCTTTGAGCAACCTGGTCTGGTGGGAGGTGTCCCTGCCCAGGGCAGGGGGTGGCACTGGGGGGGCTTTAAGGTCCCTTCCAACCCAAACCATTCTATGATTCTATGATTCATCTGTTGCACAGGACATCTGAGTCCCCCCCAGGATCATAGAATATTGATTCTATGATGATGTGAACACACCAGCACCAATGCAAAGTTAAACAAGAGCAAAGTCCCCAGGCAGTGCTGCAGATAAAAAGAATCAAAAGGCAGAAAGAAGGCAAAAATATGTTAATATTTATTAAAATGTGTTTTAATAAACCTTTCCCTTATGGTTGGTTCTTGGAGCGAGGCCAGCCCATCACTGCCATCATAAGACCAGGAGTCACTGACCGGGAACAAGGGCTGAGATGCAGCAAGTAGAAAACTACAAGAAGAAATTCAATTGCCATCTCTAGAAATCAGTACTTGGTTCCCACATTTTATGGGAAAAAGTTCTGGGGCGGGAAATGCCAGACTCCTCCGGGGCTCGCTCCGCAGCACTGGGCACAGGAGCATTGTCCTGCCTCTGCCCGGCCCCACAGGCTGCCGACCCAGGCAGCAGCTTTCAAAAAATGCTATTTAAAAAGGGGTTTTGGCCACGGTGACCCGAGTGATGTGGCCACCGTGGAGCTTCATGCAAAATGCTTTTTATAAACATTTAAACCATTTGTAAACAAGGTTTCATAACTTGGCAGTTGGACTCGATTTTTCTTGTTTTTTCCCCCAGAGCAGGCTGCTATGCTGGGGGCTGCCCCCCCCCCCCCCATCATGGCGCAGCCTGAGCTGGGCCAGAAGCATTTTCTAGTCTGGAACTTGGTAGAGGAGAAAGATGCGCACAAGCCCATCGCTGTCGTCAGTCTAATTCCCATTTATTTCACTCTCCCCGCTGTGTTTTATTAGGGATCAGGATGTCCATTTTTTATGAAGCCCAAGAAGCCAGAAGTTTACCGAGCAAAAGAAAGTTTCCAAGTGTTTATAACATTTCTCTCTCGATTTGCTGCGAGCCTGTTACGAAACAGAAGACAGCGTATAAATAAAGGGGAATTGAATGTTAGAGGAACATGACTCTGATGGACACACAAAGCAAAAGGAGGTTTGTGTGGACAAGGTTCACTAGAAATGGCACTTGGGGACAGGATTCTCGGAGCTGGGCAGGGAAGGTGCTGCCTGGCCTGAAGCAGTGGCAAAATCCGCCGTGACCACTGAGACGTCACCCTGAGACACAACCCTGATGCATCCTCTGAAAAGGCGGATGAAAACCAAGCGTGATCTGCCTCCGTCCTGCCCAGCAGCAGCAGCGAGCCCAGCCCGACCCATGGGCCAGGGTTTCTGCCCTCATCCTCATCCCCCTAGGAGTCTCTGGGCACCCAGGCTGGCACCGCTGGGAGCCTCCTGGCTCCAACACCACCCTCCAGCTCCAGCTCAGCGTCCTCCTGTCTGGTTCCTCTGCCCCCATTCCATCGCATCTCATTCCGTCCCATCGCATTCCATCCCATCCAGTCCCGTCCCGTCCCATCCCCACAGCGGCAGTCGCACAGGTCCTCGTTCATCTCCTTCCCCTTTTCCCTCAGTTTAGCTCTTAACCAGAAAACAAGGCACACTCTCAGTCATTTATCTCACAAAATACACCAAACCAAGGACAAATTCCAAGAATCACAGAATCACAGAATAGTTTGGGTTGGAAGGGACCTTAACGACCATCCAGTGCCACCCCTTGCCCTGGGCAGGGACAACTCCCGCCAGACCAGGTTGCTCCAAGCCCCCTCCAACCCGCCCTTGAAATACAGAAATACACCTCTTCCTGCCCAAACCCCTGAATTCCTCACGGCTTTAGCACCCTCTACTTGGGTAGCAAATAGAAACCAACAGTATTTAGCTCTTACCTGCTGCTTTGCCATGGGAAGGCAAAGGGCCAAGGGAAGGGCTCAGGAGCTGCTCGGTCTCCTCTGCCTGGTCCAAGGAGAGGGTTCTCAGGGCAAAACCCTCAGCTGGGCTGTGCTGGCATGTGCTGCACCCCCCACCCCCCCCCCGCCTCCGCATCCCTGCCGTGCTGGGCCAGGGCATGGCAGGTTGAGCAGAGCACGGCCCGGGGTTCAGGTCAAGGTGTAGGATGAGGCACGAGTGAGGATCAGGCAGCAGAGGAGCATCAGGGGAGACCCACAGCCCCTCCAGGTTTGGAAGGGACGACTGCAGGCACTCCCAGAGGAGAGAAGGGTGTTGCCTCTGTAACTCCCTAGATAAAGAGGAAAAAAGGGGTCACAAAGAGCCCCCCAGGCTCGGGGCAGTGCCCAGAGGGGAGGGGAGCGAAACCTGCTGTAACCACGGGCAGCAGGAAGGACACACTTGCTCTGCGTGGACACTGCCACCGGCTCCGCTGCGGTTATCAAGCAGGTCTAAACAAAGTATTTTCTTTTAAACAACAGTCTTTTAGGAAATTATTAACGCAAAACTATTTCTTCCTTTTTATTAGGTTCAACAGGGAAAATGTAAGGTGCTACACCTGGGGAAGAAGAATGTCAGGCACCAATACAGGTTAGGCGTGGACCTGCTGGAGCCAAGCTCCGAAGAGAAAGATCTGGGGGTCCTGGTAGACAGCAAAATGACAATGAGCAAGCAGTGTGCTCTTGTGGCCAGGAAGGCCAATGGAATCCTGGGCTGCATAGGGAAGAGTGTGGCTAGTAGGTCAAGGGAAGTCATTCCCCCCCTCTGCTCTGCACTGGTGAGGCCACAACTGGAATACTGCATCCAGTTCTGGGCTCCCCAATTCAAGAGGGACAGGGAACTACTGGAAAGAGTCCAGCGAAGGGCAATGAGGATGATTCAAGGATTGGAGCATCTCCCTTATGAAGAAAGGCTGAGAGAGCTGGGACTCTTTAGCCTGGAGAAGAGAAGGCTGAGGGGAGACCTTATTAATGCTTATAAGTATCTGAAGGGTGGGTTGAAGGAGGAGGGAGCCAGACTCTTTTCAGTGGTTCCCAGTGACAGGACGAGGGGCAACGGGCACAAGCTGGAACATAGGAGGTTCCACTCGAATATGAGGAAGAATTTCTTCACGGTGAGGGTGACAGAGCCCTGGAACAGGCTGCCCAGGGAGGTTGTGGAGTCCCCTTCTTTGGAGATTTTCAAGACCCGCCTGGATGCAGTCCTGAGTAGCATTCTCTAAGCAATCCTGCTTCAGGGGAGTTGGACTAGATGATCTATATGGTCCCTTCCAACTCTAAAAAAATTCAGTGAAATTCAGTGAAATTAATTTGCAGCAGTCACGGTTAGAGCTGGGGGTGGCAGAACCCACCCCAGAGCTCAGGGGGTGCATCCCTGCAGCTGGGGCACCCCCAGACTTTCACGCTGCCCCCGGGGGAGCTGCTGCTGCTGGGGCTTTCACCCACGGGTGGGACCGACGTCTCAGGGACGGGGGACACCCATGGACACCGAAATGGGGAACCATCCCACTCCAACCCACTGCGCGACCCTGCCAGCTCCCGGGGGAGAGTGGTACCCGGTGGGGACAGGGCATCCCGGGAGAGGGGCAGCAGAGGCCAGAGGTGTCACCGTACCCCAGGTGCGCTTCCACCAGCCCCGACCCTGCGGGGAGCGGGACCGGCCTTGGCCCTGGCTGTTCCACGGCCTGTCAGCGCGATGGCCAGGATTACACAGACTTTCACCCAGGGAGCTGTAATCTGCCTCGCATCTGGATAATTACGCCCTGAAGCGCTGAGTGAAAAAGGTGCCCATGGTCTCGCTTGTCATCTCCTCACAGCACCAGAGCCATGGCTGCGCTGTCCCCTTCCCCGTCCTCACCATCGCCGGGGCTCCGGGGGGCCCTGCTCACTGGGGGCCACCACATCCCGTCACCGGTGGGTGCGGGAACAGCCCCCGGGCTCTGCTGGTCACAGGGCTCACCCTGACCCTGGAACGCTCCCCCCTCCATCAGGGCTGTTTGAGGAGGAGCTGGAGGGTGGCGCAGCAGCGGTGGCTGCTCAGGCCGCCGTCACCCCCTCGCCCGTGACGCATCATCCAGCGCCGCCGCCAACGGCCGCGCAACCGCCAGCCCGGCAGGGAAAATGGTCGCGGCGCTTCCTCGTCCCCGCTGGGAAGGGGGTGAGCGGCCGCGGCCCCCCCCAGCACATTACCTGCACCTCATCTTCCTCGCTCGAAACACAACGCTGCCCTCGGCGCGCGGGAACCGGGAGCGAGAAACTCCAGGAGCTGGGGCTCCAGGAGGCCCACGCTGCCCCCCCCCCCCCCAGCACAGGCACCCCTAAATCACCTTTGCTGTCACTAATTACCCACCTGCCCACGTTTACGGACCGACTGAGGGCTGGATGTGAAAAACTGCACTAAAAGTGATTGACTGCGGCACACATAGATCACCATTAGCCCTTAACGACACAGTTAAACAATTAGCGAGGCCGGCCCAGGGAGCAGCGCTGATGCTGCAGCTGGGGGCGAGGGGGGGGCTCTGCCCGGCGCTGACAGCCAGCCCTGGGTGGACAGTGGCCACATCCCCCCTCCAGACAGCCAGTTCTCCCAGTTTAACTCTTGGGGATGGATAACGGGGTACTGGTCACATCTAAGCCGAGAGGCCTGAAACCATCATCTTTATTTCTGTTTCCACTTTAGAAATAAAAAAGCTCACTCCTTGTAGAGCCCTTCAGCCTTTATAAATAATAATGTGTCCCCCCGCCCCCCTTCTTGGACACCTATTCCAGACGCTGCACCTGCAGGGGGGTGTGTGGACACAAAGACCTGCAGCACGGAAGGAGCTGCCTTTAGTCTCCGCGCTCCCTGCCTGACACCTTCTCCAGGGTCACCAACGGGAGACCTTTGGACACCACCAGAAGCGCCAATCCCCCCCGTTCCTACCCACTGCAGCCCTGGGGCGTCCCCCCCAGCAGGGATGGAGGCAGCTTGACAGGACCAACCACCACCAGCAGCATCAGCACCTCCATGCTGGGGCCCAGGTGTGGCCAGCGGAGCCCACAGTATCATCACAGGAGATGCAGGCAACCCATCTGCACGTGGGTTATAGATTACTGGAAACTGTTAACTATTTCAATTAGCACATAGAAAGGGTCTAAGTAACACGGTGCACAACAGAACAGAAGATACTTGCTGGTGTTGACACTCGTGTGTGAGGCAATCCCCAGGAGCAAGCCCTGGCCATTCCCTAGGATCACCGATTCCAGGGTCAGTTTAACTCTTCGGAAGAGACATCAATCTGAAATCCATCTTCTCTCCTGCAAGGGGCCCCTGGAGAGGAGGAGGACGGGCAGTCCCGTGCCTGCCCCCATGGGTGCAGAGTCACAGAATACGTCTGGGTTCCCCCCAGCCCCCACGCACCCACCCAATGCCCCAGAGCTGAACTGCACAGACCCCCCGCAGGGCCAAAACCCAGTGATGGTTCTGGGTTTGACACCAGTGCGCCCAGTCAGGCGACCAGGGAGCTCTGGGACCTGTAAGATGTCCCCCACGCTCCTCCCACCAGCTGAAGGCTCGTCCTCCTCCCACCCAGCGCAGGCTCTGCCCCTGGGGACAGGTTTTGGCAATGGCAGGGGTTTAACAGGCCATGAAGAGAAGGGGTGCCCCAGGCCACCTACACACCCGTCACCGCGAGCCCAACTTCTTCACCATAATTTCTGGGAAAAGCAAATGCAGCACCTTACATTTGGCCAACGAACTAGTTAATTTGCTGCTTTGACATCCCACTTCCAGTGACGCTGGTGGGGAGGGGTCGGCACTCTGGGGCTGCCCAGGGGAACGCTGTGCTGGTGTTGGTACCACCGAGGAAAGGAGTGGAGTCATCACGCTCACGGGATGTAGCGCATCAGTGAAATCTCCCCAGTACATTTATTTCTGTTGATCCAGGGACCAGGTTGTGCTGAAAAGCAAAACGTCCTCTGCTGCTGGGAAAGGGGGCAACTGGTGCCTCCAGCCTCCACCAGAACAGGAGGATGGACAGTATCTCCAGAAGAGACAAGCTCTAATGTGGGGCGGTAACACAGCACCCGTGCAGGGCAGGAGGGGACATGATCCCACCAGCTGAGGAGCGGGACCCCCGACAGCTGCTGTGCCAGCAGCACACCTGCCCTGCTCTGGCCAGTTCCAGCTGGGGAGAGGAAGACGACTAATTGCCAAACGGCATCTCCCGGGAGCGTGGGGCTGAGCCACCACCACTCCCCAGGACACCAGGAGAGCAAAGGGCTCAGGGCAATGGAAGAGAGGAACACTGGGACACAGACAGCAGACAAGGGGCCTGTCCAGACAACAGCTCTCCTGATATTAACCAAAGAACGCATTTCTACCTTCTCATGTCGTGTCCGTACGACCCATGATGTGGAGAAACCTCCTGCATGGCGGAACCATTTACTCCCACTGCGAGGAGCTGAGATCCAGGCAACGTCCATCACCTTATACCTCAAACCCCGCGAGCACCCGGGGCTGGTCTTTTTCTTCTTTAAACAATGACCCCTGTTATTTCTGTCGCATCTGCCCCTGATGAACCCCCTTCGCAATTAAAGGTGGAGGGCTGAAGTAGCGGCACAGAATCGAAAGGAGGAAGCGTCGTTCCCATCAGGTGCGGCTCTCCCCAGCAGCGTGTAAGGGCTGTGCCCTCCCTCCTCCGCCTTTGGGGAGGACACCACGTACTCTGCTCACTCAGTCACTTCATTCGGGCATAGGAAAACTTTTATTTACAACAGGTTAATTAAAAAAATATTTGACAAAAAAGGCATACAGTATTTTATACTAAAAGAATAAAGATTTTTATTAAGCACTGTAAGTTGCATTCAATAGCCTTCAAATACACCACACCACAATCCATCTACAACCGACCAAACCCAACAGTAGTTCATTCTTGCACAATCCATGAGTTGGGGCAGAACTCCCTTCAACTTACATTAAGATACCTACTTAGCTCTTGCGGGCAGGGAATGGGGAATTACACCTCATTTCTGATCACTAATGTGTGATGAAGAGCATCAGGAGAATTATATGAAAACGAATATAAAGAAATGATTCTGATTTTGAAGTACATTAAGTTTGGAAACACTAACAAAAACATCAAAATGATACAGGTATATTTGCTTATACTAAATTCTTGATGGGAAAGTTCTCAAGAACAAGCCATTTGTTTCCTGCTACAGAAGGGGGGTACTTTTTTTTTTTTTGAAGATCAAAGCTTTTTTTTTTTTTGTTTTTCACAGAATTTCATATTTGCTAATATGAAGGCATAAAACAGCAACAGAGAACAATAATGCATACAGCAATGAGTACACCAGGGTAACGTTGATATTCAAAACGGCTAGATAATTTTTTTTTTTAAGTTTTAGAATAAATGCAACAGAGGTCAATAATCACAAAATTTTAAGGTTAGAGCAAGATCAGTCAATGACTAAACATAGTTAACATCTTTTATAGGACTATTACTGATTATTAGCTTTTTGTTTTGCAAATGGGCACAGTACTTGTAAGAATGGAAGAAAGAGGACAATAACATGCATAATATTAACTACACACTTTAAAAATTATGAACCATGCAGAAGTTTAGCTCAAATAGTAGTACTAATGGTCTACGTCTGATTCAAAACCACATAGTTCATTGATCACGGATGCATGGTATTAGTCACAAAAAGTTTCAGAACACATTGTGTTTATTTTGAAAGGTCATTTGCATCTTCTACGATTTCAAGTTTATCTCCATTTAACTTGCTTGTAAAGTATGTATGATGTATATTTAAAATCAGCAGAACTGCAATATTACTCTATAATTTTTAGTTTCGATAGTTTGCACGTTTTAACACAAAAGAACCACATCAACGGTGATGAAATTTAAGAAAGAAAAAACTGTGGTTGTGCCTTTTTCCCCCCATAATCATGAAATCAAAGCCTTAAAGAAAGCTTTATTGTGACACAGTAATGCAAAATCAAATATAATGGCATACATATGGTGCCAAGTACTAAAAATTATATTTTAAGCTATATATACTTAAAGACTGCCAAAATTTGTTTTCTTTATATTTCAAAAAACAAAACTACAAGCTTTTGTCATAACCAGTTTAAACTTTATGTATATTTCATTTTAAGTGCGGGAGTCAAATGCTCTTCATTCTCTTTCTTTTTTGTTTTATTGTAGCATTTTGACTACAACTGGTTAAAACTAAAAATGTGTTGTTTAAATCTCTGACATCAAAGAGGGATCCGAATTTCCAAAGTCCTCATTTTTCTCTTACGGAAAGGAAAAAATGTACGTAACTGTAGGCTCTCTTTCTTTCCAGATATTCCTAATCCTGACCCTTCCCAACATCCTTCACCCTCTATAAAAAATAAGTTTACTCTTCTTTTTTTAAGACAGTGGCCTCAAGAGCATCATCTTTATGGCAAACACTGTCTGCATTTAGTGCATTTAAGTGAGGATTTGTATTGCACATTTTAGAGTCATTACTCAAGGCACTTTCAGACTGATTGGAAGCCCTGATGTCTCCTGTGTTCCCATTCATCTGGGAAGCTGGTTTTTCCTCATTCACAACTCCATTCTCAGCCAGGGATCCATCTGAAGACACAAGTGAGGATTTAGATTCCTCTGATTTTGACTTAAGTTCTTTGGCTACTTCTTCTGCTGAAGCAGCATAAGGAGGTTTGCCCTATTTTTTAAAAAAAGAAGAAAATTACTGAAGAACCAGCGCTTGATAGGGACAATCCGTTACGCAGACACTACGCAGGCAGCATGCAGCGCACAGAGGGATGACAAGCCAATGCCCAGAGGGACGTACGGCTGAAATAAGGGGTAGCACGGAAAATAAACAGCCCAGCACAGATGAGAAAGAGCGTTCAGTATTTCCAAGTGCCTTCCAGCCAAGCCTTCCAGTGCTCCTGCTGTAAAACGCCCTTCTCTAAGTTTCATGCTTCAGTTATTTCACAATGTTAAAAGCTACATAAAAGTCTGGAAACACCAAAACTGAGAATCAATATACAGCTTAACTCTGCTTCTTGGTTCATAGACATTATAATTTAATGATAGGGTTACATGTTATTCAAATACAAACCAAAACTTTTTTTCAGACAGTTTTTAAAGAAGTGCAAAAGTCCCATGCAATATTCTCTGGACTAGTCTACGGGCTTCTGGGATTAGGAAAGCGACTGCAGAGGAAAAGCACAGAGCAGAATCTGACAAGACTGAGAATAGCAGTAGAAAACAGATTTACGCGGCATTAGAATGTATATTTAGTTTTTAAGTATCTGCAACAATCAATCTTAGCATTCCAGAAACATAATAGGCCTTAACAACACAAAATCAGTAGGTTGGGTTGCTAAGAAGCAACGTTCTTATCTGTCCTGCTGTTAACAACATCGAGTACTAAGAAATGACTCGAGACTCAAACGTCTTATACCCCTCCAACAGCAGCCAACAGTTTCACACTGTAATAATCTTCATTTTGACAGACTAGAAACAGCACAGTTAGTACTCCTCTGAATTGCTGAAATTTTGCAGGTAAGAACTGTTCTCTAGCATCAGGACCACAAACCTCGTTAGCCAGAAAAATCACAAAAAATCCCACAGTAACATTGCACAGGTACTTGACTGGCATGTGAGGACAATCAGCATTTACCACGTGTGGACATGTACTTCTCTACAGGCTTTACTAAGTGCTAAGTTTTAAACACATGCTTTTGTTTCTTTCCAGATCAAGGGTGAAAGGTGGGTCTCATCTTGTGAAAAAATAGCCATGTCTTATGTTTGATAAATACAAATTGCTTGTTTCAGTCAGGTTCCCCGGCCTCATAACGGTTACCACTGAAGCCAGTGTGGGGAGAACCTCAGGTGGTGTCAATGGGCTGGTCTGGCCCCATTCCTGCATAGCCTCCTCCTGTAACACCCAGGGGAGCGGGCAGGGGAGTACTCTGTGCCCAGTCAACTGGTATCAACATCTACTGCTGGGCATTCACTTTCCCCAGTTCTCCCTGCCACACGCATTTTAATTCACCTTTTTTCTTTTCCCGTAAGAGGAACCTATACCAGAGTATAGTGACTGATGACCGTGAAATCCAACGAGCTCAGGACCACTCCACAGAAAATGCCACCCTTTATCTTTCTTTCCCTATCACAGGCACAATTGTAGACCAAGATCCTTGTGATCGCAAGCATTTACCATCCAATTTACATAAAAATATGAGTACCCAAACCTGCTGACTGTGAGGACTATCTGCCATCCACCTACAGGTATTATCTGAACCACTTTTACATATGGAAAACTGCAGTAAGCCCAGAATATTTGGGAGCTCTGTCTCGGAGCTTCCTTTATGTAATCGGCAAGGTACTCAGAAATTAGGTACTATAGAATTAACATAGTGGTTTCTTTTCTATTTGAAGTAGAAGATGTGAAGCTATAAATACATAGGTACATTTGTAGACATATATAATCTGTGGACACAGAAATTTAACAAGGAAGAGAAATATTTGAATTTTTACACCTAGAACATGGCAAGTTTTACTTGAAGAGTTTCTTCATTATCCACTGGAGAACACCCCTCCTCTTATCGCCCGATACCCGCCAACACCCCTCTACTCATGTCTCCATGACAAATTGCAGATCCATACGATATATATATTGTGAGTTTTCCTATTTAATACCCACTCATCTGTTACCACTGGGACTTGCAGCAACATTCCAAACTGCTCAGCAGCAAGAACAATGGAAAAGGGAGGAAAACATAACTCTGAAGCAACTGGCATTTAATACAAAACCAGGCTTCGTATATTGTCACAGCAAACGAAGCTGTGAGCTCCTGGGGGCAAAGACTGGGCTGTTATTTCCTAGAAGTCTAAATTGTTAGATTTGGAGCCAGGCAGCAGCAAAGATACTTCTACTGCTACTAATTTTTCTTCAGGAGGTTGGACCATGGTCCCAGAAAAGAAACTGGGAAAAGAGTGTTGGGGGGAACAGAACTGGCTAATTTGTTTCAGCTTTGTATTTCTCCCATTTTCCTAAATTTTCTTCTAATCCCAAGGCTGGTTTGAGCTGTGTAGGCACAGCTTTCATGCCAAAATACATTTTTCCATGTCTGTGTTTATAACCAAAGCTTGCTTGTAACCAAGATGCCACACTAGCCTGTCCCCCACCGCTGCTGTCAGCTCACGGCTTCCACACGCAGGCAAGAGCACTGTAAGAAACACTTTTTTAAAATCTTTTAAAGTTGTGCTTGTCAATACTGGCTGGTCTGGAAGTCCCTCCCACACCAGCCTGTAAACTAGAGCGGTTTGAAGTCAGGCACATGGCTTTATTACCTGAATTGCTCCCTGGCTTTTATAACCTCTCCCATAGTACCTTCCGCCTCTTCCAAAAGTTCTTATCACTGGAGTGGAAATAACTCCTCTAGGACGCCTGTAAGTTTTGAGGAAAAGGAAGAAAGAAAAATACATGTCAGCTTTGTTTAAACTACTTTAAATTTTATTTTGCTGGAAGATTGTTTTCCAGTTTTGCTGTCTAGTGACTAACATTTACATTTCTTTAAAGAAGCAATATGAGAAACTAATTCAGAACGATAAGGTTCTGCTGCTTCCAAGTGTATGAAACCTATCAACCCTTTTGTTTTCATAGCAATAAAATGACTATTTCTGTATTTCACTTCTAGAGAACAATAAATGAGTACTCTCAAGCTTTGCAGAAACATTTTTCAAGTGTCAAATTATCCTTACAGTGCTTTAAAAACAGAACTCAAAATACATTCACCTTAAAAAAATACGCTAGCAATTTGAACCATTTATAAGGCCATTTCTCCCATTTAATACCACTTCCCGTGTATAAACATGCCAGACAGATGAAATCAGATAAAAGAATGAAAGGCAAAATACAAAATTGCTTCAGTTTTGATGGGAGAAGACAAAATTATCTAAGAACCTGAGGGAAAAAGGGGGGCTTCAGTCACATCTGACATGTAGCAATTTATCAAGTTTGGAGGCTTTCAGATGGGGGCTTCCAACCAGGACACACCAGGTGGTGGCTTTTTGATTTAGTAACAGTTAGATCAGATCAAAACTAACTTTTACTCAGCTAAAACTACTTTAATGCCATCTACCACAGAAACTCATCATTATGTCAAGGACTACTTCTCACCTGAAAAAAAATCTGTTTTTTCCTCTGCTAGAAATACATGATTGTTGTACTTTTCCCCCAAATGCAACGCCTGGTACGGGAGGTCCCAGCATGGAGACTGTCCCCTCTAAAGCTGGCACACAGCAGCCAGGTGCTGTGCCCTGCCCAGTGTCTAACCCGTAATTGGGCTGCAATTGGCCAGATTGCCATTCTGGCAACAAAAGACAGCTGCAATTGAACTGGATCTCCTTTTCCATACACCTGACAATTACCACAGGGCAGTAAGGTCCCTGGGAGCGGTACAAATCCCACCTGAGCTTTTTTGGATGCTCCTTCCTCCGCTGCTGCTGTAAAAACTGTGTCACACTGAACCCACCCTGGAGAAATACTCGTCTGTGCCAGGCTCACCCTCAGTGCAAATTCCCACACTGAGCAGTAAGAAATTAAATACTGCAATTTAAAAAACAACAGCAAAGAATAACAAGAGGAAAGAGCTGTGTGTTATATTTGAGTTACTCTCACTGCATCCTTTCCAAAGATATTCACAGAGCTCACCTATCCCCATTTGTCAATTGGTTTACAAGGTGAAAATGCACCCTTTTCAGGGAGCCGAGTAAGATTTTTCCTACTCTGAAAATCACACTAAATATATTGATGGATCAAAGCCAATAAAAAGCAGCTGGTATAATTTTACACAATAAGAAGACCATCTGAGCTCAGTGTTGCAGAGACACGACACAACAGCGTAAACAAGCCTGACGCGATCCCCTCTGTTGAAACAGATAAAAAATGAAATAGCAGCATGCAGGACTAGATGATAAACTGCAGAGAATGTGCTGGGCAGTCTCCTAGCAGTCCTCTTTAGTATGAAACAGCATCTTCCAACAAGGAGCCCAATTGTTAAAATACCTGTCTTTAGACAGAACACTAACATGTTTTCTTCCTAGGTTTTATTTTTACTATCAATCGACACAACAAACAGATGAGCTGCCTGGGGTAGTTCTCCCCTGCAATTCTAGTATCTCTACATGTAATAAATTTAACCTCAGTTATGATTTGATGGAGACAGGAAGATTTGGCATGGACAGTTTTCCTGTCTTTCTGAGGTGACAACTTGCACCCAAACCTAACGGCCCAAAGATAGTACAGTATCTGATGTTTTCTTTCTGTCAGAGGTATCTCTTAACTCCAAAGTTGCTACTGGAGAATCTCAGAATGGTTTGGGTTGGAAGGGGCCTTAAAGACCATCCAGACCCACCCCCTGCCCTGGGCAGGGACACCTCCCACCAGACCAGGTTGCTCAAAGCCCCCTCCAACCTGGCCTTGAACCCCTCCAGGGATGGGGCAGCCACAGCTTCTCTGGGCAACCTGGGCCAGGCTCTCACCACCCTCACAGCAAAGAATTTCTCCCTGAAATCTCATCTCAATCCCCCCTCTTTCAGTTTCAAACCATTACCCCGTGTCGTAAAGGAGCAAAAAAACCCTTTCAGTGGGATGTGACCGCTTCCCAGGCAAGGAAGGCCCTCAATTTAAAATTTGCCAGTGTTAGTTCCTGGCTACTAGGTATTGCATAACTTGATGTATTCGCTTCTTCAGAAAATGGAGGAACTGCTATTCTGCGCAGGGAGTCGATGGTACGTGTCAATGTAAGCCAGATCCGGGCTTGAAGGTGTCTCCAGACCACCATACAGCAGTCTGACACTATAAACTACCCTGAGGTTCTCCACAAACAGTACCACCGCCAGTGCATTGAACTGAAGGAAGATAAGAAGCTCTGTACTAAGCCAAATTCCATTTTCCATGAGGATCCATGAACAGAATAACTTACAACCACACACTAACCTCACTTAAATGGTGAAAACTGCTATTTTGTCTATTGAAAGTGAAGAGTGAGATTAAAATACCCAAAGGAGCCCAGTGCCTCATCACAGCTGCTACTCCAAGGGAGCAGAGGTGTCCTACAGCCCACACGGTTACCCCACAGCTCTCTGAAGCATCTAAACCAGCACCAAATACTGATGTTTTGGCAACTGGATCTCATTCTAGAGAATGTTCCTACCGAGATTTGTTCCCCGTAAAGTGTCGGCTCTGCTCTTAAACCAACGCTGTTGGCCGATTCAAAATGCGCCTGGACACGTTCCTCTGCAACCTGTTCTAGGAGGACCTGCTTTGGCAGGGGGTTGGACTAGATGATGTCCAGAGGTCCCTTCCAACCCCGTATCATTCTGTGATTCTGAACTCTTGTCATCTTCCTTTCTGCTGTTCCTACCTCTCCCTGTCCTTACACCAGCAGCTCTCATGTCCCCCCCTGCTCCTTTCTCGCAGGGCTTCAGAGCCAGCCATGTCCTCACAGCCGTGTCCACAAGCCCCTGCCACCTCTACTACTGCGCTTTATCCTGCACGTTTGATTTAATTAAGGGATAGAGAGGAATTTGTGCAGTTCAGACTTCTTCCTTCAGACTGCTGCCTGGCTCAAGATGGCACAAATATACCTATTTTACTCCATTCCTTTAATATTGGTAAAAAACAGACATAATATATTACTTTGGGATTGTCTCCTCTAACAGATACAATCTTGATTAGAGGCACAGAACAATTAAGCCTATGGAAAAAATATGATCTTAAAAGTAAAGGACTAGATATTCTTACAACAAATTTTTTCTTTTTCAGAAAATTGTGCACCTGTAATTTCAGCTGTAGTGAAATGAAGTAGAAGAGTTGAAGAAATTAAGATTCTTTTAAGCACATCTCCCATCATGACTGTAGCAGAGAACTATTAAAACCTAGAAATGTCCTTCAGGTGTTTTATGCTTAACAGAAGAATTACATAATGAAGTTATTAAAATTTTTATCATACTTCTTAATAAATGTTCTACCATGAGAAAAGAAGTAATTGAGTGCTGTGATAGTTTTGGTATTTATTGATTTCATGTAAGAGAAAGCCCCCAGGTCATTTCCTCATGCAAAACAATCCAGTGTGTGCATCTGTTTATATATATCAGATTCAGAGTATGAATTTTATTTGCACATAAAAATGCTTACACTCATCTGAATAGCTGGTTAAAAAGATCTTAAAAGGCCTTTCTTGAATACTCAGTGGGTATAATTTACCAAATGTGTCCTCAAACGTGTCGTACGTAGTTTCTAATGCCTCAAACTTTTCCCTATTTTACTTTTCCCCCCAGTCATTAAATTCCATATAAAAAGCATGTTCCAGAAGCCGGCACTTACCCTCTAGCTGGTCCTCCCACAGAAACGACTTGCAGAGGGAATGGCCCTCTACCCCCTCGTCCACGTCTGCTTCCAGCCCAATGGCCGACTACAGTGCCGGCAATTTCAAGTTTCCCTCCCTGAGAAGGAATAGGTTGGACTCCTGCACATAAAAGCAAAACCAAACCTTGATCTTTACAATCATCACATTAAAGTTACCAAAGAACAGAAAACTGCTTTGCCCAGATTTTATCACATATACAGTTTCCTCTATTGATACTGGGAGATTATTTCTCGTTTCGTGGTCTTTCAGAAGTATTGTAACTCCAAGAGTCTTTCTTCCCCCCCCTTTTTAAATATAGGTATGAACTTTGAAAGGAAAAATGATCTTACATGAGTACTTCAGTTTCTAATTAGAAAAAAACTTTAGATAAGCATATTAAGAAACTGAAGTGGAATTTTACAAGCTACCTGAAGATTATGTTTTTCCTGCATTCCTAATGAAGAAGAGATTCTTGCAGGTTTAAAGGCACTTTTTAGTGAACACCAAATATCAGCATGAGACACAGATTACAATTGCTATAAACAACTTACTAGGAAGAATTATCTGTACCAAGTAAGCAGCTAAAATTGCAATTGTCTAGAATACAAATGTATTTTCTATGCAAGTTGCTCCTATCTTTACTTTATACCTGTGTTTTGCCCTTAAAAATCAACACTGGGGCATAACATGTATTTCAAGAAATCTAGGTAAGTGCAACTGAGCCAGATGTTACTGTTAAGACCATCAGCACTTGAAAGGGTTACAAAACACAGCATTTATGCAGCCGCCATTAGTCTTAAACGTTAATACAGTAGGACCTTAATCACTTGATTAAGTTCAAAAAGGTTCACACTTCCCTGTACAAGTCTTTCAGCTTCAATGCAGACTGTTTACAGGGGCAAAGTTATTCACACAAGGAAGCATTAGAGGCGTGTTCGCTTTTAGGATAAAAGCTCAGAGGCCAGAGAGAATGGCTAAATATATGGAAAAAATTTACCCTAAATGGGGAATTGGAATTAACAGGTTGTGCCACCTCGTACAGGAGATGAGCAATGGGCACATGGGTGGGTAAGCAAACCTCACGCCTGTGTCCACACTGACATTGATGCCAGTGAAGAACGGGTGGGCAGTAACACTGAAGTCAGTCATTGCTACGTGGGGTTGCTTTTGCAGAAAGCTCAACAGCCCCCAAACTTCAGAAAATAACTTGTTAATACGTTCAAGCAAAGTTCATCCGATTAGAGATTCCACCCTGGTTAGGTCTGACGGCTACCCTGTGTGGGGAGGAGGGTTTCTAGGCGTGAGGGGCTGGCGGCGGGGCCTGGGACGAGCAGAGCAGAGAGGCCCGGGCAGGCTGGAGAGAGGAGAGCCAAGAGTTAGGGAGAAAGGGAGACCGCAGTCAGTAGGAAAGCCTCAGACCAAACCATACAGTGAAGGAAGCTGTTGCCAGAAGCTCTAAGAAAACGGTTTTGGGTATAATTACCGCCCTGAAACTTGCTAGTCCTGTTGCTGTCATTGCCAGAGAAGGCTCCGGAGTGTCCTGCCGCTGCCGCCACCCGGAAGGCCCGGTAAGCGCCTGTGGCTACCGTTTCCCCATAAGGGCCTCCGAAGCCATAGACTCCTGTTAGACCCAGGGTAAAGAAAGACAGGGGAAAAGCTGTGAGGGGGCCAGGCATCTGGGAAGGCCCCTAGCAGAGGCCTGCTGCCTCCTTCCACCCTTCCGGAGCCGGCAGGGAGGGCTGCGCTCCTCCAGGCGATGCTGCCCGGGAGCAAGGGCTGCCGCCAAGGAAGCCCTGGCCAAAGATGTCCTGCCACCTCAGCGAGCACCGCGTCCCTTATCCAATTAGCAGGCTTTTAACCCGGGTTTGGAACCGGCATCCCGACTTCTATGGCATAACGAGCACTGAAAGGCTGGTGATATTTTTGCAGCAATGAGCTCTGTTGGCTACAGTTGTGGCACCCGAAGAATGTCTTACTGCCAATGTCCAGTATCATCAACACACCCACAGGCCTTGGTACCGGAGAGATTCAGAGAGAGGGAGCAACTCCAGAGACAGCCTGGAGCGGTTGTATCACTATTTACACTCAAGGGTGCCAATGGTTAAATGACTGTAGCAAAAAACAAGAGGGGTGGGGAGGAGGAAAGGTTGTCTTCAACCCTAACAGTTAAACCGTGTCCATTAATTTAGGCATTCTTAATATTTATAAACATTTTGAAGCAATGTACAGTGCAAATAAGAGCCTTTTCGTATCATCCAGTGTTGAACCCTTCCTTTTTTTCTCCTTCCTTTTTCATACAATAGCAGTAAAAATATTTTGATCTGGCACAGTTACTAAAAACTCTGGTGGAAATACACAGCACATTCCATATTGCTAGGCTATAGCTAATATAATTAACAACAAAATACAGAGATTGGCACTTGCCAGCCACTTGCTTGTGTGTATTTTTAATATGAAGTCGAACAAGCAAATCAGTTCATGGTTCTGGGAATGTGAAAGACAAGGTAATGGCTTCACCCCAAGGTGTTTTGCGCCGCTGCCCCATCACTTACCAGCAAAGCCTCTCCCCCTGCCCTGAGGTGGTGGGACTGGCCCAAAGTGTCGAGGATACATAGAAGGTGGATAGAAAGGCATGGCAGGTGGAGGTGGGAAAGGGAGAGGATGGTTCTGCCTGGAGAAATTTAATCCTTCTAGGATGCTCTGACGCATCTTTTCAACCTTGGCTGCCTGCTCAGCCTATGAATAAAGAGAAGGTCACAAAGAGATGTTAAAATTCTGACTGCAGTTGTATAAAGCTACATTTACACAACAGATTCAAAGAAAGCAAAATATAGAAGAGTAGACAACTACTGCAAACAACTTCCATAAAGCTAGCTAGAAAATGACAATAATCTGTCTTGCATACCTGCCAGTAGTTCAAGGATATTCCAATTGTTCACTGGAAAATCTTTACATATCAGTAGAGAGATGGGAGTCTAAATACTGAGACAGTTTAGAAGTCGGTAACACAGAAACAGTTCACAAGTTAAAAAGGGTTTTCCAGAAAGGAACTGGGAAACCTCTGTGTACAGTCTCCTGAACACTTAATGCAGCCCTTTACTTTAAACAGAGTAATTATCATAAACCTGGACTGCAAATCGGAATCTATGTAAACAGGCTAAAGCATGGCTGGAGGCTACAAGCCTGAGAGGGACTACAGCCATCATCAATATTTAATGTCATCTGTTTCCCTCAAGTCAGAAATAAGGTGATGTGAGCTGTTTTGTTCATACCTCCCCAAAAGTTAAAATAAAGTAATTTCGGTCATCCAGTAAACTGATGATTTTCATCAATTTCCTGGGGTTTTTTTAAGTTAGTTAGTAACTTTGCATGATTTGGATACAACAAAAAACCTATTCATTTGTATTTTAAGATGATTGTAGGAGATGTGAAAAGATTTTGAACTTAAGGACCCCAAGAATGAGTTCACAGTCTAAAATAAAATAGAAATCACAAATGTTCCTTCACTGTAAAACCACTGCAGCCTAGTCCTTTGTGACAGTCTTGCTAGCTTGACCCAAAAAAGACACTATTTGCACAAATGAGGCGAGAGTTTTCAACTCAGTCATTCATTACATCACAATTGTGTTCAAGTTTCAGTTTCCAAAGAGAAAAAAAATGAAATTAAAATTTACGCCAGTTTACTTTTTCCAAATCTACCAAAATTCTGTCTCTACCATCAACAAGAGACAGGAGAGTAAATAGAGCTGAAAAATACCTATTTGCCATTCATGTCGCATTTCCCTTTTAAAAGTAGGGAGATGGTATTTGAAATGAACGACCGATAAACCCACCACACCTCACGCTTCTGAAAATCTGGCACACTTGATACTGTGTCACACTTGTGAAACCACACACCTGACCATCACAGAGGTCAATGAGCGGAACTTTCTCCCGGCTTGCTTTGATGAGCTTGGTCTGGAATAATTTTCCATCAAAATACATCCAGGGACAGCAGTGCTCCCACGGAATTGGCTGCCCGCAAGCGTCGTTTGCGAAAAGTGCCATATCGACACCACTCATAAATAGAGCAGACAGCTGAATTCCTCGTGGATCGAGATTCTCAATCTGTTTAAAAAAATAATTGTAAATTTAGTAAGATAATAATGAGATGTAATTCAGAGTTATTCCAATAGTTACATTATTTTCAAAACTCTTGGAAACAGAACAATTTTAAAAGGCCGTCCAGACTTTGCACACCTAATGGCCAGTTTGACTAGAAGAATGCACCAGAATCTATCGCCTGTGTGTGCAAAACTGCAATGCCCAGGAAGGCTGTTCCCATCCATCCACTCTAGAGGTGAGAGATAAAACCAAAAAGCTATTTTTCTCAACAACAAAGCACAGGAAATTGTCTAATACTTTAATGTTTTAACTCAATTCGTTATGAAGAACTTAGTAGAAAGTTTAAATAAAATACTCATCTTTAGTTTGTGGCATGTGATGCCTAAAACATACAAGATGCATACTGTAACTGTATTAAGATCATTAATAAATATGCAGTACAGAGTTTTCCAAACAGTGCTAAAGCATGTTATAGCAAGGAAATGCTTTAAAGACACAGGAAATTAGCAGTAGAGAAGTCCATTAAAAAATTTATTTCAAATAATCTCGTGCTTCCGAGATATTTTGTAGAAAGTTGCAGGACTGAGCTCAATATTAGCATTCGTTTTTCCTTCCCACATACCACATTTCCCTTCCAACTCCTTTATAATGGATTTGCTATTAGCTTGATCCAAGATTTTGCTGTTAGAATGCAGCTCTTATTAACGAAGCAGTGTTTATGCATACAACAGCTTTATTTAGGATGCAGGATAGATATACAAAGTTAGAGTTAAATAGTGAATAATAGCTGGTGGTGGAAGCAAAAGGATTTGCTTGCAGCAAATATATTTTTAGCTCTGGCATAAGAAAATATCACTACTAGTGTTCTCCAAAAGACTTCTGAAAATATCAGCCCTTTCTTGGGAACATTTTCAAGACCTTGGTATTAAATTTGAAAATTAAACTATATTACCTTCCTTATGCATAAGCAACGTTTAAGATCCAAAAGACTGTGCAGATGGTTTTGCAGATACACAGCTGGGTTCAAACTCAGCTGCTCTTTCTGTCGGACTTCAACAAAACAGAGAAGCCGCTGCTTCATATGAAGACGTTGCATGAACGTTGCATGAAATACTGCATCTTTCAGTTAACCAACATACATTATGGAAGCGAGCCATATTACTCCTCATGTGATTTAAAAATAAAACTAGGAGAACAATTTCTACTAAAGAAAAACTATTGTATGCTGTTTATTGCTTGCCTTGTCTCTGCCTTTCATTTTGTGTTGGAATGGAAAAAACATTTTCTCTGGGAATTCCTTTCTTAGATCTCTAAGACCAGCAACTGTCACAGTGGGGTCTCCCTCCTCTTTGCATCAAATCTTGACAGAGGCAAGACTTTGATAACTCTTATAGATATCTTTGCCAAAATCTCTCCCCTAGATCTTATTTGTTTATTGTGTTGTTTTGAAAGTGGACACTACAGACTAAGTGGCTGATACCCTGCTGTTGACACGTTCAGCCTTGCCTACAAAACTGTCATTTGAATTCCCACCGACACCCACAGATACAATGACCCAGCTCCAGGAGAGTTCAGGGTACATGCCTTGAGCCAAGCTCTCGTGGTTCTCATCAGACTTTAGAAGGCTCTCCCCGCTATACTCTGCGAGTTCAATGTTTGTCACCTCACATCAGCTACACACATTTTGAACACACAGGATAACTCATTGTCAGTTCATTCCTTTGTCAGAGCTTGGCCACATGCTTCGCTGAAGACAAAGAACTGCTCTTCATAGAACGCAGACAACTTTGGACCAGAATCTCCGGGGTGCTCAAGCAACCTAGGGCTTCCAACACGAACATCTAGTAAACACCTTGAAAGGGAGTTCCAGCAAACACCTGAATGAATCTTCAGAGAGACAGAATCTACATTTAAGCTGCTTTTAATGAATTAGCCACAATGAGGAGTACTCAAAAATGCTGTTCTCAAGGAGCCTAATACACTCATAATCCATGTCAGCAGCAATCCAGTTGCAAGCACTGAAGCAAACAAGGAGTCTTGCAGGAACTCATCAGGTGTTCATAGAGCTGTCTGCGCCCTGTGTTTCTTCACATCTTTTTCAGCAATGAAGGAAATGCCAAATAAATGTCTTCCTGTTGGAATTTATTTATTTATTATTTTTTGCTGTTGGCATTCATTCTTTGAATGGAGGATTTGATTTTCTGCTAACTCTGCCATTACAGTTGCTAACATGTGAATTCTCTACTTGCTGTGTGGTAAGTTCAAGTAGATCCTGAAGTGGATTCAGTTGTTTTCTTCCCCTTACATTTATTAGTACTCCTGTGGCCAAGTGCTGGGTTTCCAGGAGCAGATTGATTTGGTTTACAGATTGAGACTGAGAAGTCCTTGCCCGGGTGCTACAGGTGGGAATGCAACCCAGATTCTGCTCGTCACCCATGGAAGAGAAACAGCCACTTGCTGGCTTTGAGAATGCTCTTGCAGACTTGATACCAGTGGCAAAATACTCCTCAGAAAAGCCTAACAGCTGAAATTTGTGTGAGCTTAATTACTGGTTCTTCTGAAAAGAGTCACGCTAGGATTGCTGTGCCCTCTGCAGTGTGTACCTGTGAACATGAACGAACTCGGGGAACAAGCACCACCTTCTCCTCACTGCTTTAGCCAAGGACAGCGCATGTCCAGGCACTGCTGGGAGCAGAACTGGTCACCAGTAGTGCCTTCCTGAGCCCTGCAGTACCCGAAAGACCATCTGAAATGACTTCTTCAATGAGAGGGCGCGTGACGAAGAGGTGAGCAGCATCTCACTCCCTTTGCTATGTGGATGATCAATGCAGACAGGAGAGAAGATGGACGATCCCTTCCAGTTGTGCATTCCCCATCCATCCTAATACCTCCCACAGCTCCCAGCTATCAAATACACTATCAGGTTTAAGATACATTATGTAGGAGAAAGTATCTAAAATTATTTCCATTCAGAAAAATCTTTCTTTAAGAAAAAAAAATAGGACTGAATTCTACCATTTTATTCAGAGAATTTCTGAGTAGGTTCTGAGCAAATTTTGAAGAGGAAACAAGGTAAAAGCAAACGCAAGATCTCATTTATTTTAGCTCAAAGGCTAGAAGAGGAAATTTCACTGTGAACTTATGAAGGCTGAATGGGGAAATCCCCCCCGAGTAAGATGATGTGGCACAGAACGATAGGCATTCTCTATTTAAAATAAGGATACCACACTAAGCAACTCTATCAATCAGCAAGCAGTATTTACTTCATAAAATGCTCCTGTATTAGAAAAAAATTAGAAACTTTCAAGATCTTAACTTTGGAAATCCTCAAAATAGTTATTTCTACAATTCTGTGAGTATTAATAAACTGTTTTCCCTTTTTCTCTGCCACATTTTTCCATTCACAATTATGCAAGTCTCCCTCCATTTCTACACTTAGCTGCAAAAATCTTCTGAATGCTGAGTCATGAAAAAATACCCAGTTTAGCATTTAAAAACAGCCACACGAGGCATAAGTCTTCTTTCTTTTTCTTTTTTTTAATCTTTTCAATGAAAGCACATTTGTTTTAAACTTCCAAGAGACAATTACTTAAGAAATTGTGAGAAAAATCTCTGTAGTACAGAATATGCATAAGCTTTTATTTATCTATCCATTCAGTGAAACAGAACTGACTATCAATGTTTGCAACACTTTAAAATATGAATCTATTTTGCAAAGTATAGGTAATTATGCAAGGCTTTTAATGAGACAGGCACATACACATCACCCACTACAGCTAACAATATGGATCAGCTATAGGAATAAATCTCAAATTATGGAAGTTTTAGTTAAGGATTACCTTGAGTTCCTGAAGCTGGTCAGGTTCATAGAGCTTTGGAGACAACGCTTGAGCAAGGAAAGCATCAAGTTCCTGGCGACGAAGGATACGAACCCCCGGCCACTGTACCATGTACCTACAGGGGAAGCCCACAGTTATTCAGAATCTTCCTTTAACAGGTAAATCAAGTGGTATTTTATGGGATCAGAAATCACCAGAATGCAACAACAACAAAATCTTTTTTGTTGTCTAGACCTGAATAGTTAAAAAGGCAAAAACACTAAATAGATTTGAAGTTTGAATTTGTTTAAATTCATATGGAAGAGCTACTGGATGTGAATCGGTTGGGCAAACCCTGCTTCCTGTGACGAAGGGGAGGACAGGCTGCCAAAACACAATTTAAAACATAAGTGGGTTCTGATACACCTCGAAATAAAATAATATAAAGATTAATGGACTTTATGAAAAAGATAATGCTAAAAGGACCTTGTGAACGTGTTTTCCAGATAACACATTACTCAGAAATTATCTAGTCAGTGAATTTTATGCTCATCACATCTTAATGAACAAAAATTTCTATATGCCACGTCACAGGGGAGAAATATGTTGTTCAGATGAATGAGGAGCTCCATTTTAAGATAACATTTGGACTGGTTTTTGTACACCTACTATTCTATAATCACAGAATATT
Source organism: Numenius arquata (assembly GCF_964106895.1). Classification (NCBI taxonomy): domain Eukaryota; kingdom Metazoa; phylum Chordata; class Aves; order Charadriiformes; family Scolopacidae; genus Numenius; species Numenius arquata. The sequence continues at coordinate 23,519,745 of NC_133583.1, forward strand.
TTTGGTTGGATGGGACCTTTGAGATCATGGAGTCCAACCAACAACAAAAAAAAATTAAAAAAAAAATCGCAGAACACCAAACCGAAACCAAAACAAACACCCACAACCACACACCACACCCACCCACGAACAGACACAAACCAACAATCTCGGGCACTAGAGCATGCCCTGAAGTGCCATGTCTACACGTTTCTTAAATACCTCCAGGGATGGCGACTCCACCACCTCCCTGGGCAGGCTGTTCCAGTGCCTGATCACCCTCTCAGTAAAGTAATTCTTCCTGATATCTAATCTAAACCTCCCCTGCAGCAACTTCAGACCATTAAGGAGAAAAAGAAAGGAGTCTTAGTGCTCAAAAGGCAAGGACAATAGAACTGAAGTCAAATTTACATTTATCACTCTTAAAAATGGCATAAAACATTTCATGAGCAACATGCTAACCTTGAATTCTGCCAGATTTACAAGCTAGTTGCATTGAAATAATCACCCCTTTCCAAAAAGGGAAGCATCTCTCAACTCCTTAATTTTCAATGTCAAAATTAAACAACTAAGTATTTTGGACCTTGTGACTTTCTCTTTTAAAAGCTGAAGTATAGAGTTAATTCTTCAACTGTTGGTTATCACTATCTCAGCCAGACAAGAGGTTCTAGCCCAGGGAATCTCACACATCACAGGCAGAGAATCCTTCACAGAACTCAGCAGCCCGGGAAGCTGCTACACAGCTGCTCTCCAAAGAACTCTCTTTTGCTTTACAACTTCGCCAACACAGCCTCTGAGCCCCAAAATGTTATTTTTAGGAAGTTGAAGCCTAGAGTATAGTAAGAGTAAACTAATTCAAATGCTACAGTGGCCTCTTTGCAACACAATTTTTTTTTCCCTCCTCTCTACCAACTGAAGCAACACTAAATATACAGCGTGCTTTTAACAGTCACAGCAGCAACGTGCTAAAACCAAACCAACCCCCTTCTCGTGACATTGCAAATGCGAATTAACACTTTCTGTACTTATAGTTTAATACACAGTTAAATATGTCAGAGCGATTACCCAGTAAAACCTTTCCTCCTTCTGTTTTCCCTTGCGGTAAGACTGACCTTAGCACACAACAGAGCACCATAAGATGAGTGGGCACGTTAGTTGGATTGAGCATTGCTGGTGTATCTGATCTCATACAGGCCAAAAACGCCCTCATTCTTCGGTTCTTGTCCTCTACTGCTTTTCCCAGCCACAGCTTCTTCAGATTCGGACAGGTCCATTCCCTGAAGGCAAGTGCTTCCACCAGCTCAGGGGTCTGAGGGGATTTTCCTTTGTAAGCAGCCCATTCTTTAATTATCACTGGTGAAACTACAAAACGGCAACAGGTAAAAGAAAACATTCCCAGTTAAAAAGCAGCGTATATTTAAAACTTCGCATGCAAGAGATTTTGATCCAAAAAGCACCACTTTGAGATTGCGATTATGTTCTGGATTACATTGCCAAACAGTCAAATCCAACTCTGTATGGACCATCTTCCAGCTGTGATCACAAATGAAGTGCACGCGACCAAGTGGACACTAGGGATGTTGCATTAATATTTTAAAGTTAATATACAACATAAAGGAACTACATATATTCATCTAAAGCAAAGAGCATAATTTGAAAATGAAATTCCCCCCTAAAATATCTGCATCATTGATCAAAACCCTACAGTGATATAAGTAAAAATAGTACATAAATACAAATATATTCCATATGTGGTCTTTTAAGAACAATATGATCCCAGTGATTTAAAACTTGTAAGTATATTGATAAGTATAATACTTATACTTGTTCGTAGTTGTTCAACGACTGCAATGAAATGAGATCTCAAATATGGGTGGGTTTGGGGGATTTTTTTGCCTAAAAATTTTACAAAACATTACATAAACCTTTCAATTTACTGCACTGCTTTCTACTAAGAGGTCAGTTTTTCTGTGTCTGCTAAGCTCCCTTTCACCCACATCAAAACAAAGACTGTTCAAGTCTATATTGCTGCTAAGTCATCTCCCTTTTTTATGTTTGAAGGCAACCAGAAGTTTTTTTAAAAAATAAATAAAATTCAAGCCTGAGCAATGATACCTTTGGCCTTGGAATGACCCCAAGTGTGACACAGCTCAAAATCTGTTTGCACCCTTAGCTCCGAGCCCCATTACGCAGCATGGAAAGACTGGAGGAGCTCGTTAGCGAAGCCTCAGGTTACGGCCCGCAGAGACTCATGGCAGGAGCACAGACCTGCTCTTTCTGCTAGAAACCCTTCCATCCCAGGGAAAAAAGTACTCCTGGTGTCCTAGCTCCAAAGATTCCTTCAGCAATCCCACGTCAGCCTTACAAGTAATTTTATAGTCAGGGGCAGGCAAACCACGCTCAGGCTTTTTCAGAATAAAACTACTCTGCATTAAGGCTACATTTCGTAGAGCTTGGGGTAAGTTTTACAAAGATAACAGGCAGCAATGGAAATAAATATTCTGATATATTTAGTTGGTAGCTTCACTACAAAACCATGTTCTATTTTGGTTGCTATCAGCTTTTACATGGCACCAAGCTGTAAAAGCTGGGCTTGAGCAGCCAGCAGAACTGCACCGTTATTGTGCACAGCTTCTCACAACCGTGGTCACCACTTTTTTAGGCTTGGGACAGTAAACACGAACAAATAAAAGGCTGTGTTCATGTAGGCTTTCAGAGACTTACTGAATTGCTTTAGGTGGCAGAAGCAAGAGATACTTTTGGACCAAAGCTTCTTAGCTCTCAGCAAACTGAGGGGAAACCAAATGAGGCTACTGCACAGAACAGTTAATGTTAGCAGTAAAAAAAAAAACCCAAACTGGACAATTGACATAAGATAGTTGTGTTTTGGAGTTCTTTTTTTCTTTCCTTCAACCTCCTTTTGCCAGCGGAGGCAATATTCCTTGCTGCATTCAGTTTCTAGTTTGGATGCAGACACAAACTCCACGTGCACATGTCACTGAAGCACCCTCAGAGGACTACAACTCAGCTTCTACAACCCTTCCAACAACAGCAAGTGTTTCTTACACATAGATTTCACATAGGGGAAGATTTTATGTCTACGTTTTCTACCTGCAATCCTACTTTTCAATGTTCAAATTTGGTTCAAAGCTTTTCATCTGGGGATAACAACTTCCAGGAGCCCAAGAGATTGAGGCCATGGGAAGAGTACCTCAGTTTGCTCTCAAAACAGACCATCTTCAGCAACATGCCACCTGTAGAGGACACCTGAGATGCACCCTGGCTTCCAAATTTTGCCAAGTAATGGTTCTTATGGGAAAGGTAACCATGTTTCTTGCGGGAAAGGTAACCATGTTTCTTGCGGGAAAGGTTTAATGTGAAGGTCCCTCTGGTGGCCTGGCAAACAGTGTCCTCTGGCTGATGGGGATGAGGAATTCCAGCTGTGCCAGTTGACAAGGAACTGTAGCACCGTTAACCCAAATTTAGCATTTAATGTAACAGGTCAATCTAGGCCTTGTCCATATCCACTTATCTCTCCAGGGCATTTCTTACCCCTTGGACAACTCTGTACTGGGACTGCTGCCAAAACCACTGTCTTCCTCAGCCACTGAGGATCTGTCCTCAGAGGAACCTTCTGTGTGCCCTTCCCAGGACTTCCACTGGGAGATAAGCAATGTCTACATTAGCTACAAGAAACACTTGGGATCAGAGCATGTCCAGCCACAACATCACAGTGCTAATTATACTCTTTTTCATACTAAACTTACTCCTGCTCATGATGAGCAAATTTAAGTAGCCTCAGCAACTGCACAGTAAATTGACATCTGCTTCCACCATCCCTCTCCTGGCGCTTTAAGGTAAATCCCAGTAAAAAGGGTCAGCATCAATCCGCATGAGGGTAACCTGCTCGATAGACATCTGAACGCCGTTACAGCTCTATGGTCGTCAGCAACTGCATCCCGCACACTCATGCTCTCTGGCACAGCCCCTGTTGCTAAAGACCAGCTGTTTTTTCTATTCTCCTAGCATTTTTTCCAGTGAGGTGTTGCGGTACCTAATACCACTAGAAGATGAGGAAGCTAATGCCGATTAATCAAGCCTCATTTTTAACCTTATAATCTTTACTGCCAGCACAGCTTGAGCTAAGCATGCCCCACTTTGCAGAAGGGCTTCTGCCCAAGTTACAGCTCTCCTTTTTGGCAGAAACAGCACCTTGCTGGGGAACAGAACATCACAAGGTGGCTGGCCTTAAAATAACAGGCCTTTGGATCCAACCAGGAGTTACGACAGCTTGTACAAGCGTGCAAGAGTGGAAAAGGCAGATGGTTTCATCTACACACATGTATTTATCAGAACATGGGAAACAACCCATTCCAGAGCTTGCAAAGGAGAGCAGGTCAGGCCCTGGGCTTCCAGCTCCTGTGCCCTTGGCAGGAAAAGCATCATCGAGAACGAGAACTTTGTGATTCGGCTTTTCCCATCCCCTGGGAGCAGAGGTGAGGGCACAAACAGCAAAGGCACTAATTAGCGAACAATTATCACCGAAGAACCTCACTGACCACATCTTTCAACAGATCTGTTGGGTTTTACTGGCTTTTCAACTAAGTAAAAATAATGATTTAAAAGACAGAAGTCATTCATTTTATGAAAGATCCATTATTTTGCTGTCTATATATTTAGCAATAATACCAATGTGTCAGTTCATTATGTATTTTTCATCGTCTCCTATAACCCTTGCATGCAATATACTTGCAAATTACTCAGGCACAACTATTATGTTGCCAGTGTTATGGTTTGCACAACAAAGATGACAGGATTTTAGATATTAATATATTCATTACCTCTCTACAAAAAATTTTAAGGACAATATAAATTTCTTTAGAAACTAATTTCCTAATTCTCTTAACGTCTCTTAATTCTTAAATTTTCTCTTAATTACTGTGTTTCATAACTTACTCATTTTTGAAAGCAGCAAAAAAAAAAAAGACACTGAAGGAGAATCAGCATCATTAGTTCATTATAGCCTAGGTCCTCAGAAAAGTCAGCAAGTGCTAACGAGTGTGACTAATTATCTGAGAAATCTGCTCTTGCCGCTTAAGACACTACTCTCTCTCTGCATCTTGCACAGCCTGTCCCATTCTCGCTATTTTGTCAGAGGTGACCGAAATAAATGTGTTCCTGCAACACTGCCCTTTTTACCAGCATAGTCAGCCCTGCAGTGAAGCAACGAACTTTTGGGCAGACATTCAATTTTATTTTGTTCATTTTTTTAAGACCATGGTCAGTCCAAAGATAGAAGTAGGTCAGTAGCTGAATGTGTCCTGCAGCAAGATTTGCCGGAGCTCCTGTAACTAAACCAAGTCAGCAGTAGCCTTCTAAGCCTCTAGTGCGAATAAACCTCTGAAGAGCAGTATAAATGAAAATAGAGCTTACATAGGTTTCCCCAGTAGCCTACAGAGAACATTCTAGGTTTATAAGCCAAAAACATTCTGAAAACTGCAACTGACCTTCAGCACCCAGCTATTTCACCACTACAAATGTCGTTACACACTTTTAAGGACAGAAGTCTAATGAGGATAAATGAATACTGCAAATAACGTCACTATTTTAATCCTGAAATAACCTTGTAACCTGAAATACTAAGTTTAAAGAATTAAGAAGTTTGTGACAATACGTGTGCTGAGATACTGTTCAAACAGGATAAATAATAATTCCCATAGAATAACTGGCTGAGGTAAACAGGTTTTCAAACATGGCTGGAAGATTATCATCTTGACTACAAATATACAAAAACATTTCACAATTAGAAATGGAAAGAGAAAAGGGAACGAACGTAAAGTTTACAACGGATTCTTATTTTTATCCTCTTACACGTGAAGACTGTGAAAGATGCTTTCATACATTCTAAATATCTGATTCTTAAATTTAGTCTAGTGACAGCAGTCTCCTATATATAAATACTTCTGCTGCTGCCATCCACTTCATGCTTTCGCATTCCTTTAACCTTTCTAAGATACTACTGTAAAGTTCAATCATTTCCTTGTGTGCATTTCATTAAAAGAAAAACACTCCAGAATGAGGCGGTTGAGTTTTCTGGAATAACACTAATTCCTGGAAGCAGAAGACTTAAAAAGACAACTTCCAGGTGAATGTGAAGATTAACATTCATTTCTCTGAATTAGCAAGAGGCTCTTTTGACAAGTCTGTACGCAGAAGTTTAGTCTGTCTTCACCCAGGTCTACCTTTACTTCAACCACACCTGAATTCTGTGGATTTTACACCAAGTTTTTACATGCCAACACCTGGAAGTTACTGGGGACTTGCAAACTTCACTGATGTACATTTAATTACACATTTGGGAAGACAGGGTAAGTTAAACATATGCACCTCTCATTTTTGAAATAAGTATACAAATTTGTATGCATATGCACAGAAGTTTCCAATAATCAAGTTCTGCCATATTCTTTGAAAATTATATCACAAAGTGACATTACTTGCTGCAAGCCTGACAGCAGCTTGAGCGTACATTTTAAAACAAACCCCAGAGCTTGCTTAGAAATGGTGACGTTTCTAACGTTTAAACTAGCACAGGAAATAAAATTTCAAATTAACTACATCTTCTTCTCTTATCCATGGATCAAATAATCCATAAATTCCTCCAGCGTTAGCTACACTGATGAAATCTTAGTACCTATTCTCATTCAAGTCACGTTACAAATGGATATGAAAACACAGCAAAAGGAAGAGAAATAAAGAATGGATTCTGCAGTACATACATTCTGGTGGAAGTCTGTTCTTTCTAAAAGCAAGTCTTTCAGTTTTCTTTCTGCTTTCTGCCAAACTAAACAGGACTCCGTAAACATACTGACGAACTGGCCTATAGAGGAGAGCAGCAGGAGGCAGGTCTTTGTTGGCTTCATCTTCTATAGAAACGGCAATTTTGATTTCACCCTTTTGCATGAAAGAAAGCAGAAAAATATGACACATTACAGTGAACAGAAGTATTTAGTAACTCAATCCAGCTCTGCAATAAATCTCATCTAGTCAAGAAAAATGCGATTCAGCAGTAATGTGGATCTTGTGTCCATGAAGGTAACGCCAGAGAAGGATTACCCTGCAATCTAATTGCTTTTCTCCGGTAAGTCTCCAGGCTCCTGTTATCCCAGTTGCTCCCCTCTTCCTCTTTCTCAATCACACACCTTTTTTTTTTTTTTTTGGCTGGACTATCTGCAGGTGAGGATTACCTAAATACTGATCTTCAAATATGGACACTTTGAAGAGTGAAATAGTACACAAGAAAACACAGCAATGTGCTTACAGACAGAGCAAATTGAAGCTCATATAGTTTTAAAATATTCATGCTGTCTAAAAACACCAGCCTGACTTTTTGGTGCAAGGATTTGAAACAGTATTGGAGACTGACTGTAAAAAAACCAACTTTGTGAGAAGACCTGGTCAAAAAATGGTAACTGGGAATTACATAAGTAAGGTTGGTTTTGAATTTATATAACATACATCCTCAAAACATTCTGGTTTTTGTGTTTGCGCCTCCAACCATGTTAAGATTTTCTTGGAAAATGACTGACTTCACTGTATTGCTCCCAAATATCAGCCTTTATTTTCAAGCACTCCCTTTTGCTACTTTCACTTAAAAAAAATTATTTAAGCTGTCCCAGTAATGAATACTGTAGGTGACATCTTGGAGCGATGACATGAGGATACTGTCAGGTTTTATGCAGACAATGCTACTTTAGGTATAAATATGTCTGAAAGGTCTCTATGCAGAACAGCAGCACAACCTGGAACACCTCCATGTACCAATTTCTAAAGAATCTCATAATTACACAACAAGCTATCTTCCAGGGTACCCACGGAATATTTCAGGTTCCCTGTGCAAACAAAAAAAAAAGCATTTCAGATAAATGGGGAAAGAAACCCACTCTCAAGTAGTACTGATTGATTTTTGATGCAGCCACCTCTAGTTTGACTTTTCTTCTCTGTTGGGAGTGGACTTCTAAAATGTAGGCATTTAATTCGTTTCTTTCTATTGTGAGATATGATATTAAAAACCAAGTAGTATTTAAATGCACTAAGAATATCTGGCTATGCAAAGTATGAAACAGAACTGGCATCAAGGGCCTTCATATGCCTTTTGATTCTTCCCCACTTTTCTTCAGTAAAGAAGGGAAGTGTAAGAACACGACAGCAATACAAGCTGTGGTGCAAACCAAACACGTGGGAAATAGGAAATCCAAAGCTTGATGCAGAAACTTCTCTTTTTGGATTTCAGATACCCACCTACCGTCCTTATTGCCTTCAACTGGACTTTTAAGATGAATACAAGTTAACAGGAACGTGGCCAGTGTGGTTTTGCTAGACGCCGTACAAATACACACATTGAATGGGCTTGATGTAAGAGAACCAGTACTAAGTGTTTTGAACAGTAAAGAGGAAGGAGATTAAAGTTGTCTCGTTCTGGGCCTCATCTGCTTGCACTTAGAAGGAACAATGAACTTATGTCTTTTGGGACTAGATGAAGTTGAACACAGAGTTGTGCAGGAACACAAAGCTCTGGCTCCTTCCTGATTCCACACAAGGCAGCCTCCAGCCAGGCTGAAACAGGTTCTCCCATTGCCTTCCAAGGTGTCCTCACGTGGCCATTGCGGTAGATTTTTTTTTTTACTGGAGACACTGAGCAGACGCTGTGTGAAAATGTCTACAGCTTACCTGGCTGTAGACATTACCTTAGATGTAATTAGCCCTACCTTGGCTGTAGACTTACCTTGAAGGCTAGCACATAAAATAGCCAAACCAAAAAAACCCGAGCCATCAGAAACGTTCTGCCAAACTAAAATGGAGTTCATCTATAATTGCATTTTAGGATTATCCAAATTAGGGATTTCCTATAGCTGCTGTGTTTTTATCAGGGACAGCTACCAGGGATCAGATCGTGAGGGAAAACAATTTTAAGTATTTCTGGACACTGAAAATAGAAAATATGTGGCACTGACACCAAAGCACATAGGCAGGATTTTTTAGATGGAAACGGACTCTATATTAAAAAACCCCAACTAGACACATGCATGCATCTATACACACACACAGACATACATACATATGGACAGAGATATAAAAATATCTACACACATTCAGGAGAAATGATTCATTTTGTAAGTAAACACTTCTAATTGCAGTCATCTCGTATTTATTGGAACAATGTACCAGACCCAATCAATGCTTAGAAAACAGGGGGAAAAAAACCAAAACTGTTAGAAGCACTAAAAATGGACTGATACTCAAAGCATGAAAAAGGATGTAAATTTATGATACTCTTTAGCCAGAAATGTAAGTGCAGTTATCTTTACAGAATCATTACTTCAGCGTACATCAATTTTAAATGTCATACCTTGGTTAGGACATGAAAGATGTAGGGATACATTAACCCCTTCTTGTGCCTGTGCTCTGCCACTCTTAATACTTCAGGTGCTACAGGAGGTAATGGGGGGGTAGTAATATCCATGTGGTTTCTGGTGGGCATTGACAACAGGCACGGGATCTGTGGGTTACTGGTTTGGTTCCCTTTGCCATCAGCTGCCTGACTTCCTGACGAAGCACTAGAGGAACCTTCTACCTACAACAGAACAGAGGAAATAAACTGCTTTTTGAACGTGTACAGAAACATACCAGGAGATCAGCCAAGAGACACACACAGCACACTTCCTTCTTCACCCACAATGAAAATAGTACATCTTCACATCAATTGGCATCAGTTCGTAGAATACATTATCCAAAGCTGGCTAAAAGATTTTCAGAAAATGTAAGCTTTCAGCCATAGTTTGCTAGCAGAAGCAAATTACCGAAATAAATATTATGGTAAAGCTTTAACTCATTAACAGCAAGAGTAATTATTATTTTCTTTCATTTTTAATTGCACAATGCAGAATGGGGACTGATGACCTCTTACTGAAATGGGACTGATGCTTAACTAAGTATTTCCAAGATACTGCCAATTAAGTGGGTTAACTGACAGTCAAAGTTATCATTTCTCTGGACGTCCATTAACACATCCCCTCTCAGTTTACATTTCTAAATGAGGCAGAAAAAACTACAGCGTTCAATTTAAAGACATTTAAAATACATAGTATCTGAACTCAAAAGCCTTGTAAATGCTAGACTGAAGTGGTATTTTATCCCGTTTCTAGAAATGTAGTTCACAAATTTATAGGAAAAGCATGATGCATAAAAATATACTGTAAACCTGCCAGTGAATGAGCCTCTTTAAGCGTTTATGTTGTACCTCTCATAGATACTACCACAAAAAGTAGAGATCATTCCTAAAATTCCTTGTCTTCAAAACTGAAAGCTGTTTTCACTTTAAGAGCTCAAACTAGTTGCACGCCTATTAACTATTATAGTAATATTAAAAACTTTTGAGACTGAAATTTAATTTGTTCACTTCAGGATACATCATGCATAAGCATTTTCATAATTTGTGTAGAAAATTTGACACGCTTCATAGGACCCTAAAAGCAAAGCTGAAACAGAAACGGCCAAAGCCATGAAATCCCACGGAACAAGTCACATAAAAAAGCTGCAGCTTTTTCACTTCAGGTTCTTAGGAAAAATACAAACCTGTATGTCAAAACAAAACAAAAAACCCCACACAATCTCCAAAAACCTTTGGTAGGAAGGTGTATATTAATAAAAATAGAAAAATGTCAAAGGGGCAACGTTATTTTCAGATTACATTCTAAGCACACAATCAAAGAGGACATTACTGAAAGATTATGTTTTAGAGTTGGTAATCCAGCCTTCATTTTATTTATAAAAATGAAAATACAGAGAAGAAATGAGTAAAACCTGTAAACCAGAACACTTCTGACACCATATACTAATACAGAATATTTTTATAAACACATGAGCTACCACAGCATTATTAAATCCATGTTATATTATCACATTATTTCTTTATCAGAGAGGTTTAGCAGACCTGCCCAGTACTGGGGGCACAGAGGGAAGACGACAAAAGCCCCAAATAACAGCAATGCTCTCCCCATTTGCACTGCCCGGGTTCCTCCTGCACCTGCTCCAGCCGTTATTCCAACACCCAAGCTCAGGAACTACCACACTTTTAAGTGGTTTTTTTTTTCTTTAGTAATATACATCCACCCAAGACGAGCATACCTTTGTCATGTATAATTGCGCAGTGAGACAACTACAAGCAAGGAATTTTGACACTTAAGTCAAGTGAGAGGAGCGTCAAGATTGCTGCTACCTGTCTGATCTAGGCTGGGTTTTCAGCACTTTAAATTCCCTCAGAAATTCACATAGCTCATTCAGTTGAAAGCTTCAGGAAGTATTTCTTTGTTTTTCATCATTAATATATACCTCCCTAGGAAACAAGTTAATCTACAGAATGTACTCACAATCCTCCCTGTCATGCTCAACAGATGCAACTGTCTTCTCCCGCTACTGGAGGCTGAAGAAGTGGTTTGATATTAAAAAAAAATAATAGGCAAGTAAAATTCACCAGCATTTATACATTAAATAGGATGCATTTAAGATGGACTGCATGCATACACTAATTGGGAATTATAATCTCTGCTTCTACAGCTCTACTCCTGTGTGTAGGACACGTCCCTCCGGCCATTGCTCCACTCCGGAGAGACACCTCTGCTCCCCTCCTCGGCAGGACCCGGGGCTGCCGCCAGGTTACGGAGAAGAAAGGAATGTAACAGGTCAAATTAGCATTTGCATATGGTGACTAATCCACGGGCAGATACAGTTATCATACGGGGCGTAGCCTGCAAAAATAATAACCACTGATGGATGAAATCATCAGCTTGATATTTTAAGTGCAAAGCCCAAGTTTACTGGAATTTCTATGCCAGAGGTACAGGGAAAATGTTCTGTGTGTCTGCAGCGTAACTCACTCGTGATTGGGGTTTTTGGACACATAATTAGCAGTTGGACAACATAATTATCTCTGTGTCACAAAGACACAGAGATATTAAGTACAAATGCTTTGAGTTATCTTTCCAAACACAGTTCAATCTTGGAATACAGACCATCATACTTTTAATTTGACAACGCTGTTAAATCTTGAAGAAATTTAACAGGATAATATAAAGTCTTTATCAAGGGCTTAGTTATCCCATCCTTACTTAATTAAGCAGCAGTACATTCTAACTGGTCCCATGGAGCTACTTTAATATGTATTATGCGAAATTCCTACCAGGTGGTTATAAAGGACTTCTACTCCTCAGCAGAGCGTGAATACACCAACACTGGTCTGTGTCTAACACCGAAACGGGTGTTAGAGCTGCTCCCACCACACTGGAATTTATGCGACATGGACTCTGAACCCAGGGACACTCAGAATGCTACACTCCTTCGTAAAAATCCAAATAACGCACTACTGTAAAAACGGGTGGTGGTATCTAAGGATGAGATTGTTGGCTAGGGAATAAACAAGCTTATTGGGTTTTTTCTGTTTTGTATCTAGTAATTCGTAACACATTCTATTTAATGTTCTTCATAAAAAAATGTGTAAAAGTTTACGCTACAGATCAATATTGAATATTCTACTCTGAGTTTGCTGTAAAGCTTTAATACAAAATAATAAATTGTGATGTTTGGAACTTGAGGAATTACCTTTGTTTGGTCTCCCAGCTCTCCACGCGTTTGACCTTCTGACTGGGTTCCTGTTTTTTCCCAGCCTATTTTGTTCCCACTGACATGGCTGAAGGATGACAAAGGAAAACACAGTATTAAAGTGGTGTTTAAGATACAATGGGATAAATCCTTGGTGACGGCTACCAGAACTATGGGCCAGAGACTGATTTTAAAGGATGCTATGTATTGGAAATGTCAATTTGCAGGAGTCTTGAAGATACTTTAATACCAACATTTATTAATTTACACTATGTCAACATTTGGATTGTATTTAAAAGCCATATATTACAATGACTAAATAATGTTCATGCAGGAAAAACTCTTGATTAAACTTTAAATATTTGTCACTATGCCCAGTAGTTTCCTTCAATTAGAAGACTATTTCTACAAACTGTGATATAAATGACACTCTCTAGATTTCAGTTTCTAAATTTATTCAAAATTTATTGCATAAAATGCATAAACGCTATCAAAAATGCTGAAAAATACTCTTTTTTTCTAAAGCAGGTATATTTCCAGTTCTACCCTGCATGGAAGCCACACAAACTTACTTGATTTACTAAGCAAGACACACGGTAATATTTAGAGTTGACAGACTGCATAAAAAAGTGAAGTCCAAGCAATCATGCATAATTGTAGAGACATTCAGAATGTAACGCCCAGTAGTAACATACTTATATTATTACACACAACTCCAGACTTTGAGGCAATCACAGCCCCGCTAAGGCCCCGGGCTGAGACTCTCGCACTACACCCAAGGAGACAAAGGTAAACACAAACTGCCTCTGTTCAAATGTCCTTTTTGTAGGTCAGCAAGCAGTAATTAAATGAAAGTCTGAACAACTCAATTGCCAAGGAGAGACACTCGATCTAGTGGAAGTCAGAAATACTTGTGCAGTGACCAAGGCATGTTAGCAGAAGAGAGCAAAACTGATTTCACTGCTCTGTTCCACGCACAGCCCAGCCACGAGGGCCCGTCGGTCCCTCTCCTAAATGCTGAATTTCTGACATTCACGCCCCGTTTCTTCACAAAGCCACATTATCCCCAAATGTAACACGTGTAAACACTACGCATTCAGTTCAGTTTCAAAGTTTTTAGCTACGGAAATTTTAATGAATTATACTATGAAGTAGGAATATTTCTTTTATACTAAGTAAAGAACTCAAAGGCTTTATGACATTTACCAAAATCTCACTCTCTCTTCCTTTCAATAAAACATAAGGGCAGAAGTGGAAAAACACCCAACATTGTTTGGTTTTGGATTTCTGCTTGTTAAGGAACAAAGCGACTATAGAGCGAAACATGGATGTGCTTGCAGTCAGAGTGACCTAAAACTATTTTCTGAAGGTCTATCATACCGCTAATATTCAGATTTTTACCTTTCAGGATACTGGTGAATGATTTTGAAAATAAATTTATTTTAACAGAAGCCAAGTAAGAAAATATCCTCGTGAAAAACTTACTTCACTGCACCTCCATTGCCTTCATCATTGTCGGAGGACGAAGATGTAGAAGAGGCAGGAAAATAGGTTGAATCCACATGATTAGGGCTCCCACTCTGAGCTGGATTTATTGGAGAAGATCGTTCGTACAATGGTGTGTGTTTTCCTTCGTGAGGAATGTTACTGTAGTTGTTCTGCTCAGAAAGACTTTTTCCACCTGTTTCCACGGTGATGGCTGGCTCAGAGAGACTATATGGGTATGGGCCCTGCCCTTGAGCCCCACCCTGGTTGGACATCTGCTGGGCCTACAATAAAGTCATCTTTCTTAAGTGAAGGTAAGAAAAACGCTCTTCTTTAAAAACAAAATACATTATTTAATCAAGCGGCTTTTTCCAAAATGTACACGTTAGATCTCAGCCATTTTGGACACCCATAAAAATTGTTCTACTAGAGTCTATGGCATCACTATAGTTCCTTCAGACTTATTCAGTGAGCGCCCATGCTAAAAAAGTTAACTATCCCTTTCCCACCTGGATTTTAATGTGATGAGCACAGGAGGTTTCTCCCAAGGAGAAGGGCAGAGGACTCTACTTACCACAGGTTTTGCTTGTAGTGAGGTCTGTGGAATGTTAAGCATCTGAGAAGGAACATACGGTGGCACTATCCCTGGCATACCAAACTGATTGGGTCTGGCTGCTGCATCGCAAACAGGGAGGGGAACAAAAAAATTAAAATAAAAAAATCCAAACACACATGAAAACACTCATTATCTGACACAAATGTTACCCTATCCTTTTGCTTCTATGGCTTACTTATTCTTGTTCTGTTAGCATTACTGTTTTCTAGTATGCCTTTAAGTCAGTTATATTCATTTTTGCCTTTTAATAAAAATACTTTGTAGGTTATGAAGTCTATTTTCCTTCTCTCACCTTCTTGTATCTCTCCTGACTGCACATTTTTATTCTACCTGGGAGTCAAAGGAAACTTAAAGCAATAAAAGCCAAAGAGATGTCATAATGAAGAAACTGGCAAAACCCATGTCACACTGACACAAAATGCTGTCACTTTCTGTCATTTGAATATTTGACCCAGAGGTCAAATGCGGGTCTTTGAATACAAATAAAGATATCCCAAAAAAAGGGAAAGAAAAATCTCTATTACTATGGTAACTGGAAATCTTTAGAAAATTTCAGCTCAAATTATGTGTTAGCGTTAAGAATGAGGCAGGTGCAGGAAATCCTGTGATCGTGCAGTTAATTTGTAATCCTTGAGAATAATCCGCAATGCCCAAACAATTTGTGGCTGCAATTTAAGCAGGTATTTACGACATCAAAAAAATCAAAGATTATAAAGGGATTTCTAAAACAGGTCCAGTAAATCCAGTGAGAAACAGGAAATATGTTTTACGGTTGCTTACAGCTCCCTACTCTCAGGTGTCCTAACGCTGGAACCAACGCAGCAATAGTGGTGAGGAAAATCAGTGCCAGCTGTTCTCCTTTTTTTGGGGAAAAACACAACCTCTGCATGGATCCTTTGAAAACCTTCTTCTGAAACCTCATATTCAAAGGTCAATGAAAATTGCCAGAGAATATAAACATTTTTATAACATCCTGCTAACAATACTACTTCTGATTTAGGGTTATCCCAGGTGTTAGTTAAAATGAAAAGCCTTATTTCTTTAATCACTTACCTAGGTAATGTGGTGGATGAAATGGCATAGGTTTATTAGTTGCTGAGTAATAAGCAACTGCTCGCTTAAATCGAGTAACTTTGTCATCTGTTCTAGACTAAAATAATGAAGAAAAAAAAAAAGATCTGTCAGGAGCAAATCTAGTATGTCATCTGTAGGTCAGCACTGTACACCTATAGGTCACTGTACTGTAGAGTAGTTAATGTATATCATATCATATCACATACAGAATTAACGCCAATGGACCCCTGAGGACTGTAGCTCTACTCCAGCACAAGAAATATGTCAATCCACGGAAGGATAAAGTTTGAAAATACCATCTTCATGTGCCACCAATTCTCAATGACAGTACACAAAGCCACACTACAAAATTCAAGAATTTAACTTTAAAGCACTGAGGGCAAACGCAGTATTTTTACCTTCAGAAAGTGTGGGAAGTGAAATTAGGGTATACAACACACTGCCCGTACCAACAGATCCCTATTATCAACTGATGCAACACTATTTTTATAGAATGCAATTATTCAACACAAACATAATAGCACAATTGGTTTAAAAAAAAAAAACCCACACAAAACAAACAAAACAAAATTTTGCTTTATACTTTACCTGTGAATGTTGAAAAACATCTTTTGCTATGGCATCCAAATCAGTGGTGTCCTGAATATTACGGACGTAGTCAGCTACGGCTTTGATCACTACGTCACAAGGTGGTAAAACTAACTGGTGAGCACGTACCTGTGCAAACAGACACACACACCCCCCCGTGTGAAACAACAGGGCAGCCCAAAAAACTTCAGTTACACAGCAGAGAGTTAAACCCTTTAGTTATTGAAAATATATTCAACAAATTCCATGTTGCCAGATTTAGTATCTAAATATTTTGGGGCCTTCCACCTTGTTTTCATGACTTCACCTTCAACAGTGATTCAGTTATTTTCCATCTATGGTATATTTATATGTATATATATGTGAAACCTCACCTTTATGTAAATATTTGCTGGTTAACTATCAGCTCCAACAACAAACAAGGTCAACAATGCTAATTATTTTACTGCTTTCTAGTTTGGCATTTCCTTTAGTGCAGAACGATATCTAATGTGGATACAACCATTTTTATATACATATATGCCAGAAAATATTTTATCTTGATACAGTTCATATTCTGAATGTGAAGCGGTACCAGAATTGATGAAACAGATCCACTGGCAACAGGAAGATCTCCACGTACACAGGAAAGAAGGATGTGAAAAACAAATGGAGGAAAGGAATATCTCAAGGAAACTAATTTTCAAGATTCTACAGAAATTGGTCTAAAAGTCACTATTTGAAGATTATTTAGTTTAATATGTAGTGTCTTCAATTTTTGTCGATTTCATTATCTGTAGTAGAATATACTCATACAGCTTCACATCATATGTAACATTTCAGGCAAGGAATTATTTTTATTTCTTTTATATTATACATCGACAAAGAATGATGTATGAATTTCTGTTGTCGCTCCAATGTGAGCATACTTTTTCTTTCAGGAATTTCAATATCCACACGGTGATAGGGCTGGTTACTCTTTTTGCAGACAAGGAGGAAGTTCTTAAGATAATTCCACTGACAAAACAGTTCCAATATTCTGGCATTTAAAAAAATGATGTTCTACCATCCAGTAACAGCTGTGTCTGACCTCCCATATTCACTACCTATCTGGAATGGATGAGAAACATGGCACGCTAAAAACTTCCCTCAAGTTTATGGCCTGAGCCCACACAGACCATAGATTTTTATCTACAAATCAGGGTCCATGGTATAGTCTATTCGAGATCTTAGGAAAAGGAAAAATTCCCATCGATTCACTGGTCACTGACTCATGCTGTGTGTTTGAAAAGATAAGATTCACTTTGGAGTATGTAGCAAAAGACCTCTCCCTGCAGTAAGAAGAGCAAGCTGAATAACTTCGCAGGAGGATGTCCAAAGCCCCTAATTCTTTGGCCCAATCCCTTCTCATGTCCACATGGAGAAAGAAGGAACTAGATAGTCAGGAGACAGCTAGGATTTTTGCTTTTAACGTATTTTAATTTGCCCATTTCTTAAGTTCAGTGATTCAAGATTTGGGAGATCATTATTATTTAACAGTTCTATTTTTTAAGACATGAGAAAATGTGAAAAATCTTTATATATTTGGATTCTAGACAGAGGTATCATACTTTACTAGAAAATACTGCAATTCAGCCTTGTCAGAAACGTTTATGCAAAATTCTGATTAACACTTCATTAGTTTTACCGTTGCAACTTTAAAACCTGTGTCACAGCCCTTTTTTACTTTGTATTTTTTACTTTATATATATATACTTTACTATATATAAAAATACTTTATATTTTTTACTTTTACTTTATATAAAAGTATACTTTATATACTTTTTTACTTTATATATATATATACTATATATATTTACTTTACTTTTACTTTATACTTTTACTTTATACTTTATATGGAGTCTACTGTATGTAATTTCTTTCTTTCCTGCCCTTGTTTGACTTCTTCATACCTAGACCACAGAATTTTTGCCCAGATTCCCATTTTTACGCATTTCCTTCTCCCAATACATTACTTTTTAACAAATGTCAGGACAAATGTTCACTCTATATACATGACCATTCTCTACCAGAGATGAGCTCCACATTTTATGAGCCTAAATTAAGAACAGTTCTGTTTAGTGCAGTCAGTGGTATGGTAATTATTTCTATTTCAGACAGTATGCATTCTGAATATATACACAACAACACTAAATGTAGCTCACATTCCTCTGCGAGCTCACAGTCACAAATATTGATGATAAAATTTTGCACCCAACCTGCAAGCCGAAGCAACGGACTTTCTTCTCGCTGGTAATCTAAGTTGTTTTCTGAACAGCTACCATTTTATTTGTAACAATTACACATCTGTAAAGCAGCTGAATCCTACCATGGCTGTGTCACCTTAGATGTGCTCTCGGCAGAGTCCCTGGAAGAAGCCCTGTGTTACTACTTATTTAAATGTTTCTGCAATCTCTGCTTGAAAATTCAGTGAAATGCGTAAGCCATCTATCATTCGTTTTGTGTGATCTCCCAGATAGCAATATTTAATAAACCCTGAGCAGTCAGCATCAAGAGAAGCCATCCCATCACTCTAGCACCAATATTCAGCTCAGACCCTATAAGTCAGACATGTTAAGGGCTTACGATGCACATCGCCCCCAGCTCAGCTGCTTTTAAACAAACAGCCTAAAGACCTCACTGGAGCGTATTCTTAATTCCTGAAGTGAGACCTTCTGAAAGTATGTAGAGATGTAGAGACATTTCAGATATTTGGACTTTATTTTCTTTTATTGTGTTTCAAAGCCAGCCAGTCTGGATGTGAGAGCCCCCCCGAAACTAAAAATGTCATGACTTACACAGAAGCCATAAAGGAGAAGTAAAGAAATAAGAGGTACTTTCCTGTTATTAAAGAAGAAAAGATTTCTACTCATTTTAGAACTTTCCAGAAACCCAAAATTGTAGATTTGTTACTGGACTGTAAATAATATTTCTAATACCGTGTGCATTAAAATGTAGGCTAAGTCTTGCTAAGTGTTAGGAATGGGAAAAATTAAGACAACAACAAAAGTTAAAGAAAACCTGTTCATAGTTCAAACTTACTTTTAGTTGCATGCAAAGCATTTCAGAGCAAAATCAGCATCACATTTTACCAATTTCTCATTGTAAGAGATTTCTTCCTAGAAGCTATTTTTTTTTTAATGCACTCTAAAAAGATTAAGTCGGGAAAGGAAATTAATTCTACGCAGGTATTTGTCAAAACAAGGCAGAGAGCAACATTACAAGCCCAGAAGCTACAAGATAAAAACGTCTTGGTTTTGACAAAATAATTTTGCAGAAATGCTTCACTGAAAGAGAACAGACTCACGTATGTGTAACTCCACGGGATGATTAGGATACTATAGAAGGTACCTAAACTACACTTGGGAAAAGCTCCCCAATTCTGGGACAACGCCAGTTGCCCACTGTCTCCAGGAAGTGCAGCCTCTAAACGCTAATCAACAGAAGTACCAGCAGTTACTGTTGTGCCTGCTGGAAACAGATAATCAGTTCAGTTTTATTTTCAAATCATTAAAAAAAGAGACCTCAAACATTCAGCTACTGTGAGGTGACACGTAGGGAACATTTTTTTTTCCACTGGCGAGAAAAAAGGCTGAAGATATGAAGAATACTCCAACAAATTGCCTGGGTTTTGTTATTTTTGTCTAGTAATTTCTACTAAGAGAACACATCCAAACCGTCTGGATCTTGTCTCAGCCTTTGAAGGTTAAAATCGTTTAATCTTTCGAGCTTGTCACACATCTGATCTAATGACAAGCTTTCTGAAGAGGCAAGAAGTTCCCTGGACGACTTAAAATCCTCTCAAACCAGCAAAGCTCAGTTTTTCCCTGAAGAGAGGGCCATTCAATTAGAATTTCTTTCTCCTCTCTCCATCCTGGTTGGGAAACTGACCTCTTTCTGCTGCTGTCTTCGTAGTAACAGGAATGCACCCAACATGGAGATCATGTGCTAACAATTTATACACACAGGGCTCTAAGAAACCCAAATGGAAACAGAGGAACAAAAATGATGTCAGAAAGAAAAGGGGAGAGCAGAAACACAAGCCAAAGATGTGATATGACAGGCTTCATGTGAGACAACCTGCGTGACAACCCTGCACACCACCACCAACTCAAGGGCTGTGCTGCCCTCCAGAAAGACCTGGACGAGCTGGAGGAAGGAGCCAACAATTAAAGAAACTCAACAACTACAAAAGCAAAGTCTTGCACCTAGACAGAAATAACCCCTGGCTACTCCACAGGCTTGAGCTGTGCCAAAAAGGACCCAGGGCTCTTGGAAGACAGCAACCGTGACACGAGCCAGCAGGGTGTCCTGGCAGCAGAAGGCTGGCTGCACCCTGGGCTGTGCAGCAGGAGCACAGCCAGCAAGCAGATCAAGGGATCTTGCTCCTCAGCACTCGTTAGACCACCTCCAGAGCACTGCACTCGGTTTTGGGCGCAAGGCCAAGATATCAAGAACATTGAGCTGGTTCTGCAAAAGGCCATCAAGATGGTTAAGGAGTTGGAGCACTTGCTCTACAAGAAGAGGCTGAAGGAATGCGGCTTATTCAGCCTGGCTGAATTCAGGCAAGGCTTTGGAGATACCCAACAGCTGCTTTCCGATACCTGCAGGAAGGTTACCACGCACATGGAGCCAGGCTCTTCACATTGATGCACTGCGGAAGGACAAGAGGCAACAGACGTAGCCTGAAACAAGATGGGTTCAGATCGTACACAAGGGCAAACATTTTTCCCGGTGGGACTGCTGAAGCACAGAGCAGGCTGCCCAGACAGGTTAGGCAGTCTCCAACCTCGGAGATTTTCAAGATTAGATGAGGCAAAACCCTGAGCAACCTGTTCTGACCTCAACCACAACACTGACCAAGCTTTCGGCAGGAGGTTTAACTAGATAACTTCCTGAGGTCCTTTCTGGTCTGCATCATCCTTTGATGATCCTTAGCATCAAAAAAAAAAAAAAAAAAGACACCTACTTTAAGCACACCTTTGTTATCCGAGAAGCATTAATACCTAAGCACCTACTCGGCATATTAGTCTCCCTCTGGCAGACACCCGCTGAAGTCAACAGGGAAAGAGAGGAATTTCCTAGAGCAATTCAGAGAAGGAGCCTAACCTGCATAGTTTGGATTGCTTTCTAGAAGCAGCTTGCTTTGCCTCTCTACTGAGATGAAACAGCCAAGGAGATTTAGCTAACTAATTCTGCCAGGTAAAAATAGATGTGGAATATTGGACAGTGGGCATATGAAGAGTTTGCCAAAGAAAGCCTAATGAATTCACCTTTTCAAAACCACCCTAACAGGAAGATGATCCATCTGCAATCTCATAACGTTTCCCTCCATACTCCTCTTTTTCAAAACGGGACATTACATTAAGACTTGTTCCTAAAGTTACATTGTGAATAAAGAGTCAGCACTTCTTCCATGGAACGTGCTCCTAAATAGATACTAATTCATTCCAGAGATAAAAAACTGCCCTCCTAATATCATTCTGATGGTATTACACATTGATCTTGAAGCTCCATCCCGTAACAACCTCTTCCAGAGCGATAACCAAATTGTTAAACATAAATCCCAAAGCACACAAATAAAAAGTAGTACAATGCTAGTTTCCAAACAAGGTCTAGCACTCAAATTATTTCTCAGGAAGTCTATCAACTCCTTTCTTGTTTCAGCTTCAGTGAGCTCTGCCCTAAGTCAGGTAACAGGACACAAGCAGAGGTCTACACTTTCATTAGATGCATCACCTGTTTACACAGGGACATTTAGACGGACAAGACCCTGGCTCAGAACAGCTTGCAGGGTCAGTTTTTAATTCTTTTTCCCTTTCACAGCAATAGCAATTCAAATCTCTGTATTTAGATTTGTCCACAAAACATCTCAGTGTTGCTGAGCTGATGGCCATTGCTGGTGTCCTCTGAAAGGCACGGCTTTTGATCCAGCAGGAACTGAGAGGTTCATTTCCTTCTATGTGAAATAGGGATTCTTTGTTCAGGTTCCATTTCCCTTCCTTTTTCCCATTTCAGCTCAGCTGGTTCCTAGATGAATGCAGCACCCGCATCTCCCTCTTTCAAACAGAAGTATAGGTTCCTCAGTTTTGCTTTTTTTCACCTCACTATGTTGACACCTGAGCAGATAAACCTCTTTTCTATCGGAAGAGGTACTACCATTTGCTAAGTTACACTTTTTAATTGGTGAACTAGCAAAGCTTCTCCTGTAGGAAAAGCAACCATTTTGCTACCTCACAGTAAAAAGACCGAGAAAGAAAATAAACCGTATGTTATTAACTGTCACAGGTCTCACTGAAAAGCAACAAATCAGGCCGTTGGGAACCGAATCTGTCAGCTTTGGTGCTCAAGACCAGACTGTCTTAGATACAAAAGATTAACATCTTTATGCAACAAGAAAAAGTTTTCCAAATCCTGAACTGAATGAGGTGTGGAATTAGAGCCCTTGGTTCCCAAGTGCGGAGAACGCTCGATAAGCAACTCTAAATAGACACAACAAAGCAAAGTTTGTAGGTACAGCCCAGGGATGACACCCTGGGAAACCACAACAACTTCCCGCCCCCATTTCCAGTTTTCCTGACAGCTCCCACTTTTTGTAACTGTTCTGAAACTGCTTCTTGCTATCAAGCTTGTAGCTAATATAAACCTATCTTTTAGGGGTTTTTAAGCATTCATAAAATTTACAAGGAATATTGCTTTCTGCACATCTACGATTAACGGAAGAGGTGTCACAGAGCTGTAACGACATCACTGACATACTAGTATGTCAAATGACATTAAATTGAGTTAATGAGCTACTGAAACAAGTTATCATTTCAATCCATGAGCACTGTTGAAACTGAAGCTAAAAAAAACCCAACAGTAAGTTGTTCCATGACCAGCAACTAATGAAGGTTGGTCTCCTGTAGACCTCTGTCATCGCTGCTTCAGCCCTTCTTCTTTCTCTCCCTCTGACACCATTATCAGCCAGGAGACAGAAATGCTGCGCTGAGGTTGGGGCTGAACAAGTGGCCAGCAGGCTGCTGTGAAATTAAACAAATCCTGTGCTATGCTCACCTTTTCCCTCAGTAAGGGCACTAATTTGGGTCTTTTTTTGCTGATAACAGCGCATCAGTTTTCAGGGAGCCTTTAACAGCCAAAAGGGAACTGCTTTCAAATCTGATTAACACTGGCCAACAGATTAAATACATAGAGGGAGGACGGCCTGAGACAGCCCAGTTACGCTCCCAGGAAACACGTTTCACTTCCTTAGCATGCCAGCTACAAAGCCCAGTTGGGGTTTCCACTGAAAATGCAAAACTTGAAGCAAAGATGACAAATACCTAACTTTCATTCTAGTCAAGTAATTCAGTATATATTTAGAAGGCTTTTCAGAAGGTCTAGATGTCTGACGTAATCTTCTGAACCGGCTGTAAAACGAGTTTACTCAGCCTAAACCGCAGAAAAGTATTCTGAACACCCGAACCTTTATCAGCTGCTTTGAAAGAAGTTCTAAAATACAGGCACACTCTTTCAGTCTTCCATTTTTTCATCTCAAGTTTTATAACGAAGTAGCAAACATGCAGATTTTGTTTTGCCACTACGATGTGCTGACATTTACCTTGCTAAACACAGGAGCGGCAGCACAACAGGAGATGAGCGTAACATCAAATTGTCACAGCTGTTCACTAAGCAATGCATGTGCAAGCCTCTAAAACTCTGCTGAAAACCTTCAACCTCCTTTTAAATTCTACCTTCAGTGAAGTAAGTTACAATTTTTCAATGCTTAATAAACTTTTGGAATAGAAGGGGAAAAAAACCCACCTATTTTTGTTGTAGATATAACAAAACAGTCTTACAGAATTGACAAAAAGCAAATTGATTTGCTGCATTGTACACCTTAGGAGAAAGGGAAGAAGAGATATGTCTATTTTGGCAGAGAGAAAGGTCACTATTATCCCATTCTCTGATGTGTCCAGTTTCCCTTCCATAGCTGTCTGCTTGGCAGATGCACCGAGCAAGTGTGATGAAGCAGCAGAACAGACATAAACTAAGAGAATCAGACACAAGTTACTTGTCTCAAAAAAAAAAAAAAAAAAATCTCCCGAAGGCCACCTTAGCCTTCTTGTGCAAACTATCCTCTAGCGTATTTACACTTCAAGAAGTGCAGAAAACTAACAATTACACACAACCTCACACCAGTAGAAAGTAAAGACAATACGGTAGGAAGGTATCAAGATAGTTATTTTTGACAGTTGAAGAACATGACTAAACAAAAAAATTCTGCTCTTAAAAAAAACAGAAGAGAGCAAAAAGGTACATTCTCCAAGTAAAACCATGCTGAAGCTACGAGTGCATGGCTTGTGTAGCTGAAGGACACTGGGGGTGATGACAGAGGCTAAGTTTAGCCTGGTAAGGCTATAATCTTCCCAGGTATCCTCTGCAGTCAGAGAGGGGCTGGGATACCAGAGGTGAGAGAGACCAAGAGCCTTGCATAGCTGCTGTGAATTAGCCTAGTACGCTGCTCTGATTATCTGTTATGATTGATTTCAGCTTAATTGCTACTAGTGACATTAAATTTGTACCTTAAGTGAAGCTAGTGGATGTTCTGGACCAAGTAAACTCCAATGAAAGGAAGCCAAATCTTCATCGGGTAGAATATGATTACCTAGAACATAATACAGAACTTTATTTAAGTACACCATGAAACATTGCATATTGATTCTGTGAGCAGCAAAACAAATTTGCAACAAGCCCTCAATTCCCAATCAACAGGATTAACAAAGAGAGATTAAACTTGCAGATATCTTTTTGTTACTCCAGAAAAACCTAATTAGTGTGCTACTGCTGCAGCGAGAGACACTTCTCTCTGCTCAAGGAGCTCTCTTCCATTGAACCCAGTGCACTTCCAGAACAAACAAAGCTGGACACATGGCGTCAACCTCAACCTGGTGTATCCTGTTAGGGCATCCTCACCAGGATGTAGTGATGCAGGTGCACCAGTGTAAGAACACACTTTGCTGCTCTCCCACACCAGCCGGCCGCATCCCAGCACGTGCCCTTACAAATCACCACGGGAGCTGCCCCTGGAACTCACGCTCTGCTCCATCATGCAGTGGGGGCATGCAGCAAGCCCCAGGAACATTTATCCAACCCTCAGGAACGCAGGTGGCTCCAATGACACTCCGCAGGTTCTCAACTCCTGAAGTTTCTTTTGCCGACCTGCCCAGGTCAGGGAGAAGCCTGAGCTGGCAGCAGCAAAGTCACCAGGAAATTCCGTGGTTGTTCCAATGAACAGAGGTAGTGGCTGTATTTACCAAGCTGTTCGTACCAAATGGGAGATCACTCTTTTCCCAAAGCACGTCACGCTCAGAAAAAAACCTACAAAAATTCTTACTAGGAATTATTTCTAACATTTGAATTAATTGAAGACTAACTAATCAGCCACTGACAGTTCAGTGTCTGTGGATCTAAACTTTATGAGGAACTGAACAGTGTATTACTACACTTCTGGTCGAAAGCTTAAGGATATTTTCAGTATCTGGCTTTACAGAGCAGCAGCTCAGCAGTGAACGTATAGCTCTCATTGCTGTTAATGTATTTATCGCTTTTTTTTTTAAATTTCAGTTTGGACAACATCTTGCACTCTCACCTACTCAAAGAATACAACAGCATTCTTTGAAAATGACAACTTTCTTAATATTTTGCTTCTAAAATAATTTAGTTTGCTTTTAATGCTCTTTAACATGTGAAAACCCAGACAGCCGTCCATTGCCTGGTGGCTAGTAGATGCCCTCTTAGAGTGGGAAGTCTTCGTGTCCAATCAATACTTCACCTACTGCCGAGATCTCCAGCAAGGAGACATTATAACTTTTATTCATTAAGAGCTAAACTTTAAACTCGCATCAGAAAGATTCAACAAGTTTGTACACAACAGCCACACTCTTGCTAATCTAATCAAGGCAGGATTAGACAGCCTTTGTAACGCAGGTCTGAAAAAATCGATTACAGCCAGACCACTAGACAGTTTTGTGATAACTAACAATAACTCCTGCAGATGCTAAGACCACCTTTGAAAACAGTCAGAGCTTCTCTCCCTTCCACCAAAACCTCAATTGCGTTTGGTTTCCATCTGTCATTTCAGTTACACACATAAGACAGTCTGACCATTTGATCAGTTCTCACCACATTCTGAACTGTAGAATTTAGGATGCTAAAGTGTGGCAGTGTCTTCTGTAGTCCAAACAAGCAGCGATGCCTGTACTTACCTTACAGAGTCCTAAAATTTTACGGAGAAACAGACTGAGACTACATAACTAAACCCATCCCTTCGTACTGTCACAGTGGGAGAGAGATCAGTGTTACATAAGCAACCTCTATTTCTTGACCTGGCTCAACAACCTCAACATATATTGATTTTCCCATTTTAATGGCTTATTATAGTGTACGCCGTAGGTTTTTTTAAAGCAATTAGATACTAATTGAAGCCACTGCCCTTTCTAAAGAGTTCACTGAATTACAGCCCTATACCTCACACTGTGTTTGTTTTTCTACTGCTGAAGCTTGGGTTGGGGTTTTTTTTTAAATAATTCGAAGTATTTGAGTCAAAATTTACAGAAGAACCCAAATCAATTCCCTGTTTACATCAACAGCAGGTAGGACAGAACTTTTTAAGAGCGCACTCTCAGAGGACACAGTATCTTGGCCACGTTTTAACTACCCGTGGCATGGATACTCCTTTTATTATAAAGCTAGAACTACAAACCACTCCTGCATGGAAAGCTATAAGAAGGAAAAAGCTATAAAGCAAACCAACCAACCACAGTGTATACATAACCTTCTCAGAAAGTAATCTTTAAGAACTTGCCTAGTTGGTACAGTCAGAAAATATTTTGCTGGAATACCTGAATAGAGACTTTATCCCTGAACATAACTCAATCCCAAATAATCTGCCGTTGAGAATTTTTTTTTATTTGACCAGTTCAGCGGTGTTCCTCAGGCCCCTCACACTGCTCAATGTTTGGCTTAATCATTCCAGATTTTTTTCATTTTTCAGCATCCCCAGATTGACCCTTGAAGTTAACGACAAGAAAGTATCTGAAAACAAAGAAGCTTGAGTTTTCCAGATACAGGGAAACAGATCTGCACACCTAAAGCTGAAAACTGATACAACTACTGCGATAGTTTTGCCCTTCTGTAATTGTAAACATTAAACCAGAAGCTTAACTACAATTATTTCAGCATACATTAATTTATTCCTAAACAAAGTACTAGCAGGAGGAGTTCCACTGATGTACTCAGAACAGAAGAGCGATGTGACAGGTTCATACAACTCCCCCTCTAATCAAGCACTCACTTATTCCTTCCCATTGTGATTTTCTTCATGCTAGTTTCAGGTTTAAGAGACCCAAAGAGGCCCCAGGAACAAGGGCAGAACAACCTGTGAAGGCAGACAAGCCCTCAGATATTAAATAAAAATATAAAAATTTTTATCTGAATGAGCTACTCTGCTTTAAACATACACCACACTACACACAGTTATATGCCTAGCTGCATTTAGTATTTTATTAAAAAAAAACTGGAGTCACTACATTCCCAAGGTTGCAAAAGGTAGAAAACGTTGCATATACTTTAAGTCAAACAGTGTCTGTTTGTTGTAAGCTTATATAACCACTATTTGTATCACCAAATACCTACCTTTCCTAATACTAAATGCAAAAAAACCCAACCAAAACAACCAATCCTCATCACAGGAAGGCCTCCGAAGTATTTCCTCTTCTAACCCTGACTTCCATAAACTTTGCTCTATTTTGCTTACTCATACTGAATACACACACAAAAGAAATGCAAAAGAATACACAAAACTAAACTTGCAGCTGAATTGGGTTTTTTTAACCTTTGTACCAATTTGGGGGAAAAAAAAAAAATAATCTACAAAATCTCTCTCCAGTGATCACGTGAAATGACCTCAAGTTTCCTTCTCCCAAGACCAAGCTGAAAAACATTTTGTCGTGTAACATATCAAGAGAGAAAAATATTCAAAAGCTTCTTGTATAAAATTGCAAAACCTTCAGAAAATTTATCAGAATGTTTTTCACCTTCCATTTAATATAACCAAGCACTGCCTCAGCTGGCCATGCAGCTGTAATTCTGTGACAAGTTAAAACAATGTCATTCACATGTACTTCACATTAATTCCATAAAGCATATCTGCAACTGTGAAACTGCTGCTCAAGCAGTGATTCTTACTCACCGAATTGGCATGCAACAACTTATTTATAGACTACAAAACAAAGCTCAGCAATAGTAGTCTGTCCTGCTATTTACACAGAGGTTTTGTTTTAAATTGCAGCTTAGCCTTCATCTACCATTCCTCCCTGGAGCCAGGCAGGCAGGTAACCACCTGGATATGAATAACGTACACTGACAAAAAGCAACTTCAACTACTCAAATACTTGTGGCTTTCTGCTGTAAGGTGCACTGGTTCTTTCCTTCTTACCACGGAAGGGACCTGTCTGGACTAGAAACAATTTAATATTAAAGGCTACTAAAATAATAGTATGCTAAAGCAATAATACATAGCCTCTCTCATTCACAGCTTTCAAATGAGAAGTTTCATTCTTTTATCATGTACCTGTACTAAAACACAAAGTCAGGGAGAAAATAAAAAGAAAATCCAGTTTTCTTAATTTGTTTGCTGAGTACAAGATCAAGAACATGGCTGCTCCCTGCTTATTTACCCAAAAAGAAGTTAGAATGCTGTTTTAAATAGATCTTACTTATTGTAGTCACCTAGTAATTAATTCACTCTTCTGAGAGAGCACAACAGCTATTCTCTGCCACTGCTCTGGAAATACAGCATATTAAAACTGCCTCATTTAAGCAGAGATGTGAAACTCAAGTCCTTCCTACCTGTGCTCCTTTAGAGATACTACAGCATTCAGCATTAGAAGCAGGAGCGCTCAGAAACTGCCCAAACACCACTAAGGGAATGGTAAGATGCTGGTCGCCTGTGCTTTCAGAAATGTGGATTTTCACCCCATTATATAGTGCAAGATATTTCTGGTGCAGCTCATGTGCTGTAGTGTTTGCCCAATACTGATTTCTGAGGGGAAAAAAAGCCCCTGCGATCCAGAATCTTCACTCCATGTATGTTATTCTTTAGGTAGAATACAAACCAGGACAGAAGTGTGCTTCCCCAGTCTGGAGAACGTCTTGTTAGAAGTAGACCTCAGATACTGTGCAAGACCAAAACTAGTAGTAGAACCACAACTGTCCTAATTCACCCACACCCAGAGAAGATTTTGGCCAGGCAAGAGCTTTGCTGAATTCTTACTTTCTACTCTTGTTTCTAGACAGCCACAATTTGCATTGCTCGCAGGTCTCTACAAATTGGGCATGTCTGGCCTCACTAGAAGGCATCCAGCCCACCTCAAGCATAGCCAGAATGTCTGAAACAACAGGATGCCTTTGCCTAGGTGCTTTGTCAAATTATACACACAGATTTTAAAAAAGTTAACAGAAAAAAAATCTTAAGTCTGACTGGCAGCATCAAGTTCTTTTATTACTTCACTTACCTAAAAGAGCAGCAAAAATAGGAAAGCGATTTGGATTCAGGTCCAGTTGCTTGGCAACTTCATGCATTAGGTATTGGCTTGTTGTGAGACTTTTCCCATTCCGGCTCAGTTTTAGGGCATGGGCACTGAAATAGTAAGGGATGTTGCACAATGCATAATCTGAGTCATATGCAACCAAACCATGGAAACCTTTTTCTCTGCAGAAAGCAATTACTTCTTGATGATGATCCTCAATGCTCTGTGCAACCTATAGAGGAAGACAGAGTAATTAGCTACAGAGTTAAATGGCTGTACTGATTTATCACATGTATTACAATATATTGGGTCCTTCTGGAACTATATATGTGCATTTGAAACACTTGCAGTATATTTAAAGTAATTTTAAAGAACCCAATGACACAGCACATACAGAAGGGATGTAAGGAGCGCTCAGAAACACAATACAAAGTTCTGGAAACCGACACACGGAGTGGCATTACAGACTGCTGAGCTCATCTGAAGGAACTGTTTATTAACAGAAACACTCACACTCTAAACATATTACTATACCAACGTCTGTATTAGCTCATGGGAAAAATCTTAAGGCCATGGATACTTAAGCAGTTCAGCAAGCCAAGATGCTCCCTTAAAAAGCAATCACATGAGCACTCTTTAAGTTTTGCAGCCCTGTTTTAAAAGAAACAAACAGAACCCTAGGTGAACAGATGCAACTTTCTTGACCTTTCAAATCTCTACCTTGCTGTCTCCAGCCAAATTTTTTCCTCTTTCCACTTTCAAACCTCTACAGCCTATTCATTTTTGCACAGCTGTCTCTGATGGTGCAAATTGCTTCAAGTTTATAGCCCAAACTTCACCTCCCAACTCACGTTGCCTAGCAAAGCACATATTTTAGGGTATGGCAATCAGATGACTAGAACAGACATGTTGTGCCGGGGAGACACAGGGCAATTCATAGCGTTGGAAATGTAAAAACAACCCTTTCTTATCAAGATTAAACTAAAACTGAAAAACCCACGGTGACAGGTTAGTACCTACAGTCCTGCAGTTCTACATGCTGTCAGGAACCGTTAAAGCTACAGTTCACATAAAAGAACACAAAAACAGAGCGAGCTGAGAGCTTCTGATGCCTAATGCTTTCACCATCTCCATACAGGATAAACATTCAGTGATTGAGGAAACCCTTCAGAAGTTGGGTGTTGGCATAACCTACCCTCACCAAGTATTCCATTTTAACAGCACCACAGATAGCAAGCTATCCCAAAATAGACCAGTGCAAAACTATTAGCTTCAGTCTCCACAGCATGCACGAATAACTACCATGTTAACGCCAGTAACGCTATTTATTTCCTCTGCAGCCAAATCCCTGCAGAACACAAGTGAGGGCCCTACCCCTCTACAGCCTGCCCCAGCCGTCCCACAGTCACCCACCTCCCAGCAAAGAGTTTCTGTCCACCAGTAAGTCCCCAGTGACTCCTCCTTTCCTACTCATGCCTTGCACTTTCTGAACCTGACCCTCAATTACAGTCTTTCAGTGAGGTATGTAAAATTTTGCTTTTCCCATGTAGCTCCACGGATGTTCCCTTTTAAGCAAAATCCCGAGCAGCTGAACATCAGCACATCTCTCTGAGCTATTCCTACCACCTAGAACCAGCTCACTAAACTCTGCTCCTAATGCTATCGCCTCATAGTCTTAAGAAAATCTTACTTCTTCAGAAATGTGCTTGACGGACTGTATCAGGGTGGGTTTGAAATTAAATTTGTGAGAAAAACAAACATATTCGTTTTTCTAATAATTCTACTGTCACCTACCATAACGTGTGCCTGCTATATACAGAACTGGAAGAGACTGCAAACATCTTTGGAAAAATTTAAGGATATCAGATTTATACAGTTATTAACTCAAGGTGGACAATTCAGGCTTTGCCATCCTCCCCTCCTCTCCCCCTCCCCCGGTCTTTACATGTTTTAAATTAGGAAAATCCTCCAGATGTTTTTTTTATTACAGATAAACAAATTCAAATTACATACATATATATCTAAAATCAGCATCTTTGCATGCATGACAACCACAGATCATCCATAAAAAAAAACAGAGCAAGAACTCTTTTTGCAGCACTAGGTGCGACCCGGCTGTGCAGATAACACACAAGGAAACTCAGCGTGCGGCCCACTCTCATCTCCCATGAATGATTTCCTCGACCCCCCCTGCTTTATAGAGTGTTCTGGCAGAGCTCTAGGCAGGAAACTGCAGTGTGTTTAGGTAAGACTAGAATCCGTGTTCAAATAACTGAAGTGTCACAGGGAAAAAGAGCTGTATTTACCAAGGTACAGTTAACCCACAAGGTAAAACTGGAGGGAACAGAAAGTCGGAGACCAGCTCACAGCTCTCACATGCCAGTAGAGCCTGGCAACGTGCACACTCCAACATCAGCCCAGGGAAGGGGGACACAGGGGGAACCACAGCCAGCAGCATGGAATCATTTTCAAGTCTAAATCTTGTGTCAACACTCATGATGCTGGATCAGAAAGAGAGAAGCCTGAGTAAACAGACAGATGCGTGTTTAGATACTGAGAACAACACAAAGTCTCTCCAAAGTATTAAAGATGTTAAGATCTCCACTGCTTAGATATTTAAATTTTAGCAAACCTGCTTTGCATAAAAATTTCTTTTAAGAATTACTCCTCCCTCCCCCAAACAGAAAAATACCGGGTCACAATTAAGCTAAGAACCCGTAGGATATTTGTTATAACATGGAGGAACCTGTTATTTTTACATCCTGCTGAAACCATCTGCAAGTGATTTATAATTGCTCTGGATGGAAGACATTACTCTCTTTCTCCCCTCTAATTACCAAAATAGATTAAATTCATAGCCAGTTCCTAGCACTGCACAGAAGGCTTCCACTCGAGACTCAAACATTTCCTGAAAATATGAAAATCAGTTTCATATTTAAAGTTAATCAGTATTCTCAAACCCGAATTCTCAAAACAAAGTGAGAAAACACTATAATTTGGCAACTTTCTTATGCGTATGTAAATTTTAAAAAAATCACCCATACATGCAAATTAAAAAATAAAAATAAAAAAATAATTAAAAATCACACCTTCAAGATGCATCTCCTCTTTGCCCACCAGGAGGGCTGCTAGAAAGTGAGCACAAGGAAGAAGGTGAATAAAACTGGAGTAAGGTTTAAGGAAAGAAAGATATATGTAATAAAGCTAATTTAGAAAGATAATAAGTTGTGTAAGAGAAGAAAACCAGAAAAGGAATGTGATTGATGAGTGTTGTGCACGTTACCACTATAACCATGAAATATACTTCCTAACCTGAAAATGAATCCATTAAAAACAGAGCTGCCCTCAGTTTCTCAACAGCTGCTCAACTGAAGCATCACAGGAGAATTGCTGATACCCTTCCCATCCCAGGAGAGCTGCCCAGTTCAGAGAACTGGTGCAGTTGGGACATGCACAGCAGCGGCTCAGTGATAGGAATGTTAACAACAGCAACAACCTCTCCCCACCACACACCCCCAACTCCCAGCGCCGCCCCCCAGATCTTCCCCATCAAAACCGGGGGCGGTGTGTGCTTCTTTTTTTAAAATGTGAGAAAAGGCACTCTGTATGAAGTGTCCTCTCGCTCCTAAAACTGTTGCCAGAGATTAAGAATAAGGCCTATTACTGAGAAACCCTAAAGGAGCTAATGCTGCAGCTAAGCTTGAACGTAAACAAAGTGCTACAGGTGACACCCCCGTCAAATGTGGCAACTTCATTCAGATGAAATGTGCTTCAACAGTAACAATCCAGGTCTGAGACAGAACGCAGTTAAGAGACTAACAGCTAGTTCAACACACCACAAGGCTATTATAAATACCAAATTCCTATCAATATCAAAACAGCTGTCTTCCTGCTGTTTAATGCAGTATTGAAATGCATAGTACACAAAGTAATTGGTTTAACACGTTAAAAGAAAAAAAATATTATTTTACCCCATTAATTGCTTTTACTAATGATCTGAGTCTTAATAACAAATTAAGGAAGACTTACAATGCACCCGCAACCTGGTGATCAAGGTAAATACCTTCACTGCATGGTCCCTAAAACTTGTTACTTAAAGAATAAAAGTATTTCCTAACTACAGAAGAAAAAAAAAAAAGTTCAGAGGAGAGGAGAGGTTCTTCCTATCATTTGAATTCCCACCGTCATTCACATCCAAAACACGTCCAGCATTTTGCTTCTACGCTGAGCAGGCACACACGTTACACTACAGCAGACACGGCCATAACCAAGTGCCAAGCCCCAGACATGGTGTTCAGTGGAGCTCGTCCTGCCCTGCAAGAAGGAGCTTCTCCTCTGCTTCCAGTTCCTTCCACACACACTTCACCCGCCACGGTGGCCTGAGCCACACTCGGCCCCAGCGGGCCAATCCCCGCCATGTGGGGGCCCAGGCCACCACAGGGTGGGACTTCCATTGCCAACGGGGCTGGATGCCCACCACCAGCCCGAGGTGGCTTCACGTTCCTCTGAGGATGGGTCCAGCCGAGCGAGCACCCAGCAACTTTTGCCCTGTTGATGAAACTGGGAGAAACTTCGCCCAAAGTCACCACCTCCTGAGCTCCTTCCAGAGAATCCTCTATTTTTTACTCCAGGGCTGCAACCCAGCCAGAATATTTTTTTTTTTTTTTCCTAATCCACCAAAAAGGCAGAACAAAAGCCAGATAACATTAAGCTAGCTATCAGGCGCGCAACTCGAAAGGTTGCGTAATATTTTTTTCTACACACAAAAAGTAATTTACAATAATAAAGCCTGCAAGTATGCGCTTTGCTCCCGCTGCTCTTCCCTCCCCTAGCAGGAAAGCAACTCTGAAAATTGCAGCTTCATCCCGGGGCTTGTTTTCCTAGCAGCTTGTGTTTCACCAGACACAGTCGCTCGGCTTCACAGAAACCGTCGTAAATCACGAATGCTGTATGGAAAGATGCTGCCTGTTAATATTCTTTGAAATCGTGGCCGTGGTGCCAGTGGGAGAGCACCACCGACCCCCTGTATGTTATCAGAAAAAAGAGACTCCCCCTAAAATAAGAAGTTTAAATGAAGAACGGTCAGATGGGGGCCCCTCACCCCACAAACTGGAAGCGTTTGCCGTCGGGAAGTAAGGAATGAATTATTCCACGCTCGATCAAAAGCTCGTTTGGGCAACGCCAAGCAAAACCTTCATGAACGTGAAAACTCGAGCAAGCGATTTCATCTTCAGCGCAAGTTTAACCACCTCGCCTCAGCAGGGAACTTGTTGCAGATCCACTGGGCGCGATAACTAAACTGATTTATTATTTTATTCTCCCCCTCCTCCCCTTTCGTTTTAATAATTCATTAAGATTACCACGCTTTCAGCCTCACCTGAGGTACCAAAGTCCCAGCCCCACCACCCTCCCGAGCGGGGCGGGGGGAAGGCCCTGGGCAAGAAGGGACATTTTGAGTCAACGGAGCAGCGGCCCCGAAAGAACATGGAGGCAAAAAAAAAACCCTCTCTAATGCTGGGCCTGGCTTCAATCGGGGAGGCCCTGGGCACTGCCGGTCGCCCCGGGGCTGCGGGGCGACCGGCAGCGCCGTATAAATAGCCAAGTCCCCCGGGGATTGAGGCCGCCGAAACTTGGGCCGCCCCCGCGGGCCTCGACGACATTTTGAGGCGCTGAGGGGAGAGGCTGAGTGCCCCCCTCCCCCCCGCTCCTCCTCCCCTGCTGGGCTAGGCCCGGGGCAGCCCCCGCTGCCATCTTGGAGCGGCGGCGGGGAGGGGGCGCTGGTGTCCCCCGGGGTGTGTGTGGTTGGGGAGGATTTGGGGTGCCGGGCCCGTCGGCTCCTCACCTTGATGTGGAAGCGGATGAGGGCCAGGCGGATGCAGTGCGCCATGCAGACGGGCGGCAGGAACCAGACCTTGGGCGGCGGGGTGCCCTTGTTCTGGACGTGGCTGACGATCTGCTGCGCCGTCTGGCGCTCGTTGCCCTGGCGCTTCACCCACTCGTGGAGCCGGGCCTTCTCCAGGGCGCCGTTGAAGAAGACGAAGAGCTCGATGTTGCCGTTGAAGCAGGCCTTGGCCAGGGCCGCCAGGTAGCCCAGCATGTGGTTCCACTGCCCGCCGCTCACCCAGTCCGTGTAGAAGCCGCCGTAGAGCCGGTGCAGGCAGTTGTCGGCGTCGATGAGGAGGCGCAGCGGGGTCTGGGGGGGCCGCTGGCGGCCCCCACCCACGAGGCTGCCCCGCGCCAGCTTCTGCAGCTCGACGGGCACCACGGCGCTGGGGCAGTGCTTCTCGATGTAGTCCTGGAAACCCTGCACTCCCATGGTGAGGACCGGGCGGCGGCGGCGGCGGGCGGGCGAGCGGGGGCCCGGCGGCGGCAGCGGCGGCGGCGGGGTCTGGGCTCGGGCCGGGCGGCGCGGCGGCGGTTGTAGTTGCGGGTGGGCGGTGGGAGCGGTGGAGCCGGGTGGGAGCGCTGGCTGCCGTTGGTGGCCGTTCAGGGGGGAGTTGTATGGATTAGTGGGGGGCTCATGGCTGCCGCGGCCGCCATGTGCTGCTCTCACAGAGCCATGGCTCTGGGATCCGGGCTGCTGCCGCTGCGGATCCGACTGCCGGGGGGAGGGGGAGCGGCACAGCGCGCAGGAAGCCAACCCGCCGCCGCCGCCGCCTGCGGCAGGGAGAGCGGAACAGGCGGGACTTGGCGGCGGCCGCCGCTGCCACTCACAGGCGGGCGCGGGGCGCGCACACGGCCGCCGCCGGGGGAGGGCGGGAGCGCCGCCCCAGCCCCGCCGCCGCCGGCCCGGTGCCCGCCGCCTTCGGGGCCCCCCGCGCTGCCCTGCCCTGCCCTGCGGCACTGGGGCGGCGCGGCCCGCCCGCCGCCGCCGTTGCATAACCCAAGCATGCGCGGGAGCGCCGGGCGGAAGCGGGTGGCGGGGAAGGGGAGGGGGCTCGGGGGGAAGGCGGGGGAGTGGCGGCGGGAGGGAGGCGGGGGGAGGCCGGCGGGGCCGGGGGCCCGGCCCGCCGAGATGGCGGGAGGCGCGGAGGCAGCGGCGGCAGCCGCTATGGCGAGGCCGAGCCGGGGGGAAGCGGCGCCCCCAGGGAGCACCTGTTGCCCCGCGGCTCGGGGTGGGAAGGGGTCTCCGAGCCGCCCCGGCCGCTCTGCTCGCGGGCGGCTCCCTCCTGACGGAAAGGGCGGTCGCGGCCGTTATTTGCAAATAATAATTACAGTGTGGCCTGGCCTCGCCCGCAACCGAGTATTTTGCTGCTGCCGGTAGAACTTGGGATGAGTTTGGTGGCCTTTGCGCCTTAAAAAGTGGCTGCTTGTCCTGTGAGGCCTGTGGTCCGCAGGGTACCTCAGCTCTCCCGTGTTGGTAAAATGAGCATGAATACAAACTGCTGGGGAAAACGTGGCGTTGGAACTTGAAGATCTTTAAGGTCCCTTCCAAGCCGAACCATTCTGTGAAAAACCCCGTTCTTTTCCCCGCAGGCTGTGAGGAATTACCTTTCTTCAGTCTCAGCTGGATGAAATATTTTTTTTTTTTAAAACAGGTTAGGACTGTGCCCAAGCTTCAGAAGTTTGTCATTGAAATACTAACGCAGCGTCTCTGCTGTGCTGGTGTCAAGAAAATGTCAAGTCACACGTGCTGTATATTCACATTGATACTTTATTAATTGAGGAAAAAAACTTGTGTTAATGAGGTTTCAGCCCAGCCAGATTGGAACCTTCAGTAAATACTCACACCAGGGAACGGCTGCAAGCAACCGGTGCAAGGCTGCTCCCTGCATGTTGGCATCCACAGCTATCTGGTACAGCATAAGGACAGAGAAATGAATACTGAAAAAGCCATGGAAACAGTCAGTGAGAAATATACTTTTCTTCCTAGAAATCTGTTTTTAGAATAATCTGAGTTCGGTTTCCTAAGTAAATAGTCAGATCTCTTTCCAAACTGCTTTTCCTTTAGACTTCCTAGATTTTCCTTTAAGAGCAGACGCATGTTCTGGTAACATCAAAATCATAAAACACTGTAAAACACTTCAAAAGATACACAAAACATGGTAGTAGACCAACAGTGCTAATAGAAGGAAAGTAGATCAAGGAGAAAGAACTTTAGAATTCCAAATATCCCAAAATACACTAAAATTTGGTCAAAGGAATATGTGTATCAAGAGCAGGTGATCAGACTTACCTATGTGCATTTAATGCTCTAATCAAACAGTACAAAGTTTCATCAAAAACAGGACAGGCCATTCTCTGATTAGTCTTCAGAAATGAGTAGTAGCTGATTCAAGAAGAATTCAATACTTGAGTCATTAATCATCTCGCAGGATAATTTAGGTTCAATAGTCTTAGGAATTTATAAATAAAGTATCTCCTAAGTTTACTTAATGTGATTTTTGTTTGTTTTGTTGTTGTTTAAGAAGGAAAGCTGGTCAGAAGCATCTGCCACCAGGTTAATGTCCTGATGCTTCCCATGGAGACAGGTGGACGTGGTGGAACCGAATGCTGCTGGGCTCATGTGCCCATCCACAAACACAGCCCTCCTTCCCCTGAAGAGATGAGAAGAAGAACAGAAGGGGAAACAAGGGGCTTCAAGAAGTTATTTGACACAAATATCTGTTTTGCTGCAACTAAAACTTTGGCCAGACAGAAAGGCAACAGAAAAGAAATGCAATTTATGGAAAGCGAAATTACCCTGGAAAACAGGTAGCCTAGGACTGACTTAAAGAGCAATTAACCAAAGGCATGAAGACAAACAAGGCATTTTTTCATCAACCAGCGGCAGAAGGCCTGCAGGAATCATCGGGTTATCTGCGTATAGGAAAATGGCACAATGGAGGAAAAAGCACTGAAGAGACTTGAGAGACAACACTTTTCACTGGTACCAGATGTTGGCTGTGTAAGGGAAGGGTTAATAAAGATTAATGTTAAAGTCAGTGACTCATTATCCAACCTGAATAGAAGAGAATTAGGAGTGGCTCCCTAGAAGGAAGGAACTGAACAGTCGTTAGGAAGAACAGTCGTTATGAATAACCATGTCAGGGCAAGAACATAGAGATGAATGTTATCATTTTAGTCTCGATTCCTGTTACCGAAACTGGGTCCCTCTGTGAGATGAATATGGACGCAGGCTGTGGAATGGGCTGTCCTCAGTAACCTCCATAGGTACGTTTGCCTGGGAATAATTGAAATGTGTATTATCCATGGGAAACACTTGCTTTACGTTATTTCCCTTTATATTTCTCCTCCTTTCTCACCTTGGTGTGTCTCTACTGCGGAGCTGCAGCCCCAGAACCTCCCAGTTGCTGCTGTAGGAGGAAAGATCCCAGCCCTCCTCCTTGCTTCCGGCTCTGCCAGCGGCCAGGGGCTTGTCTTGTGGGCAAGATACTTTTCTGTGTTGTTACTTTGGTGCTCAAAGTGAAATGTCTCTTTTATTATTTTGGTACTAAATTTAAATGCAGACATTTGTGAATAAATGTTAACATTCTGCTGTTTATGAGCAACCCTGTTTCCCCTCCCTGTCCCCTGGAGCAGGGGTAAATAGCCTGTAGTAGGGGTAAATAGCACGCAGCGATGAAACTGACCCTTGTTTCTCGCATGATGCCTTGCTTGCATACCTGCTTATTAAAAATTTTACTTACAGAAGCCGGCAGAATCTTAATGCGATTTATAAAAAACCAGCAAAATTGTACCAGGACACGTCTGCAGGCTGAGTTACCTTCACCATCAGTACATATGTTACCTCAAGGGATTTCCTTTCGTTTGGTTGGTTTGGTTTTTTTAAGTTATAGGCATGCCTGCCACTTAGCCTAAAATTGTAGAACTTGAAGATAAATTACTTAGGTGTAAAAGAAAATCGGAGACAAAATTTGTCACTCAGTGTAGTCTTTTTCTAATTTTGTTTCACAGTACTTGCCACCAGGTGAGACATCATCTCAGTTGGTGCAATTAATCCATGTACAATCACACAAAATGTATAAAACTAAAGAATTTCAGGTATCTCTCTATAGCCTTCCAAAATATCTACAGACACCATCTCGCTTTAGCATACAATAACTTTTTTCCGATATCTGTGATATCCATGATGGAACATTTGCCCCTTAAGTCAGAAAAAAGTGCATATGGGCGACATCTGAGTCATTTAAATGCTTATCACTCTCTCCATCAGCATCGGCTCTTAGAGGAGTTTCAGTCTATTTCTGGAACTTCTTCATTTTTCAGCTTTCAGCAAGAATTAAGATTGCAGAAACCCAGAGGTGATTGTTCAGCTTAAATAGAGTAATTGCTAACAGTTAAATTTTTTCTTCGTTTGGAAGAAGGAATATTATTCTTCCAACAACAACCAGGTAATACCATTTCTCCCCGTTTCTTCTGTAAAACTTCTTCTTTGCGCAGAAGACTTTTCTGCAGTTTTTAGTTTTGGCTGATCTGCTCTCGCCCATCATTCATCATTGCTTTTCTTAATTTGCTTTTCAGGGCTGTTCTTGCATCGGCCACATAGAATTTGTGCCTTTCTCAAGCTTTCTGTCTCTTTTAGCTTAAGCCACTGGTTTGACTCTGAAAACTCTAAGAGATGCATGAGAAACCACAGTCCACTGATTTTTCTTTTTTTTTCATTCTCCCTTATCAGCTGGTGTAACAGACCTTTAGTGTTTTGTGAGAGTTGGCAGCAAACCCTACTTCTTCTTTGCCCACCTGAGATACTGGTGCTGAGGAAGTTGCTCTCCTTGCCCCATGCAAATCTGCGCTGGTGGTGGCCATGCAGGAAGAAGTCTTTTCTGTTTTTTTTTCCCCTCCTACTGGCATTTCCTTTTGAATTTACCTTAACAGAATGTAGTTTTATCCAGAGTGTGGTCTTCCTGATTACATTTTTCACTCTTAGTCAAAAGCCATTTTGTGGTAAACCGTTTTATTTCACGCATCCGCCTTTACTATCTGGAGAAACTGCTGTTGATGCTTGATTAATTCTTCAGAGATATTCTCATTAGGCCCTTCGTTAGTTGCATTAAGTTATTTAAGAACTGACAGTCTTTCCCAAAATGGCTAAATCCTCCTGAGTTCTTGCATATTCTGAGAGTTTTCATCCGACGGAGAGGAGGCTAATCCAAATGGCTGACACTGGGGCAGAAGCCCAAAAAGACACCAGTGGTGGAACAAACACTTTTTTCAGGGAGTGGAGCAATAGGACACAGTTTTAAACTATAAGAGGGGAGATTTAGATGAGATCTGGGGAAGAAATTCTTTGCTGTGAGGGTGGTGAGAGCCTGGCCCAGGTTGCCCAGAGAAGCTGTGGCTGCCCCATCCCTGGAGGGGTCCAAGGCCAGGTTGGAGGGGGCTTGGAGCAACCTGGTCTGGTGGGAGGTGTCCCTGCCCAGGGCAGGGGGTGGCACTGGGGGGGGGGGGGCTTTAAGGTCCCTTCCAACCCAAACTGTTCTATGATTCAGTGTCTTCATATTATTTGGGAATTTCTCTTGGCATCTTAATTTTGCTGTGAGCTCCTTGTAATACTTTCTCCCGTTAGGGTTGTTGGCCTGTGTTTTGGTGTGTTGTCTGTTATCCAGCACCAGACTATTATTTCAATGTCGTTAACAATTACCTATGCAAACCACTTGCCACCAGCTCCCCTGGCATCCCTCTTCTCAGGGTTGGGGCCATGACAAACCCCCTCATCACGTGTTCAGGTACCTGGTCCCTTGGTCCTCCTGAGACAATACATATTTTTGTGTGTTTGAAAAAAAAAAGGCAGATTTAGGAAGTGTATTGTATTTGAGTGAACTGGGCAATGAGAGGGGGTGACGGTGTAACAACACAAAACTGGGATCACGAGGAGCTGCGGTATCTTCCTGGGCGGGTGTTACAAGCCCGCTTGTTGGCAACCACTTTTGAGTTGCACTTTTTTTTCTATTTTCTTGGGCCAGTTGACCTGTTAATATCCTCTTTTTTTTTTTTTTTTTTTCTTTCCCAAAGGCATCTGCTGCTTCCCAAATAATTTCTTTAGGCCATTCAAATACTAGTAAAACACGCCAGGCCAACATTGAAATCCCTTGTAGATGGGATATATCTGAAAGCGCCGCTTGCTCCATGAATGTCAGAGGAAGAGAAAAGAACTTCTCCGAAAGCCTGCTGTGAAGCCCACGTTAAGATGAAGCAATATGTAGTCCAAGGACCGATCCAAAGAAAAGATCATAAGCCATCAAAAAGCCATCATACTTTAGTAGAGCCACTGCTACACCCAAACCTGAAACTCTTGATTGTACTTAGAGGCTGACCCGTTAGGAGCTGCGCCCTGTGCAAACATCGAGTAAATGACAATATTGCTCCAGCAAACTTTTAGGGCAAGAAAATGACTGGCAGTGAGTCCTCGGCATGTATGGGAAAAGCGGCCTCGCAGAGGAGGGGACAAGTGCTGCCGGCTAAAAGAATTCCTCCTTTCAGAGAACAAGCAGGGCTTTCACAGCAGTGGATACTGAGCCGTGGCATGCAGTATACAGATTACATCAGGGCCATTCGCCGCCTTTAACTATTTTTAAAAAACAAAAGCATGAAAATTTTTAAGCTCTAAATTTGAATTTTCTAGAGTAAAAGCATAAATAATAACGGCATTACGGAGCAGGCAACAGGAGCCGGTGGAGAGCAATAGCACTGATTCTTAGAAAGCCTGGAACAGTAATATGCTGTTCCCATGGTATTAATGAATAGTTGTGCAAGACGTACAAAAAGCCAGTATTTAAAGTGTATTCTATAGCTCTTTTTGCAGGAGCATCAATAGTGTTACAAACAGATACTAATACGTTACTATCGCTAGATACTAGAACAAATAGGGTGTGTTTGCAAAAGTATGGAGGAGCTAAAAGTATATAGCGTGGCCGTTTCAGAAGAGCAGCTATTTACACTTCTAACACTTTAAAAACATGGCATTTTTGTTGGCATTTATGCAATTAACACAAGTATCTAAAGCATGTAAGTGACAGATTTAGCTACCTAAATGTGGGATACGGATGCCAGGTTTGGGAACACCATCCAAGCCAGACCTTCACTGTCAGTCTGCTGCAGTCAGTAAATTCTTCGTCATACCCAAACACAAGTCAGCATGGTCTGCCAGTGCCTCAGCTGGAGCTGCAGATCGCTCAGGTATTTGTCTTACCACCTTATTCCATCCCTGTGACTCTGGCTGCACTGAGCTGTGCTCTAAAAGTCAAGTGGAAAGAAAAAAAAAAGAAAAATTAATTTGAATTGCAAAGTATAAAGTTGCGGGGCCGTGCCTACTTGAATCCACACACAGGCTGGAATGAGCGCTATGAAATCCCAGCTTTTCAGCGCAGTGGGCTGGACACAAGGGACACTTTGTGCCGTTGCCGTTTCCCGGCGCGGAATCGCTCTCCATGCCTGTCCCATGGGCACAGCTGCTCTCTTGGGACGAGGTGCTGTTGGGCTGGGGCCATCAGGGAAGAGGAGAAGCAGACACTGTCCTCCTGTTGTCCGGATCTGGCCCACGAGCCACCAATTAGCCTGTTGTGAACTACAGCGCTCAGTTCAAAGGGCGGCTAATTGTATTTTAATGGCAATTTAAATGATGCTGCTGGTCATTTCAGAAGCATGCAGATCACTAATTACTAGTAGTCTACGCGGCACTTTAAGCAGGCAGAGCACTGTAGAAAGGTGAAGTAACGTCATTAATGTTCTCAATGGCCTTCAACGCCCTCCCACGTGTCAAAACCGTCATCTCCTGTTCCTAGGCCCCCGCTCTGCCCTGGCTGCTCACATCTGTCTTCCAGCTGCCACAGATGTTTCTGCAGTGTCCTGGAGATAGGTACAGAAGAGCAGTGATTTAAAATTAGTTACATTCATGAAATTCTACAAATACTAATACAATATACTAGTAATAAATATTAACGGAAATTCTTATGACATCTCTGCTTCAGAACATATTACCTTAAATACCAGCTCGATCAGACTGAATCTCTGAACACAGCATGGTCAGGATGGAGAAGAGAAGGCTCCGGGGAGACCTTAGAGCCCCTTCCAGTCCCTAAAGGGGCTCCAGGAAAGCTGGGGAGGGACTCTGGATCAGGGAGGGGAGCCATGGGACGAGGGGGAAGGGTTTGACACTGAAAGAGGGGAGATTGAGATGAGATCTGGGGAAGAACTTCTTTGCTGTGAGGGTGGTGAGAGCCTGGCCCAGGTTGCCCAGAGAAGCTGTGGCTGCCCCATCCCTGGAGGGGTTCGAGGCCAGGAGGGGGCTTTGAGCAGCCTGGTCTGGTGGGAGGTGTCCCTGCCCAGGGCAGGGGGTGGCACCGGATGGGCTTTAAGGTCCTTTCCAACCCAAACCATTGTGTGATTCTAAATAAGCTCACCAGAAAGTCAAATGCTAACAAGCTGGGTGGCTGTTGGTCATGGATGTTATTTC
Source organism: Numenius arquata (assembly GCF_964106895.1). NCBI lineage: Eukaryota > Metazoa > Chordata > Aves > Charadriiformes > Scolopacidae > Numenius > Numenius arquata. The sequence goes on from NC_133583.1 coordinate 23,564,125, forward strand.
TGCCCTGGCCGGATGGGAGGAGCGGTGGGCGATGGGGCTGCAGAGCATGTGGAGCCCAGCCCTGCCAGTGCCACCAGTCATGGGGACTCCAGCTTCCAAGGCTGGTGACTTGGTCCCCACCAGAAGCATTAAATTCCTTTCTGAATGTTTATTTGTATTTTGTACAAGATGCCCATAGTCTGTTGAGAAATCCATTCTCCAGAAAAAATTAAATTTAGAGTGCAAGTCACAGTTTTCCCCTTCAGAAATTCAGCTAAAACACACCGAATCTGCCAACGTACTGATGGTCAAGATGTTTATACGTAAAACACTATATCAGTGAGAGCAAAGCACACATCTTGCCCGTGTAATAGATAGCTGGTAATGAAATGGAAAAGCTGTCTAAGCCCTTTTCTAAAATACATACTTTTATGAGAATATAGATTAACTGTAGGACAATGGATTTTAAATGCGAAATCCAAGCAATTAGAATTTTGAAGAGACTTTTACTGGTGCAGGAAATAAAAAGGAGGCTTGTTTTCTCATTGGAAAATAAAATGCATGTAAATAAATACTAAAGCTGATTTTTTTCTGGTGAAGCTTTATGTGAGGTTAATCCCTTTACAGTCCTGGAGTGTATTAGGTTTCGCTAATCTACCCTCAGTGTTACGTGGGCTTGCAGGCGGGGGCCGGGAGCCAGGAGGTAGCGCTGCCCTGCGAGCCGGCTCCGGCAGAGGCAAGGAGCGCATCCATGGGCACCGAGCCCCTGGAGCCAGCGATTTTGTGTCTGTACTCGCATGAGCTCCTGTTTGTGTGAACAAGCCCCTGAAACTGCTCTAGAGGAGACGTTTCTTTAGGCAGAGAAGGTGGCTGGTTACTAAACAAGATTTTGCAGATTGGAAGGATTTTGCATACAATTTTCCAGGTGCCTTTTTTGCTTTCCAGGTAACTGGTCTGTCTCTGGCTCGGGCAGAGCTCTGAGCACCTCTGTTATGTTCCTTGCCTTCTTCCTAAGGTTCTGCAATGATGGTGCTTTTGGAAATGGAGTGTCTTGGAAAATTCTTGCACTTCTTTACTAAGTACTGGTTCTTTTCCCTCTTAAAACGTTGATGGTGTTTGAAACCCAGTAGATCCCAAGGCAAATAATTCCTGCCTTTTCTGTTTCAGGAAACACTTCCTGTAAGGGCCAGCCTGCTCTTACAATTCCCACTGCCTGCACAGAACAGCAGACCTGAGCTGATGCCAGATAAGTGCTGGTCTGGTATGAGGTTTAAGTTTAAATTTATGTATTCCCAGATTTTTCAATTGAAGATTATTCACATTTGGTTTTCATTCTTTTCAGAAAGATGTGAGATTTTGGTGTCTTAGGGTTTTTTGCCTGATTTACACAGATTACTTTCTCATCTTCATTTGTTCTTTTAAGGATATATCACTTGAAATTTACCCTGTGATTTTCTTGCCTTTAATGTAAGTCAGGAAAGCATTTAAAGTTTCGAGAATGAAATATTTTTGAACAATGACAACTCTTTTGCAAGAGATGAAAAGAGTTAAAAAACCAGCAAGCTTGTCACTTGATGACAGAAAATGTCACTTCTGAAAGTTGTACAAACATGCAGCCTGGCCTGCATTCAATGTCTTGACTGCCATAAAACTAGAAACATTAATTAGCATAAATTCATAGTCTAGTTCTGAAAAAAAAAAAAAAAGGTAAATATTACATAGTTCTCAGTAATGAGAGCATTTTTATTTTCCAGAAGACATCAGTTTAATTCTCCAGGTACTCTCAGTATATAGAGCAACTTTTGATCTCCCCCTACATGATACAGCACGGGAGAGTGTCTCTTTAAATTCATTTATAAAATAATTCAGGACTGTGGGTGTCTTTGATCTGTTCCTCTCTGCTAAAGTACAGAAGAGAAGAACATGTCGCTTAGCAACCCCGCACCAGCACCGGGGGGGAGGCGGGGAGGGATGGATGGTCCAGAGTCACAAAAGGGAAGGATTAATCCCCGCCAGAAAACTAAACTTCTGACAGCGCTTCTCTAAAAGGGAGCAACCAAATAAACAAATAGGGGTGTTTGCAGAATTAGATAATCTCACTTTTTCTTTTTTTTTTCTTTTCTTTCTTTTTTTTTCCTTTACCCCACTTCTGGTCTATTAATAGCAATCTTACAACCGAATCAGAAACTCAGGCCCGGGATAGGCAAAGCAGGCTTAAATAGCTTCAGGACTGGGTTGCAGTCGAAAGGAATCTGAAGTTTTATTTTTAAACCAGTTAGGCATATTTTAAATTGAATTACTGTTGTCAAGACTAATCCTAATTAATTTCATACTGCAGTTTTTGTCTGAACACTTCAAATAAATTTTGTGTGGAGTCTCATCCTATTTTACAGTTGGACAGCTTAAGTGTCACCAGACTCATTTATTTAGGGTCACTTAGCTCGTTGTAAATAAAAATCTAGCTTTCTCTAAATGGTTACCAGGCTCTGATTAGCTGGTAACTAGGTAACATCTTAGTGACTTTGAAAAAAATATCATTTAGGAAAGTTACTTTGCAGTGAAGTAGATGAGCAGCGCTCAGCCAGCCTCTGCCATTTCTGCAGCTGGAGGATGATGCAGCCCCGCAGAGCAGTGGTGGGAGTGGGTACCGTCTCCAGCCGCTCGTCCTCCTCCTTCCCTTCCTGACCAGTCCTTTAGCAGCCCTAATTCCCTAATTTAGCTTTTTCTTTTGCACCAGAACTCAAACATCAAACCCCACAGCCCTGTGCAGCCGAGTTATGGAAGAGAAAACTGCTGCCAAAAGCTGTGCAAGAGGAAGAATGACAGAACTAGTTGAAATGGAGCCCACTCCAGCATGTTTCACACAGATGAAAAATATCTCATAATTAAATAAAGGTAAATTGTTATGCCTGGTCTTATGTTAACAATCCTAAAAATTATTTAAAATCTTCTTAATTTTTATGCCACTTCCATGTCCTAATCACCTATTACTGAACATATCACTGTACAGTTAAGGGAATCCCTAATGCTAATGGTTCTCATTTCTCCCAGAGCTGGGTCCAGGCAATTCTGTGCTCAAATTCTGTAGTAAAATTGCAGATGAATAGAGCAAATGCCTGCCTCCATCCACAGGCTAGAACCTTATCTAAACTGGCATCTGTTGCATATTCCAGCAATTACAAGCATACTTGAAACTGGACATTATTGAACTCTGCATTAATGCTTATTTTTATCTAGTAACAGCAATGATAAATGGTAGTGTGGACCTCATTAAGATCTAAGTTTCTTAGAATAGTGTACCTAAGAACTTAATACAGAAGTAACAAGATATTTTTTTATTACCCATATATAGCAAAGACCTAGAGAGTAGAATCTTGTCTCCAATGAACTCAATGGGAATTTTACTAGTTATTGCAGGAGTGCCTGGATTTTACCCAGGATCTCTGAGAGTGTGCTTTTTGTACTGGCAAATGCTTATGTAATGTGATTCTTTGGAGATATTTAATTAAAGAGAAATGTGCAAAGGACTTGGCATTAAGTGGTCCAAGTTTTTTAATGTACAGTATTTAGAATGAAGCATAAATTAGAAGCAAATAATGCTAACTCAGCTGTGAGCATTTCAATAAAAATTACTTTGTGGAGAAGCTTGTGTAGACTCTGTTCATTTTTGTTTTTAACAAATATTTTCTATATGCTTTCATTTTTATGATCCAAACAAATTTAGAGGCTTTATTTGCCAATTTGCAAGCTGAAGCAAACCCCATTGACTGGACTGCATCTTTGCTTGCAATTACACCAGGGTCAACAATTCTTTACTGTAACTTAATACTGAATAAGTGTTTTTGCTGACTGCTGAAATCGCATGGGAGGAGGAGCCCTGCAACAGTAGAACTCTTTTACTTGCACTTGTGTTTACACTACCAGTTCATATACTTAGTGGTTTTTTTATTTTTAGGAAACAGAAATATGTAATATCCATGAGGCGTGGATTATCCTGGTTGGAGACTCTTGTTTTTACAGAAAAATTTATGTGATTCCTCTAACAGAGATGGAACATCTCCGGCTTCTCAAACAGACAAGCAGGCTTTGCGCGTCTGGTATTTTTTGAGGAATATGTTTTGGACTACGCTGACTTAAAAACATGTACAATTAACATAGCTTTCTGGTTATGGCATTCGAGTTACCAGATCAGGATGATACATGAAAAAAGCGTGCAGATAAGGCATGGTTTGCCCAAACATGTCATCACAAACTGACTTCCTAAAGGTATGTCTCAAGCTGGAGAATGAAAACACAGATGTGTGATATTTTTCCATTTCAGACCAATCATTATAATATCCCTATGATGCAGACTACCTTCACGACTTCTTAAGCCCAGTACTGACAGAGGGAGAGTAATCTAAATTGCCAGAAACATCATGTTGGAGAATGCACAAAAAAATCTTGAAAATATATTTGGTGGAGAACTGGGCCCAGCTGACAGTATTGGGGAAAAGAGGTTTTTCTTTGGCCTGGGACACCACACTCTGACAGCTCTGTTCTTTGGGAAGAATCTCTAATCTAAAATGTAGCAGATTATTTCTCCCTATTGTAATATCTCCTCTTAAATGAAAATAGAATTATTCAGGTTTTTTTTTCACAATGTGTAGAAAAGTTTGAAGTTAAAAATAAATCTCAGCTCTTTCTCAGTAGAGGGACAATGGCTGTCTTTTTATCTTTAAGGAAAAAGCACGCTGGTCCAATCGGCCTCTTCAAAACAGTGGATCATCACAGAAAGGGATTTTTTTGGTATTTGTGGCTCAGTTTCCCCAGTGATCAGCATCAGAGAAGCTGGACATCTTTACTGCTTGCGGAACTGCCACAACATGTCTGACTCCAGCACCACAGAGCTGGAATGAAAGTGGAATGAAAACTTCACTGAAATGCTTTGATGTTGCATACATGCAGAATTTGAAAGGAGTAGGAGAGTCTATTTTTAAAAGGAAATTAATAAAAGACATTATAAAGCTATGCAAAGTGATGGGTGGTATAAAGGAAGGTGAGGAAATTCTTGTTGCTTTTCTTGCCATGTAAGGAGCTCGGGCACTTACAGAGGGAGATACGTTGTGCAAAAGGCCCCAAAAGAACCCATTCCCTGTTGGATTTGACAAGGCGCCCTTGCTGCCAAGCCTGTCCCCTGCCCAGTCCCGCTGAGCGGGGACTGTTGGGCAGCCTGTCCCCAAGCAACCCTGCTCGCTGCTGTCTCTCATCACAGTTACCATAAGTAGCACCCACAACATGTTGCGGCGCTGAAAATTTGTGTCTGGAAGTGAAGGGTTATGCAGGAGAGAAAAAACCCAGTGCAGGGAGGTCCTTGTCAGACCTCAGAAAGCCTGCTGAACGATATCTTTTTCCTTGGAAGAAGTCGTATTTACGTGGGGAATTTACATGTATCAATGACTGTGGCAGAATATTGCTGAGGAAGCCCCTTGTTAATATTTTGGCAGCATGAGAGTGTTTTTCCCAATTGCAAATGTCGCTCCATCTGCCACCGAGCCATTGGTTCCAACAGTCTGTCCTTCCCCGTTAAAGGGGCACCACGGAAGCATTCTGTTTGCTTTGGGGATGTCAGGAGAGGAGAGCAAGACGAGCGTGTGGCCCTTGGCAGTAGCGTGCCCTGTTGGGGAAGAGTTTGCCGTGAGAAAACAAGCCAACTGAGGAGGTGTGTCTTCTATTCACTAATGAGTGAATTTTTAATTTAGTTGATTTTAACATGTAGGTAAGATTTTGATAATACCACTGCCTTAAATCTGAGTTGCATCATAGAAATATTGGTTGGAAGGGATCCCTAGATCAACTCCCACCTTCTACTTCAAGCAGGACTGCCACCAACACTGGATCAGGTCTGCTGTGATTTTACCTAGCCAAATCTTGGGTGTTCCCCTCTGAGTGACCTCTTACAGTACTGCAGTGTCCTCCAAGTAAAGCAGTTCTTCCTAATGTCCAGTCTGAACCCCCCCAGGCCATTGCCCTTCACTGTACCATCTGTCACTCCCAAAAAGAGTTTGGCCCCGTCTTCTTTCCGACTCCACGCAGTTGCAGCCCGCTCTTAGATCACCCCTTGGCCTCTTCTCCACCAGACTGAAAAGCTGCAGCCTCCTCCATCGCCCAAAGCATGTGTGCTATGATGTCCCAGACCATCCCAGTAGCCCTCTGCTACCTTCTTTTCCTGTTTCTGAACATCCTCCTGACCTGGGGGGGGCCCAAAGCCAGACACAGTATTCCAGATGTGACCTTACTTGTCTTGGAGGAGACAGGGATAAGGAGTTTCCTCAATCTGCTGGCCACCCTTCTTCAAGAGTAGGCCAACGTGCAGTTTGGCCCAGTTGCAATGAGCACACCATTGGCTCATGTTTGACCTGACATCCACTGTAACCTCCAAGTCCTCTCCAGGGGGGCTGCTGCTCTAGCCAGACAGCTCCCAGCTTGTCCTGGCACATTCCACTATTCTGCCCAAGACTTTGTACATCTTGTTAAACTTGATGGGATTTCTGCTGGCTTCAGTTCCTGAAGATCCCTCCATACAAGTTAATATTTGGCACATCAAGGACTCCACCCTAATTTAGTGTCATCTTCAGATTTGTTGTGTCTGTGCTCTATATCATCATCCAGGTCGTGAGTGAAGATGCTGAACAGTATCAGCCCTGGTGTTGGCCCTGGACTAGTCTGCTTCCCTCCGGCTACCAAACATGTTGAGACACTGATGGCTGACTGTCAGTCTGGAGTCTCTCTGGGTGAGCTTTCTGACTGGGACACAGGAACTGAAGGAAGAGCTGGTTTTCTGTTTGGTACCTTAACTGGTAACCTGTTCTTGAAGTGTTTTAGCAGATGGTAGTGGGCTACATAGTGTGCAATAGTAGCAAAGCAAAAACATTGTTTAAATTTAGTAGGATTCTGTAAATAGGCTTCTAAAAATCCATTAAACAAGAAAAGGTTCTTACCATATAGACTTTCTACATTTTTCCATACCTAGTCTAACATTCTGGAGCATATAAAAGCTCTTTTGCAATTAAAAAAAAATATTGTACCATTTGTGTTTTGTTCTGCATTGGAATCAAACCATGCTCCCACCATTCCCGGGAGGCAGGAGGGAGAGTCCTCCGTGCCAGGACAGCCAGGGTCCCTCTGCATCACACCGGTCACCCGCGTCCCACCCCTGCTTCAGCTCGGGGCCCCATCTCCTAAACCTCGGGCACATCTCCCAACCGTGTGGTACTTGGGACAGGTGGGTGGCTCGACCTCTCTGCAGGCCCCAACATTTTCAGTCTTTAATGTCGTAACAGATCCACCTCTGCAAAACACTCAGTTTTTAGCAAAACATCTCATGTCCACAAAGATTTCTTCCTGATTTGTTTTTTGAAATCTGAATTATAAGGAGGGAAAAAGGTATGCGATTCTTTAAACCCAAAAGAGACATCCAGCAGAAAAAAGCAAACTCAATTGTGAAATGACTATTTCAGTGATGACTTGTAATCTGCAGTTTCATCTACTTGATAATGCCCAGCTTAATGTTAGATCTAAAACCAGAATGAAATGAGAAAATCATTCCTTTGATATGCATTAAATTATTCAGTTAGTAAATTAGTGAATCTTATTCTGAGTGTTATTAGCTATTAGCATGTTACACTTCTTGATGTTGCTCATGAAGAACGCATATGAAAATGAGGAAAAGATTTCCCTTTTGAAGTTGCTGCCACTTGAGTTGTTGACATTTCTTTTAATTGGTGGCTGTCCTCTTGAATGCAGTATTCTGCTGTCTGTTTTTATGAGAGATTCTTCATTTTTAATTTGTTCTCTTATTGATTAGACTTTTTTTTTTGAATGGGTAACTCTCAAAATAATTAGCCTTTCAAGGGAACCATGTTCTCCTAAATAGTTATTAATGAGTATCATCTCCCCCATTCAGTATGCTTAGGCCCTTTTCATTAGGAGAATTTCAAGCGTACATCTGGCCTGGTCGAACTGTGCCTGGTACCCCTGAAGGCAGGAGGAATCTCACTGCAGACCTCAGGAAGAACAAGATCAGACCCTGAGAGTGAAGAAAGATCATTTGAATTCAGTTTGTCTTAGGAAGGTGTCTATCTTCTAGGAGAGCCTACAAACGTTCCTTCCAGCTCCAGGTTAGGATTGAGGAGGGAATGAAATGAGTGAAGGAAAACAAGGTAATTGCATCTGAACGAGGATACCATCTTCAAAGACTATCAGCTTCAGCAGCTGGGCTAATGAGCTTTAATTATATTGCCAGTTTTACAGTACTGGAAACGTACAGCTCCCTTTTATTGAAATTCAGTGTATGTTACATAAAAATAAACCCGCTAAAACCAACAATCATTCTGTGTATGAGTTATTTTCCCACTAAAGAACCAAGGATCTTCAATAAGAATATATTTTGTTTTAGAAATTATTGCCTGTATTACCTTGCAATTAAAGAGCAGTTATGCATTGCTCGTCATGCATTGCTGCAATGATTTGGTCCCGTTCTGGTTCCTGCTTGGCTTCTGTGAGGCAGTTCTTGTCCCTTCCCTTACTTCTGTCTTTAACCTTAAAATCTGCCTTGAGCATTGCCAGCTATTCTTCTGCTGAAGCACAGTCTTACTTTTGAATGTTAGACTCTCTCCTTTCTATTTGCTCTTTCAAAACAGACTGGAACATCCTCCTCCCCCTTTCTCTGCCTCTCTGGAAGCTCCTCTGCTCTCTGCCCCTGCTTCCTCCACGCTCAGGCATTAAGGAGCCTCTACCACAAACATGAATTCTCCGATCATTCCTGGACAGACTTCTATCCAAACCAGAACTTCAGCCCACGTCTCTGGTGTTTCTTGATGAAGGCCTACTTATCTGTTCAAGGTCAGTATCTCAAAGCAGGGGGGCTGAGTCTCTTCCAAGCTTGTCCCATCTGTTTATTTCCTGTCAAGTTTCTATGAACAGTGCGATCACATTGGGGTTGGTTTTTTTTTTATGTCATTCCCATCCACTGTCTCATCTTCTGCAGAGGTTACTCTATCGGCCAGTCCGTACAGCCTGTATCTAAACTCAACAGTTATTTCTCCATGACAGAAACAGCATTTAAGATACGTCCTTTTCTATCCCAACTGAAAACTGAAGCTTAGAACCAGGATCTGATCATCTTAGGGCTCACATACACGTTCCTGCTTTCTGGGCTTGACCAATGCCATTAGAATGATAAAGTAAAACAATTTTATCTATCTAATTTATGCCTCTGCATCCTTACTAGTCTCTTCAACCTCCTTTTGTTTTCTGCTTCTCTGTCATTTGAGGTTAGTTACTGCTCTTTGCTTCCCCAATGCCCTCCTTGGCCCTTCTCCCCATCCCAGCTCTATCACTAGGAAACCACTGACTCCTCCCTCCAACAGGTAATCATTCCAACATTTCCTCTGCGGCTGAGAAGTCATTTCATCCACAAAGCTATCCCCTAAAGCCCCGTCAAAAGATGCTCGCTTTCCCGTCTCTCGCCCAGAGGCGGTGGCCGGGGCCAAGGGTGTTACCCACCAGCACGACCAACGCTGCCCTCTCCTTGTCTCCAGCTTCACTCCCTCCTCTGGTTCACCCCCAGAGCGTCACCTCCCTCCCGAGGGCGGCCGTTTTCATCCACATTTATGCACAGCCAATTCCAGTGGGGTTTTAGTCCATACTTAAGATTTTTATAAGTAACAGATAATAATAATTTTTTTAAGAATTGTTTCTGCTAGTAGTGATTCCGCAATACTAACCTCCACACATGCAATACATGCCAGTCATTTTTTTTAGAAGAAACAGCAATAGAAAAAAAGAAGAAGAAACTACAATAGAAAAAAAAAAAAAGGTCAGAAACATCAACATCACCTTTCAGATTGAAAATCAATACGAAAATAATGAAATTGAAAAGAAGATGATCCAACACAGGTTGTAAAAGTTGGTATGAACGGCTGCCCAAAGCATTACAGAGTCGTAACTTAAAGGGAAGTTTCACTTTGGAGAAGAGCAATGTTTATAGAGAAGCTAATTTTATTTTATTGAATACTATTAAAATACCTATTAAAAATTATAAGTGGTAGTCTAAACTACTGCAGTGCAGCTCGTAGAAGAACAAGCACAAAGTACGAAATGGCCTTACACGGTGATATATTTCTGACATAATGTAATATAAGCTATTTCATTTACAAGTAAGCTGTCCGGGTAGAGCTCTGCCCTCGCTGAAGTCTGCAGGAGTTCTGCTAGTGACATCAGGGAAATGAGGTTTTCCCCTCATTTTCATCCTGTGCGAGATTAAATACTGGGTCAGGAAACGAGTATTAGTTCTATTGCCTGGAAGCACCAGTGATTTTAAATACAGCCTTTGCTTAGGAGGATTACTAAATGGAATTTGGAAAGTGATTTATTAATGGAAATTATTTTTCTTTTTTTGTTAATTTGTCCAGATTTCCTTATTTATTGTTAGAAGTGTCATGTTATTTTTTCCCATGGCATACCTCTGCTGCAGCAATAAGAAATACGCACCTGAGCTCTAGGCCTTTGGGTGGGAGGTGGGTTGTTTCCCTTCCCCGTTCCAATGGGAAATCAACAAAAGCAATCACTTAATAGCACGAATGCCGTTATTACACAGCTTAGGAGCTCTGCAAGCACCTAAACGCTGCAAGTACTATGATAATTTATCTTTGAACTTGTTAGTAACAACGCATAATAATGAGTAAGCTGCAGGAACACGCAATTGCTGTGTATTTACATGGTATTTGCCATGCGGTTGTGGTATAATTACAGAGATTATACCTGCTCTGCAGAATAAGAGTACACAGTGTACGGCGTACTTTATTCTGTGTTATTTCACATCACTTGGTCCAGTGAAGCAGAGCACAGGAGTTTAACACAGTATTTCACTCTGCTGTAGGTGGAAGGGAGCCACAGGTATGGAATCGCGCATGGGTCCGCACAGAGTGATGTTATTTAAACGGCAGCCGTGGTTTCTGGCTATTCAGGGTGGCAACCTTGCTTTTTGAGCTCAAGTTATTTATATTTTGGCCCGCCGCCCTTTCAGTGATATAAATGGACTTGAATATGTGGATTCAAAATAAGACAGGCCAAGGCTTTTGTGTTTAGTATAGCAACTTTTCCCTCATATATAATATTGTCGGTCTCTATAATAATAGCAGGTAAAAGAATAGATGGAGAGAACCTCTCTTCCTACAAAGTCTTAAAAAAACTGTGTGCCAACACATCACCATTTCTCTGCCCTAAAACGCCATTAGTATCAGAACACCAAAAGTGAAATCACATAACACAGGCACTGGGAAAAAAAAACACCAGCCAATGGCAAAAAGTGCAAAGAAATACACTGTGTCTCTGGAGATAGTCACATTTTGCATGGTTCGGCATAAACTATAAGTAAAACTAAAATATAAAATTATGCTTGAGATGCCCAGCTAGCAGGAAGAGAAATACCTACATACCATTTGATGCAGGAATTGCTGTGCTGCCTCTCTAAAACGGTGGTACCAGCCCTTAAACTGGTGCATGCGGTTTTACCTGTTCTAAGGAGAAAATCCTGACCTTTAGAGAGAGTGGAGACAGCACTGCACTGCTAGAGTAAATAACAGAAACATGGATTTATTTGCTGTTGCTGAAGATGTAAAATTTCCCTTTGGCACACAAGAAAACAATCTAAGAGCTCCCTATTCTGCTCCAGGTGGAAGAAAAAGTAGTGAGCTCTTCTAAGTGTGTTGGTGTTATTGTTCAGCTTCATAATAATTTTCTTGTCTCGAGGGACTTGATTTATGCGTGTAGCCTTAAAAAAAGTTCTAGCTGAAGAAGGCCAGCAGTGTGACATGACGGGGCACGAATCGGGCTGTATTAATTTCCAGTTACGATGTTGGCTGCGCACAACTGTAGCACAAAAAAATGAGATGCAAATTAGCACCATATACTCGTTTGGCTGTCTCCTGGGGATTTTCCTCCTCTCTGTCAGCGCACTCACGATCGGTATAGGCCGCCCCAGCTCCCCTGACATTGGGAAGGAGGTGGCGGCTCCGTGCGGGGGCTCCCACGGAGCCTGGGGCTCTCCCGTCCCCCCGGCTGGGCTGGATTTGGCCCCCTGGGTGGCAGACAAGCCTAAACTGGCTGTTCAAAAGTTGGGTTCGAGGAACTTTGATGCTTACGTCAACAGCTTGTTTCTGCAGCAGACTAAACAAAGTGGACTAAATTATCCCAGGAGTTATTTATGAGCACCAAGAGTTAAAATTTCAGTCCACCTCAGATGATGCAGCTAAAGAACATGAATGTGCGCTGTCTTTTCTGCACTGACGTATTTTAAAATAATTTCAGAAGAAGCTGGTTTGAGAGCAAAATATAACTTCCCTTTGCAAAAATTGTATTTGAAAAAAAAAACAACCCTGTTAATTGGTTTATCACTTGCATTCTTCAGTACTTCTATGTGGGTTTTTTCATAAGTTGTTTTTCAAGGTTCTTCTATTTTCATAGAGTGGACCCTGTGTAAGGGACAAGGGAAGACACGCCCATCCGTGTCCCAGTTACAATCACAGACATCATCATCCCTGAATTTCATGACTTTTTCATTTCCATTTCTCCTACTTAACATCATAAAGTGCCTGGGTGACAGTTTGCAGCAACTGTTTACGTGATCCAAAATAGCAGTGCAGTATTTCCACTGCATACCAACAAGAGCCAAGGCCTATATTTTATAAACATCTTCAAAGCAAACATTTAAGGCCAACTGCAAGACTTGTATTTGAAATTCTCACTCCGGCGTGCGACGGCACTCGCTCTTCGAGTTGACTCTTACCTCCTTTTCAATATTGCAGAGTCATTCTAATAAATTTCTTTTTAAGAAGACGTGGTGAAGTACCCAAATCCCTCTGAACAGTGCAATCATTCTTTGAAACTTTTCGTCTGAAAAGACGGTATTTCACAGCCTGAGAAGGGCCGTTTCCTTCATCTAGATAATCGAGAAAGGGAAGATTTCCACCGACTCCAGCAGGGTTGGGATCAGACTCTTCTGCTAGTGTTTTGATACAGTCTTATTTTTCATTAAGATGCAACAATAACCAAGAAATTCCCATAATTATTTCTGGGAGTTAAGTACTTTTTAAACACAGAAATTGTGCGTCATTTCAGTTGTAATTTGGAACCCAACCACTTTATATGCTGCTGAAAGCCTCATCTCTCACAAGGGGTGTTTTGTGAGACAGAAATTGTAGTGAACTGGGATGAGACAAAAGCTGTGGTGAGGAGCAGAGTCGAGTTGTGAAGTGGGTAAAATAGTGTTCTCTTTAGGATTGGAAAAACTATCTTCTAATTAGCATGAAAAATACAGTTGCATGTAAACTGCAAGCATTTCAGTGAATATGCACCCCTACGTCTTCAGTAATTTTCAATAAAATGTGCTTTCTATGTGAGTTTTCTACTTTCAGAAGTGGGATTGTTCTCAGGGAGAATACTCAAAACCGGCTCTTTTGATGTTGTGTTCACAGAAACAGACACCATGTGATGCACGTTCATACAGAATGAACGGAATTAGGACAAGCATTGGAAGACTTCTCACAACAAATTGCTCACAAATAATTTACGGCGAGGATTACTTGCGGAGTGATTACAGCACATTTTGGAAAAAAAAAAAATCAAGAAAATCAATCTGCTTGTGGACAAATAATGAAAAGAGGAAGAGGAAAAATTTCTCTAACAAATATGAAACTGCAAATTATTCAGTCAGCTCAGTTGGCAACAACCAATTTTTATGGTAGTAGGAGCTTGTGGAGTAGGAGGTAACTGTATGAGGAATGATTGATTCAGTATCTTATATTGCAATTCTGGAAGGGGTTCAACATCTAATTTAAAAGCCATTTTCTTCCTTTTACCGAGTAAAGAAAACAAAATGATAGTCAATGTCTGTGAGCTGTTTTGGACAGATAGAATCTATTTTGCGTGCAGGCAGTCCCATGGTCACGGACAACAGCTAGCTCATACGAAAAAGCAGTTATTTATTAGGAAAGATCTCTCTTGCCAGAAAAAAACCAAAACCTGCCTGAGGAAGGATATTGCCATCATAATCCTCTTTGCATCTTCCCATTAGAGAGTAAGGGATTTGCCCTTCCAGAAGAAACACATTATCCGTCTTAAACTCAGTGTGTCTTTTGGGCCTTTGAGCTGTGGAGCCTTGTGTAAGCTGCACCTCCACCAGCCCGTCTTTCAGTCCACAGTCAGACAGTGATCGGTGATTTACTGTACTCTTGGAGGTGCGCTTTGGGCAGCTCTCTCCCGAGACCACCTTTGGTCTCCTCTTCCCCACACCCCGTGAGGACACCAGCACCCTCTGGGCAAGAGGCTCCAGGACCCCGGCAGAGTCCCCTTCTGCTCAGGACCATGCTCACCTTCTGCTCAGGTGGCCATGGCGTGTTCTGTTTATGCCTGTGGATGCAAGTTCAGCATTCAGATCTCCTTAACTCCTTAGGCGTGGGTTCTTCGTTCAATCTTTAATGCCTAACTTAATTCCTGAGCAGGCACATACTATCTTTCAAAGGCACAGCAGATGCGAGGGGGTCCATTTGGTCCCTGTTGCTTTGCTTCGCTTCACAAAAAACTTAAAATGCTAATGCCGTAAATAAGTATTGCAGCAGTCTTTGGGTGAATGATATCCAAGATTACTCCAGATTTTAGCCAGTGAGAGATTTTACAAGCTACTTTGAGCTAATGGAAGAATAGTTTTCATTTAAAACAGTGATGTGTTCGTTCCCATAAATGCTGATTGCCATAATTCTGTTGCATGTTCTTGGCTTAGTTACACTGACCTGAGTTAGCTTCTTATAACTTGACACTAACCATTGATGATAAATTAATTTTACTGTTTCTGTTCTTAGAGAGAAAGCTACCAGAACTGATAGATTTCCATGTCTGCTGAAGGGAACAATGAAAAAAAAAGTGTATTTCTGCAAGAATTTTCTAGGTAACCTTTTCAGCAACGGAAGGACGTGGTGCAGAAGATGATCTTCAGGGGCTATTTCATCAGCCTGTTAGGATAGAGGGTGAGGAAACCTGCAGCCACTTAAGCTGTGCTGAAACCACCTTTCATTCCTGCCCTTCGTACCTTTCCTCCCACACTGGAAATCCACGCTGGATTCAAGACTGCTTGAAACATTTGTGGATGGCAATGCCAGACCACCATGGGAGAGCATCCTGCCCACCATTCCGTGCTCTAGGAGCCCTTTCTGCATCACCCACCTGCGCCTGGGACAGGAGCTCGGGGCACACAGTCGCTCATCACCTGCAAAGCACTTGTCAGAGGACAGCTCATGTTGGTGGACTAACTTCAACAAGTTCACTACAGAAGAGCTTTAATTCTGACTATAATATGAATATAGACATATTTCTTAGCTTACTTCAGTCTCCTAACTGCAGATACATATGTAGGTTGCTTGATCCAGGTAAAAAAACCCACCACTGTCCTTTGCCTTTACCCTCCCCATACGCAATTTTGGAAAGTTTGCCTTGAAAGAGGAACAGAAATTCCCCCCCTCTCCACATCCTACCAGCTTTTTTGCTTTTGTTTAATTTGCTACATGTGATTAACTCCACTGCGTTTCTGCCTGGCAGATTCTGTGACTAAAAATATCCTGTGAGTATACGTAGTATGCTGCAACACTGGCAGAAAGTAAATAAGACCATCGTCTTCATAATCACTGTTTTTCCAAAGAACTACTGCTCCCAGCAGACAGGCTATTTTAGGCTGTAAATGGAAATCAGAAAATGAGATTTTCTTTCCCTGATAGCTCTTCTCCTTGGAATTTTAGTGCCCTCCTCTGTGTGCTTACTTTGGGTGCTGGTGGCAGCTTACTGGTAATACCAGTATCTTGGAGGATTGATCACTGGAGCCTATTCGGAAATACACCAGTGAACATGGGAAATAATATTTGTTGATATAAAATTGAATGTTAGATCAAACACAGATCTAGATAGCCAGATTTACTTCATTATTCAGTTGACAATTCACACTAAATTCAGGCTTGCAAAGCAGATCAAGGTATTTCCTAGCTACCTGCACTTTCTGTTCTAATATTGGTAATACATTTGCATCTCTTGATTTTGCAGAACACCTTTTACCTCCTATTTGATGATCTAAGTCCCGTCACACGTGTAGACACCCTTGATTTGTCGTTCTGTCGATACCAGTGGTCTGGCCTTGCCTCCCGTTTATAGCACAGACACTATCGTCTAAATCGTATATATCGTATGGATCTAATGCAAGATCTTTGCACAGTCTTTAAATCTGAGTTGTCCTCATTATCATTCTTAATAGTTCATATATACTTTGTGTAAGTAGGGATTCAAAAGATTAGGTTTTTCTAGAGCAACATGCAAATCTGAGAACTTGAGAACAAATCATAATCTTTAGCATTAGCTGCACTTTTCTGATACCCCAAATGGCATTGAGAAGATCTTTTTGTGCTAGGAAATATCCTAATTATTTCATAGCATGGGTAAAGTGGTGATATGACGCCTGTATCCCCCCCCCCCCCCCCCATTTAATTGAATACTACTCACAAGCATCCTTTGACCTACTGAGTAGCTGATAATTTATTTTAGTCATTGTAGCAATACTGAGAAGTGCTCTCTTTCTGCCTATATACATACAAACCCCCAACTTTTAACCTTGGAAAGACATTAATTGTGCTATTTTCTTCAAGGAGTGGGCTTTTTTGAGAGTGAAAGAATGTCTCAGCCAACAAGGGTCAGCTCTGGCACTGAGAGCAGACGAAAGATTTTCAGGGAATACAAGAAAATAAACAGATGGCTTTAAATAAATGAATAGAAAAACTGCTTTGTGTTGTACCCAGACATCACATGTGATAATCCAGACATCACAAGTTGTTGTCATAATTATGATCTGTCATTCTCATACTCTTCCACTTTGCTTTGTCATCTACAGCATTCACGTGCTTGACTTTAAAGAGCCTGATGCTGTTCACTGGTTTGACCCTGAAAATATTAAAATTCCAAATATATTTAGAAAGTTGGAAAACTATTATCTGGAAAACTCCTTGGAGCACAATGAAAGATGCGAAGTGACTGAAGAACCCACTCTTCGATTTACTCAGTTTTTTACTCCTCGCACACCACCAGCTGCCCTTGCCCTTGCTCACGCTGCTCCCTCCATACCTTTTTGTGGCAGGCTCTCTTCCCTTTACATTATTTATTCAGGCATCTTCATCCTAATCCCTTTCTAGTCCTCTTTCTGAAACAGCATGAGACTGAGACCTTCTGCCCACCCTCTTGCTCTGTGACCAACTCCACATCATCTTTTTTATCATTAATCGCACTTATCTGAACATGTTTTACCTCTGTCTTTTATGCCTTTAATTCCACAGGTTTTTATGTAAAATCCCACAATTTTCTATGTAATGTCCCTTATCCCAGGACTCCCTTCTTCTTCACAGAATCACAGAATGCTATGGGGTTGGAAGGAACCTCTAGATCATCTCGTCCAACCCCCTGCCAAAGCAGGTCCACCCAGAGCAGGTTGCACAGGAACTTGTCCAGGCGGGTTTGGAATGTCTCCAGAGACGGAGACTCCACCACCTCCCCGGGCAACCTGTTCCAGGGCTCTGCCACCCTCATAGGAAAGAAGTTCCTCATGTTTAGATGGACCTTCTTGTGTTCAAGTTTGTGCCCATTTCCTCTTGTCCTATCCCTGGACAACACTGCAAAAAGACTGGCCCCATCCTCTTGACACCCACCCTTTAAGTATTTATAGACGTTGATTAGATTCCCCCCTCAGCCTTCTCTTCTCCAGACTAAAAAGACCCAAGACCCTCAGCCTCTCCTCGTACGAGAGATGCTCCAGGCCCCTCATCATCTTTGTAGCCCTCTGCTGTCCCCTCTCCAGCAGTTGCCTGTCCTTCTTGAACTGGGGAGCCCAGAACTGGACACAGTGCTCCAGATGGGGCCTCACCAGGGCAGAGCAGAGGGGGTTCCTCCTTCTTGAACTACTACAGCTCCTCAAAATACTACGAGCAGCCGTGAGCAGATGATACAGCTCATTAGAAAGACAGCATGCAGTATAACCTGGTTAGCCATCACCAGACCTACTGTCAATTTTGTAGCCTTTTCTCCAGAGACCCCTTTGCTTTTCACGTACGGAACAGCTGGAGGTTCATCATCTTGAAATATAGCACATGCAATATTCACATAATGCACATGCCTGGGTTTTTCCGCCCATAAAAGGGGTCATTTAAGAGCTGAATGACAAAGCACATGACTCTGTCGGTAGGTCAGATTGCTTCTGAAGTAACATGATCTTTTTTCCCCAACTCTGAAAAATCCATCAGAGGAAAGGGGAGGAGCGGGGAATAACATCCCTGCTCTTGTCAATGCAGTTATAATTCCCACTGAAATAAAGGGATAGTAGAAGAGAGAGACACAGAAGAAAATAGGAAAGAATCCCCTTTCCAGAAAAAATTAACAATTTAGTTGATCCAAAAGGCTTATTTTTACTGGTGAAAATTATATGAGGAAAAAAACACACAGAATTTCAGTAAAACAGATCTATGGGAAGCTGCCAAATGCAAGAATGAGAAGTTTCATTTTCATATAAACACCAAATATAAAATAGCATCTCTGGTGGGAAAGTGAAATCAACAGGTTGGTTGCAAAATCAACAGTGGCTTTTTGTGGCATCTATCGTGGGCAATACTACAAGAATGAAAGACACAATATTTCATAAAGGGGTTCCCAAGAGATTTTTAAGTGGAAGTGGTGCATTTTTTACAGATTCACAGAACACATTTGCCTTCAAGTTTACTGTATTCTCAGCCAATATAAAAACACTCTGAAGTAGAGATGTTTATCCCAAACTAAGCAGACAACAATTTGCAAAGGGAAGAGGAAATTAAATATCTTGATAGAGTGCCATTCCTTCCTCTGTCTGGCTAGTAAATTTAATTTTCACTTACATTATATAGGTGTGGGCAAAGAATTCATATTCCATGAAATAAGGGTATAACTTACGTGAAACTGAAGCTCAGCTGAGCACATCTTAGAGGAGCACGACCTGTAGGAGAACACAGGCTCAACAAACCTTCAAAACGGACACAGCAGGTTGAGCACCCTAAAACTGTGTCATCCAAATCCCACTAATTGGTTGGGAACAACTAGGCTGATGTTTAGTACTTCTGTTGCATGTTCTTGTGGTGCTACTGGCTGCAACGTGGTTAGAAGCACCTGAACTTTGAGTAGCTATCAGCCAGCAGCATCCTGAGGTACAATGAAGTCTGCTATTCCCATAAGCACTGAAATGTCTCAAAATCATGCCTAAAGAGAGGCAATTGCACATCCATACCTGCATTTACAGCATGCTTCAGGTGTTATTTCATTGAAGAGCCTGTGGGTTATTATGGAGAATACATGTATAAAATATGTATCAGAAAAACATCTTTTCTCAGAATAGAAATCAAGATCACTAGGAGTAACACCTCACTAATTAAATAGGGCTCAAATACGAATGACGAGTGTGGGCTAATCCATCTGTCAGTCTTCTGCTATTGTTGTTCTGTTTGAGCAAGGAATACTGTATTTTTGCTAATTATGCTTACTACGTATTCCCCCATACAAGGGGGTCCCATTGTGCCAGGCACAAAGGAATAGATAATCCTTGTTCTGGACATAGAATTATAGAATCATGAAATGGTTTGGATTGGAATTGACCTTAAGCCCATCCAGTGCCACCCCCTGCCCTGGGCAGGGACACCTCCCACCAGACCAGGTTGCTCCAAGCCCCCTCCAACCTGGCCTTGAACCCCTCCAGGGATGGGGCAGCCACAGCTGCTCTGGGCAACCTGGGCCAGGCTCTCACCACCCTCACAGCAAAGAAGTTCTGCCCGAGATCTCATCTCAATCTCCCCTCTTTCAGTGTCAAACCCTTCCCCCTCGTCCTATGGCTCCCCTCCCTGATCCAGAGTCCCTCCCCAGCTTTCCTGGAGCCCCTTTAGGGACTGGAAGGGGCTCTAAGGTCACCCTGGAGCCTTCTCTTCTCCAGGCTGAACCCCCCCAACTCTCTCATCCTGTCCTCACAGCAGAGGGCCTCCAGCCCTCTGAGCATCTCCGTGGCCTCCTCTGGACCTGCTCCAACAGCTCCATATCTTTTCTGTGCTGAGGACTCCAAAGTTGGATGCAGTGTCACCAGAGCAGAGCAGAGGGTCTTCAGCTCTAAGTAATGTCTTCATCTCCTGCTTTCTCAGCCTTTAACTGGAGGTAATTCACCGCTAACCTATTGGGTTAGAAAGCTCTACCATTGGTTTAAGTAATTAACTACATTGACTTGGGTATTCTGAGAGCCCCCACTAATCTCAGCCTTCCCAGCAGTTTGTAAAATAAAATAAAATAAAAAAAAAAAAAAAAGAATATATTAGTCTAACTCACCATCAGTTTTATGACTGACCTCCTCTGCCACATTCAGCACTTGGGGCCAGACCTGCTGCTCCTCCATCCTGGTAGCTTTGTGCTCAAGGCAACGGCAAGACAGCAGTTTATTTCAGCTGAGAATTTGACGCCAGACTATTTTGGGACTGTTTGAAACTTGTCCTCCATAATTACTTTATAATCAGTGAAGAGTGCTTTCTGGAGCAGCTTGGTATAATACACAATCAGGCTTTAAATATTCTGGGCTGTGTAACAGCAAGGAAGGACGATGACCTGGAGAGTGCAGGATGTTCGCTTGGGAGTCCACAAAAATGCTATGGCTGTGGTATAATGAATAGAAATATTTTAACTAGGCCTGAAGTTGCCAGCAGGGGACCAAGGAAATCGATAAAGCAAGTGGGAGAGCTGGACAGTTTATGATGTCTTACCTCCTCTGTAATGCCATGTGTACTTTTATTTATTAGGAAAATAAATGTACTTTAATGAGTGAAATATTGAAGTGTGACTATGTCTTCTACATTGCAGAAAGAAGGTGAATATGTTATTTCTTGGGATCTTCTAGGTGTTTTCCATTTGTCCATGCGCCGTGCCTGGTGTGTTTGATCAGAAGCAGAAGGTGCAGACCCTTGGCAGAGGTGGAGCTACACGAGCCGAGCCACGAGCAGGACAGGAGACCAGACACCCGTGGAGTCTCCGAGCACTGCGGCACATATCCCAGCACCTTCCTCACCCTCAAATCACAGCTTTAAACACCTTTTCTCCACTGAAAGATCACGGAGCACTGGATGCAAGATGATCCATACAGACAGAATCACAGAATCACAGAATCTTAGTGGTTGGAAGGGACCTTTGAGATCATCGAGTCCCACCGCATTAAAAAAACAAACAAACAAACAAACAAAAAACACAACACACAAAAACAAACAAGCAAACAAACAAACGAAAAAAAACAACAACAAAAAAAACACACACACACCAAAAAAAAAAAAAAAAAAAGCACCCATCAACTAAACCCCACACCCACAACCTCACACACAACACCCCACCACAAACCAACAATCCCGGGCACTAGAGCATGCCCTGAAGAGCCATGTCTACACGTTTCTTAAATACCTCCAGGGATGGTGACTCCACCACCTCCCTGGGCAGGCTGTTCCAGTGCTTGACTACCCTCTCAGTAAAGTAATTCTTCCTGATATCTAATCTAAACCTCCCTTGTCGCAGCTTCAGACCATTTCCTCTGGTCCTGTCGTTATTCCCTTGGGAGAAGAGGCCAACCCCCGCCTCTCTACAGTTTCCTTTCAGGTAGTTGTAGAGGGCAATGAGGTCCCCCCTCAGCCTCCTCTTCTCCAAACTAAACATGCCCAGTTCCCTCAGCCTCTCCTCGTAGGACTTGTTCTCCAGACCCCTCACCAGCTTGGTGGCTCTCCTCTGGACACACTCCAGCACTTCAATGTCCTTCCTGTAGTGAGGGGCCCAAAACTGAACACAGCCCTCGAGGTGAGGCCTCACCAGTGCCCAGTACAGAGGCACCATCACTTCCCTGCTCCTGCTGGCCACACTATTCCTGATACAAGCCAGGATGCTATTGGCCTTCTTGGCCACCTGGGCTGGCTCATGTTAAGCCGGCTGTCCACCAACACCCCCAGGTCCTTTTCTGCCGGGCAGCTTTCCAGCCACTCTTCCCTGAGCCTGTAGCGTTGCCTGGGGTTGTTGTGACCAAAATGCAGGACCCGGCACTTGGCCTTATTAAACCTCATCCCATTGGCCTTGGCCCATTGATCCAACCTGTCCAGATCCCTCTGTAGAGCCTTCCGACCCTCAAGCAGATCAACACTCCCACCTAGTTTGGTGTCATCCGCAGACGGTGGGATCCTGCTATGTGTTTGGGTAAAAAGAACCCGGGGCTGGAAGGGAGGCCGGTGTTACACAGCTGAGGCCCCAGCACCTGCGTGCCACTGGGCAACAGATGTCTTGGGCAACATGGCATGAAGGCTATCTGCTCACAGGCCACAGGCATGACAGTGCCATAGCCTGGAGCAACAGACCGAGCTCATGCCTGTGACACACACCAAGAAGAGTGTGAGAAGAAGTCATCAAGAACATTGGTTCCTGGTGCCTGTTTCCATCCTGATGCAAGTTTGTTTAGTGAAAATTGCTAGTGATCTTTAGGAAGTGAAGATTGCTGCGCAGGAGGACAAGGATACCAGCTCTCCATCGTCTCTGCTGCCTTGACCAAGGGAGGAGTTTCCATCTGAACTTCAACTTGCGAGCAATCTCACTGTGGGAACATCTGCCAGAACCACCAGCCAGACCACCGCGACTTTAATGCTACTTAGTAAATCTCACTTATATCCTGGTTCTGGCTGTGACCAATCTTCAGTGGTTGAGAGGACGGAAAAAAACCAGCAACCCAAACCCCCACAAGTTAGATGATATAACCAAGAGGAATTTTTTCTTATCCCCACAGATAACCAGCAGAAACCCTAGGACTCAAACACTATAAATCTAGCGGGGGCGAAAAACCAGCAATCCCTTCTCTTTATAACTACAGCAGCCCACCAAATCCCCGAGGGCTCACAACAAAAAGCCATTTTCTGTCTTCAGGAATTTCTACCCAGTTGCACAATGCTCCTCAGAGCTCCTCAGACCACCTCAGCAATCACAGGGCGCTCCCGAATTTTGCTCCTCACTTTACCGTTAACTGTCTTCTCATTTCCAGTCTGCATTTATTCATGACTAATTGATACCCATTTGATCCCAGGCTAACATTAACCTTTAACTCACACAGTTCTTCCACTTGATATTTACCCCTAAGGGTATTTATAAATAGTTGTCTTCTGTCATGCTTAGTTTGGTGGGGCAAAAAAAAGATACTGATGTTTATCAGCCATGGAGGCCCTTTCTGCACAAGAATGAATGTGTCCCTTCATCTGACAGATCAGCCCAAAATAGTTCCTCAGTTTGCAAAAACACTTTTCTCAGTTGCACATATTTTTTGTTTGCAGCTAAAGCTATGAGCTGTTAGAACACAAAAATGCGTAAGATGGATTTGAAA